>NC_136427.1:182961217-184161217 GCF_052849685.1 Lactuca virosa | reverse complement strand
CTCACATGGATAAAACAATGAGTAAATTACTAAGTAATATACTTCTCTTAAAACAATAAGAAAGGATAATTACATCCTGACCATATATACCTTCTGTTAGTTTTTAATTACAGTAAAAACTACGTATCATGAAATCAAGTATGGTAAATATATTTGTACTTCTGGTTTTGAACATTTAAAACCACAAGGCAGTATTATGGATAATATTATATTTTCCAGGATTAATACTAAGGTTTTTACTGTAGAACGGATATAACTAAGAATACTTTTACAAATAAAACGGTTTATAGGATTAAACCACTTTTACAAATGAAACAGTTTATGGAATTAAACTACTCTTACAAAGGAAACGGTTTATGGGATTAAACCACTTTTACAAAGGAAACGGTTTATGGGATTAAACCACTTTTACAAATGAAACGGTTTTTATGGGATTAAACCACTTTTACAAATGGGAACTTAGTCATTCACTTTCTGTAAACTAGTATAACATAAAGCACCTTTAGTGGTTAATTCTATAATTCCTTAGTTTTTACATCAGAGTTATACATAAGTAATATCTGATTGACAGTGAAATGTGTGACTTCCGCCTTACTTCCTGTTCCTTGTTTGGTTGTGGGCTTAGGGCAGATACACCCATTTAGAGTATACTTAACAGAACTAAAATACTTATGAACTCACCAGCTTAAATGCTGATCTACTCTTTCGAAATAACTTGTATTCTCAGAAATCCAGTAGACAGGTACACTCCCGAAGCTTTTGAGAAGACTGCCTAGTACCGTACCGCGACTCTTGTCTTCTATTGTACCTACTTTGGTGTTTGAATATGTAATGTTTAAACACTTATGTAAAACTTATACTTATTAATGCAATGGTTGTTTGTACTTTGATTACTATATTGCATGTGTTGTGATACTTACCTGAAGTCCTCCGCCCCCGAACGTTTCCGCCGTTCCGGTTTGGGGGTGTGACAGATTGGTATCAGAGCAGTGTTTATAGTGAACTCAGTATATCAGTCATAAAAGATATACAACTATAAACCAATTGGGATAAAAACACTCTGACCAAGAGTTATACTTTAAAAATATAACAATATTTTATAAAAGTATAAGTACATGCAGAATATATATACTAGAATGAGTATCACAAGAAGAACAAAACAAAAGTATTTGGATGTTGGACATTAAAGTTAAACCTAGACAGTGACGTAATCATATCTGGGATCAATATAGCCTGATCAGCTATATTAATTCGAGATATGACCAACATGTGTTTGGGGAGTGATTGTAGTGTTGCAACAGGTCTAAAACTTACCTAAGTACCAGAAGAATTCTAGAACCAAACATAAAGATTAAAATACTATGGGAGTATTTTAGGATGCTATAACAAGAAAACTGAAAACTTGTCAAGTTCTTATATCTAGAAGTCCAAGAATCAAAGTCATAACTAAAATAACATGGAGGTATTTTACATACCTTTGGGGAAATGTTAAAAATATCTTTTCTGATAAGTCTATAATTACTAAGTGGATACGTTAAGGTTATATATAGCCGAGATTTTATAGACTTAGAATATGTGATTTTCACTCTACTTCATTTTCCTTGTTTGGATGTGGTTTTAGAGTAGGATTACTTATTCAAAGGTCTATTTGATCTGGATTATATATAATCGGTATACACCATGTGATTATAGAAGGACCAGAAAGAATCACCTTCGTAAAAATCTAAATTTTCTCATAGATGCTTTAGACATTCCCATTCTCGTGTAAACCCCTTAGATAAACGTAGTTACTCCAGCAATCAATAGAAGAGTCAAGGAGGATCCAACAAAATTTCATTAAGAGAATTCCGAGAAAGAAACATATGATAAGTAAATAAACTATAGAAATCATTTACTGCCCTTACCCTATTAAGGACACCAATGAGAGATTCGCATGAACTTCCGAAATTCAAAATCTTCATTACGAAGTACGGGGGATCAGTGTCAGAATCGGAAGTAAGACAGCTTGGGAATTCAATATACCAATAGAGGAGAAGGACACCCTATAGATACCAGGAGGAAACAAATCATTACCACCCAGAATAGAACATAGAACAAAAGAAAACCACGTGTGATTCATGTGAAGTGTTTGAGCGCCTTTTCATCTAAGTAATAACTAGTAAATTGATTCAACCTAGTGAGTTAGTGATTTCATTACTCACATTAGGTTTTGAGCTTATCCTCTTTTCCTGTCACGGCTAATAACAATAAATCAGATCACAAAATCTTAATTGATAGTGATTACTTCTCAAATTCATAAGTCTATTTTATGTAGACACTGTTATGAATTGTTTTCGAATATTTTCGAAAGTTGGAAAACGATATCCACCAATCGAAGGTAACTTAGTTCGGATGATACTCGGTTCATAACCATTCTAGAAACTTATTTTTGTACCTTACCAGGACTGCATCATGGGGATGCAGGTCGAATCATTGAGAACAATATAACAAAACGAAAGATTTATACATAGATACAAATGGTTAGAATACATCTAGAGACAACGATAGTCTCTCACGAGCTCATTTTCTTATCATGAAACAGAATCATGCCTCCGAAGGAATGTAACCGACCCACCGGCAAAACACCAATCCTTCAAATAGATGCGGCTACGTTTCAAGCTGCGGTCACAGCAGCTGTAGCAGCTGTCATGGCACACCTTAATGCTAACAATGCAAATGTTAGTAGTAATGCTATCGGTAACCCCGATCGTGGTGTTGGACAAGTACAGCAACGAGTACCTATTTGTAAGGACACTTCGAACCTTAAGCCTAATATCCTGAAACGAAAGTTCGAAAACAAGAAAGGGAGTTGTTCAACTCAAGAACCTAACAGAGGGCAACGAACTGGGGCAGTCAATACCCCCATCAGCCCTGTTATTCTAGCACCGACCACGCTGTACTTAGGAAACCTCCCACGCTGCAGCACGTGAAACTACCATCATCATGGAGTTTGCCGAGAACTGCATTGCAATAGATGCAACCTGAAGGGGCATACTGCCCGCATCTGTAGAACTCCGGTTGAGTTCATCACTTCAACTACCAATGTTGGAGCCATTCCCATATGTCACCTTTGTGGTGAAATAGGACATTACAAGAGGGACTGTCCAACAGAGAAGAACGACGGGGGAGCAGGAGGGGTTTGACCCCAATACATGGGAAGGCATCAAAGAACCATGCTATATTTTGGTACGCTTCCAAACCCCGATAATTATCTATAATTATGATTACTCTCTCGTTCAAATTAAATCACAACATTCGTATAAAATATGAAACCCTAACAGGTAAGCTATGATGAATTAGTGTATACATAAGGGTCATTTATAATTAAGATTTGTAGACTTAGAGTGAGTAATCCCGCCTCATTTCCTGTTCCGTGTTTGGTTGTGGATTTAGGGCAGGCTTGCTCATTCAAAGGTCTTACCAATCTTAATTATACATGGCTTGTATACACCAAGCGATTATAGAGAGACCTAGTAAGGATCGTTTCATGAAAGTTCATAATTTCAAATTATCAGAACCCTCGTATTGGTAGTACCCGCCAATTTTGAATCAAAAAGGGGTTCGTAGCGATAATAACAGAATAAAACCAGAAGCGCTGAAAACTTAGGTACATAGGATATCATCCTAGTAATCATTCCTCCCAAAACGACTTAATATCTATTTCATCGAGAAAATTCTGACATCCTCATTCGACATGGTTTGGCCTGGCCCTTACCATGTGAAAATTCTTATGCTGTATAAGAGAACTTTTTCCTTAATCAGCCGTAAGATGAAATTCTTCCAATCCATAACGCAAAACCCGTAGGTTGTCTCTCATTTCAAAACTTCAGAAGTACCCATGCGAAGGGTACCACGCCATTCTAGCCTACTTAGTAGACAAGAAACTTCAAACGAAAAGAACCGAAGTAGTCTTAGAAGTCAGTAACTACCGAAGTACCCCAATAGATCTCATAGGAAAATCATTGTACCGCAGGTCAAGTTCAAGAATAAAGACTAAGAACTCATTAAGTTAATTTATCGTTGCTAAGTGTATACACGAGAGTGGTATATAATTTAGACTTAACAAGATTAAGGATGTGTAATTCCGCCCTATCTCATGTTCCTTGTTTGGTTGTGGACCTGGGGCAGAGTCACCCATCCGAACGTTTTGTGAAATCTAAGTTATATACGACTTGTATACACGAGGTGATGGTGGATGAGCCAAGTATGAGTCTGATCATGAACTTTGGAGCAAAAGCCTTCATCATATATTCTACCAGGAGGAATTCAACGTGAGACCACGACAATGGGTCGAGCTACTAAATGACTATGAATTCGAAATTCGTTATCATCTCGACAAAGCCAATATAGTAGCTGACACCCTAAGTCGGAAAGAGTACCCAGGTCGTAGAGCCAATCATTGACTATGATAACCCATTTAAATCTGTCCACACAAAGTAAGGAGGCTCAATAAGAAGCCTTGAAACCTGAAAATGTGGCAAGTAGAGAAGATAACTAGAACGTGTGAGTGCACGGTATTCCAATATCTGTTATCTCCGCTGAGATAATAGAATCATCTCCCAGTTCAGGCAGTCACTCAAAAATCTCTGGGAACTAGAGTAGTCATGAGCCTATGTGATCGACTTGTTGGGTTTTGAGCATTCTAACACTCCTATGGTGTACATGCAACCCTATAAACCTTGGATCTATGTTTTCTCTATTATACATGCAAATATTAACTATTCCAAGGTTTCATCCTAACTAGCATATTATGAAGCACCTATACTACAAAGTTCTAGTTAGATGACATACCTTTTGATGTAGCTTGATGTCTTCAAGCTTTAAGAGCTTAGCCCCAATAGTGTGGAAGCCTCAAATGGAACCACAAATCACCAAAACACCTTGGAAGAACTTGAGAGAAAATGTATGCACACTAAAATCGGCCCACTCTTATTTTCACACACTTGTGCCAATTTTGTGAGCCAAGGACCCCTTTATATATTATGGAGGATTAGGGTTACATCCATGTAAACCCTAATACCCATGACCTTTCATTTACATAGGATCCATGGGTTAAAAGCTCCATGGACCATCCATGAAAGATTAGCCGAACCTAAATGAACTTGGCCCATTCCATATATATAAGAGTCCATATTTAATTAGTTCTTTTTGATCACTTAATTAATTCTAAATTAATTCTTGATCAATACTAATTAAATAATATGATTCCATATTAATATATTAGAACTTATAATATATTAATATAAATCATAAATATACTATTCTCAAAAGACTATCCATATAAATTGTGCCGGTGAAGTGCAACCCAAATGGACCATGTCAGGTCGGGTCAAGTACATACCAAATATAGTTATGGACTTAGAAATTAATCCAACAGTCTCCCACTTGGATAAGTCTAAAACTATTATTGAGTATGACTTCAAAACCTAACTGGCAATCGTAGCTCTTAAAGCCGCTGTCGAACTCTGACCTTGCCGATGAACTCTGACCTTTGTCAATGACTTGTCCATTAGATAAGGGATCATATATTCCTCCATTCCAGATATCATATGGACTGAGACATGGATTATCAATCATTCTCTCTGTCGATTTGTTGTTTCCCGATTTTCGATTTATGATGAGTGACTGATTGAACAAATCAAATCAGTCCTGGCTTGGCCAAGCACTCACATGTGTCATCGCTAAATCATCGAGGGGCCCACAGATATCGCTTTTATCCCGAAGGTAAAAGGAATGGATAAACTTCGACTCATATGGCTTGTTCTACTACTTGTTGAATCATACACAAAGGCACGTTTTATAACATCGAGTTACCAATGCGTTTTCGTGCAATCAATGTATAACCAACTCATAGTAACAACTCATATCTCTAGGTTTTAAGAATATAAGATATTATCATCTCATGATCACTCGTGATAAAATCCATGAAGTGATTCAAATGAGGATGGGTTGAATCCAATACTCAGAACTTATGAGCACTCATGAGTGTTGTAGCACCGCTTTGTCCAACATCTTAGACCTCTACAAGCCAACCCATGACAGTCTTGATTCATATCTACTTCCAATATATGACCGACTGTGGATAGTTTGAATAACTTAATCATTCAGGAAGAGCGACTTAGTTATTCTGGAAGTCAAAACATGCAAAGTGAAACACAAGAATAAATGAATCAAATATGGTATCAAAACCTATGAATATAAATAAACACTTTTATTTATCACCATACTGATTACTCATTATTCATTGTTTCGGTTTTATCAACTTTATACTTGAATTAAAAACACTAGTTGTCCCATGCTCCAAGCATGTACACTATGTTTTTCTTAAACAATAGCTTTGCCATACACCAAGTATGCACTCTATGTTTGTCTATGATCCTTACTTTGTGAAATAAACCAATTGAACATAATTTCAATGATTCTAATTTCACACTCCCAAATCCTTATCGAAAAATGTGAGAATTTCAAATTCCTATCATTTATCGAAATCTGTTTAGATTTTACACTTATATGCACTGACCCTCCTGTAATGAATATGTACAAAGTCACAAAGACTTGTCAACAGTCATTATAAGGTATTCCAATGGAGATTAACTCCATGGAAACTAAGTCTCATATTCAAAGTACATTGCTTTGGACATGCTTCTTGCATTAAGTTTTTTAATCTTACACAGATAACTTCCACCTATGGAGACAACTCCATATTCTCATTTTGACTATCACTTCTGAATAAGAGATGCCTCTTTTCAGAAAATGTCAATATGGTCCTTCCAAAATTAGCACTATACTTCCAACTGTCCCTGAGCAACCAATCTTTGGTAAACCTCAGATTGTCCTCGACAATTGCTTAATCATTTTAGTCATATCCAATTCTAGACCTTTTCCCTTCTTAACGCCTCTGGGCATTTGGAAAAATTTAGAAATGACAAATATTATAGCAGATGCAATCGATCCTGTACCCAAAGGAAATGGTACACGATTCATGATGTCTCACATAAAGACATGATTCTAGACCAGTCTTTTGCTACAATATTTTTATTTGCCATGTTTTCAAAATTTGACTATGAAGAGGGATGTCGTAATCATAATCGAATTTTGAGAACGCAATATATAGAATTTCCTTAAGTTGAACCAATCCAACATAAAATTCATATATATATTCTTGACTAAAGATGATTAAGGTCTCAATCTAAGCCTTTAGAACTGAAATGAAGTATATCCTCTCCCTTAATTATAGCAAAACAACTTTTTCAATCCCTGCAGCCTCACGAATTGAAACTTTTGTTTTCTATAATTAACATTGCTAACTTGCAACACTAACAATAATTATCATGCTCCCACTAACATGATGATTATTAGCATAACATTTATGCTCCCACTAGCTTTGACATGTACTCAGAAATCAGCTGGACTTCTAGAAATCAATACTTTATTGACTTTCTTACCAAAGTTCAAATTTCTGATACGAGATGCTTTGATAAAACTTTATCAAAATCATACACCTTTCCTTAGATAGCATGCATGTGTGTCTAAACAATTTCAGAACTATGAAAAGGGATGTTGTAATCATAGTCTCGGTTGTTTAGACCTTTTGCCATCTGCTTCAAATCTACTTGGTGGAAGTGTTTCCTCACCATCATTTTCATGAATAGGAGAGAAACCTTATGACCCTTAGATTTTATGGTGTATGTGTTCTTATCCATGTAAATCGTCAAAACCATAGTCACAAGACAAGGATAATGACAAATCCAAACTCATATGAACTGAACTTATGTAATCTTAACTTCTTGCCACCTGGCAGTACATGGCCTGCCATTGCTTCCAAGTTGTTATGCAACCAATTGAGAACTTTCAGAACTCCTATGCAAATCCAACTTTAACTGGAATGGGCACAGAATATGTCAACACGATAGGTTATGAACCTCAAGTCGTGTGCTAGTGAAGAACCTCAGGTTTTATTCTTGATTAGTTCTTGAAATTCTTTTTAGGATCTTTAAGACTCCCACTATCCTCTTGACATATAAGACTATCTTGCCAAATATTCAAGAGATAGTGCGGACTCTTTATCAAGACAAACACTTCACACAATTGGCCTTAGTTGGTCTTTGTTTTATCCAAAACATCACAACTTACCAATTTCAAATGTACAAGAGTAGGACACTTTTACTCTTACATTTGACAAGTGTTTTAAACCTTTCTTTAAGATATGTCACTCAAGTTACAATCTTGGAGTATGAATCTAAGAATTGTTTTGGAACGAAGTATGACTCATCTTCCTAATCTAACCATTTCAACAATTCATGACTCCTCTTCTTAGTCATAAGAATGCACTAAGATGACCTTTAGAGGACTAATTGTGATATGATTTCTAAATCATTAAGATGATCACAAACATGATACTAAAGTACTCTCCCATCTTTTCAGATTTGAGAAACTTTTATCTTTCTGCCTAATTTGATTCTTCCCATTTGTTCTGCCATACATTGAGACTTTTCCAATGTTTCAGAATTATACTTAAAATTGTAAGTATAACCGTATTTACTAAACTTTAGTAAATCAAATAGTCTTAACGAGCTTTGTGGTGGACATGACCAGTGCACAAGAATGTGTACTCGATCCCTTTAGTCTTTCACTTGACTCACACATCCATGTGAACAAGTAATTAGTCTTGATTTTCCAATGCTTGAAAGTTCTCATTCATCATACTATTCAACTTGCATGATTCCAAGTTTCGGTCCAACTGAAACTTGGGTGATGAGGAACTTTCCTGATTTGGTAAATTTAGACACTACCACAAATGAAAGAATCAAATCCATTTTCCAATATTGCTGTCAGTGGAATCATATAAGCAACAATTTTCCACAAATGCCATTGTAAGGATACTTCAAATAAATAAAATTAAACAATTTTCTTTTATTTTAAAACTTTGCGGAAAAACTTATCCTTACAATCCACATGGAAAATTGTTGTTATCTATTCCTTAGCAATATATCATAACTTCTTAAGCAACTGCTCAAAATTCTGATGTGATCGAAATCCACCTTCGCGATCAGAATCAACATATACTTCCTTTAAGATTTCTCTCTATTCTTTGATTCTTAAAACATCAACATGTGACCCAGTCACATCATATAATGAGGATCTCAGAATAGAACTTAACAGAGTTAGATAATGGGCTCTACCTGATGTAGAGTCAAACTTATTGACTTTAACATCCTTAGGTAAATTTGGCAGCTTTGCAATCAACACCCCTTCCTTTGGCAAAATAAACATATGGACCCTTTGGTAATGGGACTATCTCAGATTTAGCCTTTCTCTTTACCATTTGGTCAACCGGGTTGACTATGGCCAATCCCTTTCCATTGGGAAGAGAATGCTTTTTCTGGATTTCCAGTGTCACCATTGTCACTGTCCATAAAGTTTTTGGGAAGTTGATCTTCTAATCAAATTTGCTTTACTATTGTTCCAAATCATTGCTGATTCAACAGCACCAAGCAAATAGATATGATCATTAAGGTTCATGTCATAGTCTGTTTCATAGTAGTCCCAAAGGAACTCACTATGTGACTTAGAAAGTGATTGAACAACCAACTTTCTCAAGACTTTGACACCCAACTCTCCCGGCTTGTCAATATGTGACTTCATCTCTAAGATGTGATCACACATAGACCTTGCTTGCCATTAGGGCTTGAGTGACCTTGAACTTGTGGGTTAGGGAGAATAATTAGAGGAGGTGGAGGAAGAGAAGTATCAAGAGATTTGGGAAGATCATAGATGTCTGAACTCGACATCTTTTGGGAGATACTCAAGATAGTTGATCTAAAGTCCTTAATATAACACCCAATATGAAATATTAAGGCTAGGATCCAACAACCTATTTATAACTGGAAGATGGATGGCGTAATCCGAGTTATAAAATAGTTGAAGGTAGGTAAATGACGATTTACCAATTTCCACCATGAAAAACGAAATAATTTAATTAGGTTTTTACTTGGATTTGAAACTCCTAGATCTTTTTTAGATTCATTGAACTTTTCAATGTCATGTTTCAATCTCGAGTGTGCCCTTCAGGTTTTTGTGACTGGGATGCCGAGGATCACAAAACAAGGTGTGAAGTAACCATGCAAATATACTTGGTACCCTTAATATTTACCCCTCAATCGATGTGTTGGTTAACCACACGAGCTCCACCGATACTATGATAAATATTAAATTACCCTTTGCCTACTTTGTTAAATCCAGGTTAATGTGCCGGTTAACCACACACGCTCCACTAACGGTTTAAACAAAGTGCAAAGTGTAATTTCATGGATTAGCACCTTATTCACATTTTCCTAAGTAACTAAGATTGGGAATTAATAAAAGGTTTAGTTACTTAGTATTTATCATTAATACTTTTAATGAAGGGAGAATTATAGTCCTTGTCCTACCTGTTCGGCTAACGACCCTCCACCAGTCAAGGAAGCGGTGGGTGAGAGTGGACACCCATTAAGCTGCCATTTTATAGGCAACAACCTTATACCCCCCTTATAGACCGGCTTCGTGAATGAGGCCTACTAATGGTAAGACGACTTGCTCTTATACATATAATATATTAAACTTTTAATATTATAATAGTATAAAGGTGTATTTTAGACATTTAAAATACTTGATGGTTTAATCTATTAATTAAACTAGACTTTTAATTTAATTAAACTCAAACCATATATTTATGGATTTAATAATACTCTTTTAATTAAACGCTTTAATTAACTATTAATAAAGTCCGTAAGAGTTAATTTGAACTATTCAACAAAACATCATAATTCCAATTATTAAACTCAAAATTAAAACCATTTAATTAATTGTTTAAGTTATGAACCCAAGAGTTTTAGAATTCAATTCTTTTTTTCATAAAAAACTTTTCTCAAATTCCAAAACTTGAGGGCAAGTTTTGTAATTCTTGAAAACCTTTGGATTCCATAACTTATGGAATTAATGGTGTTTTATGATTAAACTTTCCATGTTCCATAACTTAAGAACAAGTTATGGAATTCTTTAAAACATTAACACCAAATTTTGTAACTCCATAAAAACTTTGAATCAATTTTTTTTAAAAAAAAAAACTTTCATATCCATAACTTATGGAAGTTTCAAAAACCCTTAAGATCACAACTTTAAAAAAAACTTTTGAGCTCCAAAATTTTATGACAAAATATGTAACTCCTTAAAACATTTAGATCAAACTTTTAAAACTAATAAAATAATCATATCATTTTATCTTTTACTAAATTTGACCTAATTCAACTCATATAACAAATGATTCAAATTTTACAAATAATTCGTTTTTCACAAAACAAGTAATTATCTTAAAATTTGACCAACGTCATGTTTTTTTTTCCTTTTTTTTTCAACTTGAAAATAAAACATTTGCATCAATATAACAGAAAACAACCCATGGCTCTGATACCACTGTTGGGTTTTGAGCATTCTAACACTCCTATGATGTACATGCAACCCTATAAACCTTGGATCTATGTTTTCTCTATTATACATGCAAATATTAACTATTCCAAGGTTTCATCCTAACTAGCATATTATGAAGCACCTATACTACAAAGTTCTAGTTAGATGACATACCTTTTGATGTAGCTTGATGTCTTCAAGCTTTAAGAGCTTAGCTCTAATAGTGTGGAAGCCTCAAATGGAACCACAAATCACCAAAACACCTTGGAAGAACTTGAGAGAATATGTATGCACACTAAAATCGGCCCACTCTTATTTTCACACACTTGTGCCAATTTTTTGAGCCAAGGACCCCTTTATATATTATGGAGGATTAGGGTTACATCCATGTAAACCTTAATACCCATGACCTTTCATTTACATAGGATCCATGGGTTAAAAGCTCCATGGACCATCCATGAAAGCTTAGCCCAACCTAAATGAACTTGGCCCATTCCATATATATAAGAGTCCATATTTAATTAGTTCTTTTTGATCACTTAATTAATTCTAAATTAATTATTGATCAATACTAATTAAATAATATGATTCCATATTAATATATTAGAACTTATAATATATTAATATAAATCATAAATATACTATTCTCAAAAGACTATCCATATAAATTGTGCCGGTGAAGTGCAACCCAAATGGACCATGCCAGGTCGGGTCAAGTACATACCAAATATAGTTATGGACTTAGACATTAATCCAACACGACTATGGTAAAGAATGGGATACCCATTTACCAATTAGTCGAGTCCTTTATCACGCTAGCATTCAAGTTGCTCCATTCGAGACCTTCTGTAGTCGCAAGTGCAGATCCTATCTGCACTGGACTAAATTAGGTAATACGCAACTAGCTAGAGGTCCAATTTCCACACATCACCTTCGCTGATCTGGAATTCATCCGAGAAACTACCAAAAAGAAAATACTAATCAGGAAGCGACATAAAGCTTCCAGAGTTAATCAGAGAAGCTACAGCTTCGATAAAAGAAAACCCTTGGAATTCCAGGTTGATGACCTTGTCATATGAAGGTCTCACCCCGGAAGGACAAGATATGCTTGTGAAAGCGTGGAATACTAAATTCAAGGTACATAGGACCATTCGATATTCTTACCCGAATCGGTCTTGTAGCTTACAAACTTAGACTACCACAAAAACTTAATAACATTCATCCCACCTTTCACATATCTAATCTAAATAGGTGTCTATCCGATGAAACACTTGTTATTTCACTCAATGAAATCAAGTTAAATAAAAGTCTACACTTTGTAGAAGAACCAATAGAAACCATGGATAGGGAAATTAAAAGAACCAAGCAAAGTCTTATCTCGTTAGTGAAGGTTCGTTGGATTACAAACCGGGGACCTGAATTCACTTGGGAAAGGGAAGATTAGACTTAGTCCATATGTATCACTTTAGACTTAATTTCGGGACGAAATTCCCTCTAACAGGGGGATAATGTGACACCAGTCAAATTTAGGTCAAAAATAAATTGATCAATAATCGTAATTGGTATGAACAAAGTGGTAGAGATTGTAACAAGGTTTCCAAAAATATAAAGAACACTGAAATCCGAGTTATAACGAAGAAGTTATGACCAATCGAAAATCCGCGACAAAACCGACAAAACACTGTTCAATGTAAAAAGTGAATTTTCGATAAAAGGCTTTTTAGCCTTAACGATCTAAATGAAAGTTGTAGAATATGTTAAACCGAGAACGTTCATAAAAAGAACGTAAAAATCTGACTTCGTATGAGGAAGTTATGATTTTTCTAAGTTTCGGTTTAGCAGTAGACAGTTAAAAATTCGAAATATAAATCGATCGATATTTAGATGACACAACTTAAATGAGAATCGAAGGTCTCGTCAAAAGTAGTACAACGGTGAAAAGACAGACAAAAACGGACGTCGGGTGAAGAAGTTATGAATTTTTAACGGATTTCCTGTCCCGGTCTGTTAAAAATAATAATATTAAAAATGAAGTCAAAATTAGCAGACGAAGTCTAAACGAAAGTCGTAGAGTATAATTTTACCTACGCGTGCATATAAAGAACGCCAAAAATGGAGCTCGTATGCGAAAGTTATGAATTTCGCAAGTTTTTGGCACAAAAATCAAGAAAATGTTGAAAACCGGGAATTTTAGCATGGACCCTCTTCGGCCACGTCACCCTCGCATGCGAGGCTTCCATAGGTCTGCTACGTGGCGTCTTCTGATTGGACCGCAGGCTCGCGTGTCACCTTCTGATTGGTCTGATGATGCTCGTGTTGCCTTCTGATTGGACTGAAGCCGCGGTCCAATGGCTAGCCGACATCCTTCGCATGAACAGTAGCCGCCTCACCTGGATCCGACACGCGCCTTCCCTCTCTGTCTCGCATCCGAACCTCAGCCTCGTGGCCTTCACAGCTGATGACGCGTGGCTGCTGAGTCACCCTTCGGACCGCACCCTCGCACCCCTATATAAAGGGTGCGAGACTTCTCGGATTTGAGAGGTTTTTCACCCCAAAATTCACCCTTTTTCACCTTTTCACCCCCTAAACTTTCTCACGACCCCCAAGGCCCCGGTATCATGTCTAAAACCCGAAGCAAGCCCAGGAACCCCAGAATTCTCAAGAAGATAACCTCTTTCCAGTCGAAGTGCTGCCCGCATAAAGCCGGTTTTTACTCAAAAACTCACAGTTTCTTCGAGAAAGATCATCTATAGAAACGAAACGCTGCCCGAATCACTGCTTATCAAAGTGAGTTCATACCCCTATAATATACCTTTTTAAATCGGTTTATATGCTTTTTAGGGGGGGAATACAAGTTGAACAAAATTTAAAATTGTGTTAATAATTGTATGTGATAATAATCACACAAAGGATTTCCTTATACTTTTAAGGATTACCAAATACTTCCAAAATGACTTAAAACCATGTTAAACATTTAAAGTCATGTAAGCTCCGTTAAATTCCTTGAAAAAGGTTTTATAAACTATTTCAAATTATAATTGCCAAAATTATGTTTATATATGTATAAATATATAAATAAGATTTGAAAGGCTTATGACTAATAAATTATCTTATTACCTTTTCCTTGTTTGGATGTGGAATTAAGGTGGTGTTATTTGTCCGAAGGTCATTTCCTTCTTAATTATATATATATATATATATATATATATATATATATATATATATATATATATATATATATATATATATATATATATATATATATATATATATATATATATATACATATATGAATATAAGAGGTTACTTCATTCGGTATCATTACCTTTGTATCATGCTGAGCAAAGGTGTTCATCCACGAGAAATCATGCTAATCAGATAGAACATATAAATTATAATAGGTATAATTTATGATTCAAAACTAAATATACAAGTATGATTAACGACTTTATACTTTCCAAGGAAATTACCAACAATTCATTTATAACAGGATATGTATAATACCTTTAATATACGAATAACATATTAAAGAAGTAATAATACATCATAACGGGTTTGCATTAACAAAGGTACAATACAGAGTACCAGGGTTAGCAATCACGGGGTAATAATACATCATACCGGGTTTGCATTAACAAAGGTACAAATACAACGTACTGGGGTTAGCAATCACGGGGTAATAATACATCATACCGGGTTTGCATTAACAAAGGTACAATACAGAGTACTAGGGTTAGCAATCACGAGGTAATAATACATCGTAAATCTCGTTGAAACAATAAATTTGTGAGACTCTTCATGGTGTACTTATCTAAGTACGACCTTAAGTCCTGACTTATTAACCAGAATCTCTTGTAGGGAGGGCGTGAATTTGTGTATAGATCTATATGGGACTGACAATCCCGCACCTTTACTGTTCGCTACAGTTTGGCCGGCAGGCCTAGGGTGTCAAATATCATATCGTTTCTGACACCTGAAGAACGTCGCAGCAGGCATATCAGTCATATTAGTATGGTTAATAGAACTCACATGGATAAAACAACGAGTAAATTACTAAGTAATATACTTCTCTTAAAACAGTAAGAAAAGATAATTACATCCTGACCAAATATACCTTCTGTTAGTTTTTACTTACAGTAAAAACTACGTATCATGAAATCAAGTATGATAAATATACTTGTACTTCTGGTTTTGAACGTTTAAAACCACAAGGCAGTATTATAGATAATATAATATTTTCCAGGATTAATACTAAGGTTTTTACTGTAGAACGAATATAACTAAGAATACTTTTACAAATGAAACGGTTTATGGGATTAAACCACTTTTACAAATGAAACAGTTTATGGAATTAAACTACTCTTACAAAGGAAACGGTTTATGGGATTAAACCACTTTTACAAATGAAACGGTTTATGGGATTAAACCACTTTCACAAATGGGAACTTAATCACTCACTTTCTGTAAACTAGTATAACATAAAGGACCTTTAGTGGTTAATTCTATAATTCCTTAGTTTTTACATCAGAGTTATACATAAGTAATATCTGATTGACAGTGAAATGTGTGACTTCCGCCTTACTTCCTGTTCCTGGTTTGGTTGTGGGATTAGGGAAGATACACCCATTTAACTATCCATTCGATATTGGGTTATATATAATTAGTATAAACTAAGTAATTACAGAGGGAAGCTATTGAGGTTATCAATCTATCACCTCAGGAAATATAGGATTTTCTGGAGAAACCAGTGAACTTTTCCAAAGAACTTAGAGTCTACTTAACAGAACTAAAATACTTATGAACTCACCAGCTTAAATGCTGATCTACTCTTTCCAAATAACTTGTATTCTCAGGAATCCAGTAGACAGGTACACTCCCGAAGCTTTTGAGAAGACTACGTAGTACCGTACCGCGACTCTTGTCTTCTACTGTACGTACTTTGGTGTTTGAATATGTAATGTTTAAACACTTATGTAAAACTTATACTTATTAATGCAATGGTTGTTTGTACTTTGATTACTATATTGCATGTGTTGTGATACTTACCTGAAGTCCTCCGCCCCCAAACGTTTCCGCCGTTCCGGTTTGGGGGTGTGACACCCGGGTGGTAGAGGATCTCACAATCGTAATCCTTCACCACATCTAGCCATCGCCGCTGCCTCATATTCAGATTCGGCGGGTCCATGAGGTACCTCAAACTCTTGTGATCCATGTAAATGGTACAACAGACCCCATAGAGGTAATGTCTCCAAATATTGAGGGCGAAGACGACCGCCCCCAACTCCATATCATGCATCGGGTAGTTCGCCTCGTGAGGCTTCAGCTGCCTCGAGGCGTAGGCGATGAAGTGCCCTTTGTGCATCAGTAATGCGCCCAAACCCGAAATGGACGCATCGCAGTACACCACAAAATCCTCCACGCCCTCAGGCAGGGCGAGGATCGGCGCCTCGCATAGTATCTGTCTTAGTGTCTCAAAAGTTGTCTGCTGCTCAGGCCCCCAGCGAAAAACAACGACCTTCTTCGTCAGTCGGGTCAGGGGTACGACTATATTAGAGAAGTCCTGAATGAATCTCCTGTAATAGCGTGCCAATCCCAAGAAACTACGAATTTCAGATGGAGACTTTGGAACCTCCCATCTCATCACGACCTCTACTTTGGCCAGATCAACCAAAATCCCATTCTGATTGACAAGGTGCCCAAGAAACTGCACCTCGCGCAACCAAAACTCACACTTGGAAAACTTGGCATACAATTTGTCCCTCCTCAAGGTATCCAACACCTCTCGTAAGTGCTCTTCATGCTGCTCTTACGTCTTGGAGTAAACCAAGATGTCATCGATGAAAACTATCACAGACCGATCCAACATCGGTTTGCATACGCGGTTCATGAGGTCCATGAACGCGGAAGGAGCATTGGTGAGCCCGAAGGGCATCACCACGAACTCATAGTGGCCATAGCGAGTCCGGAACGCAGTCTTCTATACATCTTCATCTCTGACCCTCATCTGATGGTAGCCTGAACGTAAATCTACCTTGGAGAAACAAGATGCTCCCTGTAGCTAGTCAAAGAGATCATCAATCCTCGGGAGTGGGTAACGGTTCTTCACCGTTACCTTGTTCAGCTCCCGGTAGTCTATACACATCCTTTGCGACCCGTCCTTCTTCTTCACGAACAGAATCTAGGCTCCCCAAGGTGAACTGCTCGGTCTGATAAATCCTTTGTCTAACAGCTCCTGCGGCTGTGTAGACAACTCCTGCATCTCGGGAGGAGCCAACCGATACGGTGCTTTGGCTATCGGGGCCGCACCAGGGACCAGATCGATCCTTAACTCCACCTGTCTCTCCGGAGGTATCCCAGGCAACTGCTCTGGGAACACATCCGGGTACTCTCGCACAACCGGCACATCAC
Organism: Lactuca virosa; assembly: GCF_052849685.1. Lineage (NCBI taxonomy): Eukaryota > Viridiplantae > Streptophyta > Magnoliopsida > Asterales > Asteraceae > Lactuca > Lactuca virosa. The sequence continues at coordinate 184,143,325 of NC_136427.1, read as the reverse complement.
TCACAGTCGCCTTAACCTCCTCCCGGGTATCCATGACGTAGGCGACATATCCGGCGTAACCCTGCTGAAGGTAGCGCCTAGCCCTCGCTGCTGAGCATAAAGCTGGTCCACGATGTGGCCTCTCGCCCTGAATCACCAGCTCTCCCCCACTTGGGGTCCTGACACGTACCAATTGTTGCGCGCAGCCAATCACAGCCCCATTAGGGCTTAACCAATCCATACCGATGATGACCTTGTTCCCACGCAATGGTATGTCAACCAAGTCTACCAAATAGCGCTCCTCGAACAACCTCAACACACAATCTCTGAAGACCTCTGATGCTCGAACTAATCGGTCGTCAGCAATCTTGACCTCTAGCGGGCAATCCAACATGCCCACATACTCAGAGAACTTCTTGCTAAGTGCAAGAGAGACAAATGATCGGGTAGCACCCGAATCGAACAGCACCTGAACTGGAATGTCGTTCACATGGAACGATCCTAAACGAAACACATACCATGGAATAAAAATATCATAAGCAACATATAATAAAAGCTAGGGAGAATAAATCATACCCGTCACCACATCGGGTGCGGCGCGTGCCTCCTCGGTAGTCAACTGGAAGGCTTGCTTCCTCACCGTTGGAGCCTCTGACTTGCCCTGCCGGCCATCAGTAATCTGCAGGGTCGTTGGAGCTAGTGTCGGCACTGGTGCTGCTACTGTCAACCTTGGGCAGTTGGCCTTTTTATGGCCCTTCTGATTGCAATGAAAGCAAATCAGGTCTGATGTCTGAAAGGTGGGGGCAGTGGCAGTACAATCCTTGCCCAAGTGCCTAGTCTTGCCGCACTTATAGCAGCCCGATGACCCCGATCTACAAGCACCCTCATGCGGTCTGCCGTATTTCCTGCAGCGGCTCTGGCCCGGCTGGCCCTTCGACCTAGAGTCGAATGCCTTGGGTTTCTTCCCCGAACCCCCTGTCACCTGTCCCTCCTCCGCCTTCCTCTTCCTGATGTGCTCCAAATCGATCTCCCTCTCCCTTGCCCTGGCAATCATAGAATCCAGGTTCAGGCATGCCGAGTAGCTGACATGCTCCCGGATATTAGCCCTCAATATATCATGATAGCGGGTCCTCCGCATATCCTCATCTCCTACATACTAGGGCACCAACAAAGCCCTCTCTCTGAACTTGGCGGTAATCTCTGCCACCGTCTCTGTCGTCTGCCTCATATCAAGAAACTCCCTTGCCCGCTGTTGAAGCTCCACAGTCAGTGCAAACTCAGCCCTAAATCTGGTCACAAAGTCTGACCGAGTCATAGCCTCACTGGTTGGGGCTCCCAAAGAATCACCAACTGACTCCCACCAATCTCTGGCTCTGTCCCTCAGACATCCTGCAGCGTACCGGACCTTCGACCCCTCAGGACAGAAGCTCGTCAGCTGGGCAGACTCTATGTCTGCAATCCATTACCTGGCCACAATGGGGTCCTTCACACCGTGGAATTCTGGCGCACCGCATCCCCTGAAGTCCTTAAAGGACAGTGTGCGCGCCCCTGACTGGCTAGCCGCCCAGTCACTCCTAAACGCCCTGAGGCGATCCTCCATCAGCTCAATGATCCCTTCCTTGATCGACCCGGAAATCACCGGGGTCGAATCAAGGATGCCTCTAGTGATCTCAGAAGCAATAAACTCACGTAGTCCCTCATCAACTGGCTCGGCACCTGATCCTGAACCGGATCCTGAACCCGATCCTCCACCGTGACGCGTAATCATCACCATTCTAAAACAAATAATTGGCAGGGTCATACATAACCTCAGGAGGTCTCACATCCTACGCGTTTCTTGGTTCTATCTTGACCCTCCTTGACTCGAGTACGGATCCTCTTCTTTCAGTAGTACGGGCCCATACTACCTTCCACATCTATCCGTACTTTCCTCAAGGATTGCTTTGACTTCACCAAGTCCCTTTCACGACTATTTCTTAATGCACTAATCTCATCCTAGGCTTACCCTAGGGTAACTCTCCGACCTACTCTCAGCAATCAGCTGCATAAGGAATCCCTGCTACCTTTACCTAACTAGCTTGCGAGTACCATTACATATCACTAAGACCAGATAATTCTTCGAATGAGAGGGCCTACCCACAATGGTTGGACTCAAACAAGAGCTGCAAAATAGGGCTAGAACTAACTTTCTGAAATTATTTAACCCTTGAAATATGTAACTTAACGTATTCGTTTACCAGTTAGTTAAAGATAACTAGAACTCCTAAAAGCAAAAAAGCAAGCAGCATTCGAGCATTGAGCAACCATACCAAGCATGTCCTATTCGGAAATCATATTATTGACTAATTACTTCTAGCATGTAATTCAATAGGCACATATAACAGGCACATAAGGCATCTTCCTAGATCCTTAGCCCTAATCTAGCACGTAGTTCTCATTCTCATATAATAGGCATACAAGGCATCCTTCCTAGATCATTAGCCCTAATCTAGCATGCAGTTCTCATAAGCATATCATATCGTAACATAACATGTATGGGTATCTTGGGGAAAACTTACTTGAGCTCGGACGGTCGCACTCATCACACACCTTGTTCTTTCTCAAAACCTTTTTATTTTAATTGTAGAAAACGATTTTCTTGTAAAAATCTTTCAAACCCTCAATTTGAGTCTAGATACCCCCGAAGGTGTGTCCGAATCCCTCAAACCAAGGCTCTGATACCAACTTGTAACATCCTAATTTTCAAGACCAAAAATTTTCGTTTTTAGTTATAGTACTTATAAAGCCATTTACTGAAAAACATCATCATAATCATTTCAAGTCATCACAAGTCCCTAAAATTATAACAGAAGGTAGTAATAATGTCAGAGTACAAATCCCATGGATCTCAAAATGCAGAAATCATGTGTGAGCGATGCGCTACTACCGTGTCAGCTCCTTCCCCTTCGACGAAGAGGTACCTGAAACCAAAACTGAAAACCGTAAGCACAAAGCTTAGTGAGTTCCCCCATCATACCACATACCAATCATACATACTGCCAGACAATTCTGGGGTGCCCGACCTATCAATGTCAAGCTGTTCTGCGGTGCTTGACTTACCCTCGTCAAACCATTCTAGGGTGCTTGACTTACCCTGGTCAATCCATTCTGGGGTGCTTGACTTACCCTGGTCACGCCATTCTGGGGTGCCTGACTTACCCGTCGGTTTTATCACAACCGACCACTGGGGACTATTTCACCCCTACTACTACTAACACATATAACAGAGCATCATGGCACATAAATCATATCAGATAGTAGCAAACCTAGATAATTATCACAAAGACAATCATCTAGCAACAACTCTTACTAGTGGGCCGGTATTGTGGCCGTAGACCCACTTCTATTGGAAGGTAACTCACCTCGAAAAACTGAGTGTCGAATCTCACGGGAAGTAACCTCTAACAGCTGCTCCGATGACTCCCGGCTATCATAATCATAATAATACTCAATCAGAATCTATAACGCTACTTAGGGTAAAATGACCATTTTACCACTTGTTCCAATTGGAACATTCATAAGTCTTAATTTTAGCCTATTAATCACAGCCCTCCTACGGCCCATCAAGGACTCCCTAAGGACCCACTACTAGCCCAGATTTTGAATTGGGCCTTAACCCCCAAATGGGCCTAAAAGTTCCAAGTACGGCGTACTTGGCACGTACGCCCAGCGTACGCTGTCCTTGACCAAAACAGGGAGTTGACCCAGTACGCGCGGCGTACCAAGGAGTACGCCCAGCGTACTGGCCAGCTTCTTTGGGACTTCATTCATGACTTAATCCATTAAGTCTTTACGTCCAAAATGCAGATCCAGGTCCTTTAAGACCTCCTAAACCATAAAGTCACGAACTTTATGTGCTTGCATGCATGGATGGGGTCAAAACATGATTTTGGTACTTTTAACAAACTTTAAGACCCACTAACACTTGCATGGTTGAGGCTTAACCATCAAGGTCTGATTTTTATGACTCTTAGTGCCTCTACGAGCCCAAAAGGACAACTATTATGGTCTGAAATCATTAAGATGCAAGAAGCCTCAACAATGTAGCCCAAAAGCAACCTTAAACACCCCCATAAACAAATCTAAGAATATAATGGCCAAGTTTGGAACTTGATACCTCCAATAAGTCAGAAATGGTGCTAATCTTCTGGATCTACAAGCTCTTGGTGGATCCTTGCTCATTATTCAAGTTCCTTTCTCTTCCAAAGCACCAAAACTACACCAAAATACTCTCAAATAGCTCCCAAATCACAAGAACACACAAAAGTAGGCTAGGGTTTTCGTGGAGGCTGTATAAGGGAGAAGGGAGGCTGAATAAACAGGGGTAATGTTCTTTATATAGGGAGTAAACCCTAAATTTTAGGGTTTTAGGAGCTGCACATGTACGATGGGTGTACTCCTGGTACGTTGGGCGTATGTGCATGGCCTCCACGGTTCACTCTCACGATTACGCTGGGCGTACATGGCAATGTATGCCCCGTGTACGAAGCTTCCTCAGCCCACTAATAAAGCCCAAAGGTCAAAGCCCAAACCAAACCATTCCATACTTAAGTTAAGATGATTAATAATAATACCTGGAAAATCCCGAATGCTACATGGATTTAGTGAGATGTTTAAAGTGGATTTTCCAAACAATATACTCTTTATACCAAATAGATCCTACCTCCGATATGATATTACCTAGTTATTCCTTATTAGCTAGATCTTAATGTATTCACTGGAATTATTGAGGAATATAGACTATCGTTATTATATTTGCGAGAGATATAAGACGAAGACTTAGTGATACTCATTTCTAGGTATTTCGAAAGGAAAAACTAAGGTGTTAGGTGAAGCACTGACCTAATCACAAGTCATCCACTTTTAGTGCGTAGTTACTTTCATCTTACACATATTGTTAAGTGCACTTTATGCACCATTTTAGCATGTTTAATTCACTCTTTTACTTTGCAAAACAACAATAATCCATGCATTATACTTGTTTTGGGAAAAAATTTGGCACATTTCATTTCCATACTTTTTATGCCATTTCAGGTGGTTTAGGAGGTTGGAGATGACTCGGAATGGTGAAAAAGGTTCGGGAGAAAAGTTGCGGATTTTTCAGAGCTGAATTGAAGAAACCAAGAATTTCTATAAAGAGGTTTGACACGGGTCATGTCAAATTAGGCACAATACATTCACACAGGTTGTGTCCCTTCAGACACGGGTCATGTCATTTCAGTGTAATTCCAAACGGGGTTGTGTCAAATGTGAAGTTAGTCAGTTTTCAGCAATACACTTTAGAGACGGATCAAATGAAGGCATCATACTTTGAAATGACACGGGGCCGTGACATTTTAGCCATATTTGATACGGGGCCATGTCAGTCGCGTAACTTCCTTTTGGCAGTTTGCTTTTATTACCTATTCCGAGATTTTTAGACATTCTACACATCATCTCTCATTTCCAGGAGACCAAGGGAGACTTTTGAAGAGGGTTTTTGGCTATTAACTTGGAAAATATCATTTGGAAACATTTAATTTCTTATTTCTTAGCAATTTATCAATTTAATTTCTTTTATAGACTTATTGATTTTGTTCTAGTCATGTGTGGCTTGAACCTTAGTTTTTCAAATTCTATGTCTTGACTTGTCGTTTGTGGTTTAATCATATAAAATGATGTTTATATTCAATTTCTATCTAGTGAATTTGGTTTTGATTCAACAAAAAATTTGATTTTAATTTTGATTCTTATAGACCATTTGAATTAGGATTAGATCATTCTAGTTATCTAAATTGCAAAATCTGTAATTGTTTTATGAATTAGACTTAGTAACAAGCACTAAATTGATTTCCATTGAATGATTTTAGTGTAAACTTAATTCACACATCCATATGTGCCCGAGCTTGTGAGGAGTATTGGGCGTTGTTGGGAACATTCAAGTAAAGGTTAATGCAATCCTTGTTTATTTCTAAGAACTTATTTAGACTTGAATTCAAAGATTAGGTTAGTTTTAAAGAGCTTGTTTTAAATCTAATAAATTGATGAGTGGGAAGTGTTATAGCTTGTTAACATTTGCGAGTACCAACTTGGATAAAATTGAATGAACATCATTTCTTAATTGAACCACTTGATAAGACAATCAACCATGGAGTTGGAATCTATACATTTATGATTTCTTTTCATCATGTTAGTTCTTTAATTGTCTTTTTTACTTCTTACAAACAAACCCCTATTTTGTGACTAATATTTACCTTGTACACAAAGGCATAAATACTTGTCCCATGTCTTTGTGGATCGACCCTGCTTATCCTCTACTATCTTTTTAGTGCAACATAACAATGTTCTTTTAGAGTATATTGTATCCCCATCATTTGTTAGGTTCGACACACCTAACACATAGATACAAAGTATTTAAATACTTAAATGACATATGTGTTAATTATCTATGTTTAAGATATTCGACTTAGAAAAAGGAAGATGATATGTTTTTACTTGATGAAATTGTGTATTTATTTTATCGTATTTAAATTATATTGGGTATTGAAGGGTTGTGGAGAATAAAATAATGGTGAGAGACCGTGCCCAACATTGTACTATTTTACTGCTGAGACTAGTCATTTATCAGAGAATAGAAGACGACCACTGACAATTCTAGACAGTCTTATGGAACACTAGCAGAATCACAATTTGTAGGTGTTAATGAATTATACCATCCAAAAGTATAGATTATGTGTTCATTCGAGTACTCTAACCCGCCCTCCCATGGTTGCCTTATTGACATGTATTGCTAAGGTCCCTTGATATCATCATTTGAGGATCAAAGAGTGAGAATAACAGGAATGGGTAACCAGGTTATTTATTTGGTGTGAAATATATATATATATATATATATATATATATATATATATATATAAGATTTTAATTATATTATTGTGGGTTGACCCACTCAGTTTCTTTGTATCACAGGCAACGATACAAAGGTACATGGATAGTGATATTTGAATCTGCTGAGAGATTTGATGAGTTTTTAGGCCATTAGTAAAATAACTTATTGCAAGGCTTGTAATGACTAGTTTATGCTTATGTTTTATGTATCAGTTATGACATCCAAAGTTTTTTTGTTTTTTTTAAATATGAATGAAAAAGGTTTCTCCGAAAATGATTTGATATTGATATTATCTTATATTAAAAATGTTTTGGGACAAATTCCACACTAATGTATTCTTTTAAAGAATAATCTGAATTAAATAAGCATAAATAAAAAGTTTTTTTGGGACATGAAATTAGGGATGCCACATTTTCATTGCAAATGTTCATTAAAACATTGGTTTTAAAAGCATAAATAAAATTTCAATTTGGGTCTGAATTTTAGGGATGTCACATCAAGTCATCTCCTTCTTAGGGTTACACTACGAAGATCTTACTGGAATTCGTGATAATCTTTAACGAGGTAAAGTTTGGAATGAAAAGAAGACGAGGGAAAGTAGAAAAAAACATGCCATACTTTGCATTAATATACACTATCGTACATCGTCAGTTGTTAGGTATTCATTCATTTAAATGGAACTTCAAAACTAATTCATGCACTATTTTATTTATAAATTGGAAATGTTATGTAAAACTGTGTATTTTGAAACTTAAGGGAAAATCGTGGTGGAATATATAATTTTATTTATATATAATGTCTAACTTCTATGTAACTCACTAGCATTTCGAATATCTATATTTATATCTATATATCCATATATCTATATCTACATATCTGTATATCTATATCTATATCATACTATACGTATAAAGGAGACATTTTTCCTTGAACCTCATGCATTTGAAATCCCCACAAAAATTTACAAACACCTCATGTATTTGAAACCTCTTATTTCAATGAATACCACTCAAAAGTCTTTTAAAAATGATTAGCAATTCAAAGGTTTTATAACTTATATAATATGTTTAATAAAGAATTAATGGATAGTCTACTATAAAATTATCAATCTCTTTTAGTAGACATACAAATCATACATACTTATAAAGCTAGCATTTTTTCTTGAATCTCATGCATTTGAAACCCCATTTTTGAACTTCCTCAAACCACATTCATTTGAAACCCCCTTTTTTAACTAATGCAACTCAAAAGTTTTCTTAATTATAATTTAACAGTCAAAAGTTTTATAACTTATATTATGTTTAATTAGCATTTAGTGAAAAGTTTACTACAAAAAGGCTAATCTTTTGTGCCTTTTGTGTTATCTAAAATCTTACATGTAAGAAGGATTTGAAGATATTTTGATTCAAAAGTTTTCATATAGTTGAAGCATTCACGATCCAAATATGACGATTTGAAGAAATGGGTTATGTCGCATCGATGGTAATTGTAATATGATTTTTTCTTTCAACCAAAACAAATGAAGCTTTTCTATTCTATCTTTATATTCAGTTTCTCATTTAATCTTTATATGTGATTTGTGTGTATTACTCAATCTTGAATGCGACTCTCCAAACATCAATGCTTTGCTTGGAATATCTTTCTGATTCTTCTTTTTCAATAATAATATTTTGATTGCAGGTTAGTGAAGAATTGTCATCAAGTTTCTATGGTTGAATGGTGTTACATGAAGAAACAATATTCATAAAATGGATATAGGTTTTTTTGTTTGAGCAAAGTTGACGAATGTTAGTTTTTTCTTTTGATTTAAATGTATGTTTATGTAACATCTTTATTTATATATTCAACCACCCAATGCTCTTATTTATTTTATTGTAGTTTTTCTATTTTGATTATGTTTATTTTCTATTATTTTTTTGTTGGGTTATCCTACACAACATATTTAAAAGACAATATTTAAAAGATAACATAATTTTGAACATTTAATATGTAATTAGGATAGACTTATCATGATATGTTCTTCATATGAAAGTAATTTATCCATATTACTACGACAAAAATTACATATGAAATTTACGAAAAAATATATATATTATATGTGATTTGTTTAACATGTATATGCACATATGTATGTTATAAATTTATAATTAAATATCTTTATGTTTAATAACTGAAAGGATTAAAATGATGCATCAAAACCAATTATTTAGACGAATATAATAATAATAATAATAATAATAATAATAATAATAATAATAAATATAAATATACATTTCCAAGTACCGCATTCATTTGAAACTCACACTACAACTCATGACTTTTCTAATTTATGTGTATTTATTAGTTACAACTCAAGAGTTTTAACTTATGATTATTAATTAGTAATCACTAATAAATTTTTATTTTCCTTTCTTTTATAAGGTTGTAAAGTTTTGCTCAATAAAAACATTAATGTATTTGAAGAGATTTGTGATTTAAATATGAAGAGTTAATATAAATGTTATAATAGATGTTTTAGTGTTCTTATGTTATTAAAAGTTATAGTCTTTATTTTTCATATTTTTTATTATTCGTTGTATATATATCTTTTTTAATATAAATGTTATAATATATGTTTTTCTATTTTTATGTTACTAAAAGTTGCAGTTCATATTTTTGTTCATACGTTTTGTTACCCGTTATATTATCATTCATTTGATATATAATTTACACAATTTTAAACGGTTTATAAAATTATCAAATAATTGTATATATCATAATGACTTAAAAATTAAACTATAATGTTTAATAAAACTAATATGTTAACTATATGTTTGCTTTACTACTAACATTTTGTTTCAAAGTAGAAATATTAAATAATAATTTGGTAAAAGTTATTATTTTAACTATATAATTCTATTCTCGCCCAACGCGCGATTTTCCTTGAACCTCATGCATTTGAAACCCCCACCAAAATTTACAAACACCTCATGTATTTGAAACCTCCTATTTTAATGAATACCACTCAAAAGTCTTTTAATAATGATTAACAATTCAAAGGTTTTATAACTTATATAATATGTTTAATAAACAATTAAGGGATAGTCTACTATAAAAAGGTCAATCTTTTTTAGTAGACATACAAATATACAAATCACATACAAAATTTACAAAGAAAACAAGTTTAAAGGTTTTTGTGTTGGTTTGAGGGCTTTGGACCATTTTTCGAGCCATGTTATTATGTTGAAGTTTTTAATTTGTAAGTTTGGGATATACTAATTTTTTTTTATATTTTATTTGTTTAAGTATTCTTTTAAGAATATCATTGTATGTTGTGGTTGAAATTTTAATGTAAATTAGATTAGATTCATGTTATCGATCATATGTTATGGAATGTGATATATATATATATATATATATATATATATATATATATATATATATATATAATATTTTATTAACTATTGTATATATGTTTGTATGTTCGTGTTGCTTCAAAGCAATAATTAATTAAAAAATCATGGATATGTCATATTATTCATATTACCCATGTAAATCTCTTTTAAAATGCAAATTTTCTATCTTATCACTTTATATTTTTGTATATGTTTAACATTTTAATTATAATAATAAGTGATTTTTAAAAGTTTCTTTCCCTTATTAATAATAATAAGTGGTTTTAAAATTAATGAACAATAATTATAAATAATAAAATCAAATTATAAAAATCATGGATATGTCATATTATCCATGCAAGTCTCTTTTGAAATGCAAGTTGTCTATCTTATCACTTATTATTTAGTGTATGCTTTACATTTTAATAATAATATTAAGTGTTTCTTAAAAGTCTTCTTTAACTTATTATTAATAATAAGTGGTTTAAAATTAATGAATAATAATTTTAAATGATAATAACATCAAATTATAAATCACATTTAGCTACAAATAAATTGTATTTTAAATGAACATCATTATTGAAATTAAAAAATGATCGCATAAATAAAAATATTATTAATCAATCATAATAATTGTTAAAAATAATACTAAATAGATAATTATATTTAATTATATTAATGAGGAAGGTGGTTTGATGTGAATGAATATTATTGTTCAAAATAATTGAGATTTTATATATATAAATTTATATAAAAATATTATCTCGAAGTTAATGTCAATAACATAACCATTTTAAACATATATTTTTCAATATTTTAACATTATTTTTTGAAAAAACATCATAAATGGTCCCTGTAGTTACCCAAAATCTGAAAGTTTAATCCCCATGGTTTAAAAACCTCATATATGGTCCCTGTGTGATCAAAACTTTTGATGATTGGTCCTTATTGCTAACTCCGTTAACTTTTGTCCGTTAATTGAGGGGCATTTTCGTCATTTCACACCACAGGGACCATTTATGATCTTTTCGGTTATTTTTTTAAAAAAAGAAAAAACTAAATATAATTATTTAATATATAAAATCTCTCTCTCTCTCTCACTCACTCACTCTCTCTATCTCTCTCTCTCTCTCTCTCTAAAATTTGGTTACGTCTGCACAAGAAAAAATCACCTCAAAAATAAGATCTTTCACTTCTTCAATTCAATAACCTGTTTACAAAATTAACAAAAATAAATGCAGAAGATTCACGCTCATTCCACCATTGACCATCTTTATCTCGAGCTCCTCTCTCAAGATTCAAAGGTTTCACCATCTCCGTTACTTACTCTCTCAGGTTATGTAACTCACAAGATTTGTCTCCATATTATTTATTAACCCCAATTCAGATTATAATCATTCATCGCCACCTTATATTTATCCAAACAATTTAGGGTTCAACAGTTAGGTATGGTCCAGAGAGGTATCATGATTACTGTTTTTTGCTCTGTTATTCATAGATCTTGTTCCAGCGATAAAATTTTCAAGCAACAGTTGGATGTGGGTCTATAACCACTATGTTTGGTCTCCAATGACATCAAGATAAAAGAGAATGAGAGGTGTTGTGATCGAGTTTTTATTCCAACTGGTGACCAATGTAAGAAATTTGGAGAGGTAGAGAGCGAGAGAGGGATGAACCTGGGAAATCCTTGACCAGTTGTGTTAAGTACATGACCAAATATCTTTGCTCTTTCTTCATTTACTCCTCTAATTGCTGCTTTAGCCAACATACTTCTTAAGATATCTTTCTGCTACAAATCATGGGATAAAATAGTTAGTTTATGGCAGGATCTCATGGTTTGGCACATATTATCAAACAGTTGGTGTGCATTCCTTTTGTGTGACAAATACTGCATACAATATGTTTATACAACTTACACTTGGCCGTATCAAACTACCTAGAATGTGGTCGTAACAAATACTGAAAGAATCGACTTTATCTCCTAATCGATTTAGAATCGATATCAAACCTTTGAGACTTTATCTCCTAATCTGAAACTTTAAGCCTTTGATCAGAACCAAGGACGAGAAACAAAAGAAAATCGGAAGCTTTCATCAAACCTTTATCTCCTAGTGGATTCATAAATTAGTTTCAGAATAATTTGCAAGAGAATCGAGCGTGAGAAGCATCTGTGAAGCAACGAAAGTTGAAAATCGAAATTGGGTGTAGATGGCGTCTGAATATGAGATTTTAGCTTTGATTTAAAGGAATCAAGGGCTATTATTGATGGTTGTAACATTTAGATGTTGACGGGAGGGGAAGAAAGACGATGATCGGAGAAGAGACCAAGTCGCCACTTGAGAGAGTGAGAGAGAGAGAGAGAGAGAGAGATTTTATATATTAAATAGTTATATTTAGTTTTGAAAAGATCATAAATGGTCCCTGTGGTGTGAAATGACGAAAATGCCCCTCAATTAACGGACAAAAGTTAACGGAGTTAGCAATAAGGATCAATCGTCAAAAGTTTTAAAAACACAGGGACCATCAATGAGGTTTTTAAACCATAGGGATTAAACTTCAGATTTTGGGTAACCACAGGGACCATTTAAGATGTTTTTTCTTATTTTTTTAACATGCGTTGCGCAACGCACGAGAATTCGTCTAGTCATTATATACTTATAAAGCTAGCATTTTTTCTTGAATCTCATGCATTTAAAACCCCCTTTTTTAACTTCCTCAAACTACATTCATTTGAAACCCCCTTTTTTTAACTAATGCAACTCAAAAGTTTTCTTAATTATGATTTAACACTCAAAAGTTTTATAACTTATATTATGTTTAATTAGCATTTAGTGAAAAGTTTACTATAAAAAGGCCAATCTTTTGTGTCTTTTGTGTTATATAAGATCTTACATGTAAGAAGGATTTGAAGATATTGTGATTCAAAAGTTTTCATATAGTTGAAGCATTCACGATCCAAATATGATAATTTGAAGGAATGGGTTATGTCGCATCAATGGTAATTGTAATATGATTTTTTCTTTCAACCAAAACAAATGAAGCTTTTCTATTCTTTCTTTATATTCAATTTCTCATTTAATCTTTATATGTGATTTGTGTGTATTACTCAATCTTGAATGTGACTCTCCAAACATCAATGTTTTGCTTGGAATATCTTTCTGATTCTTCTTTTTCAAGAAAAATATTTTGATTGCAGGTTAGTAAAGAATTGCCATCAAGTTTCTATGGTTGAATGGTGTTAAATGAAGAAAGAAGATTCATAAAAGGGATATAGGTTTTTTCGTTTGAGCAAAGTTGACGAATGTTAGTTTTTTCTTTTGATTTAAATGTATGTTTATGTAACAATTTTATTTATATATTCAACCACCCAATGCTCTTATTTATTTAATTGTAGTTTTTCTATTTTGATTATGTTTATTTTCTATTATTTTTTTGTTGGGTTATCCTTAAAAGACAATATTTAAAAGATAACATAATTTTGAACATTTGATATGTAATTATGATAGACTTATCATGATATGTTCTTCATATGAAAGTAATTTATCCATATTACTACGACAAGAATTACATATGACATTTACGAAAATATATATATTATATGTGATTTGTTTAACATGTATATGCACCTATGTATGTTATAAATTTATAATTAAATATCTTTATGTTTAATAATTGAAGGGATTAAAATGATGCATCAAAACCAATTATTTAGACGAATATAATAATAATAATAATAATAATAATAATAATAATAATAATAATAATAATAAATATACATTTTCAAGTACTGCATTTATTTGAAACTCACACTACAACTCAAGAGTTTTCTAATTTATGTATATTTATTAGTTACAACTCAAGAGTTTTTAACTTATGATTATTAATTAGTAATCACTAATTGTAACATGCGGACTTTCAGGTATATTATTGTGTGATTAATATTGAGATTTATGGAGTGACTTGACGAGTTATGAGTCCAACTCGTCGAGTAGAGTCGAGTGTCCACGTGGGATTAATGATTGGACTCGATGAGTCAGAGAGCTGACTCACCGAGTAGGTGCTGGGCAGAGAAACCCTAATTTCCCGGGTTTGGGACCTATTTAAAGGAACTTATAGCCTCATTTGCGGCTACCCTTCCTTGTGAGAAAACCCTAAACGTGTATAGAGAGCCATGAGAGTCTTAGAAGATAAAACTTGGAGTAAACTAGTGCATCTCTTGAGGAGAATAGGAGATCACCCATCAAGGGAGCTAGAGAATTAGTGGATCTGGTGTAACTTCGTGCAAGGGCTTGAGTAAGAGGTAAAAGCTTGCACCTTTCTTGTTATTTTGCTTAGATCTTGTAATATGGAAGATTAGGGTTTCTTCCACCATTGTTGGGACTTTGTATGCATAAGGTCTCTCTTGAGGCCTAGACTTCAGATCTGGACCTTGTGAGGTCCAGAAAGTCCAAAGATTATAGCTTTATTTAACCATAGAAGAGTTATTGTGGTTAATCAACCTTGTTAGAGTTATATTGGCATTATGAGCCTTATATGCCATGTTTAAACGTAAAGATTGCAGCTTTACGTGGCACTCGACCCTTAGGATGGTAGATCTAGTGTTTGGGGTGATGGATCTGCCTTAAATCGTTGAATGGGGAATCTGATCGAAGGGACAGGCCTAGTCCATGGCCTGACTCGACGAGTCGGTGAGGGTTTATCCCGATGGGTTGATTGAGTGATAACTCGGCGAGTTGGGGGTCAAATCGACGAGTTGAGCTAGACTTTTTGAGACTTCTGAAGATACGAGGGGACTCGACGAGTCGCAAGAGTGCACTCGACGAGTCGGGTGAAACTTGGACTGTTGACTCGAGTGTTGACTTCTGTTGACTCTGGGGTTCTAGTCAACATGAGTAATAAGGACCATGGAGGGGTAAAATGGTCTTTTATCCACTTCAAAGAGTTAGAAAGAGAAAGAATAGTTTTCGGTTGTTTGAATTGTGAAAAGAGTATTAATTAGTGATATTCATCCGTTGTGTTAGGCGGAGGCTAGTTCAAGATTCGGGAGCGAGGTTATTTACTTGCTGCTTGTCAGGTGAGTCTTCTCACTATACGTACCTAAAGTGGTAATATGAGTTGTGTGTGTGACCGGAGGATCTTATGTGTTTATTTTAGTACGGTGATATCCTGCTTTACGTCTTAGTGATATATGTTGTGAATTATATTGAGATTACTGAGTTGAGGGACCGAAGGGTCCAACCGAGTTGTGGGACCGGAGGGTCCCATTAAGACACATTGACCGGAGGGCCTTATTGAATTATAGCGTCGAGTGGCTAACGAGCTGTGTGTGGTATTTTGGGGAACTCACTAAGCTTCGTGCTTATCGTGTTATGTGTTATGTGTTTCAGGTTCTTATCAGGAATAGTGGGAAGGCACCAGCTTGATTGTACACACATCTGAGTTGGAGATATGTCTTTGGAGGATCCTGGAGTTGTGACAAGCAATTTTGAAATGTGTTTATAAATTGATACTTGTGATTTTTGAGAAAATGTGACATGTGATTTATTGTGTTTTAAAAATGAAAAATTTGGGTTGAAAATTTACGTCGTTACACTAATAACTATTTATTTTCCTTTCTTTTATAAGGTTGTAAAGTTTTGCTCATTAAAAACATTAATGTATTTGAAGAGATTTGTGATTTAAATATGAAGATTTAATATAAATGTTATAATAGATGTTTTAGTGTTTTTATGTTATTAAAAGTTATAGTGTTTATTTTTCATATTTTTTATTATTCGTTGTATATATATCTTTTTTAATACAAATGTTATAATAGATGTTTTTCTATTTTTATGTTACTAAAAGTTGCATTTTATATTTTTGTTCATACGTTACCCGTTATATTATCATTCATTTGATATATAATTTACACAATTTTAAACGGTTTATAAAATTATCAAATAATTGTATATATCACAATGTCTTAAAAATTAAACTATAATGTTTAATAAAACTAATATGTTAACTATATGTTTGCTTTACTACTAACATTTTGTTTCAAAGTAGAAATATTAAATAATAATTTGGTAAAAGTTATTATTTTAATTATATAATTCTATTATCGCGCAACGCGTGTGGATTTGCCTAGTATACTTATAAAGGAAGCATTTTTTCTTTCACCACATTCATTTGAAACTCCCATGCATTTTTCCTTTCACCGTATTCATTTGAAACTCGCATGACTTTTCAATTTCTTTCTAATAATGATTATAAGTTGGTTAATAAGATTAAATAAATATGAAACCTAAAGTGTAATCATATATATACTAAATTTCAATATTAAAAGAATATCTTTACTTCTACTTATAAAGATATGTTTTTTAACTCTTAACATATTATACTTAAATTATTAGTTTTAATATATTGTTGGATGTAAACCATTATCATTTCAAAGCTACAACTTTTGAACAATTTGTATGAAATACTTAAATTATAAATTTAAATATAACATTACAAGATCAGCTTAAGTATAAATTTTAGTTTAAATTAAACAACCCAAAGAATATTTTGTAAATAGTTAAAAGTGATAAATTGTAGTGTCTTTCTAATAATGATTATAAGTTGGTTAATAAGGTTAAATAAATATGAAACCTAAAGTGTAATCATAAATAAACTAAATTTCAATATTAAAATAATATCTTATTTTAACTTATAAAGTTATATCTTTAACTTTTAACATATTATACTTAATTTATTAGATTTAATATGTTGTTGTATGTAAACCATTATCAGTTTAAAACTACAACTTTTGAACAGGTTGGAAAAAATACTTAAATTGTTAAATTAAATATAACATTACAGTGTCAACTTAAATATAAATTTCAGTTCCACTTAAAAAAACTCAATGAATATTTTGTGAATAGTTAAAAGTGATAAGTTGTAGTGCTAAATGCAAAAAACTAAATTATAATCTCAATTTAACTAAAATATTTCCTAAAGATATTTTTATAATCTTTAAAAGTTTTCAAATAAGTAAATTAAAATAACTTACAATAACAATAGTTAAAAATAACTCTATATAAATGATTATATTGTTACCTTTAAAATAAAAAATAATGGTTGATGTTTTAAATAATTATAATGATAGAAATTAAAACGTTAAACAAATAAATTTTTTTAAAAATTAATTAACAATAACAACAACTACAAATAACATTAAATCATATATTATATTTAATTTATTCATGAGTAACTCGCGCGTAGAAGTCATTCAAACAATTGAGATTATGTAGTTATAATAGATATACATATTATCATATAATTCAAAACAATCAATATATTATATCAAGTTATTATACGAATTATTATATCAAATTTAACAACAACATTATTGTTATTTTTTTAACAAACATATATTTGTAAAGATTTCAACTATATATGTGTTTCTGCGCAACGCGCGGACATTCGCCTAGTATATCATATTATACTTATAAATTAAGCATTTTTCCTTTCATTACATCAATTTGAAACTCCAAACTTTTCATATTTCCATATAATATATTTTTTAACTTAAATATGTTATTAATTATAAATATTATCATAAATGGAAGACTTCTTGAATTATCAATAATTTCAATATGGTGTTAAATGCATAACCTAAATTAATATATCAAACAAACTTAAAAAGATAGTGTGAAATTTAAAACCTAAAATAAAATATCAAATAAAGTTTTAAAAAAACTCAATGTATATTTTTGACAAGAGTTAAATGGAAAATATTAAATACAATAAACATAAAAGAACATAAATCTAAAAGTTAAATTAACTAAAAGATCTCCAAAAACTATTTTTTTTTGTAATAACTGAAATTCAGTTAAGTTGTTTTTAAATTAATTTATAATAATAATAGTCAAAGTAACATAAAGTTATAAAATAAATTATGTTACATAATGATTTATAATTTAAATAATCATCATGATAAAATTAAAACGTCATCAATGTTTTTAAGTTAATAAATCATAAAATTAGTTAATTAAAATAGATGAGAAATATAATTAATTTTACACACACGTAAAGCGTGAGTAGATTCCATTAAATGATTCGATTTTAGTAAGTTTTATATTATCTATTGTTCAAATCAATTATAATGTTACATTAACTAAATGTCTAAATGTAATGATAATTATTTTTTAGTTAATAGAAATGACATAAATATTTTCAATGACATATGGTTACTAAAAGGTTAACTACATAATTTTATTCCGTGCAACGCGCGGATATTCGCTTAGTATCATACTATACTTATAAAGGAGGCATTTTTCGTATCACCTCATGCATTTAAAACCCTCACACAAATTTCCAAGCACCTCATGCATTTGAAACCCCCACACCTTTTCACCTTCAAAGTAATTAATCACACATCATGAAAGGTTTTATAAATTATATAATATGTTTAATAAGCAATTAATGGATAGTCTACTATAAAAATATCATTCTCTTTGAGTAGACACACAAATACAAATCACATACAAAATTCATAAAGAAAACAAGTTTAAAGGTTGTGTGTTGGTTTGAGGGCTTTGGACCATTTTTCAAGCAATGTTATTATGTTAAAGTTTTTAATTTGTAAGTTTGTTATATATTAATTCTTTTTTCTTTTATATATATTTTTCTTGGTTTAAGTATTCTTTTAAGACAATCATTGTATGTTGTGGTTGAAACTTTAATGTAAATTAGATTAGATTTTTGTTATCGATCATATGTTATGGAAAGTGATATAGATAATATTTAATTAAATATTGTATATATGTTTGTATGTTTGTGTTGCTTCAAAGTAATAATTAATAAAAAATCATGGATATTCAATATTATCCATAGTATCCATGTAAGTCTCTTTAAAATGCAAATTGTCTATCTTATCACTTTATATTTTAGTATATGTTTAATATTTTAATTATAATAATAAGTGTCTTTTAAAAGTTTTCTTTCGTTTATTAATAATAATAAGTGGTTTTAAAACTAATGAACCATAATTATGAATAATAAAATCAAATTATAAAAATCATGAATATGTCATATTATCCACGTAAGTCTCTTTTGAAATGCAAATTGTCTATCTTATCAGTTTATTATTTGGTGTATGTTTCACATTTTAATAGTAATATTAAATGTTTCTTAAAAGTCTTCTTTAACTTATTAATAATAAGTGGTTTAAAACTAAAGAACAATAATTTTAAATGATAATAACATCAATTTTTAAATTACATAACGTTAACAACAACTAAATTGTATTTTAAATGAACATCATTATTAAAATTAGAAAATAATAGCATAAGTAAACATTTAACTTAATCAATCATAACAATTGTTAAAAATAATATTAAATAGATAATTATATTTAATTTTATTAATGAGGAAGGTGAGTTGATGTCAATGAATAATATTGTTCAAAATATTATGTCAAAGTTAATGTCAATAACATAACCATTTTAAACATATATTTTTCAACATTTTAACAATATATTTTTAACTTACATTGTGCAACGCGCAAGAATTCGTCTAGTCTATAATAATAGATGCACAAATCCAAACATCACATTAATTTGAAACTCCCATATCACAATTTCAAGAACCATATTGATTTGAAACTCCCATGTCTTTTCATATTCTTTATATTAATGATTATAATGTTAAACAAGTGCAAGACTATATAAACATCTCACTTTCTTACTTTGATCTTGATCATATTACATTGTTTGATAAGCTCAATGGTATATTTTATATATAAACATGTCAGTTTGTCACTTTGATTTTGAAACATCTCACTTTGTCACTTTCATATAGCTCATATTACATTGTTTGTTTTCACTAGTGTCTTCTACATTGTTTAAAATTTTCAAGGTCGATGACACACTAGATACTATGTTTTGCGTTTCGAAATAAGAATTTTATTAAAAAAAATACTTTTAAAAGATATAGGAATATATATATATATATATATATATATATATATATATATATATATATATATATATATATATATATATATATATATATATATATATATATATATATAGAACTAGGTTCAAATGTGGATTGACATCTAATGTGCGGACTTGTGGACAATGCTATTCTCTGAGAATGACAAAGAAAATATGTTGTTTGATAATATGAATACGTTCAATCTTACATAACTATTGTCATTATCACAAATTTTCACTAATTAAATCGTCTATAAGGTTATTACAGACTTTTTATTATTATTGTCATTCTGTCAGAATGTTGTCAGAATGATTATTGAGTCGTATTCTGTCAGAATGAAAATGAGTGAAAAACGATGTGTGAGAACAAAAATGAATAAGAATTAGTGAGAATGCATGAAAATGACGATATTTTTGTAAGGTTGAACGTATTCGCATTACTAAACAACTTATTCTCTTAGTAATTCTCATATAATAGCATTGTCCACACGTCCGCACAATAATTGTACATCCACATTATAACCTAGCCCTATATATATATATATATATATATATATATATATATATATATATATATACACACACACACACACTCCTATACTTCCATCAAAAAAGTTTATATTGATATAACAAATAAAAGAACGACTTTATAAATAATAGAAATAAGAAAAGAGAAGGAAAACCCGCCTTTTTAGAAGAGGCCGTGAAACAATGATTCCAACATTAAAATTGGCTGAAAACGTAACATAAGGGCAAAACTGTCCAAAACAGGTAATAAAAAGACCAAAATACCATTTTATTTTATTTTCTTTTTAAATCAACATTTGTACCTGTCACTGTTATTCCATATTCGACATTTATGCCTTTTGTTGTTGAAGATAGTATTCCAATTCGAATTTTATGAGAAAACAGGTTTGTAAATATACATTTAACAAAAAAACCAGATTTGTAAATATGCATTTAACATATGAAGATCATCATATATAAGAGTGGCAGGTTTCAATCCAGTAATGCAGAGTCGTGGTTTGGAATTAATCTTGACGGTATGTAAATGGTAAAAAATCCATAAACAAAAAAGACAAAATTACATAAAGGGTCCTTGTGTTCGAACTAAGTCTTCCAATCCGAATTTTATGAAAAAATAGGTTTGTAAATATACATTTAATAGAAAAAGATAATCATATATAAGAATGGCAGGTTTCAATCCAGTAATACAGAGTCCTGGTTTGTATACGATAACATCCAAACCAATTGTTGACATCACACAGCCAGATTTGACGCACCATCCATTCATGTGATAACATACAATCTGTTACGCAACACAAAAAATAAGTGACATAAGTTCTTGATACTGCTAATAAGTGACATCATTAAGAACTGATAATAGAATAAAGTTTTTCATAAACATGACCAAGCAGGAAAATGCAATGTAATCAAATATTAAAATTGTCAAGTAAAAATATACTTCTTTGAGGCATTTAATCGAACAACACATATGCATTTCAACATCTGCAAGGTTTGGAACATTAGAATAACATGAAAATTGGACCAAAGTATGGAAAAGATATGACGAATACATAAATTGTTCACTTAAAACAATAATCAGATGATTTGCAAAAGAACTCATCATTAAGTCAAAAAGCTTTGCTAACCTTATGTAGATGGTGGCGTATTGAACTGTAATAATGCAAAGTATTTGAACGTGATGCTATAAACTCAATCTTTCGATAGAATGTAATAACAGATGAATAAGATTGTAGTTATACATAATTTACAAAAATGATTTTGGAAAGAATATCTAACTTTGATTTAAAATTATACATTATTCTAAAATATTAGTTGTGAATGAACCGATATTTGAAACGTTTCTCCAAATTAGTGTGAATTTGAAAGTGATTCACCGAAATTTTTGTTTGACAATTAGGAATGTTTATTTGAAGTTAATACATTCCTTGCCAAATTACATGAGAATTTAAGGAGGTATTCAACTTTATTTAAATTTCTTTAAAATTTAGTAAATTTATATTTTTCATATTAATAAAAAAGCCAAAAAAAACCTAAATTTGCCAAGTGAAATTAATGGAAATTGAAAAAATAGAAAAAATGTCATGTGACATATTAAATAAGATGAGGACAAGTGACAAAATTTATTTTCTATTATTAGAGTAGATAAAACTATATCCTATTTTGTATTTGGTAAACTCCTTCGTCGAAAAAGTCATGACACGACTTGTTCTTTATTTACAAATCCTTACTTAGCATTAATTAACAATATATTAGTGACCCCATAGCATGCATCGTGTATTGGTGTTTATAAGCTTAGGTTAAAACACAAGGAATCACTACATGTGTGATGTATGTCTGTGTATTGGATTGGGGGCCGCAACTAAGAGCATCCACACCAAGGTCTTTCAAAGTTATTTGCAATGTCATCTTGTCCATATTGTATGCCACATAGGTGAAGCTCTTTCAATATTTGAAAGGCTTGCAAATGTATTGTCATAATATTTTATTAATAATTTATTATTTCTTTTTGATTACCTATATATATATATATATATATATATATATATATATATATATATATATAATTATGTTTATGTAATAAAAAAAACTTTTATTATATTATATATTTTATTTCTTAAATTATAAATTAATATATAATATATTAAGAATTTTTTGATTAATTAAATAGTTGTAGATGTGGCAGTGGGAACCATTTTTGAAAGATGAGTGTTATTGCACTGATGTGAGTAGTTATTGCAAAGCTGATGTGACACAATTGAAAGATTAGCGGCATTGCACTGATATGGATGGCCTAATATGATATTGTAATATAAACGCGCAGCTAATGGAATCAGTTGAGAGCTGCCTTTTGTTTTTAGCTTTGGGTGGTTCTTCTTGCTCTGAAAGGTTTGTTGACAAACCATGGCCTAGTGACAAAACATCTAATGGGAGAGTGGGGAAAAAGGACCACAAACCATTTTATTTCTTTTTTTTCCAAAGTATAGTCCTGTTTATATGCTACGCTATGATCAAGTGGAAGAAAGCCTCACATGCCTCTTCCCAATTTTTTTTAGATAAAACTTCAAAAATATCTGTGGTATGTAATTTTTTTTTTTAAGGTTTTGGTTTAAATCCTAATTTCTTTTTGGATTCATGGTCATTTTGAACTAGTTTGCTTGTGGTTTTGGTCTTTTAAAAAGCTAAAAAAACTAAAACACCCTTGATGTATTTATTTTTTATTTTTCTATCATTTCTTAAAAATTTAATATATTTTTTTTTGACAAAAATTATAAAAATGGTCCCTGTGGTTTGCCAAAAGTCACAAAGTCGCTCTATGCTAATTTTTTTGATGCAAATGGTCTTTGTGGTTTGCAAAACTTGCAAATATGGTCCTTTTTACTAACATTATTAGTATTCAGCCGTTAGAGACTGAATTAACGGCTGAATCTGTAAAGACATTTTCGTTTTTTCAAGTATAAAGAGACTGAATTCGTGATATTTGATAAACCATAGGGACCATTTTTGAAGTTTGTTTGAAAAAGTAAATTAATTAGCTGAATAAAGTGGGGAAGACTCACGACCTCCACCCTCCTTATACTACATAACACTTAACCAATTGAGCTAAATGCTTACTTGGTTATACCCTCCTAAAACTAGTTTATATAATAACGAAAACGTTAATACATAAATAATAAATAAATTACAAAAAAAAAAAAATTTACATATTTTTTTTTAAATAAAAGAAAATATATTTTAGTCCTATTTTAAAAAAAAATAGTTTGTTACAAACAATTTGTATGTATTTTTATGTATTTATTTTATGTAAGATATATTTTTTTATGTCTTAAAAAATACGTTTCGTATAAAAAATATGTTTTCGTAAAATATATTTTTTCATGTTTTTGAAATAATAATAACTAACGCTACTCATGACATAAAAAAATGTATAAATTCTTTTGAGTCGCTAGTTCTAAAACCGTTTTTTCCTGAATAGCGTTAATTATTATTATTTCAGAGACATGAAAAAATATATTTTACGAAAACATATTTTTTATACGAAAACGTATTTTTTAAAGACATAAAAAAATATATTTTACGTAAAATAAATACATAAAAATACATACAAATTATTTGTAAAAAACAATTTTTTTATAATACGACTAAAATACATTTTGTTTTATTTAAAAAAAATTATGTAAAAAAAATGTTTTTTGTAATTTATTTATTATTTATGTATTAATGTTTTCGTTATTATATAAATTAGTTTTAGGAAGGTATAACCAAATGAGCATTCAGCTCAATTGGTTAAGGCTTTTGTAATATAAGGGGGGGGGGGGGGTGCAGCTGACGAGTTTGAGCCTTCCCCAATTCATTCAGCCAATTAATTCACTTTTTCAAACAAGCTTCAAAAATGGTCATTGTAGTTTATCAAATGTCACGAATTCAGTCACTTTACATTTGAAAAGACGAAAATGCCCTTTCAGATTCAGTCCCTAACGGCTGAATACTAACGGTGTTAGTAAAAAGGCTCATCTTTGCAAGTTTTGCAAACCACAAGGACCATTTGCATCAAAACAAATTAACATGGACTGACTTTGTGACTTTTGGCAAACCACATGGACCATTTTTGTAATTTTATCTTTTTTATCTATTTTAATAATTAAAAAATAATAAAGGGTCTCTCTCTGTCTCTCTCTCTTTCTCTCTGAATGGGTCTCCCTTTCTTCTTTTTCCTTTCTTTCATTTTTGTTTCTAGTTTCTCCTTTCTTTGATTTCATCGATTTGTTTCACCAGTAAAACAAAACGACAATAAGGTTGGTGGTGGTCACGAATTGGGAAGAGAAAGTGAGAAATCAATATGGAGATCAGGAGAGGGAAAGACGTTCGAGATCGAGGGAAAGATGTTTGTGTGTGTTTATGTGTTGGGTTTGTTCATGTAGTAAGCGTCGATTGTAAACTCCGATCTGGTTCCCGATCTTTTTCCCTCTTCTTCCTTCATTAGATTTCATCGGAGCCACTATTTTGATTTTCTGGAAACAATTTTGAGTTTTGTTATTGATTTTGGTAGTTTACTCGCCATTTCCCCTTCCAACTTGCTTGCCCTAACTGTTACAGTGATGCCAGAGCAAAATTGATAGTCGCCATTAAGCTGGAATTTTAGTCATAATTGAAGGTCGGTGGGGACGAAACTGATGTGGTGGCGGGTGTGATTTTTGGCTCTTGTGACGATTTGGGTTCTTTCGATTTAGGTTCCTTCATATATTGGCAGTAAGTATTTTTGTAAACCAAAGTTTAACAAAGCATTTATTTGCTTTCAAAATATAGTTCAATACATATCGATGGAAGGCAAACGGGAAACAAGTTGCATCGCTAGCCCTTTCTGGATGGCAAAACTAATTCTTTTGAAAACAACATCTATGGATCTAGAAGATAGGACATTAGAGTGCATGTTCCGTTGGACTCTGTTGAGGAGCTCTACCACCTCTGGTTCGAGAAAACCAAATGTATCAAATGCAAAGGGTACAAACACATGTTGATTTTCTATACACGCATTCTCGTGCTTTGCCACTTTGCACGCTGCGGCTTTCAAAGTGGCATGCCCTGCTGTGAAACCCCCGCTCCTCAAACCGACAAGAGGAGAGACCCCAGTAAGATCCACACATGCGTGCTTCCCTCTTACCCATCCAAAGACCAAAATGTCAGCCGGTCTAAGTGTAGATCTTCCATCCTGCGGGTCCGTCAAAAAGTTCACTGGCGCTTCATTCTTCGCAAAAATACAAGCACGCCGACAAGCATCAAAGAGAACATCCCTAACCACAGCATGTTTGTACTTGAAACCAGGGAGCTCTCTACAATGAACCGCATGTTCCCCAAAGGTATCCAAACATGCCTTGCGACAAACTGGGCATATCTCGTCAATTGGGAATAGAGGAATCATGAGGCGGTAACGAAGGATAGTTCGGTACTCCACAGGAGACATATGTTGGCCAAGGCCATCAATAGGGATAGTATTTTGATCTGTTGCAATGTGTTATCATTTAAAACGGAAAAATAAAATAAAATAGTAATGTTGAATCATTAAGAAAATGGAGTACATGTAGTTGATCATCACCATTTGGAGTTTATTAGTGAGTTGAAGTTCTGTTACAATGGTAGTGGTGGTGTGTGTTTTAGGCTTTTAGCGATTGTATTATGGTCTTTGTTGGAATCTCTTGTGCCCTCTTTAATCCAGGTTAATGGCTAACGCCCTCTTTATCTGTTTATTTCATGTTTTTTTATGAACTTTGTCATCTTCCCGTTGCCTTTGTGGTTTAATAAATCCATTGTTCTAAAAAAACCAAGACACCATACGGGTGAAACTGATATGAGGATGGTTGAGCCCAAAATCATCCCACTATTTTGTGAACAAATAGAACCTGCAATTCTCCATTAACGATATATAGAATCATGCGAACTGTAAGTGTGTATGTGTTTGATTTCTCAGTGGTCTCAATTTAAGCTTCATGGAGAGAGAGAGAGAGAGAGAGAGAGAGATAAACTGTGGATCTATTTCTTTTTAAGTTTTATTAAATATTAAATACATTTAAAAATTAGAAATGAATGGTATAATAGTCTTTTTAGTTTGGACAGGGACCAAAATTGCAACTAAACATGCTCAAAAGGACTACCAATCTAAAAAAGTTGGGGTTTGGATCAAAACCTGGAAAAAATGCATACCACAAAGATCATTTTTGCAGTTTTGTCATTTTTTTATTATGCAAAAAAAATCATAGAAGTTTGTTATCTCTTATGTTTTAACCCTATATGTTGTCTAACTGAAGTTTGTTATCTCTTATGTTTTAACCCTAGATGTTGTCTAACAGTCTGAGGTTGGTGTTTAATTTTCTTTAGATGCATATATATAGAACATAAACATTAAAGTAAATTGCACAAATTTTCCATGTATTTTTTGTAAGTATAGTCCAAGGTATGAAGAATTGATGCCAATCGTCCCTATAATTTCAACCTCCATCAACTTTGGTCGATTCAATTGTTATCATCGACATGACTCCGTTAAATGCTTGGAAAAGGACATTTTTCACTTCTATTTATCCAATTTTATTTTTAATATTATCATATTTATTTATTTTCGTAAGATTTTTTTGTAAATATTACTATTCTTGGTATATACAATTGCTACAACCACCATCACCGCCACTGACCACTATGATTGATACAACATTGACCACCATTATATCCGCCACTACTACTAACCACTATCAACACCACTAATATAGACCACTATCAACTCCATCCTTATTGCTGATGACGACACTATAGCTGATGATGACAACATTCAACTTGACAACGTGGAGATCATAAATGTGATGGGTTTACTAGGTTACAATACAAATAATTACGTAATGGAAAATCATAAAAACTATTTTATGGACACATGCAACCTAGAGATCTATGGCTTTTCTCATTATAGCAACATACTATGAAACTTTAATCTAATCTAGCTATAATCTAAATTCACAATGATCAGAACACATACCTTTTCTTTAATCAAATATAGCAACCTACAATCTTCAACTCTTCCTTGGAAAGCAAGCACCAATAGTGTGGATTCCTCTACTGGTTCACACCCAATACCCTAGAAACCGTAGGAACGATTTGTAGAGAGAGAGAGAGAGAGAGAGAGAGGAGATAGGAGGATTTTCGGATTCTTCCTCTTCAGAGGTTAGGCTGAAAATATGATGCCCAGGGCCTCTATTTACAGTTGTTGGATCACCAAGATAAACCCTACTTTGAATAATAAAATATTCTAATTTTATCTAAATCTAAGTGGTTATCCTTATCAGCTATGGAAGGCTTCCAAAACCCTTCTGTAACCTCATAGAATTCGTCCAAGCTAGGCGGATTCTATAATTGCCTTCTTTGCTTAACTATTAAATGATTACAATACAACCCTTGCACCTTTAATTAATTCTAATTGATCCAAAGTTAACTTCTAATTAATTCTGATTAATTATAATCAATTTCTAATTAATTCTATTAATCAAATAAAGTTTCAATAAATCATTTTCTCACTCTCTTAAAATCATTTCTAGCTATTTCTAATTATTGATGGCAACCTAAAAAGGACATTGTTTTTATTCCATAAGATTATACCAATTTAGTTATGACCTTAGACACATAATCAAACAAAAAGGTGGGTAGAGGACCTACTGATGGGATGGGGGCGATGTGTGCATGTAATAGAAGGGAGAATGAGACAGAGAACATCAGAGTAAATCAGATGGAACGAGAAGAGGGCTGTCGTGATAGTTGCACCGAAAATAACAGGTGGGCAGAGGAATTTCCAACGAAGGAAGGAGCTAAAGGAGGGATGTAAGGTGGGGATATACTTTAGATCTTGGGCTTTTAAATTAGGTTTCATACTGATTTCAAAATGTTACCTAAAGTTTTATCATTTTTATTAATTTGGTATCGAGGTGAAAAACTCATTTTACATTAAAGTTAATAGAAAAGTTTAATGATGTTAGCCTAAAGGACCAACACTTATTAGATTTTGAAATTATGGGGAATATTGGAATCCATTTTGTTAGAACTTAGACTATACCTAAATACTAGGAAAAACTACAATGACCATTTTTGTTATTTACTCTAAAAAGTATTTTCATTATAAATATGGTATAAATCTATGTTCAGATTGTCTGTTTAACAATACACAACTCAATCATTGTATATTCCTAAGTAAAATGGTTCTTTGCAACAAAGTAAGAAATAACTTATTGTTATATGAACAACTAGCTCAACTCAACAATTCATTCTAACATTCTCATTGATCATGCAAGTGTATTTATAAGTACACAACAACCCACAATATATGGGTAAAGGGTTGGATAAACCACAGGTTGTGGGATTTATGTACAAAAATCATGTCACTACCCTACCATCGATGAAAACACAAATCTAACAAGATCTGATGAGTTATGATGAAAATACCATTGAACCTTTATATCTTCCATCTCCAGCACTGTCGAACCGTCGCCACCTACAAATGTTATCATCACCGACATCGACCTCTTACCACCTCTAGATCCGCCATCACCGTGGAACAGTCGCCACCTGTGACAACTGTCAATTCAGGTCATTCTCGGACTCATGCATCTTTATAAAAACCATTCATGCACAACATGCCATGGCCTAGTAGTATAAATTAGGTCAAAATCTTGCATAAACTAGGACCCAACTAAGATCTAGGACTAATATACTTGACACTTACGATTCTAGTAAGTTGCTTAACTACAATAGGAAATGCCAATGCTATAATTAGAATGAAACTTCAAACTTTGTTACAATTGAAAAAGGGTATAAAACCATAAAAATAAATTAAAGTATTCTAATTATGCTTCAATGTGATGGTGAATATCAAACAATATTCCAAAAACCCTAAAGAGCCAAAAATCCAAATTTATAAACCTTAAAGCTTAAAAACTTTATAAAAATTTGGCTATAAACTTCCTAATATCAAGTTTTTATTAATCAAATTATGAATTATACCAATGAAATAGAAATTTAAATTATCATGCATTAATCATAATTTATTAGTTAAAAACAAGATTTTTAAATAAATCAAAAAAAAAATTTGCTTAAAGAATCACTTTTATAAAAATTAGATTTTTATAAAAATTAAGGAGGGATTTTTATAAAATTTGAATTGAGGAGAGAGAAGGCCTTAATGCCTCAAAAATCCAGCCACTCTCCCCTCCCTATGTCCTCTCTCTTCCCAAAACTCAATCATTAAACTTAAACCTTCACTCTTCCACTTCTCTCTTCATTTCCTCTCACACTCCACCTTTCCAACTCTCTTCCTCTCTCTCTAACTCACGAAAATCCTCCATTCTCTGCCATAATTTCGAGATTAAGGAGGCCTTGAAGTGTTCTTGCTTCTCTCAAGATCAAAACCAAGGTAAACAACACAATCCTCCCTCATGGTTTCATGATTTTACTTCCTCTTCTTCATGGTTTTCTCTACTCTTCGGATTCTATGCCCTTCCATGGCTAGAAATCCTTACTTTTCCCTTGTGGTTTGTAGATTCTCACCATAACACAATGTATGTGTTTGAGATGGTGAAAATCCGGGATCAAACCCATGCAAGGAGTGAAAAAGATGCACATGTGTTCATGTGACTTCAAAACCGAGTATTACATCTTCTTCTCCATTTCTTTTGTGTTCTTCCATGACCAAAAGCATTTAAACCATTTCTAGTACATCTTGGATGCTCATTCACTCCATGCATGTGCTAGAAATCGGACCTTATCAAAGGCATGCATGATGTTCTTGTCAAAATGTCCTAAGGATGCACTCAAAGCAAACATGCAATCTGCCAGATTACTTTGTTCAATTTTGAACGACCATAACTCGGTCATTTCTTAACCAAATCATGATATTCTTTTTGTATTGGATAATCTCATGAGTTAACTTTCAAACCCAACTGGTCTCACTGTAAAATATTAAATATCCGATTTTTGGCAATTTTTACAAAATGGTTGCGCAAAAAGCTCTTTTTCTATGATCACCATTTTTGCCTTGCATGATCAATGGCCTTAAACCCAACCATAAATCTGGGGAAAAATACTTTAGAAACTTAACATATGCAGTGAATGATGGTTGAAATTTCGTGGCTTAAAACCCCACTGAATGGGCTACTCAAATTCATGAACTTCAGCCACATTTACATCTCATGCACCATTATATGCAACATTTCTTAACTTGTTTGGGTTCAATACCCCTATTTCCCTTCTGAATAAAATTTGAACATTTTTCCTTTTGAAAGCCCTCACATGCATGTGATAATCTGGAAAATTTCAAGAGCTTTTATCATTTCTTTGATTTATTAAAATTATTGCAAGAAAACAAGGGCATAAATCACATAAAATTCTTCCAGAGGTCTATAAATCCGAAATAAATTCATGGATGACCCCTATGGTGAATAATGACCCCTCACTAAATTTCATCGATTGTTGTTGCTGTTTGGTATGATTTCCGATTTTCTTTTTGTTTGGGTATAATAAATCACAAAACCACTTTAGAGATTGTATCTAACAATTTTCGCAGCCCTTACCTGTGGTGGGTGACTCAGAAAAATAATTTCAGAATTTTGCATCATGCCTTACTATTTTTCCCAATTTTTGGTAATTATAATGGCCTAAAAATAGGAAAAATAGTTCTGATTATTCAAAATTCATGAAAATTTACCAGAACATCATGTTATACAGTGGGACATTACATAAAAATTTTGATGAATTTTCTCTACTGTAAACTATTTTTCTTCTATTTTCTAAAGTTAATTACACTTAAATACACATAAATACCCAAAACCGGATTATATAATATGAAGACCACTTTTGATATTTTTCTCAGATTACTTACACTGTAAATGATGTTACAAAAATTTTTGGTAATTTATTTTAACTGTTTGTTATTTATTCTTCAATTAATGGTTATTTAAGGGGATAAAACAAGGAAAAATAGAAATACCCACTGAAAAATATCTTTTATATTTTTCCCAGCCTAGTTATGTATAATAACAGTTAAATAAAAAGTTTGGGTAATTTTGGAAACTGTTTTCTATTTATTTCAATTTTTATTGGAATAAATGCTCAAAAATCGTAAAATATAATTAAACAGCTTGGAAATCCATTTTTATATTTTTCCCAGCTTAGTAATGTGTAATAACAGTAAAATAAAAAGTTTGAGAATTTTTATCCTTTGAATGCTATTTTTCGTGAATTTATGTTGTTATGAAGGCTTAAAAAAATTTGGAAAATAGATAACCATATCAAAAATTCAAGGAAAATTTTCTGGAAAACCTCTATTGTATTTAGAATGAAAAATACAAGGTTTGACAATTTTTGGAAACTATTTGATAATATCTTACATTTTTAGGAATTTAAAACACCTTTAAATGTGTTGAAACACCCTTAAATTTATATTACTAAATCTGGAAAATTAATATCCCAAAGTTGTATTTATCACATGACTTGTAGAATTTCATCATTTCAGAAAAAGTGTAACCAATTAATATAAAATCCAATATTAGAACATAAATTGGCATTTCACTATATGTAGAGTTTAGTATATTAGCATTAGATTTCGACATGGAAACTCACTAGTGTGTGTTTGATGTCATAGGATCCCGACATTAAGACGTTGGTGTATTCCAAGGCACCACTTGTATCTACTCGAAACATTGTGAGTATTCACGCACTCCCCTATTTTCAGTTTTTATGTTTTGGGGTGGAAAAGCATGTCCAGAAAAACTATTATTTGCATGTTGTATTTAAATTGAATTGTATCAAACACAATTGCTATTGTATTGCTATGTTTCTTTATGTATGTCTATGCAACACGGAACATGAGAACTTATCGTACTAAGGCCCTTCCCTTATCTCTAACCATTAACTCTTTGAGCCAATGGTCATTATGGATAGCGCTATTAGGAATTGACAACTCCTCACTCGCCCTATTGCTGGAGTGCATGATACCATATTCATCTATGGAACGATAAGCATAGATCTCGATAGGGCTTCAGTCATAGGTTTGGTTGAGACTCATTGTTTGCTCATACACATACAAACTCGTTTCTCGTTATAGCAATAAACTTGTATTCATTAATAGCAATCAACTTGGTTTATCATTAAAGCAATGTACTTGTAATTACGAAAAGCCTTATTTCAAGCACGATTTTATATACTTGTGAACTCACCAACTATTTTCATAGTTGACGCTCGTTTTACATGCTTTTTCAGGAAATAATTAGTAAGTGGATATAGAGATTCATCATCATAGAGAATGCTGCATCGTGTGGAAGTTATTTTATGAAGTTATATATTTTGAACAATGTCATTTTGGAAAACTTGTACTTTGTTTTGTTTAAGCTATGGGTTGTAAACT
Organism: Lactuca virosa; assembly: GCF_052849685.1. Classification (NCBI taxonomy): domain Eukaryota; kingdom Viridiplantae; phylum Streptophyta; class Magnoliopsida; order Asterales; family Asteraceae; genus Lactuca; species Lactuca virosa. The sequence continues at coordinate 184,110,154 of NC_136427.1, read as the reverse complement.
TTTTAATATTGCTATGGTGATGTATCTTTATCTTTTGCAATGAAACCTTTGTCGCTGTCATACCTTGCATTTCCGCTTTAGCGGGGTGTGACAGAAGTGGTATCAGAGCTAAAGTTATGGAGAACATCAGTTTTCCTTTAAGAAAACACAACATATAACCAAAACTTATAAAAAATCTTTTTTTACATCAAACATATTACCAATATAATTAGGTCGGGAATTGTATCGTTGGACCTCAATTAAACATAGCCTGATCACCTATGTTTAATTAAGGAAAGATTTATACAAAGCTTGAGCTAATTATAATGGGAATATGTTCAACAAAATTTTTGAGAAAACTTTATTTCAAAAATTCAAAAAGGTTAATTTTTGGTGTGTGTAAGCATTGCATATTATAGGCATGCATTGTCATTTATTTCATATCTCATTGAATCTATGTCTCAGTCCCCTATGTCGACATCGTCATCTTCTCACGCTACCGCCTCAGGCCATGAGTCCGGCTACGTCACTGTTATCCCTCGACGTAACCCCCCCGCCTCGGTAGAAGAAGACCCATCGGAGGATACGGAAGATACAGGAAACTCGGTGGAGATCAGCAATGACAACGCCCCGAGTCAACGACGCGAGGCATCGCCTTCATCGGTGTTGCCACAGCCACCACTTTATGGGCTTCGTATTCGGAGGACGGCGAGGAAGAGTGTTCCTATTCCAGGAAGGATAGCCACCAGCACAGCAGGACTTGGCATGGCAGGACCTAGCGGGGTAGGACCCAGCGTTGCAGGACCGAGAGCACCCTCACCACAGCAAGTCATAGGGATACCTGTCAGGCAGCCAGGTATGACCCCGGAGGAGTCCCGGAGATTGCAGTCGATGGCAGCGGGCCTACGTCACAGTCTCGCTATCATAGCTGGGCATCGGGAAGTTTTGGATGAAGTCTTGACAAGGATGGAAATCCTGTTTCAGCATTCGATGGAGGCTGCTGACACTGCTAGTGCTGCTAGACGAGTGGCATGTCGTGCGATGACCGCATATTATGTGCTTGTTGGGCTATTACTGATTGTGGTGCTGATGATTCTTGTTGGGATAGCGATTAGTGTTTGGTTCTGATTTCAGTATTTTATTTTATTTTATTTTGTCATGAATTGAAAACCCATGTTGGGTGTCTTTTGGGAAAGACATTTAAAACTTTATTTTGGGATTGATGTATTGGTTTGGTTTTAAGACAATTTCAAATGGTAATGAAGAATTTTATTTTATGTTTGAAAACTTTTACTATGAGGTCAAACCCTAGAATTTAATTGGTAAATGGCCGAATAAAGAGATTTTTCTTTTCTTTTCTTTCTAAAATATATATGCCTAGTATTAATGCAAACCAATGATTTGACAACACTTACGGTTTTCAAAATAGTAGTGAACTAAATATTATACATTATTTTATGTATTTATACGTATTTCTTCTCCTGTGTAATAGAACCATGTCAGGAAGGCCTAATCGCGGGCGCCCACAGAACGAAACACCCGATGTTGCTCAAATTGTAGCACAACAACTCATGGAAGCAGTCCCAAACATTGTTACTCAAGTAACTGCAGGACTTAATGCTAACCAAGGAAGTAGTGGAGGAAACCGGGGAAACAATGAAAGAGAATGCAACTACAAGTCCTTTATGGCCTATAAACCTAAGGAATTCCACGGAAAGGAAGGTGCGGTCGGGTTGCTGAAATGGATTGACAGTATGGAGTCGGTCCTTCACATTAGCAAATGTCTCGAACGCAACAAAGTGGAGTATGCAACTTGTCTACTTCAGGATAGGGCATTGACCTGGTGGAATACTTTAGTGCAAACCCGAGGTCGTGCATCGGCATATCAGCTAACTTGGGAAGACCTAAAGAAGCTGCTGATAGAGGAGTATTGTCCCGAGGATGAAATTCAGAAGCTTGAATCTGAGTTCTGGAACCATTCTATGGTTGGAACACAAATAGAGAAGTACACAGTCTGATTTCATGAACTAGCAAAACTGGTACCTCACATGGTTACTCCTGAGGAGAAACGGATAGATCGTTACATCTGGGGTCTGGCTCCAGAGATTCGGGGAATGGTTACTTCAGCAAATCCAACTACTATTCAGAGTGCAGTAAGTCTAGCAAATCGACTAACCAATGATGTGATAAGGATGGGAGCATCGACAAAGGAAAACTCTAGTAGCAAGAGGAAGCCAGCAGATCAGGGAGAGAAGAAGTATGGAGGCAAGTCAGGGAGGAAGCAGAAAGTCTCAAGAAACTTTATGGTAAGAGCCCAGGAGCAAGAACCAGTGAAAACTCAGGAACCGGAAGTCATGGAAGTGCAGGAGCGAAAGCAGTACTCAGGACCGCTTCCGAAGTGCAATAAGTGTAACTTCCATCACAAGGGAGCTTGCCCAGTGTGCCAAAACTGTAAACAAACAGGCCATTACTCGAAGTATTGTAAGCTGAATAAGGATGGAAAAAGGGCATGTTACGAGTGCGGGAGTGCTCATCATCTCCGTAGTGCTTGTCCCAAACTGAACAAGGGGCCTGGTAACAATGGACAAGGCCAAGCCAGGCAAAACTTCCAAGGAAATCAAGTTGGACGGCCAAGAGGTGTAGCCTTTGTGATTGGTGCAGAAGAAGCTCGTCAGAACCCTGAAGTGATAACAGGTACGTTTCTCCTGAACAATCATTTTGCATCAGTAATATTCGATGCGGGAGCAGATAGGAGTTTCGTTTCTTTAGCATTTAGACCGTTAATCGACTTGAAATCAAGAAAGATGAGGAATACTTATACTATTGAACTTGCTGATGGGTATGAAATTAGGGCTAATGAAATAATTCCTGGCTGTACTCTGAATTTAGCTGATAAACTCTTTAGCATTGACCTAATTCCTATCGAGCTAGGTAGTTTTGATGTAATAGTAGGAATGGATTGGTTATCCAAGAATAGAGCGGACATTGGTTGTTACGAGAAAGTCATTAGGATACCTCTCCCTAATGGAGAAACCCTTATCATACACGGTGAGAAGCCAGGAAGAAGTTTAAACATTGTATCAAGCATGAAGATTCACAAGTACCTGAAGAAGAATTGTATTGCATTCATGGCCCACGTGCTAGAAATAGAACCCGAAGCTAAGCAACTCAAGGAGATTCCAGTGGTTCAAAAATATCCCGAAGTGTTTCTGGAGGAATTACCCGGTCTACCCCCTCACAGACAGGTCGAATTTCGGATAGACTTAATTCCCGGAGCGGCACCGGTAGCAAAAGCACCATATCGCCTCGCGCCATCCGAGATGCAAGAACTGTCCGGACAACTTCCTAGAACTTCTAAATGTCACGACTCAATTTGGGTCATAGTGGATCGACTGACGAAATCTGCTCACTTTCTCCCCATTCGGGAAGACTTCAAGATGGAAAAATTGGCCCAGATCTACATCGACAAAATTGTTTCTCTGCATGGTGTACCCCTATCTATCATTTTTGATAGAGATAGTCGTTTTACATCACGATTTTGGTGGATGTTACAGAAGGCACTAGGAACCAAGATAAATTTGAGCACAACTTACCACCCTCAGACAGATGGGCAGACAGAGAACAATACAAACATTGGAAGACATGCTACGGGCGTGTGTCATTGAGTTCAAAGGAAATTGGGATACTCATTTGCCTCTAATTGAGTTTTCCTACAATAACAGTTACCACACGAGTATCCAATGTGCCCCATACGAAGCATTGTATGGACGCAAGTGTCGTTCTCCATTGTGTTGGACAGAAATCGGAGACAGACAATTGACTAGACTCGACCTTATCCAGGAAACAACTGACAAGATTGCTATCATCAAAGATAGGCTTAAAGCCGCCAGAGATTGTCAGAAAAGTTATGCGGATAATCGTCGAAAACCATTAGAATTCCAAGTTGGAGACAAGGTACTTCTAAAGGTGTCGCCTTGGAAAGGGCTTGTACGTTTTGGTAAGAAAGGAAAACTAAGCCCAAGATATGTTGGACCCTTCTAGATCATTGAAAGGATTGGTCCGGTGGCATATAAACTCCGATTACCCCAAGAGTTAAGCGCCATTCACGACACATTCCACGTCTCCAATCTTAAGAAATGTTTAGCCGACGAAGCATTGATAGTACCCCTCGAGGAAATCAAGATCAATGATAAGCTAAACTTTGTGGAGGAACCGATAGAAATCCTTGACAGGGAGGTAAAACGACTCAAGCGGAGTAAGATTCCGATTGTGAAAGTTCGATGGAACTCAAAACGCGGGCCGGAGTACACCAGGGAGCGTGAGGACTTCATGAAGGAAAAGTATCCACAACTTTTCCCATGCGATGACAAACGATGACATAGAATGAATTTCGGGACGAAATTCTTTTTAAGTGGGGGATACTGTGACAACTGTCAATTCAGGTCATTCTCGGACTCATGCATCTTTATAAAAACCATTCATGCACAACATGTCATGGCCTAGTAGTATAAATTAGGTCAAAATCTTGCATAAACTAGGACCCAACTAAGATCTAGGACTAATATACTTGACACTTACGATTCTAGTAAGTTGCTTAACTACAATAGGAAATGCCAATGCTATAATTAGAATGAAACTTCAAACTTTGTTACAATTGAAAAAGGGTATAAAACCCTAAAAATAAATTAAAGTATTCTAATTATGCTTCAATGTGATGGTGAATATCAAACAATATTCCAAAAACCCTAAAGAGCCAAAAATCCAAATTTATAAACCTTAAAGCTTAAAAACTTTATAAAAATTTGGCTATAAACTTCCTAATATCAAGTTTTTATTAATCAAATTATGAATTATACCAATGAAATATAAATTTAAATTATCATGCATTAATCATAATTTATTAGTTAAAAACAAGATTTTTAAATAAATCAAAAAAAAAAATTGCTTATAGAATCACTTTTATAAAAATTAGATTTTTATAAAAATTAAGGAGGGATTTTTATAAAATTTGAATTGAGGAGAGAGAAGGCCTTAATGCCTCAAAAATCCAGCCACTCTCCCCTCCCTATGTCCTCTCTCTTCCTAAAACTCAATCATTAAACTTAAACCTTCACTCTTCCACTTCTCTCTTCATTTCCTCTCACACTCCACCTTTCCAACTCTCTTCCTCTCTCTCTAACTCACGAAAATCCTCCATTCTCTGCCATAATTTCGAGATTAAGGAGGCCTTGAAGTGTTCTTGCTTCTCTCAAGATCAAAACCAAGGTAAACAACACAATCCTCCCTCATGGTTTCATGATTTTACTTCCTCTTCTTCATGGTTTTCTCTACTCTTCGGATTCTATGCCCTTCCATGGCTAGAAATCCTTACTTTTCCCTTGTGGTTTGTAGATTCTCACCATAACACAATGTATGTGTTTGAGATGGTGAAAATCCGGGATCAAACCCATGCAAGGAGTGAAAAAGATGCACATGTGTTCATGTGACTTCAAAACCGAGTATTACATCTTCTTCTCCATTTCTTTTGTGTTCTTCCATGACCAAAAGCATTTAAACCATTTCTAGTACATCTTGGATGCTCATTCACTCCATGCATGTGCTAGAAATCGGACCTTATCAAAGGCATGCATGATGTTCTTGTCAAAATGTCCTAAGGATGCACTCAAAGCAAACATGCAATCTGCCAGATTACTTTGTTCAACTTTGAACGACCATAACTCGGTCATTTCTTAACCAAATCATGATATTCTTTTTGTATTGGATAATCTCATGAGTTAACTTTCAAACCCAACTGGTCTCACTGTAAATATTAAATATCCAATTTTTGGAAATTTTTACAAAATGGTTGCGCAAAAAGCTCTTTTTCTATGATCACCATTTTTGCCTTGCATGATCAATGGCCTTAAACCCAACCATAAATTTGGGGAAAAATACTTTAGAAACTTAACATATGCAGTGAATGATGGTTGAAATTTCGTGGCTTAAAACCCCACTGAATGGGCTACTCAAATTCATGAACTTCAGCCACATTTACATCTCATGCACCATTATATGCAACATTTCTTAACTTGTTTGGGTTCAATACCCCTATTTCCCTTCTGAATAAAATTTGAACATTTTTCCTTTTGAAAGCCCTCACATGCATGTGATAATCTGGAAAATTTCAAGAGCTTTTATCATTTCTTTGATTTATTAAAATTATTGCAAGAAAACAAGGGCATAAATCACATAAAATTCTTCCAGAGGTCTATAAATCCGGAATAAATTCATGGATGACCCCTATGGTGAATAATGACCCCTCACTAAATTTCATCGATTGTTGTTGCTGTTTGGTATGATTTCCGATTTTCTTTTTGTTTGGGTATAATAAATCACAAAACCACTTTAGAGAGTGTGAAAATTGTATCTAACAATTTTCGCAGCCCTTACCTGTGGTGGGTGACTCAGAAAAATAATTTCAGAATTTTGCATCATGCCTTACTATTTTTCCCAATTTTTGGTAATTATAATGGCCTAAAAATAGGAAAAATAGTTCTGATTATTCAAAATTCATGAAAATTTACCAGAACATCATGTTATACAGTGGGACATTACATAAAAATTTTGATGAATTTTCTCTACTGTAAACTATTTTTCTTCTATTTTCTAAAGTTAATTACACTTAAATACACATAAATACCCAAAACCGGATTATATAATATGAAGACCACTTTTGATATTTTTCTCAGATTACTTACACTGTAAATGATGTTACAAAAATTTTTGGTAATTTATTTTAACTGTTTGTTATTTATTCTTCAATTAATGGTTATTTAAGGGGATAAAACAAGGAAAAATAGAAATACCCACTGACAAATATCTTTTATATTTTTCCCAGCCTAGTTATGTATAATAACAGTTAAATAAAAAGTTTGGGTAATTTTGGAAACTGTTTTCTATTTATTTCAATTTTTATTGGAATAAATGCTCAAAAATCGTAAAATATAATTAAACAGCTTGGAAATCCATTTTTATATTTTTCCCAGCTTAGTAATGTGTAATAACAGTAAAATAAAAAGTTTGAGAATTTTTATCCTTTGAATGCTATTTTTCGTGAATTTATGTTGTTATGAAGGCTTAAAAAAATTTGGAAAATAGATAACCATATCAAAAATTCAAGGAAAATTTTCTGGAAAACCTCTATTGTATTTAGAATGAAAAATACAAGGTTTGACAATTTTTGGAAACTATTTGATAATATCTTACATTTTTAGGAATTTAAAACACCTTTAAATGTGTTGAAACACCCTTAAATTTATATTACTAAATCTGGAAAATTAATATCCCAAAGTTGTATTTATCACATGACTTGTAGAATTTCATCATTTCAGAAAAAGTGTAACCAATTAATATAAAATCCAATATTAGAACATAAATTGGCATTTCACTATATGTAGAGTTTAGTATATTAGCATTAGATTTCGACATGGAAACTCACTAGTGTGTGTTTGATGTCATAGGATCCCGACATTAAGACGTTGGTGTATTCCAAGGCACCACTTGTATCTACTCGAAACATTGTGAGTATTCACGCACTCCCCTATTTTCAGTTTTTATGTTTTGGGGTGGAAAAGCATGTCCAGAAAAACTATTATTTGCATGTTGTATTTAAATTGAATTGTATCAAACACAATTGCTATTGTATTGCTATGTTTCTTTATGTATGTCTATGCAACACGGAACATGAGAACTTATCGTACTAAGGCCCTTCCCTTATCTCTAACCATTAACTCTTTGAGCCAATGGTCATTATGGATAGCGCTATTAGGAATTGACAACTCCTCACTCGCCCTATTGCTGGAGTGCATGATACCATATTCATCTATGGAACGATAAGCATAGATCTCGATAGGGCTTCAGTCATAGGTTTGGTTGAGACTCATTGTTTGCTCATACACATACAAACTCGTTTCTCGTTATAGCAATAAACTTGTATTCATTAATAGCAATCAACTTGGTTTATCATTAAAGCAATGTACTTGTAATTACGAAAAGCCTTATTTCAAGCACGATTTTATATACTTGTGAACTCACCAACTATTTTCATAGTTGACGCTCGTTTTACATGCTTTTTCAGGAAATAATTAGTAAGTGGATATAGAGATTCATCATCATAGAGCATGCTGCATCGTGTGGAAGTTATTTTATGAAGTTATATATTTTGAACAATGTCATTTTGGAAAACTTGTACTTTGTTTTGTTTAAGCTATGGGTTGTAAACTTTTTAATATTGCTATGGTGATGTATCTTTATCTTTTGCAATGAAACCTTTGTCGCTGTCATACCTTGCATTTCCGCTTTAGCGGGGTGTGACACCACCCCTCTAGATAATCTTCGTCTCCAAATTAGTGTGTCATTTTCTTCTTTGTACTCATAATTCTAAATCTAAGTTCCTTTATGTATGGTTTTGTGTTGTTTAAGTCTCATATCTCTAAATAATGTTTGATATTTTTTGATTTGTTCACACTGATTTGAAAGGATATTTGAAGTTGTTATATGGTCAAGATCCCGTTGTACTTCTTCTTCTCTAGATTTGTATTTATTCTCTCCATGTGAAGGTGTGCTTAGTGGATTGGTTTCCGTGTTTAGATATATGGTCTCAAGATTTTACTATTTTTTTGTGTTCGATAATCTAATTGGTTATTAAGGGTTACAAGAACAGGATCTCGAACTATAGATCTAGAGGTAATTGTTTAGGTATGAATGTAAGTTTTATAATATTATATTTTGTTCAAAGTATTTCTTGGTCATAATTTGTGAATATTTTTAATGATGAAGCTATGAATGTTAGTTTTATGTTGTGAATATGATTGTGAATGCATAGTTTTTGTGTATTAAACTATGAATATAGTGTATTAAGTTGTCTTGGATTACAGTTTCTAAGGTCTTAACTAAATTGGTATATTGATTGAATAATAGTAAAGTCAATTTTGGGTTTCCCTTATAACCAAGGAAAAGCTTGGATTGATATTAAGAAAGAGATAAAAGATTTATTAATATATTACTTGATGAGTATATTAATTGGAAATACTAAATAATTAATTGAGAATTAATCAGAATTAATTTAATTAATTGTTCTGGATTAATTAGAACTAATTAATGGGTATAAGGGTTAGAATGCAATTGTTCAAAAGTTGAACAAGGAGGCATTCTAGAACATCCCTAGTAGGGACGGTTTTGGGAGCTCTCATATAGGGTTTCTGGAAGCCTCCTTTAGTTATATGGAATGTAATTTGAATTGCAATATAATATTATTATTTTGATTCAAATCAGGGTTTCCTGTAACTATAAATAGGGACATCTAGAAAGGCTTAAGAACCCGACACAAACACAAGGAATTTTTGAAATCCCTCTCCCTCTCTTTAATTTTGATCCTAGGGTTTCCAAGGGTTTGAGTGTGACACATTAGAGACTTCCAAACTATTGGGGCTAGTATTCCAAGAAGGGTTCTTGAAAGTACATTGCTATTTACGATATTAAGAATAAGTTATGTAATCTAAACCTTTGTAATTTTCGATTTCTCTAGGGTTATTTATTAAGACCTTCTAAGGAATGCATGGAGTGAAAATAGCCCCCAATACTACATTTTTATGGCTTAAGACCCCTCCAAAGGTATGAAAGGACGACTTATTGGGTCAAGAACATGCTATGCTCAAGAAACACTACATTTGGGGCAAAAAGAACCTAAAATCATGCCGAAAACAAGATCTAAATGAAACTTCACCAAGTTTAGAACTTTATACCTCCAAGTGATGCCAAATGATGATGTGTTTCTGGATCTAAAGTGCTTCACTCCTCCAAGATGGTCCGTACTTCCTTCCTTCTTCTTCAAAGGCACAAAACACACACATACACAAGCTTAGAAATGCTTCACAAGGTGCATTAGGGTTGCAAGGATGTTTGAAAGGATGTAGGCTGATAGAAGGAGCCAAGGTTGGGAGTTAATAATGAATAAATAGGGTCCAAACCCAAAAGATTAGGGTTTGGGACTTCACCTCATACGCCCTGTGTACACAAAGCGTACGCCCAACATACGTGGCTCCGCCCCAACAATCCATAAGTGGCAATAACAACTCCTCCCATCCACAAGTCTTACATTGTAAGGACCAAAATGCAATAAATCTCAATATAAGGGTGTAACGCCCGGTTCCTGATATGTATTTTAATATGAATTATTCATTTTTTGCAAAGGGAATCGACGAGTTGGAGGCCCCAAACTCGTCGAGTAGGAATGGGATATTTTTGGACACGGGACTTGAAGTCTACTCGATGAGTTAAGAAGCCTCAAATCAACGAGTAGACCTGCCAGAGTGAAACCCTAATTTTCAGGGTTTGCACCCTATTTAATGACCTTAACACCCCCATTGTGGCCTCCCTCATCACCTCCCTTAGTCCAGAAAACCCTAATTCAAGATCTTGAGCTTTGTGAGTGTGTGTAAGTGAAAAAAGAGTGATTCTTTGGTATTTTCTTAAAGGAGTAGAAGCTAGAAGTGCTTGGTTGAGGGAAGGAGCTTTGGATCCACAAGAAGAACTCCATTTCCAGTTCATTTGAGGTATAAACTCTATACCTTGTCTATTTGTTCACTAGATCTCTTCATGGAGTAGTTTAGGGCTTTTAGGAGCATATTATGGAACCATTCAAGATGCTAGCATATTTTGGTGTCTTGCCTTCAGATCTGGAACCTTCGAGGGACTCCATGGCATAAAGGTGCCAACTTTATGATATTGGGAGTCCCATGCAACTTGTAAACCACATTTTAGGGATTTTTGAGCTAAATAACCAATGCATGAACGTAAAGTTTGAAACTTTACTTGATATATCGACCTTAGGGAGCCAGATCTACGTTTTGGATGCATTAAGCCCGACTAAAATCGACTATATGGATTTAGACTATGGGGGACTTGATGAATTGTTCATACAACTCGACGAGTTGGGTCGTGGTCCCCCAACCTTTTCTGTTACTGAGCAAACTCGTTGAGTCTAGGAGATGACTCAACAAGTTGGCCATGGTTTGGGTTATGAAGATTGAGGAACTCGACGAATGCAAGGAGGGACTCGGCGAGTTGTGTGTAAAAGGTCCCGATTATGCTTTAAGGATGAATTCGACGAGTTCATGAAAGGAATCGACGAGTAGGATCGAGATTTCAGGGTTTTATGGATTATGGAACTAGACGAGTTGATGGACCAACCGGCGAGTTGAGTCAACCAGGATGATGACTTTGACCAGGATGTTGACTTTGACTTTGACCATTGACCAGAGTTGACCCTTAGAGCGGTTATGAGTATGAAAGGGATAATTAAAGGAGATAATTATGTGTAGGAGTTTGAAAGGAGTTGATCCAGGAGCCGAGGACAGTTCAGGTACTTCACGACATTGAGGTGAGTTACCTTCCAGTAGAAGTGGGTCTAAGGCCATAATGTCGGCCCACTAGTAGGAATTGTTAGTTAGATGATTGTCTTCATGATAATTGTCTGGTATGTCACTATCTGTTATGCTATATGTGCTAGTATGTTATGTTACTCTGTGGTAGTGGTAAGGGGTGAAATAGTCCTCGGTTACTGGTTGAAAGATACCGAAGGGGAGGCCAACACCCAGTTATGCTAGGTAGTTACCGGTTGAAAGATACCCAAGGGGAGGGCAGCGCCCAGTTATGCTAGGCAGTTACCGGTTGAAATATACCGAAGGGGAGCCCAGCTCCCAGCTATGCTAGGCAGTTACCGGTTGAAAGATACCGAAGGGGAGTCCAGCTCCCAGTTATGCCAGACAGATACCTGTTGAAAGATACTGAAGGATAGGCATTATGTGTTTATATGGTATGTGGTATGATGGGGGAACTCACTAAGCTTTGTGCTTACGGTTTTCAATTTTGGTTTCAGGTACTACCTATTCGAAGGGAAAGGAGCCGACACGGTAGCAGCGCATCACACACACGATTTTATGCATATGAGATTTCTGGGATTTGTACTCTGACATTGTTTTATCATGATATGATTTGACTATTGATACTATGGTTTTGATATGAATTGATACTATGGTTGTTTTCAGACAAATGTTTTTATAATTATTATATTTAAAATGAAAAATTTTGGTCATGATTTTTGGGATGTTACAAAGGGTCAAAAATGCAAGTACCTCAAAACATGATGTTACATAAAAATACGTTTATACATTTAAAATACATAAATATCTATATAAAAAACTTAAAAAATACATGAATATGTAAAAATACTTATAAATACGTAATACATAAAAAATAACACATAAAAATATATAAAATGGTTAAAAATACATATAAATACATACAAAATATGTTTATACATTTAAAATACATAAAAATACTTAAACATATACATATAAAAACTTTAAAAAATACATAAATACATAAAAATAGATATAAATACATAAAAAATAAGTATATACATTAGATACAAATTTTGACGAAATCTACAGAAAAGTCGGGACTTTTTTGTTCAAAAAATAAAATTTAGGACTTTATTACAAATTTTCTCAAAATATTGAGACTTTTCTGGAGATTTCACCAATGGAAAAAAAAGAAGAAATGCTCATAATAAGGATCGAACCTAGATCAGTTTGTGGGAAGAATGATTGAGACACGCCTGGTAGCCATTTCAACAAGGAAATAATTTGTTAAACTTTACATAAAATAATACTAGGTTAGAGATCCGTGGAAACCACTAGTTTATAAGATAGACGATGAAAGTAGATTTATAAAATAAAAAAGTTTTAAAAATTCAATACTAAACAATATTGAAATATGATTGTCAATATAAGATAATATTGTACTTTAAAAAATAAGACTTAAATGATTCATAATTTTATTTTGTTTTTTATTTTTTAACAAAAGATGATTAAGATAAATGTAAGATAATATGATCTAAATAAAAAAAAAGTTATTATCTTTTGATGAAAGGAAAAAAATAAACATCTTATAGATCTAAAAAATAATTAGTTTCTTTAAAAAATATTTTTATATGATTTGTGTAGAATCGTGTTTTTCAAATGTAACAAAAAATCAATACTTCAACGACTTAAGTTGTAACTTTGAAATTAGTAGTTCAAAATATGTGAACGCTTTACCACATTTGAGATACAAAAAAAAAATATTATATTTATTTATAAGAGGTAGAGTATGTAAAACATAATGATTAATGATTTCTAAATTTAAATCCTAATTTTGCTTTTAAAATTCAAAATATTAATATTGATATTTTTATTTTTTTAAATTATTAAATGTAAATAAATTTTAAGGATGTCACATGACATCATTAGAATCATACTCTAGAAAGATGTCACTTGGATTTTATTTATTAGGTAGTATATATATATATATATATATATATATATATATATATATATATATATATATATATATATATATATATATATATATATATATGATTTGTGTAGAATCGTGTTTTTCAAATGTAACAAAAAATCAATACTTCAACGACTTAAGTTGTAACTTTGAAATTAGTAGTTCAAAATATGTGAACGCTTTACCACATTTGAGATACAAAAAAAAAATATTATATTTATTTATAAGAGGTAGAGTATGTAAAACATAATGATTAATGATTTCTAAATTTAAATCCTAATTTTGCTTTTAAAATTCAAAATATTAATATTGATATTTTTATTTTTTTAAATTATTAAATGTAAATAAATTTTAAGGATGTCACATGACATCATTAGAATCATACTCTAGAAAGATGTCACTTGGATTTTATTTATTAGGTAGTATATATATATATATATATATATATATATATATATATATATATATATATATATTCTATGTTTAAACCCGTGGAAATCCACAGTAGATAATTTGAAATAGATTTATAATTTTTATTGTCTAATAATAAAAATATCAAAGTTTAGAAAAAATGAAGAATAGTGATATTGTAATTAACATGAATAAATCAAATATAATAAAATATTATAAATTTATTAATTATTATATATATATTAAAGTTGTGGACAAAAAGAACAGTAAAGCTTTTTACTGAGATATTTTTGCCACTTTTGGTCCTTTAAATTACATTTTCGGTCCCTCCATTTTTGTTTGTGTGTCACTTTGTTTAAAGGATAACACTTTTATGAAACGGTAATTCTACAACTTTTTTTTTACTCTTTTGCCTCAATTGTTTTACCTGTTGCCACTTTTCCCCTAAGTTATTGTTTTTTACTTCTTCCGCTCAATTCTCTCGCTCCGCTTTTGCTTAAAACGATTCCCATTTTTTTTATCGTCACTTCTTTTAATTAATGAGTTTTTTTTAATGTGTAAAAGCATTTATGAACAGTAAGGAATTGGTTTATTTTACATAAATGGTCCTTAGGTTTTGTTGAATTTGACGACAAAATTACATAAATGGTCAATATGGTTTACCCATGATGACAAATTCAGTCCATACTACCTGAAAAGACCAAATTACCCTCACATTAACGGACAAAAAGCAACCAACATGCTACTTTACTTTACAAAGCAATACCTTCCGACCCCGGCAACGACGGGGAATCTTTTCTAGTTAATATGATGGATGAAGTGTGATTTACGAAAACTAAATAAAAGATGGTTGAAAAACAATGTTTATAAATTCCCAAAAGCTCCCTTATAAACAACATTGAAAGTTTTATTTGTGAGACTACCATCCTTATTTGAAATTAACAAATTTAATTCGTCCCTGCTTTTGAACTCTAGATAAAGCAGCATACAATTGGCCATGTGAAAACAAGGGATGTTTAAGAAACATACCAACCTTGGATAACGACTATCCCTGACTCTTATTAATGGTCATTGCAAAACATAGAGCCAATGGAAACTGTCTTCTTCGAAATTTGAAGGGAATTTTCTTTTCTGATGGAGTTAAAGACATTCTTGGAATAAAAGTGCGGTTTCCAATATTAGTTCCAGCTATGATACATGCCTCAATAACACGTTTTCCCAATGATATCACCTGGAGTCTTGTCCCATTACGTAAGCCATTTTTCTGATCAATATTTCTCAGGACATAACTGGAACACCGATTTTTAAAACTAACTTATGGTTTGTTAAACGCGATACTTTCAGACCAGGGTCGGTCCATAGAGTTTCCATGCCCCGGGCAAACAAACTTAATAATGCCCCTATGTTTGACCCCGAGCCCATATATAATATGAATTTATGAAAGAAAAAAGTTAACACATTTTTTATTTGAAAATATTACCCACTATAAAAACTAAAAAGTACAACCATCACCTACAATGTTCATACATTCTTTCAATGCTTTGGGTCCAGGCTCGAAAATAAAAATACCATGGTATAATAAGCAACAGATGGAGACATGATTATTAGTGACATCATTAATTAGTAAGCTATACATTATTCTAAGACCACCATCAAAATTTACAAGCACATTATCTTGTGTATGCTCATTAATCAGTAAAAGGGGATTTTTTTTCTCCAGCTATGATCAATACAAATAAACTGCTTAACCCACTGATAGATTGATGTGTATATCAACTAATCTATGCCTCATCATCTGTTAAACAAAAGAAATATGAGAATTAGTTTAATTGTGATATATTTCATCAGTTAAAGAAATAATTACATTTAAAGTCATTCAAGCAGATAAAGTCAATATATGAAATCTTATTTAAATTAATTTTATGACATCTTATAGCACCATTATATAAAATAATATTAAATTATCTTCATTTTTTTTATTTTGGTAAATTTAAATAAAAGGGTCACTAAAAACAAACAACTAAAGTTTAGTACTAATGAACCAAATCGATTCAACAATAAATTATTGGAAATACTGAATTTTAACAACATAATAGTTGTGTTGCTACATAGTATAAGTATTAATGGCTGAAAATTTCATTCACTCTTGAAAATGAGTTTGTATTAGGATGTTTGCTAAAGATAAAAATACATACCGAAGGCAGAAGGCCGAACTTATCATATGACAGTTGTAACGACCCAATTTTTCAAAACAAATTTTCATTTTTAATTATCCAAAATGCATGTTTACCATCCACAAAACCAGTTACAATTGTTTTCCAAAAACATATCAATTACAACTTTATTTCCAAACTATCAGAGTGTCCCATAAAATATCTGAGTGAGAGTGCACGTCGCGCCATCAAGTCTTGCCCTTGCCCTTGGGCTCAGATGTACCTGAAACAAATCCACAAACTATAAGCTAATGCTTAGTGAGTTCCCCAGAGCATACCACACACAAGCCACATACAACATATCATACTAGCTATAACAACTATACATATCACATAAACCATAAAACCTGTAAGAATATCATGGGCTACCCCACATGGTCTTTAGCTAGGACTGCCATGGGCTACCCCACATGGTCTTACATCCAATTCCAGGGGCTACCCCACATGGTCTTTACCTAGGAATGCCATGGGCTACCCCACATGGTCTTACATTCATTGCCACGGGCTCCCCCAGGGTCTTCCATGCAAATCATACAATCACATAGCATATCAAATCACATAATGACTAACACATATATCATAGTCACATAATGGACCGACCTTGGTGCCTTAGACCCATGGGTATGGTGAGAAGACTCACTTCTGTCTGCTGAATACAAAAGCTGCTCTCCTAACAGTCCGTTACCTCCTGTGCTGAATAATATTATTAATCAATGTTAGGACTTTAATTAATCAAAGGAAACCCAAACTCCAAACCCTTCCATGAGGCCCAGATATCCTTCCCTTGCTAATGGGCCCAAAGTCCATGTCCAAAATCGTTACCGGGCCTTTTGGCCCAATAAGGCCCAATCAGTATGTCCATGGCCCATAACAGATGAAATGACTCATAATTCCCATAATACAACTATATCCAATACCCAAAAGAGGCCCAATCGCTCAAAGGCCCAAAACAGATTTGGGTCCAACTGCAATGCGTACGCTTGGCGTACCATCCGGGTACGCGCATCATACTGGGATCTTGGGACTACGCGCAGCGTACACTGGGTTACGCCCAGCGTACTACCAGGTTAATCACTTTCTCCATTAAGTGCTTAATACTCGATTCCCTTACGTCCAAAAGCCAGATCTAAGTTTGTTAAGACGTCCTAGGCCATAAAGTTGGCAACTTTATGCCTTTGCATGCCTCATATACACCCAACACCTCCATTAAGAACATTCCAAGGTCTTTAACCCATGCATGATGCCAAAACTACCATCAAGACTCCATTTTTATGATACTAAAGGACCAAGGGACCTCAGATCTGTCATTCCCACCTTCTGGAGTTGCTTAACTCACAAGTGGAGGTCCAACATCAACCAAAGGGACAAAACTAAAAACCCTAGCTAGATCTAGAGATTTAAGTGAAAAGGTGTAAGCTTTTTTACCTCCAGAAGCTTTGCAAGATGACCAAGATGCAGATTCTTGAAGCAGCAAACCGACCCAAGCTTGCTTGACCACTTCCTCTTCTTGAAAGAACTCTAAAATGGCCACAAAACCCACTCCTTAAGCTAAAAACCCTCTAAGACAATATCACAGCTGAAGGTAGACGAAATGAGGCTAAAGAGACTGATAGTGTAACGCCCGTAGATCCGGGCTAGTCAATTTAGAGATAATAGGGGTCGAAAACGACTTTTTGACAAAAGATTATTTAGAATAAATAATCTTAACCAAGTTGTAGAACACGTCTTAAGGGTTCCGTACATATAAAGAACGTTGAAATCTGAGTTATAACGAAGAAGTTATGGTCCGTCGAAGTTTTACGGCAAAACCGGCACGACACCGGGAGACGTAAATAGTGAATTTACGATGGAGGACTTTTTAGCCTTAGAAATCTAAACAAAAGTTGTAGTATACGTTAAACCGAGAACATACAAAAAAAAGAACGCCCAAATCTGACTTCGTATGAGGAAGTTATGAATTTTCTAAGATTTGGCATAGCAGTGCACGACCCGAAACTCGAATTTTAGTTCGAGCGGTTTTTGGCCTACGCGACCTAAATGAAAATTAAAGATCTCATTAATAGTAACTCAACGTTAAAAAGACAGACGAAAACAGAGTCCGTATGTAGAAGTTATGAATTTTACGCGAACATTTAACAGTATAATCTCCTCGTACTGTTAAATTTAAGATCAGTCGAGAATTAGCCGACGGAGTAAAAATTAAAGTTGTAGATCCTATTTTTACCTACGTGTGGATATAAAGAACGTCAAAAACGGAGCTCGTATGTGAAAGTTACGGATTTTAGAAGTCGGAAGTGTGCTGTGCGAAAATGGGTGATGTGGCACAATCTTGGCCATTGCTTTCTCCCCAAGTCTTGCTACTAGATGGTGACATGTGGCACCAAGTTCAACCATTTTTTACCCTATAAATAGAACCTCTCCCACCCTCAATTTCTTCACACCTTTCCCATTCTTTCTTCTCTTTTTACTCTCTCTCTAGAACCTCTCTCTAGCCCCGAAACCCCCCGAAAAGCCTAGGGAACCTCCCTAGCACGAGGCGGAAGCCCCGGAGTGCTAGACGGCTCAAAGAAGAAGAGCTTTTTGGCTCGGGAACCTCCCTAGGGAACCTCCCTAATAAGGTTACTATAATTAAATAAAAGCTTTTTGGCTCGGGAACGCTTCTCCATAATAATACCCGCTGTAAGTGAGCTACACCTACGCTATTTTTAATATAGCTTTTATTTAATTATAGTAACCTTATTAGGAACTTATAATAAGTACTTGGGCTATTATTATGGGTTATATAAGTATTGTTTAACGCTTATATAATAGTAATAATAGCTAGACTATTAATTAGTCTCGGCGAATAATAGACTAGACTCTAGTGGTAATAATACTAGGTTTCGTCGAAGGAAATTATTTTTAAGAAGCGAAGCGCTGTCTGAGTTCGGAATCACCACCTTTTCAAGTGAGTGCATGGTCCCTTTCATCTTACACATAGATATGAAGTATTTAATATAAATTACGTGCTATGTGTGCATATTGTCTGAATACCTGCTGTCTATGCTGGGTAAAATATTTTTATACACGTTTTAAATGATTTAAATTGTATATGTATTTTATATCTATAAAACGTGTTGGGTAAAACATGGGTAGATGTAATAGTTGCTGTGTGACCAAATAAAATAATGAGAGGCCTCGATATAGATGTTATTGATGATCCAGTCATCTAGTGGAGCATAGATGACGACCACGAACTATTCTAGACAGTCCAGTGGAACACTAGCAGGCTCGCAACCTGTAGGTGTTTATTTGAACTGTGTGCTCACCAGCAGTACTCCATCGCCAACATGGTTTCCCTATTTGACATGAATTGCTGAGGAACCCCCGAAGCATGTGTTGTCACCCCGATGAAAGTCCCTTAGACTAGGTCCCTTGTGTTAGATGTTATAGGGACGTAAAGTGAGGATAACGGGAAAGGGTAATCGGGTTTGTTTGGTTTGATAAAGTTAATAAACTTATTTATTGTGGGTTGAAAACCCTATGTACTCACCAGGTTTCCCAACCTGACCCACTCAGTTTATTTATATCACATGTGTTGATATGAAGTCACATTACACTGAGAGATTAACGAGATATAAATCACTAGTGATAATGAATGTAAGTTCTGTTTATGCTTATGTTTCTGTATTGACGATGACATCCCAAATGTTTTAAAATGAATAAAAATACTTTTCTTCGGAAATGCTTTGATAACGTATTTATCATGTTTTACTGGGAACAAATTCCGCAACATTTTTATTAAAAGAGGTACTCTGATTTTTATAAAGCATAAACAAAATCGGTCTTTCCTGGCCATGAAAATGGGGATGTCACAGTTGGTATCAGAGCATTAGTTTAAGCGAACTAGGAATATGGATTTATTTCTAGACTTAAACTTAGAATGCTAAGCAAGGATTATGAGGAGTGTGTCTAATAAAATTTAGGTAAAGCACGTGAATAGACACAAGCACTAGCTAATTTAGGGAAAATGCCGAACATGCTTTTATGTGCTAAATGATTCATGATATGCATTGTATGATCGGATCTATGGTCTGTTGCCGACCGGATCTAGAAACTTTATGTGTTCAGATTTCTAAACGTTTAATTACGGTATTAGAACTGGCATATAACTTTTCGGAGAAATAGGGAGAATTACACGTTGATCGTAAATAAAATCTTTCCTATCTTAATTCTCGTCATTGCACACCGAACGTCTGATTTGGTATATAGATCGAAATGGCAAGAACCCGTAGTGGAGCCGGGAATGCAAATGAGAACAGGAATCAACCACCAGTGATTGAACAAATACCTGTTGTAGCAGATGCTCCTGAGCCAATTACAATGGCCGGAGTACAAGCCATGATACGGGCTATGTTGGCTGAACAACGGGAAGAGATGAGGCAAATGTTGCATGAAAATAGGGACGAACCTACAATGCCAGTTGAACAGCCCGAATTGAATGATGGGCAGTCAGAAGGAGGGAACTACAGTGGGACCGTTGGTCAAGCCAACCCACCAATAGTTCGACAAAACAACCAATATGACGGAGTCGAGAGGAATGGATGCAAGTACAAGGATTTTCTGACTTGCAAGCCATCGACTTTCACTGGAAAGGAAGATCCGATCGGAGTCATGGATTGGATCTCGGAGATGGAGTTAGCTTTCATGACTTGTGGTTGCAGAGGCAAGTTACAGACCACCTTTACAGTACGTCAATTCCGAGGAGGTGCTGTGCGCTGGTGGAATACCCTGGGGAAGACTCTGAGCCCCAATGAGCCCCTGCAACTGACATGGGCAGAGTTTTTGGTGTAGTTCAAACGCAAGTACTGCTCAGCCCAAAACCTGATCGAGCTAGAGAACCAGTTCCTGACCTTGAAGAAAGGAAGCATGTCAATTGATGAATACACCAACAACTTCACAGAGAAGATGGAGTTCGCCTTGCGTCTTGTTCCGGATGAGCTGACGAAAATCGACAAGTACGCAAAGGGACTTCCATGGGAGTACGCGGTGCCAGTGCGTCAGGCACCTACTCTGGAGGCAGCTATCTGGGCTGCCAAGTCTGTGGAGGATATGATTAAGGGAAGAGCTGCCAACAAGATTGAGGTTGGCAAAAAGAGGAAGTTTGAGGGGTCTACGAGGCACAATAAGAAGATCAAGTCTGGTTCAAAGGAGTTTAGCGGAGGAGGAAACAAAGTGAAATGGTGCGAGAAGTGCAAGAAGAAGCACTTTGGGAAATGTACTGAGGAAGTGACTTGCTACAAGTGTGGGAAGACCGGACATTACACCAACGAGTGCACCGCCAGCAAAAGGGTGTGTTATGAATGCCGTGAAGAAGGGCACGTTGCTAAGGATTGCCCGAAGAAGAAAGAGGCGGCAAGACCAAACATTCCACCGAAACCGAAGGCAAGAGCGTTCCATATGATCCTTGACGAAGAAGATGGAAATGAAAGGGATCAGGAATGAGGATCTATGAAGTAGTCGTGTAAATAGTACCACGTGGTGTAGCCTATTAGAGGCATAGTATAGGTTGAACTTGAACACCTATGTAATCGTTTCAAGGAATAATATAAAACCTTTGTTTTGTTATCTAATGTGTCAAGTTGTTATGTGATTTTCTTGTATGGTGACTTGGGTGAACTGCAAGACAATACTTGGGACGAGTATGAGTAGGTGTGAAAGGTAGTAGAGGCCTATACTACCGGAAGCACAGGAATCACGCTTGGATCAGGGAAAGTCACAAGGTTACCAAGAAGCTAGTAATTGATACCGTTTTATTCAAATATGTCGTTACCATCATTTCGGTAATGACTAAGAGGATGATTGTTATTCCGACCCTAGTGGTCATATCGAATTGAGTCCGACTGTAGTGGTGTTGATTATGATGGCATGTGCGGAATTAAAAAGATCTAGTGAATCATCATGTAAAATCAAGAACACAAGGAGTAAATAAATCTGTGTAAGCTCATATTAGATCTAGAAAGAATATGCAAATGGGTTTGTACACAATTTCTCTCTCTAGTCTAACACTCCAAATGGTTCCTTACATAATGGGAGTCACTCACTTCCTATTTATAGGAAAGACTCAACCCATTTACACATACAAGAAGGTAAGCCTAAAACATTACATCCAAGAGTGACTTTGCACCCTAACATTCTCCCCCTCAAAGTTAGGATTGGATGTCCGGCTTCAATCTCCAACGAGCTAGCGCGATCAAGACCAAACTCCCCCTCGAAGTAACACCGGTCTTCAAATCCGCAAATGAATATTCGACAAACCCGAGAAGCTTCGAATACCCATCATTCTCCCCCTTTTTATAATCAAAAAATGATTATAAAACCCATTAAGGGTGAGAAGCGCCCGAGGAATAGTCTTCACAATACTCCCCCTTAATGTGTACCAAAAATGAATCACCAAAAATCTTGCACGGAAAAACAATCACGAAAAAGCCTCAAAAAATTTCCAATTTGTGAAATTTTTTTTTAGGTGAAAGTTGCAAGATTTTCCAAAATCCGGGTAAAAATCGTCACTTTCTGAATTCTGCAGGGACCCGTTGCGCCTAAAACAACCAAATATGCGAAACTCTAGCCCATTTGCAAAACTGGGCATAAAGCGTAAATTCGCACAAACTGCAGGGACCAGAACTGTAAAATCTTCATTTTCTCAGAAAATTAGCCCAATTTCGAATTTGGGTATGATCTGCCAAATTTTCGAAACTTTAGGGACTACATTCAAAATTTCTGCCTTCCTTCTTCAGAACTTGCGAAAACTACCCAACTTTCGAAATATGGTTAAAATTGCCATTTCGTTAAAAGATGAGGGACCAAATTCGAAACCTATATGTCTTCTTCCCAAGTTTCGTTTTCCAGTCGTTCTTTCTTCCTTCCCAACTTCGTGAATCAGACAATTAATTTTCAATATCACCATTTTCAAAACTAATGAACGAACATCTGATTTCGTGTGTTCCCAAACTATCGATACAAAATTCGTTAATGAGTTCATCACTCCAAAATCGAATCCTTCCCATTTCGTTATCAAAATTTTCGAAATCACAAGCCAAACCTTCGTTAGTCAATACCCAATTCTCACAATCAAACTTGCGAAAGTTAAGTACTCAAGGAATATCGACTCCCAGTAAATCAAACTCGAGAATGTGAAAAGTCGACCTCCAGTTTAACTTCACAAAACACGACATCAAAATCTTCGTTTGTTACCAAAACCTTCATTACTTAATCATGTAGAGCCTGGACATCAAAACAAATGACTCTAACTCATCGACCATATAACCAAGGCTTCGAAACATTGATTTCAAATATTCGTTATCAGCCTCTCCATATCGATCCCAAATCTCCAATCCTTCGAAATCAAAGCATCAATTGATATCAGTCGACTTTGCTTTTCCAAATCATCAATTTTTTTTTATTTTTCGAAAATCTAATAACCCCAGTCGATATTAGTTCACCTACAAACCATCGACTGTGAACAATTGAACTGCTTTTTTTTTTCTCAGTAGACTTCCATTCAATTAGACATCAAAATCAAAATCGCTACTCCAAGACGTACTTCATTTCTTTCGAAATCTGATTCTTTGACTTTAATATCAAGCGATTCTTCAATAATCGAACACTATTTTGACTTCAATCGATTTAAGCTTTGACCATCGCGTTTCACCTGTTCGTCGATTGACTCAAGGCTCCATTGAATCATTTACCAGTTTTCGAATCCAAACTCAAAACCATCACTTAACACCATTCACAATTATTGATATCACAGTGACTATACCCAATCGATTCTAGCAACACAGAACACACTCTATTATTGACCTCAAAACAGATATCGATCTGATTCAATTTCGATTCCAAGATTACTAACAACAACATCGGTCAAACTTGCATCTTTCAATTCCTCATCCATTCAATCAATTGTAACAACCTTCGAAATCGATTTTGACTTCTAACATCACAAATCGATTTCGTGACTTCAAGCAATATCATTCGACAGCTATCCAAGTCAAATCCCTCTGCGATTTACAAACAGTAAACGATGAATAAAAACAAACATTCAGTGAAAACTGAATATGCGACTCATTATAAGCAAGAATCGAAACTTATTACTTGTGAACATGAACCGAGTTTGTGGGTGAAAGATATGATCTGAATACAAAACTCTAAAGAAACAATGAGAAATAAGTCTTGGACTCACTAAATTGAATCATGAACAGTAACGGATCAATTAGGCTTACGAACCGGATGAATAGTGTATGTTTTAAAAAAATGGATTCAAAATTTGGGCTACAAAGATTAGTTCATGAACAGTGACTTTCGAAATTGGACTTGTGAATTAATCAAAACATAATTAAATGTTTGTTTTGAGCTTGATCTTAAAAAAAAATATTGGATCAACAATGAGGTTGAAACGGAATAGATCCAATGAGGCAACTCGATCAAAAAAAAAAAACGGAAAGTACGAATCGAAATCATGGATGTTTTGGAATCCATTTGAGAATTTGAGATACCTTTTTGACGAATCGAGATCCATTTGCAACGAACGAATCAAATTTGGAAGATTTTGATTTTTTTGTTGGAATGAGAAAATCTCCAATTTGAACATTGTACCACCCACTATGCGAGATGTACAACTCGTTCTTCGTGTTCTTCATGTTCTTCAACGATCCAAGAACATCTTCAAAAGAACCACCAATACTTTTGGGTTTTGACTTCAAATTCATTGCAACCTTTGGAGATTGTTGCTTTGGAACCCAAATTTGCTTCACGGATTTCGGATTCACAACAACATTCGACAATTTTTGTGAATAAACCCGCTTGTTCTTCCGTTTAATCTTCTTCTTCTTTTTCTTTCTCATCTTTTTGCATCTTGAAGACTTGGTTTCATGAACAAACCCACTTTCCACAACTTCTTAAGTTTGAATCAAATCTTTTGGAGTTTGATACTTGTGAATTTCTTGGATCACCGGCTTCCGATAAGGAATCATTCCTTCAAACAAATCACAAGAACACAAAATATCATCGATTTGAACTCCAATTGAGCAAAAAACTTTTTCATCATGGAAATCAACTTGAACTCCTTTTTCTTGAACATCAAGAACATCAAGAACATGATGATCATCAAGAACATCTTCAACAAACATAAGAGCATGAAGATCACTTGGGTTATCAATAAGAGAAATGAAATACTTATCAAACAATTCTTTTTCCTTTCCTTCATTTTTATCTCTCTCATTCGTCAAGTTATGGCAAACTTTAGTCAAGCATTCAATCTTTGAAAGTGGTTGAAAAATCAATCCTCCATGATCATCCTTCAAACCTCCATAAGAAATCAAAGTATCCCATGAAATCATCAAGCCTTTCAATATTAATCCAATGAATTGTTCTAAACCGATTTTGTATTTGACATCTTTAACGATCACAATCCAAGAATCATACTCCAAGTAAACCGCCATTTTGATCACTAGAACTTGAAGATTTCTAGAGAGAGAAAGTGATTTTGAATGGGTTTTCTAGAGAGAGAAAGTAAAAATCACTTGAATTCTAGTGAAGAAAATCGAATTATGAATATAATCAATGATGAATTCGATTTCTAGAATCCAAAAACTCTCTAAAACACGAAGATCAAAACACAATGAAGAATCACCAAATCACGATTGCCACCACGGATCAATTCTTGATACCATCAAGAACACCCGCTCTGATACCAATTGTAGTGGTGTTGATTATGATGGCATGTGCGGAATTAGAAAGATCTAGTGAATCATCATGTAAAATCAAGAACACAAGGAGTAAATAAATCTGTGTAAGCTCATATTAGATCTAGAAAGGATATACAAATGGATTTGTACACAATTTCTCTCTCTAGTCTAACACTCCAAATGGTTCCTTACATAATGGGAGTCACTCACTTCCTATTTATAGGAAAGACTCAACCCATTTACACATACAAGAAGGTAAGCCTAAAACATTACATCCAAGAGTGACTTTGCACCCTAACACCAACTACGATACGTATGTTACGTGGTCCAGAGAACCAAGTTTGATGTAGCATCTGACTTAAGTCGGAAGATTGAAATAAAAGATAATCAAAGCAATCGGTAGAGGTATCGCGATAGTTGCTTGTAGCTAGAAATGCTACCTTTTAAGATGTGATTAGAACATGAAGAAATGTATAATCTGTTCTGGAAGACTCTAAGAGACCTGAGTCTAAGCGTGGGAACATACGATGATAAATCATTAGAATATGACACATCGGTCCATTTTAGTAATAAAATAACTTATCTTAAGTTTGTTAAGAAGAAGAAGCAGTCTCCAGTAAGGATCGAGATTGTGACTTGAAGGTCATAATTTGGAGTCTAACGTGAGATAGGGAGCAAGTGCAAAATCGAGCACCGCCTGCAATCAGGAAGTCTTAGAGTTAGATATTCGTTCGAAGAAACATCAAAGTTATGGTTATTACTTAGGATGAAGAGATAACGTATGGAGTCATCATGTGAGCCCTGTTTCGTTGATGATTCCGGGACGTAATCATCCTAAGGGGGAGATAATTGTAACGCCCGTAGATCCGGGCTAGTCAATTTAGACATAATAGGGGTCGAAAATGACTTTTTGACAAAAGATTATTTAGAATAAATAATCTTAACCATGTTGTAGAACACGTATCAAGGGATCCGTACATATAAAGAACGTTGAAATCTGAGTTATAACGAATAAGTTATGGTCCGTCGAAGTTTTACGGCAAAACCGACACGACACCGGGAGACGTAAATAGTGAATTTACGATGGAGGACTTTTTAGCCTTAGAAATCTAAACAAAAGTTGTAGTATACGTTGAACCGAGAACATACAAAAAAAGAACGCCCAAATCTGACTTCGTATGAGGAAGTTATGAATTTTCTAAGATTTGGCATAGTAGTGCACGACCCGAAACTCGAATTTTAGTTCGAGTGGTTTTTGGCCTACGCGACCTAAATGAAAATTGAAGATCTCATTAATAGTATAATCTCCTCGTAATGTTAAATTTAAGATCGGTCGAGAATTAGCCGACGGAGTAAAAATGAAAGTTGTAGATCCTATTTTTACCTACGTGTGGATATAAAGAACGTAAAAAATGGAGCTCGTATGTGAAAGTTACGGATTTTAGAAGTCGGAAGTGTGCTGTGCGAAAATGGGTGATGTGGCACAATCTTGGCCATTTCTTTCTCCCCAAGTCTTGCCACTAGATGGTGACATGTGGCACCAAGTTCAGCCATTTTTCACCCTATAAATAGAACCTCTCCCACCCTCAATTTCTTCACACCTTTCCCATTCTTTCTTCTCTTTACTCTCTCTCTCTAGAACCTCTCTCTAGCCCCGAAACCCCCCGAAAAGCCTAGGGAACCTCCCTAGCACAAGGCGGAAGCCCCGGAGCACTCGACGGCTCAGAGAAGAAGAGCTTTTCGGCTCGGGAACGCTTCTCCAAGCAAAGCCCGGTTTTCTATAAAACCCGCTGTAAGTGAGCTACACCTACGCTATTTTTAATATAGATTTTATTTAATTATAGTAACCTTATTAGGAACTTATAATAAGTACTTGGGATATTATTATGGGTTATATAAGTATTGTTTAACGCTTATATAATAGTAATAATAGCTAGACTATTAATTAGTCTCGGCGAATAATAGACTAAACTCTAGTGGTAATAATACTAGGTTTCGTCGAAGGAAATTATTTTTAAGAAGCGAAGCGCTGTCTGAGTTCGGAATCACCACCTTTTCAAGTGAGTTCGGAATCACCACCTTTACACATAGATATGAAGTATTTAATATAAATTACGTGCTATGTGTGCATATTGTCTGAATACCTGCTGTCTATGCTGGGTGAAATATTTTTATACATGTTTTAAATGATTTAAATTGTATATGTATTTTATATCTATAAAACGTGTTGGGTAAAACATGGGTAGATGTAATAGTTGCTGTGTGACCAAATAAAATAATGAGAGGCCTCGATATAGATGTTATTGATGATCCAATCATCTAGCGGAGTATAGATGACGACCACAGACTAATCTAGACAGTCCAGTGGAGTGCTAGCAGGCTCGCAAGCTGTAGGTGTTTATTTGAACTGTGTGCTCACCAGCAGTACTCCATCCCCCACATGGTTGCCTTATTTGACATGAATTGCTGAGGAACCCCCGAAGCATGTGTTGTCACCCTGATGAAAGTCCCTTAGACTAGGTCCCTTGTGTTAGATGTTTTAGGGACGTAAAGTGAGGATAACGGGAACGGGTAATCGGGTTTGTTTGGTTTGATAAAGTTAATAAACTTATTTCTTGTGGGTTGAAAACCCTATGTACTCACCAGGTTTCCCAACCTGACCCACTCAGCTTATTTATATCACAGGTGTTGATATGAAGTCACATTACACTGAGAGATTAAGGAGATATAAATCACTAGTGATAATGAATGTAAGTTCTGTTTATGCTTATGTTTCTTTATTAACGATGACATCCCAAATGTTTTAAAATGAATAAAAATACTTTTCTTCGGAAATGCTTTGATAACGTATTTATCATGTGTTACTGGGAACAAATTCCGCAACATATTTTATTAAAAGAGGTACTCTGATTTTTAGAAAGCATAAACAAAATCGGTCTTTTCTGGCCGTGAAAATGGGGATGTCACAGATAGGGCTTGGTCCAAGAGGCTAAAGGATGTTTAAATAGGGGACAAGTCCGAGATTTAGGGTTTTGGCCCTCTGTTGTGTACGCCCGGCGTACCCTTACGTACGCCCATCGTACGTAAGGCTCCTCCGCGATTCTTCATGCAGAGTACGCTAAGCGTACTAATAAGTATGCCCAGCGTACTCAAGGGACCAATTATGTCAAAATAGGAATTCTTCGAGGGTCTCATGCCATACCTGATCTAGGGCGTTACAACTCTTCCCCACTTGAACTAGACTTCATCCTTGAAGTCCATATCTGTAAACAGATCAGGGTAATGCTCCTGCATCTCCTCCTCCGGCTCCCAAGTCCATTCAGAACCCTTGCGGCGCTGCCATTGCACCTTTACTAGCTTCACTTCCTTGTTCCGAAGACCCTTTGTCTTCCTATCTAAGATTGCGACCGACCTTTCGACATAATTCAGACTCCCATCCTCCTGAATGTCATCCAAGGAAATAACTGCGGACTCGTCAGCAACACACTTCCGAAGCTGAGATACGTGGAAGGTGTTGTGAATCTGACTAAGCTCCTCTGACAGCTCTAAGAGATATGCCACCTTGCCCACTCGGGCTGTGATCCTGAACGGGCCTATGAACCGAGGCCCCAACTTGCCCCTCTTTCGAAACCTGATAATCCCTTTTTTTCCAGGGCAACACCTTCAGCAATACAAAATCCCCCACCTGAAACTCGAGATCCGAACGCCGTCGGTCAGCATAACTTTTCTGATGGCTCTGTGCGACTCGCAACTGGTCACGCACCTGCTGAATCAATCCGGTAGTCTTGAGCACTACCTCAGTGCTCCCCATGACCTGATGCCCAACCTCGTCCCAACACATTGGGGTCCTGCACCTCCGACCATATAACATCTCGAATGGGGCTCGGTCAATACTAGCATGATAACTATTATTGTACGAGAACTCTGTAGTGGGAGGTATGTATCCGAACTCCCTCCAAAATCTAGCATGCATTAACGAAGCATGTCCTCCAACGTCTGGATCGTCCTCTCACTCTGACCGTCAGTCTGAGGGTGGTACGTCGTACTGAAATGTAGCTGAGTGCCCAGTTCCTCGTGGAACTTCTTCCAAAACCTGGAAGTAAACCGGACATCCCTGTCGGAGACTACAGACACGGGTACCCTGTGTCTTGCCACCACCTCCCGGACATAAATGTCTGCCAACTTCTCCGTGGATATACTCTCAGAAATCGGAATAAAGTGGGCGCTCTTCGTTAGTCTGTCTACGATCACCCATATAGCATCCACTCCACTGGCCGTCCTAGGCAACTTTGTGATGAAGTCCATGGTGATCTCTTCCCACTTCCACATGGGAATGGGTAGTGGCTGAACCTTTTCATGAGGCCGCTGATGCTCGGCCTTGACCTTCCTGCAGGTTATGCACCGCTCCACGAACCAGGCGATCTCCCGCTTCATACACGGCCACCAATAACCCAGCCTCAAATCCCTATA
The DNA here is from genome assembly GCF_052849685.1 of Lactuca virosa. Taxonomy (NCBI): domain Eukaryota; kingdom Viridiplantae; phylum Streptophyta; class Magnoliopsida; order Asterales; family Asteraceae; genus Lactuca; species Lactuca virosa. The sequence goes on along the minus strand of NC_136427.1, from coordinate 184,079,979 downwards.
CATTTTCGTAGCTCCTGGGTGTATAGAGAACTTGGACTTGTGCGCCTCCTCTAATAGCCTCTGCCTTACTCCCCTGTCTCTGGTACCCATACTCGACCACATTGCGTCAAAAGGCCGCGACTATCCTTCACAAAAAAGGATACTACCCCCGAATCCGCTCGATCATCCAATTCTCCTTCTTCACCCCCTCGACCTGAGCCTCTTTGATCATATCCAACAAAGGAGAAGTCACCATCATCCTCATACAAATGTCCCTAATTGGGGACCCTGCCGTCTTGCGGCTCAATGCATCAGCCACCACGTTGGCCTTCCCTGGGTGGTATAGGATCTCGCAATCATAATCCTTCAGCACATCCAGCCACCTCCTCTGTCGCATGTTGAGGTTCTGCTGATCCATCAAATACTTCAGACTCTTGTGATCGGTATAGATAGTGAACCGCACTACATACAAATACGGCCTCCAAATATTGAGGGCAAACACTACCGCCCCCATCTCCAAGTCATGTGTGGGGTAATTCGCCTCGTGAGGCTTCAACTGCCTCGAGGCGTACGCTATCACGTGCCCTCTCTGCATCAGTATCGCACCTAACCCTGAAATCGATGTGTCACAATACACCACCAGATCATCCAACCCCTCAGGTAGTACTAGAATCGGAGCCCCGCATAACTTCCGTCTCAGGATCTCAAAAGCCATCTGCTGATCTGTGCCCCATCGGAAGGTCACATTCTTCTTGGTCAAGTGGGTCAATGGCACAACAATCTTGGAGAAATCCTGGATAAATCTCCGATAATAGTCCGCTAAACCCAAGAAGCTACAAATATCTTATGCGTTTTTCGGTACTTCCCATCGCATCACAGCCTCAACCTTGGCTGGATCAACCGAAATGCCCTCCTGATTGATGATATGCCCCAAAAACTGTACTTCCCGCAGCCAGAAATCACACTTGGAAAACTTTGCATAAAGTTTCTCCGCCCTCAGGGTCTCTAATACCTCCCTCAAATGCTGCTCATACTGCTCCCTGGTCTTAGAATAGACCAGGATATCATCAATAAAAATATCACCGACCGATCCAGCATCGGTCTACACACCTTGTTCATAAGATCCATGAACGCTGCTGGGGCATTGGTGAGCCCAAACGGCATCACTACAAACTCATAATGCCCATACCGAATCCTGAAAGCCGTCTTCGGTATATCCTCATCCCGAATCCTCATTTAATGATACCCCGACCGAAGATTAATCTTGGAAACCAAGACACACCTTGAAGCTGATCACACAAATCATCGATCCTCGGCAACGGATAACGGTTCTTCACCGTTAATTTGTTCAGTTCCATGTAATCGATGCACATCCTGTGGGATCCGTCCTTCTTTTTCACGAAAAGATTCGGTGCCCCCCACGGGGAACTGCTCGGACGAATGAACCATTGTGACAACCCGATATTTCGAATCAATGTAATGACCTAAAAGCCAATAATTGTAATCTATTTTGATACATTGGAAATAACGTCAAAAATAAAATATTAAAAAGTCTCAGTTGGGTTACATAAAATGATTGATATCATGACAAGGTTTACAAAAATATAAAGAACACTCGAATCTGAGTTATAACGAAGAAGTTATGACCAATCACAGATCCGCGTCAAAACCGGTAAAACACTGTTAAGCGTAAAACGCGAAATTTCAATAAAATACCTTTTAGCCTAAGGTATCTAAATGAAAGTAGTAGATATCACTAAACCATAAGCGTACATAAAAAGAACGTCAAAATCTGATTTCGTATGAGGAAGTTATGATTTTTCTAAGTTTCGGATATAGTAGTAGACAGCTAAAAACTCGAAATAGAGATCGAGCGACTTTTAGCCAAAACAATCTAAACGAGAATCGAAGATCTCGACAATAGTGGTACAACGGTAAAAAGACAGACAAAAACGAACATCGGATGAAGAAGTTAGGGATTTTTGACGGAGTTTTCCTGTCCCGACCTACTAAAAATAAATATAATAAAATTTAAATTCAAAATTAGCCGACGAAGTCTAAACGAGAGTTGTAGAGCATAATCTCACCTTCGCGTCGATATAAAGAACGTCAAAAACGGAGTTCGTATGCGAAAGTTATGAATTTCTGAAGTTCGGGGCGCGAACCCCAACACTGTGTCAGAGTTCACGACGTGAAAAAGAGGTTCACGACGTGAACTCAGTGCTGACGCCTCCTGGAGTCTGTCAGACCTAACTTGCGATGACGCATGCAGTGACAACCAAGTTCACGACGTGAATAAGCTTGGTTGACGACGTAAGACCCCAAAAATGACCCTATAAATAGAAAACGAAGGTCTCGGGTTTAGGCTGCTCATTTCTCTTCTTCTGGCCACTTTTACTCTACGTTTAGCATCCCGAGACTACCCCGACGCCCCAGTTACGCGTCCAGATTCCAACGAAGGCTCGAAGTCCCGAAGTTCCCGAGAAATAAATCTTTTCCAGTCGAAGTACTGCCCACGTGGAGTCCGGTTTTTCACCCGAAACCCGAGGATACGTCAAGAAAGGTAGCTCCTTGAAACGAAACGCTGCTCGATTCACCTCTTATCAAGTGAGTTCATACCCCTACATTTTTACGTTTTCTTTAGTTTTCAGGGGGGGGAATACAAGTTCAAAATACCAAAGTTATCTAATACATGTTTAAGAGTTTTCCTACACCTTGTAACATGCTGAGCAAGGTGTGTATACGGTTTACACTTATCATTTCAAATGTCGATTTGTGGAAATACAATGACTTGCATAAAAAGGTTTCATCCAAACACACACAACACTTTTTGATAAACTATAATAGGTATATTTTGAGCACTTCGTTAGACAAAGAGACAGTAACTCAATCGACTTACAAAACAAATATTTCATCGCACGCTACTTGATCTTGTATTAGTTAAACTCGCGAGACATTCTCCTTCGGGGTACTACTAAGTACCACAGAAAAGTCTTGTAGTTATAATCAGAATCTCCGGGAGGGAGAACGTGATAGTTGTGTATAGATCTATACTGGGTCTGACAAACCCACACCTAAGCTGCTTGCAACAGCTAGACCGGCAGGTCTGGGGTGACAAGTGTCATAACTTTCCGACGCCTGAAGAACGTCGTATTCAAGGCCATCTAGTCTTTAGTATGATTATAACATCTCGCATGGAATATGAACACAACATACAAGTCACGGAAATTCTAAGGTTTTATACAAAGGAGTTTTATTTAAATATAAAATACACACATAAGTATGACGACTTACTTACACATACAAGGCCTTTTAGTTTTAGCATGGTTATAACAACTCACATGGGAAATTAACAAAACACATAGTTCACCGGAATTTAAGGATTTCACAAAAAGGAGTTTTATTTAAATATAAAACCACACATAAGTATGACGATTTACTTACATATATTAAGTATCGGTTCAGTTAAGACTACAATAAACCTTTTAGAAAATATTGGATTTTCTGGAAACAAACTTGTAACAAACTTCAAAGAACATCATTCATTTTTCATTCATAAACTGCTTATGAACTCACCAGCTTTAATGCTGATACTCTTTCAAAAACAACTTGTATTCTCAGGTATTCAGTAATACAGGTAACCACAAGATTTTTTGAAGGCAAGTCGCTTAGGCGTAGACTTCTTTTGAACTATTTTGGCATCATATGTAATTTATTTGGAAACATGTATTTTTCTAACGATGTAACCTTTTAAATTATATTTATGATGGTTGTGTTTACTTTCTTTACAAATACTCAACTGTTATGATACTACATGAAGTCCTCCGCCCCCGAACGTTTCCGCCGTTCCGGTTTGGGGGTGTGACAGATTGGTATCAGAGCATTGTTTATAGTGAACTAAGTATATCAAACCGCATAAGATATACAAACTATAAATGCAAAGGGACTAAAACTCTCTGACTAAACGTTTTCGCACAAACTATACTTTATAAAAGTATAAGTACATGCATGCACAGCGGTCTAGTATCATAGTTAAAACTATACAAAAGTATTAAGACAAGTTGGACACTATGATTAGGCCTCAGAATATGTAATCAGATCTAGGATAAATATAGCATGATCAACTATATCTATCCGAGATGTGACCAACATATGTTGAGGAATAGTCATAGTGAGCAACAAGTCGAAAACTTACCAAAGAAAACACTAGAATCAAACTTACAAATTTAAAATACTATAGGAGTATTTTGTGTTGCTATAATTACCTATTTAAGAACAAAAAGTCTTTATTAGTAGGTTAATAGTTGCTGAGTGGATACGCTAAGGTTATATATGGCTAGGGTGTCATAGACTCAAAATTTGTGATCTTTGCTTTACTTCCTGTTCCTTGTTTGGTTGTGGACTTAGAGTTAGGGTCACTTATTCGAAGGTCTATTCTATCTTGATTACATATGGTGGGTATGCACTACGCAAGTATTGAAGTAACTAGTAAGGATCATCCTAAAATTTTCTAAGTTATACGTCTACTAGATATTTCTTACACCCCTTTTCTCGCTTAGATTTCATAACTGGACCCCATCTCCCCGACGACCCGTACTTTCCCAACCAAGATAATGGTGGACGGACCGATGCGGAGCCAGAAGAGAATCATGCAATTCCATTGGATGACGATTTTGCAGAAAATTTCGCAGAAGATTCTGACTCCGAGCTAGAAGCCAATAACCTACCCCTGATGACTCCTATCCCAAATCCTAACCCTCGACCAGGATTTCAAGGGCCCACGCCCCTGTGGGCAGCAAACTTGAACAGATGGAGTCACAAGCAAGGTCAACCCTTACCCTACAACGGAGACCGAAGCTTCTACAATCTGAGCGAAGGAGGCTCGGCAGACAGAATTCTGCCTGTTCTGGTTCGCAGGGTTGCTCGTAATGAGGAGCAGGGAAGGACAGCCATCAATCGGGTCATGGAGGTTGATGTCGACGCGGGAGTCAATACAGTTCGTATTCGCCATCTAGAGGCTGCTCACAGAAGAACCCTGAACCAGAATATGACCCTGCAGAGAGAACTAACTACAACCCAAGCTGAAGTCAGGGAACTTCGAGGTCATCAGGCAACGTTTGAAAGACGCATGTTGGACATGGAGCGTCGTCTGACAGAGTCAAGGACTCATTTGAGCGGTTCTCGCCACAAGTAGAGTCTACTCTACTCTCTCTTTTGGATATAAAGTAGGTCTATGTATAGACTCTAGTATTAATTTCATGCTTATGTTAAGACCTTGAACTTTCAGTCAGTTAGGTCTATGTACTGTCAAAATTTTCTCAATTCTGGTGTGATGTAAGACCTACTCCAAGGACAATTTTTTCCGAACTTATCACATCTTTTCTACCAATGACATCGGCAAACATCTAATCTCCTAGGGAAATCTTTGTCCAAATACTTTCATCCTTCTATTGTTAGAACTCTACCAAAATCACACTCTCATGTAATGGTTAAACTATGGTGATTGAGTTCATGGATCACTTTCATTATTCTCACTCTTGAATTCTTATCATTATCTCCATCTTCGCAAACTTAGTTGATAGATGATGCCTCTGAAATTAACACCGTATGTACTCGCAACCAAGAGGAAACTATAGAGACCATAACATGCCGTTACCTTGTTAAAAACACCGAGGAAAAATTCGCGTGAACTTTCGGGATTCGAACTCTCCGTTATGAAGTAATGGGGATTAGTGTTAGAATCAGAAGTAAGACGACACAGAAATTCCATGTACCTACAGGGGAGAAGGACACCATGTAGATACCAAGGGAGAATGAACCATTACCGCTCGGATTAAACCATAGAACCAAGGAAAAACCACGCGTGTTCCATACAAAGTGCATAAATGCCCCCTTCGTCATAGAAATGACTATTAATGCCACCTAGTGATTTAGTGATTACATTTCTCGCGTTAGGTTTTAAGCTTATCGTCTTTCCGTTAAGACTAATAGCAATATATCGGATCACAGAATTCCAGTCGAGAGTGAATAATTCTCAAACTCATAAGTCTACCTTGTGTAGACTGCATCATGTATCACTTTGAAATCTTTTAGAAAGTGGAAAGCATTATACCTCCAATCAAAGATGATTTAGTTGGATAAACACTCGTCTTGTAACCATTTTAGAAACTTACTCCTACTCTTTACCAGGACTGCATCGTAGGGATGTAGGTCGAACCATTGAGAACAATATGACAAAATGAAAAACTTACATTCGCATGAATGATCAGAATCCATCTAGAGCCAACCATAATCGCTCACAAACTCATTTTCTTATCGTATAACAGAATCATGCCTCCGAAGAAACGTAACCAAACCGCTGGCAAAGCACCAACTCTTCGGATAGATTTGGCTACTTTTCAAGCTGCGGTCACAGCTGCCGTAGCAGCCATCACGACTCACCTAAATGCTAACAACGCAAATGTTAGTGGAAATTTTATCAATAACCCCAATCACGGTGATAACCAAGTACAACAACGAGTGCCTGTTTGTAAAGACACTCGAGGCCTCAAACCTAACATCCTGAAACGAAAGTTCGAGAGCGAGAAAAAGGACCAGTTCAACTCAAGGGCCTTCAGAAGGGTATCACATTGAGGCAGTCAATATCCCCATCAACCCTGCTATCCCAACACCGACCACACCGTACCTAGGAAACCTCCCACTCTGCAGTAATTGCAACTACCATCATTATGGAGTCTATCGAGTGCTGCATTGCAATAGATGCAACAGGAAGGGGCACACGGCCCACTTCTGTTGGACCCCGGTCGAGCTCATCACTTCAACCACCAATGTGGGCGTCAGTCTAATATGCCACCTTTGCGGTGAAATAGGACACTTCAAGAGGGACTGCCCAACGGAGAGGAATGTCGGGGAACAGGAGGAGTGTAACAACGGAACATGAAAAAGCAACAAGGAATTCTACTAGGATGTTCCGGTGCGTATCTAAACCTCAATAATTAGACCCCTGAAATTTTACAAAAAATTTACACGTTATTATACCTTCTTGCACACACCGGACGATAATAGAAAAACCTAGTAGGGATTACTTCACGAAAGTTCATTATTTCAAATTATCAGAACCCTCGTTTAGTTTGTACTTGTAATTTGCGATATAATAGGGTCGTAGTATTAATACCAAGGTTGGTCTTCATCCTAGTAATCATTTCTTCTTCCAGACCAGCATAATATTAAAATCATCAAGAAGTTACGACATCATCATCCGACATGATTTGGCTTAGTTCTTACCATGCAAAGTTTATGTGCTAGATGAAAAGAACTCTTCCTTTAAACGACCGTCAGATGAAATTTTTCCGACCCATAACGCAAAACCCTTCAGAAGTACCCATGCGAGGGGTACCACGCCATTCTAACCTACCCAATAGTTTTTAGACTTAAAGCGAAGAACACCAAATAATATTCCAGAAGTGCGCGACCTTCCCGACGAACGATCAGGATTTTCACCACAATGTCAAGTCGAGTTTCAAATCGACTTAATTCTAGGAACTACCCCTGTAGCTAAATCGACTTACCGTCCAGCTCCAACAGAGATGCAGGAATGCTCCGGTCAACTTAATGAACCTCTCAGTAAAGGATTTATTAGACCAAGCTTCTCCCCATAAGGAGCACTGGTCTTGTTCGTCAAGAAGGAAGACGGATCGTTTCATATGTACATCGACTATCGAGAACTGAACTAGCATACCATTAAGAATAGTTACCCACTACCTCGCGTAGATGACTAATCTAATCAACCAACCGACGAAACCCGGATCCTACACATAGACTCCGCTACGTTCCAAGTCGCTGTAACGGCTGTAGTGGCAGTTGTCATGGCGCAATTCAACCCTAACAACACAAAAGAAAATGAAAACGGAGTCGATACTTCGAACCCTAATGACAATCAAGGAAACCAACAAAAACCTCCAACGAACTAGTCACGTAAGGAGCACCAAATTTTCTACAACTTTGCTCAAGTACTGCCAACAAGGTTTCCAGGAATACTACTCGCATAGAAAGTCAAGTTCACCAACAAAGACCCCAAAAATTTATGCGATTGATCTAATACTATCAAATGTATACACAAGAGTAGTACGTACTTAAGATTCTACAGGATTAGAATTGATGATTCCACTTTGACTCCTTTTCCTTGTCTGGATGTGGGCTTAGAGATGAATCATTTATTCGACTGCGTTTTCAATCTTAACTATATACGAATCGTATACACGGAACTGTATTAGATGAATCAGGCATAATCCATGCAATGATTTTCATAACTATTTTACCCAGGGCAACGGTTGGTTATGATACCATTTGGGGTTATTGTCGATAGATTGACCAAATCCACACTTTCTACCAATAAAAGAAACCGACAAGGTGGAGAAGCTAACAAGAACTTACCTCAAAGAGATTTTTTTTTACTGCACGGTGTACCAATATCTATTATCTCAGCCTGAGATAGCAGATTCACCCCTCGTTTCTGGCAATCTTTACAAAAATCTCTGGGAACTAGGCTAGACATGAGTACCGCCTACCACCCACAAACCGATGGCCAGAGCGAGAGAACCATTCAAACCTTAGAAGATATGCTAAGAGCTTGCGTAATCGATGTTGTTAAGGCTTAGAAAACTAAATCCAAGACATATCGGACCATTCGAGATCCTTGCCAGGATTAGCCCAGTAGCATACAAACTTCGATTACCACAGGAACTAAATAACGTACATCCTACCTTTCATGTGTCAAACTTAAAGAAGTGTTTATCCAATGAGACCCTCATTTTCCCTCTGGACGAAATCGAGATCAACGAGAGTCTCCACTTCGTAGAATAACCGGTAGAAATGATGGATAGGGAAATAGAAAGAACAAAACAAAGTCGCATACCTATTGTGAAGGTCCGCTGGAATGCAAAGCGAGGACCTGATTACACCTGGGAGCGCGAATATCAGATGAAACAAATAACAACATCTTTTCCCTAGTCCATAAATACTTTTCTTATACTAAAATTTCGGGACGAAATTCCTTCTAACAGGGGGATGATGTGACAACCCGATATTTCGAATCAATGTAATGACCTAAAAGCCAATAATTGTAATCTATTTTGATACATTGGAAATAACGTCAAAAGTAAAATATTAAAAAGTCTTAGTTATGTTACATAAAATGATTGATATCAAGACAAGGTTTACAGAAATATAAAGAACACTCAAATCTGAGTTATAACGAAGAAGTTATGACCAATCAAAGATCCGCGTCAAAACCGGTAAAACACTGTTAAGCGTAAAACGCAAAATTTAAATAAAATACCTTTTAGCCTTAGGTATCTAAATGAAAGTAGTAGATATCACTAAACCATAAGCATACATAAAAAAACGTCAAAATCTGATTTCGTATGAGGAAGTTATGATTTTTCTAAGTTTCGGATATAGCAGTAGACAGCTAAAAACTCGAAATAGAGATCGAGCGACCTTTGGCCAAAACAATCTAAACGAGAATCGAAGATCTCGACAATAGTGGTACAATGGTAAAAAGACAGACGAAAACGAACATCGGATGAAGAAGTTATGGATTTTTGACGGAGTTTTCCTGTCCCGACCTACTAAAAATAAATATAATAAAATTCAAAGTCAAAATTAGCCGACGAAGTCTAAACGAGAGTTGTAGAGCATAATCTCACCTTCGTGTCGATATAAAGAACGTTGAAAACGGAGTTCGTATGCGAAAGTTATGAATTTCTGAAGTTCGGGGCGCGAACCCCAACACTGTGTTAGAGTTCATGACGTGAAAAAGAGGTTCACGACGTGAACTCAGTGCTGACGCCTCCTGGAGTCTGTCAGACCCAACTTGCGATGACGCATGCAGTGACGACCAAGTTCACGACGTGAATAAGCTTGGTTCACGACGTGAGACCCCAAAAATGACCCTATAAATAGAAAACGAAGGTCTCGGGTTTAGGCTGCTCATTTCTCTTCTTCTGGCCACTTTTACTCTGCGTTTAGTATCCCGAGACTACCCCGACACCCCAGTTACGCGTCCAGATCCCGACGAAGGCTAGAAGTCCCGAAGTTCCCGAGAAATAAATCTTTTCCAGTCGAAGTACTGCCCATGTGGAGTCCGGTTTTTCACCCGAAACCCGAGGATACGTCAAGAAAGGTCGCTCCTTTAAACGAAACGCTGCTCGATTCATCTCTTATCAAGTGAGTTCATACCCCTACATTTTTACTTTTTCTTTAGTTTTCAGGGGGGAATACAAGTTCAAAATACCAAAGTTATCTAATACATGTTTAAGAGTTTTCCTGCACCTTGTAACATGCTGAGCAAGGTGTGTATACGGTTTACACTTATCATTTCAAATGTCGATTTGTGGAAATACAATGACTTGCAAGAAAAGGTTTCATCCAAACACACACAACACTTTTTGATAAACTATAATAGGTATAGTTTGAGCACTTCGTTAGACAAAGAAACAGTAACTCAATCGACTTACAAAACAAATATTTCATCGCACGCTACTTGATCTTGTATTAGTTAAACTCGCGAGACATTCTCCTTCGGGGTACTACTAAGTACCACAGAAAAGTCCTGTAGTTATAATCAGAATCTCCGGGAGGGAGAACGTGATAGTTGTGTATAGATCTATAATGGGTCTGACAAACCCGCACCTAAGCTGCTTGCAACAGCTAGACCGGCAGGTCTGGGGTGACAAGTGTCATAACTTTCTAACGCCTGAAGAACGTCGTATTCAAGGCCATCTAGTCTTTAGTATGATTATAACATCTCGCATGGAATATGAACACAACATACAAGTCACGGAAATTCTAAGGTTTTATACAAAGGAGTTTTATTTAAATATAAAACACACACATAAGTATGACGACTTACTTACGCATACAAGGCCTTCTAGTTTTAGCATGGTTATAACAACTCACATGAGAAATTAACAAAACACACAGTTCACGGGAATTTAAGGATTTCACAAAAAGGAGTTTTATTTAAATATAAAACCACACATAAGTATGACGATTTACTTACATATATTGGAAACAAACTTGTAACAAACTTCAAAGAACATCATTCATTTTTCATTCATAAACTGCTTATGAACTCACCAGCTTTAATGCTGATACTCTTTCAAAAACAACTTGTATTCTCAGGTATTCAGTAATACAGGTAACCACAAGATTTTTTGAAGGCAAGACGCTTAGGCGTAGACTTCTTTTGAACTATTTTGGCATCATATGTAATTTATTTGGAAACATGTATTTTTGTAACGATGTAACCTTTTAAATTATATTTATGATGGTTGTGTTTACTTTCTTTACAAATACTCAACTGTTATGATACTACATTAAGTACTCCGCCCCCGAACGTTTCCGCCGTTCCGGTTTGGGGGTGTGACAACCATCGGTCTAGCAGCTCCTGAAGCTGCGTAGATAGTGTGACAACCCAAAATTTTCTATTGCCTTGAAAACTCAGCCAGTCAACGCAAATTAGTGTCAGACTTATTCCTGCTACCATTTAGCACAATTTAGGGTCTGTTCGAGCGTTCTAAGCCCAGTACACTTAAGGAATAAGTGTTGGGGTTTATCTGCCGAAGCTATAGTACGAAAAACGAGCCTGAAACCCATTGACCTGGAGTTCACGACCACCACATGGGAGTTTACGGCCGTAAACTCCATGCGGGCCGTAAACTCCACCTTAAATGGTGAAAGGTTGGCCATTTGTTCATTCCTTCACTCCCTTTGGCTGAAATCTTCTCAACTATCATCCCGATTTTCGTCCCGATCCTCCAAAATGTAAGTGTTTCTTCCGTTGTTTTGTTGTTACATCCGTAAATCTAGATTCATCCATGGAAATCATGTTTGCTTAGATCCTCAAGAAACACCAAGAACACCAAGAACACACACTAGTGTTCTTGGCCAAAATCGACCATTTGAGCTCCTAGATCGTAAGTACTCTTGTTCTAACTCGTTGTATACTAGGTTTAACATGTTTAGGGCTTAGAAACAACAAGAATCCATGGATGAATGAGAGTTTACGGCCAAAGCATGTTCTTGGGCCGTAAACTCCCTTTAAGGGTGCAATGATGCCCTTTCTTCCTTCCTTATGCCCAGAACTTAGCCTAGAACCGACCACCATTGAACTAGGGACCTTAAACATCAAATAAACCATGTCCTCATAGAGTTTACGGCCGTAAACCCATAAGGAAATGGTCCCTTGGCCGTAAACTCTATAAAGGGGTCATATGGTGCCCCTAACACCCCCTATGGCTTGTATAAGTGACTAGAAGCTTGCATGCTTAACCTAGGAACACCAAAACACGAAATGAGTGAGCAAACATGAGTTCACGGCCGTAAACTCATGTGTTTACGACCGCAAACTCCACCAAGGGTCCGTTTGGAGCCCTAGTCACTTCCTAAGCCCTTGATTTGAGTCTAGCTTAATTCCTTGAGTGATGTAAGACCTTTGAACACCCAATGGCACCACTTCCATGAGTTTACGGCCGTAAACTCATGGGGGAAGTGGTCCAGAAACCGTAAACACCCCTAAGGGCCACCATTTCAAGTGTAAACTCCATAGTGAGGTCAGACACTCCTTATATACAACCTTTAGTACTCTTAGCACTTATAGCAAAGTGTTTTCATGTATTAGGGTGTCCTAACTCACTTAATTAGTTATTAAATGACTAATTAGATACATAAATGTATCATTGCATGTTCAATAGGATCCGAGTGTGTGTTCAAGTCCTCACTTGACACATAGCATCATATACCATCCGTCCATCCGAATCACCCACGACAGGTGAGTTCATACCCCTATACTTTTCCGAGTTTTTCATGTTTTCAGGGGGGGAATACAAGCAAAAGTACAAGGAAACTTGTACTTGAATTATCTCTCTGTGTATAAAATGATTTCATGTTCAACATGCTTTTAACTTAGAAAACTGTTTTACAAACCGATTAAGAAATTAACTCGTAGTAATAGTTTTCAAATATAAAGCAAGGAACTCGTGAACCTTATCATAATATGTATTATTTCATAAAGGATTCATGCAAATCATAAAAGGATTTTTTGTAAATTCGTTAGGCTAAGTTTGAGACATGTCCTCGGTAACACTCCCCCGGATTCGTGAGTGGAGGGCTACGACTTATAAACATAATCTCTTGGAGGGAGAGCGTGGCTATTGTGTATAGATCTATATGGGACTGACTATCCCACACCCTCGCTGCTAGCTACAGTGGAACTCTTTGGTTCAGAGGTGACAAAGTCATAAATGATACTGGCCCATTTAAGTGCCTTATCCAGTCTTAGTACGGTTATGGCACTCACAACTTAGGTAGCAGGAATTTACTCTTCTAATATAATTCCTCTGGGTGTAACCAGAGCTTTTAATATAATCCTATGGGTGTAACCAGAGCTTCGAATATAATCCTCTGGGTGTGACCAGAGCTTCTAATATAATCCTCTGGGTGTAACCAGAGCTTCGAAAAGAAAACTGCCGTCCAAGTATGATAAATACTCGCGTATAGATAACCAATTTTCAACCTTTAAGAAAATATGGGATTTTCTGGGATAACCAAATCTTTCATAAATAATCTGTTTTATGTGTAACTAATGGATAATCAAAACCTCTTTCATAAGAAAATATGGGATTTTCTTGGGAAAACAACTTTTCAAAGAATCAAAGAAACATGTCTTTTACCAGAATTAACAGCTTATGAGCTCACCAGCTTTATGCTGATATTTTAAAACTGCTTGTATTCTCAGGGAATCAATAGACAGGTACACTCCGGAAGCTTTTGTGAAGACAGCCTTGTACCGAGCTGCATTATATGTTATTCTCTGTATTTACTTTTGATGTTATTGCTAAATGTAACCTATGTAAAATTATTATTATTAGTGCAATGGTTGTTGTACTTTGATTACTATACTACATATGTTGTGATACTACGCATGACGTCGCTCCGCCCCGGAACGTTTCCGCCTTCGGTTTCGGGGTGTGACAGATTGGTATCAGAGCATTGTTTATAGTGAGCTCAGTATATCAAATCATAAAAGATATACAGCCTATAAATACATTGGGATAAAAACACTCTGACCAAGAATTATACTTTAAAATATAACCATAATTTACAGAAGTATAAGAACATCTAGAATCTAAACACCCGAACAAGTATCACAAGAAGAACAAGAATAAAAGTCTTCGGATGTTGAGCATTTCCGTCAAACCTGGGCAGTTATGTAATCGTAAGCTGGAATAAATGTAACCTGATCAACTACATTTATTTGAGATGCGACTAACGTGTGCTTAGGAGTGATGGTGGTGTTGCAACAAATCTGAAACTTACCCAATAGGAATGCTAGAGCCAGACATAAAGTTTAAAATACTACGGGAGTATTTTAGAATACTGAAAGACTCACAATAAACTCAAAAGCATGTTCAGAAGATAAGAATCAAGCATGTAATTAAAATACCATAGGGGTATTTTAGGAACCATAAATAACCTTGCGTGAGAACTAAAAAGATCCTTATTGATAGACCTATGATTACAAAGTGTATACTTCCAAGATTATATATAGTAAGGATCTCATAGGCTAAGAATGTGTGGTTTCACTCTACTTCCTTTTCCTTGATAGGATGTGGAAATAGAGTAGTATCACATATTCGAAGGCCTATCAGATCTAAGTTATATATGATTTGTGTACGCTATGTAATTGCAGCAGGACTCGATGTGGATCACCCAGTGAAATGTTTTAATAATCTCCTAGGATTCTTTAGACATTTCCATTCTCGCACGAAACCCTTTAGAAAGCCTTATCCACTTCAGTAATCGGCAGAAGAGTCGATACAGACCCAGAAGAGGTTCATTGGGAAGATTTCCAATTAGGAAATAAATGAACCAGGACGAGACTATTGAAACCACCAGGTGCCTATACCTTTTAGGGACATCGGTGGGGAATTCGCCTGAACTTCCGAGCTTCCAGTCATCCATCATGAAGTGATGACACTCAGAGTCAGAATCGGAAGTAAGACGGAGTAGAAACTCAATATGTCTGCAAGAGGAGAAAGCCCTAGGAAAATACCCGAAGAAAACCAACGCCTGTTCCAGTCAAGGATAAGAGGTGGACAGAGGAAGCCAATACATGGAACCCGAGAAGTGACTTTTCCTGAGTATCGTCATGTTAATAAATCCATAAAATAATACAATTTAGTGAGTTAGTGATTACACTGCTCACACTATGTGTTAGGCAAATCGTCTTTTCCGTCGCAATTAATACGAATAGATCGGATCTCAAAACCTCGATTGAGAGTGTTTAGCCATAAGTCTTCATGAGCCTTTTCTTCTATGATCTTCGTTCCGAACTTCTCTCAAATCTTTTCAAGGCCGGAGAGTGAACCTCTCCAATGTAAAGATAACTTAGTAGGAACGACTCCTATTTTATGGCTTTCCGATACGCCTACTCCTACCTTGTTACCCGGACTGCATCATAGGGATGTAGGTCGAAACTCAGATAACCATAATTCAAGGCGCGGAAAAATTTATGCCTATCATAGTAAAGAAAGATACGTGTAGGGTTAACCATCGCCTCTCATCAGCTTGTGTTCCTTTTCGGGTAGGAAAAACCATGCCTCCAAAGAAACGTAACCAACCCGCTGGTAAAACAACGATCCTTCAATTCGATGAAGCTACGTTCCGAGCTGCAGTTTCAGCAGCCGTAGCAGCTATCATGGCTCACCTGAATGCTAACAACGCCGATGTTAGCAAGGACCCTATCGGGAATCCCGATCTTAGCAATGGATAGCAGCAACCAACACCTGTGTACCCAGCCACCCAAGAACCCCAACCAAATCCACTGAAAAGAAAGTTTAAGAACGAGGAGGGAAGTACCTCAACTCAAGGACCTTCCGAAGGGCAACGAGCTGAAGTGGTCAATGCCTCTGTCAACCCTTCTGCCTCGACACCTGGAGGACCATACCTAGGAAACCTCCCCCACTGCAGCAAGTGTAACTACCATCATCATGGAGTCTGTCGAGAACTCGTCTGTGTTAGGTACAACAGGAAGGGACATACCTTCCGTGTTTGTAGAACCCCGGTTGAGTTCATTACATCAACCACCAATGTGGGGACCAGTCCAGTATGCCACCTATGTGGTGAAATCGGGCACTTCAAGAGGGACTGCCCAACTGAAAGGAATGACAAGAACGCAGGAGGAGTCTAACCGTAATAACAAGGGGAGCATCAAGGAACCCGGTAAAATGTTTGGTACGTCTCTCAAACCTTAAGTACCTAGCCGAAAACATTAAATAGTCAATTCTAATTGTAATTACTCCCTCGTTAATGCGAAAGTCGCAGCACTGTTGTAAGAATTCAAAAATCCATTAGGTAAAGCTATGATGGCTTGATATATATGTTAAGGCCATTTATAATTAAGATTGATCGACCTCGAGTGAGTGATGCTGCCTTATCTCCTGTTCCTCGTTTGGTTGTGGATTTAGGGCGGAGTCGCTCAGTCAACAGTCCTTTTAATCCTAATTATACATGACTAGTGTATACTAGGCGATTATAGAGAGGCCTCGTGAGAAATCCATTCATGAAAAGTACATTACTCCAAAACATCAGGATCCCCCTAGAGTTTCGCGTCAATTCTATCGGTCCAAGTATCCGCGATAGTGATACCATGGACGAAACCCGAGACGCTAAGAAATTGTGTGCCCTGTTCAGCACATGGTCCTATCGATATCCATTCCATATCATGTCGATGTTTGTTAAATTCGACACTGCCGTCAATCATGGTTCGACTTGGTGCGACCATGTGAAAATTCCTAGTGCTGTGTAAAGAGAACTTTCACCATAGACTAGGCGTCAAATAAAGGTTCTTCCGAACCTAATAAGAAAACCTAATGCGAACCGTCAGTCGTCTCTCTCTCTCATCCAACCTTCAGAAGTACCCAGGAGGAGGGTACCACGCGCTGTTAACCAACCCCTCTTTAGTCATCAAAACCTAAAGCGAAAGGCACTGCAGATATTCTGGAAAAACCTCCGAAAGCCAACCATTAGGAAGTACGAATCCGATGACGACTTGAGCCTTCTAAGAACCAGCTCGGAGAACTACACCCTCAGTAAGAGAGAACTTTTGAAACTTCAAAATGGCGATCACGCCAGTGATGATCTCACCATAGAAGTACATTATGTTCTAAGTACCGAAACATTCTATCTTCTCAAGAGCTTAGGACCATCAGGAATTCTTGTTAAGAATTGGTCCAACCCCCGTCAGACCCCAACTACTTTTGGAATTCCATAAATTCCACCCAAATCTATCCCTTTCTTAGACTCGAAAGAGTGCTTGTCCGACGCGACTCTCGAAATCCCACTCGTCAAGACCGAAATCAATGAGAGCCCGAACTTCGTGTAGGAACCTGTAAGAGTCATGGATCGAAGAGTCAAGTGAAACGAAACAAATCCGCATCCCAACTGAGGAGGTCCACTGGAGCGCCAAGCAAGTACCGGAGTTCACTTGGGAGCGCGAGGACCAATCGAATAGGAAGTATCCTCATCTCTTTACTCAATTGTTCATACCTACTTCCTTGCCTAAACTCTAATTTCGGGACGAAATTCCCTCTAACAGGGGGATGATGTGACAACCCAAAATTTTCTATTGCCTTGAAAACTCAGCCAGTCAACGCAAATTAGTGTCAGACTTATTCGTGCTACCATTTAGCACAATTTAGGGTCTGTTCGAGCGTTCTAAGCCCAGTACACTTAAGGAATAAGTGTTGGGGTTTATCTGCCGAAGCTATAGTATGACAAACGAAACCCATTGACCTGGAGTTCACGGCCACCACATGGGAGTTTATGGCCGTAAACTCCATGTGGGCTGTAAACTCCACCTTAAGTGGTGAAAGGTTGGTCCTTTGTTCATTCCTTCACTCCCTTTGGCTGAAATCCTCTCAACTATCATCCCGATTTTCGTCCCGATCCTCCAAAATGTAAGTGTTTCTTCCGTTGTTTTGTTGTTACATCCATAAATCTAGCTTCATCCACTGATTTCATCCATGGAAATCATGTTTGCTTAGATCCTCAAGAAACACCAAGAACACCAAGAACACACACTAGTGTTCTTGGCCAAAATCGACCAGTTGAGCTCCTAGATCATAAGTACTCTTGTTCTAACTCGTTGTATACTAGGTTTAACATGTTTAGGGCTTAGAAACAACAAGAATCCATGGATGAATGAGAGTTTATAGCCAAAGCATGTTCTTGGGCCGTAAACTCCCTTTAAGGGTGCAATGATGCCCTTTCTTCCTTCCTTATGCCCAGAACTTAGCCTAGAACCAACCACCATTGAACTAGGGACCTTAAACATCAATGAAACCATGTCCTCATAGAGTTTACGGCCGTAAACCCTTAAGGAAATGGTCCCTTGGCCGTAAACTCTATAAAGGGGTCATATGGTGCCCCTAACACCCCCTATGGCTTGTATAAGTGACTAGAACCTTGCATGCTTAACCTAGGAACACCAAAACACGAAATGATTGAGCAAACATGAGTTCACAGCCGTAAACTCATGTGTTTACGACCGCAAACTCCACCAAGGATCCATTTGGAGCCCTAGTCACTTCCTAAACCCTTGATTCGAGTCTAGCTTAATTCCTTGAGTGATGTAAGACCTTTGAACACCCAATGGCACCACTTCCATGAGTTTACGGCCGTAAACTCATGGGGGAAGTGGTCCAGAAACCGTAAACACCCCTAAGGGCCACATTTGAAGTGTAAACTCCATAGTGAGGTCATACACTCCTTATATACAACCCTTAGTACTCTTAGCACTTGTAGCAAAGTGTTTTCATGTATTAGGGTGTCCTAACTCACTTAATTAGTTATTAAATGACTAATTAGATACATAAATGTATCATTGCATGTTCAATAGGACCCGAGTGTGTGTTCAAGTCCTCACTTGACACATAATATCCTATACCATCCGTCCATCCGAATCACCCACGACAGGTGAGTTCATACCCCTATACTTTTCCTAGTTTTTCATGTTTTCAGGGGGGAATACAAGCAAAAGTACAAGGAAACTTGTACTCAAATTATATATTTGTGTCTAAAATGATTTCATGTTCAACATGCTTTTAACTCAGAAAAGTGTTTTACAAACCGATTAAGAAATCAACTCGTAGTAATAGTTTTCAAATCTAAACCAAGGAACTCGTGAACCTTATCATAATATGTATTATTTCATAAAGGATTCATTCAAATCATAAAAGGATTTTTTGTAAATTCGTTAGGCTAAGTTTGAGACATGTCCTCGGTAACACTCCCCCGGATTCGTGAGTGGAGGGCTACGACTTATAACCATAATCTCTTGGAGGGAGAGCGTGACTATTGTGTATAGATCTATATGGGACTGACTATCCCACACCCTCGCTTCTAGCTACAGTGGAACTCTTTGGTTCAGGATTGACAAAGTCATAAATGATACTGGCCGATTTACGTGCCTTATCCAGTCTTAGTACGGTTATGGCACTCACAACTTAGGTAGCAGGAATTTAGTCTTCTAATATAATTCCTCTGGGTGTAACCAGAGCTTCTAATATAATCCTCTGGGTGTAACCAGAGCTTCGAATATAATCCTCTGGGTGTGACCAGAGCTTCTAATATCATCCTCTGGGTGTAACCAGAGCTTCGAAAAGAAAACTGCCGTCCAAGTATGATAAATACTCGCGTATAGATAACCAACTTTCAACCTTTAAGAAAATATGGGATTTTCTGGGATAACCAAATCTTTCATAAATAGTCTGTTTTATGTGTAACTAATGGATAATCAAAACCTCTTTCATAAGAAAATATGGGATTTTCTTGGGAAAACAACTTTTCAAAGAATCAAAGAAACATGTCTTTTACCAGAATTAACAGCTTATGAACTCACCAACTTTATGCTGATATTTTAAAACTGCTTGTATTCTCAGGGCATCAATAGACAGGTACACTCCGGAAGCTTTTGTGAAGACAGCCTTGTACCGAGCTGCATTATATGTTATTCTCTGTATGTACTTTTGATGTTGTTGGTAAATGTAACCTATGTAAAATTATTATTATTAATGCAATGGTTGTTGTACTTTGATTACTATACTACATATGTTGTGATACTACGCATGACGTCGCTCCACCCCTGAACGTTTCCGCCTTCGGTTTCGGGGTGTGACAGATAGTTCCTGCATCTCCGGTGGTGCCAACCGGTATGGTGCCTTTGCTATCGGAGCGGCACCCGGAAACAAGTCAATGCGAAACTCCACCTGCATCTCCTCAGGGAAGACGTCCCGAAAATCCTGTACCACTGGCACACTGCCCACATCCGTCACGGTCTCTATTCTCTTATCTGAGACATAAGCCATAAATCTCGTGCAACCCTGCTGTAAAAACCTCCTAGCCCTCGCAGCCGAACAGAGGGTCGGTCCCTGCGAGGCCCTCTCACCATGAATAACCAGTTCTCCCCCACTTGGGGTTCGAACCCTGACCAACTGATGCTCGCAATCAATCATGGCCCCGTTGGCCGCCAACCAGTCCATCCCGACAATTACTATCAACCCTCGCAACGGTATCAGAACTAGATCAACGCGGAACCTCTCGCCCAACACATTCAGGACACAACCCTGATATGCCCTTGTAGCACTAACGGTGCGATCTTCAGTAATATCTACCTCAAGCGGGGAATCCAAGGTTCCCGGCACGTGCCGAAACTTCTTGCTAAGCGCAAGAGACACAAATGATCGGGTAGCTCCCGAATCAAACAAAACATGAGCTGACACACCATTGACCGAAAAGGTCCCAATACATAAACACAATGCACATATAAGCAATACAAATCAATAGAGAGCAGGGAGAATAAATACATACTAGTCACGACATCTGGATCTACCCGAGCCTCCTCGGTAGTCAGCTGGAAGGCGCGGCTCCTCACCGCTGGAGCATCCGCCTTAGCAGGGCGGCCATCTGTGATCCTCATTGTGGCGGGCGCGGGCGCCACCACTGCTCCTCCCCCTCCCTGCAACCTCGGACAATCGGCCTTTTTATGGCCAGTCTGGTTGCAGTGGAAACATATCAAGCCCTTCTTGGGGAAATCCCTGCTCACGTGGCCCTGCTGACCACAAGAGTAACATCCCGATATTCCAATTGTCCGACAAACCCCACTATGAAACCTCCCGCACTTGGCACATCGGCCCCGACCCTGTTGGCCTCTACCCGAAGAATCAGAGGTCTTAGGATTCTTAGCCTGACCCCCTGCTGCCTGCACCTGCTCAGTCTTCCGCTTCGTGCGAGAATCCAACTCCATCTCCCTCTCATGGGCCTTCGCCACCATCTCATTCAGGGTTTTGCACCCCGTAAAGCTCACAAACTCCCGGATATCATCCCTCAGCATGGAATGATATCGAGTCCGTCTCATCTCCTCATCGGTAGCATACTGTGGGATAAACAAAGCTCATTCGCAGAACTTGGCGGTGATCTCCACCACAGTCTCGGTGGTCTGCTGCAAATCATGAAACTCTCGCACTAGTCGTTGCACCTCAATGGGTGGTGCAAACTCCAAATCAAATCGCCGAACAAACTCGGCCCATGTCATCTCAGCCACCCCGGCTGGTCCCACATGTCTAGTAACCTCGCCCCACCAATCCTGGGCTCTGTCTCTCAGCATGCAAGAAGCAAACCCAACCTTTGCCACATCCGGGCAAGAACTCGTGCGCTGGGCTTTCAATATCCGCCACCCAGCGTCGGCTGACAATGGGGTCCCTGACCCCGAAAAACTCCGGTGCCCCACACGCCTTGAACTCCCAGAACGAGGGATTTCGGGCCCCAATCTGGCCCGCAACAATCTCAGCCCTGAATGATCTGAGTCTCTCCTCCATGATCTCCATAATGCCCTCCTTGACCGTCCCAAAAATGAATGGGTAGCGTCTAGGATGCCCTTCGTAACCTCAGCTGCGTTGATATCGCGTAGTCTCTCATCAATAGTCTCAGTACTGCTGCCCGATCCAGACCCTGATCCCGATCCAGACCCTGATCCTGATCCCCCTGCCCAAATCGTGTCACCACCATGCTGAACTGAAATGTCATAAACCATAATAATCAGGACATATATATATATATATATATATATATATATATATATATATATATATATATATATATATATATATATATATATATATATATATATATATATATATATATATATATATGGGATCTTCCCACACCGGTCCTCCTTAGAGCTGTCAGATCTAGCATTGGTTCGGGTACAGGTCCTGTGCTTTCAGTAGTGCGGGCCCAATACTACCTTCCACACCTACCTGTACCTTTCCTCAAGGCTCTACCTAATAACTCCAATTCGTCCCAAAATAAATCATAACCCACAAATCACTACATAACCCAAATCCCAGGCTGTCCTAAGATTTGCTCTACCCATATCTATCGGACCAATCATAACAGGTTGCCTTTATGCATGCAAATTATACACAGAAAAGGATCAAATAGACTTTCGAATAAAAGATTCTACCCTAGGACCACAACCAAACAAGGAACAGGAAATAAGGCCAAATCAATCATTCTGAGGCTATAAGCTCCTAACCGTATACAATTTTAAAAGCATACACATAGCAAGTCTCATACATTCATCAAGCTCAAATATCAGTATATCATGGCTAACACATTGGGAACTACTTACGTGGCTCGGCCGATCGCGCGCGTTGCACTCTCTTCTTTTCATTTCTTAAAAGTTTTTAACTTTTATTTTGAAAACAATTTATCATTTCCTTAGTGAGTTCTGACACACCCGAGAGTGTGCCCGAATCCCTCAAACCAAGGCGCTGATACCAACTTGTAACGAACCAATTTTTCAAAACAAATTTTCATTTTTAATTATCCAAAATGCATGTTTACCATCCACAAAACCAGTTACAATTGTTTTCCACAAAACATATCAATTACAACTTTATTTCCAAACTATCAGAGTGTCCCATAAAATATATGAGTGAGAGTGCACGCCGCGCCATCAAGCCTTGCACTTGCCCTTGGGCTCAGATGTACCTGAAACAAATCCACAAACTATAAGCTAATGCTTAGTGAGTTCCCCAGATCATACCACACACAATCCACATACAACATATCATACTAGGTATAACAACTATACATATCACATAAACCATAAAACCTGTAAGAATGCCATGGGCTACCCCACATGGTCTTTACCTAGGACTGCCATGGGCTACCCCACATGGTCTTACATCCAATGCCAATTGCTACCCCACATGGTCTTACATCCAATGCCACGGGCTCCCCCGGGGTCTTCCATGCAAATCATACAATCACATAGCATATCAAATCACATAATGACTAACACATATATCATAGTCACATAATGGGTCGGCCTTGGTGCCTTAGACCCATGGGTATG
The DNA here is from genome assembly GCF_052849685.1 of Lactuca virosa. NCBI lineage: Eukaryota > Viridiplantae > Streptophyta > Magnoliopsida > Asterales > Asteraceae > Lactuca > Lactuca virosa. The sequence goes on along the minus strand of NC_136427.1, from coordinate 184,056,518 downwards.
GTGAGAAGACTCACCTCTATCTGCTAAATACGAAAGCTTCTCTCCTAACAGTCTGTAACCTCCCGTGCTGAATAATAATATTAATCAATGTTAGGACTTTAATTAATCAAAGGAAACCCAAACTCCAAACCCTTCCATGAGGCCCAGATATCCTTCCCTTGCTTTTTTTTTTTGAACCGGCAAATACAAATATATAATCTACTCCTAAACTAACACCTAATTTCACCTATGTCCACGCCGGGACTTGAACCCTCGACCTCAAAGAGGGAGGACACCACCTGATACCGCTAATGGGCCCAAAGTCCATGTCCAAAATCATTACCGGGCCTTTTGGCCCAATAAGGCCCAATCATTATGTCCATGGCCCATAACATATGAAATGACTCATAATTCCCATAATACAACTATATCCAATACCCAAAAGAGGCCCAATCGCTCAAAGGACCAAAACAGATTTGGGTCCAACTGTGATGCGTATGCTTGGCGTACCATCCGGGTACGCGCAACGTTCTAGGATCTTGGTACTACGCGCAACATACACTCGATTCCTTTACGTCCAAAAGCCAGATCTAAGTTTGTTAAGACGTCCTAAGGCATAAAGTTGGCAACTTTATGCCTTTGCATGCCTCATATACACCCAACACCTCCATTAAGACCTTTACAAGGTCTTTAGCACATGCATGATGCCAAAACTCCCATCAAGACTCCATTTTTATTATACTAAAGGACCAAGGGACCTCAGATCTGTCATTCCCACCTTCTGGAGTGGCTTAACTCACAAGTGGAGGTCCAACACCAACCAAAGGGACAAAACTAGAAAACCCTAGCTAGATCTAGAGATTTAAGTGGAAAGGTGTAAGCTTTTTACCTCTAGAAGCTTTGCAAGATGACCAAGATGCAGATTCTTGAAGCACCAAACCATCCCAAGCTTGCTTGACCACTTCCTCTTCTTGAAAGAACTCTAAAATGGCCACAAAACCCACTCCTTAAGCTCAAAACCCTCTCAGACAATATCACAGCTGAAGGTAGACGAAATGAGGCTAAAGAGACTGATAGGGCTTGGTCGAAGAGGCTAAAAGATGTTTAAATAGGGGACAAGTATGATATTTAGGGTTTTGGACCTCTGTTGCGTACGCCCGACATACCCTTACGTACACCCAGTGTACGTAAGGCTCCTCCACGATTCTTCATGCGGAGTACGCTAAGCGTACTCATAAGTACGCCCATGGTACTCAAGGGACCAATTATGTCAAAATAAGAATTCTTCGAGGGTCTCAAGCCATACCTGATCTAGGGCGTTACAACAGTCGAGCTTCAACTTCAAACACCAACTCAGGACTCAAATCAGAAATTTAGAATAACACTAAAAGAGGTGATTAAAATCAAAAATCAGAACAGGGATACAACTACCAAAATCGGGAATTACTTTGCATATTAGTGGCTTAGAAAAATACCAACTGAATGCATCCTATCTTCTCTCTTCAGAAATCAGAATTAGATTGAATAACTCTAGAATTTGATGTCCCTTGTTCAATTTATAACCACAAATCAGATTGTATACTTGTATCACTCGAAGGGAAATCAGAACTTGAAAATACTGAAATTAGAGTATTTATAAATCAGAAATCGACTCCTAAATAAATTTGAAAGAACTCAAAGCAGAAATAAGATTTAGGAAAAGTAATAAGGGACGTTTCTAGCCTCTAGGCATCGAGTTCTCCAATCGACAATAACTTTGTTCTAGGCGGCGTTTCGTTTTTCCAGGCACAATTGAAAAAGATTAGTCTTTTAGTCTTGAGTTTTTTGGTGCCTAAAGTGTTGTGCTGACATTTTTCACTTAGGAAATCAGATTATAAGAATATTGCACTAATTGTTTAGGGTCACTTGATGCCCCAAAAAATTTTGATGCCCTGGGCCTAAGCCTAAGTTTCCCATGTATTGGGCCGACCCTGTTTCAGACCATTTAAAATATAAGGTGTTGGGTCAAAAATATGGTTTATACTTTGCTTTTCTAAGCATTTATTGTTTTTATTATTTGGGCCGAAAATAGTATAGGATTAATTGTAGCTTGGACAGAAAACCCATGTGTTTTCGGTCTAGCATTGAATTATTTGTATTTTGGGCTTGGCCAAACAAGTCCATATGCAACAATTGGAGCACCTGACAGATGGAGTTGACCTGCTTTGGCAGATGTGGTTTCCGATGGTGTTTGCCTTGAGCACAGGGAACACATTTTTCAAAAGTAATAAAATCTCTGACAGGAAAACTGCGGACCATTTCGTTCTTAGCAAGCCGGTTCAGGTTCTTTGCATTTGCATGGCCAAGTCGACGATGCCACAACATTGCGTTTTGTTCTGAGACTTTGGAAAAGAGACAAGTGACTTCATCGGGTACATTGGTGTTCATGTCGATAATTTAGGCATTCCCATCCCGCTTAGATTTAACGAGAATCCACTCCTCCGGGATGACAATGCCCGGCTTTAAGATTAGACATTCTTTATCGGTGAAGTGTGTCGAGTAACCCTTGTCACAGATTTGAGAGACACTCAGTAGACTGTGCTTCAGCTCAGGAGCATAGTTGACATTCTCAAAACTGAGCACTCCGTTGGTCATCGTTCCTTTTTGCGTTATCTTTCCGCCTTCTCCGCCCGTAAAGGAGACATATCCCCCATTAAATGTCTGAATGTCGTGCAGTTGGGAGATATCTCCTGTCATGTGCCCGGAGCAGCCGCTGTCGACATACCAGGGTCTGACGACATTCCTCCGCAACTGTCCCTGCACGATGAGCGGAATCATTTAGATTTGGGGACCCAGGTCATTGCAGTCCTGGGTTGACCCTTAACTTTCACAGATTTCTCATTTGATTTTTCTTTTTCAACAAATACAGAGGATAATGATGACTGATCGTATTTTAATTTTGGCATCCATTGGTATTTAGGTTTTGAAACATTCTTCGTTTGAGTTTGCTTCGTGCCGGTGGATTTTCTACTCGAAGAGTTTGAAGATCCAGAACTACTCTTTGACTAAATCGACTTTGGCTTAGCTTGGGTCGATTTTGGCAAACTGTTGGTGAATTTGTTGAAAACCTGTTTGTTCTTTTGAAAACCTGCCATTTTCTTGTTTTGATTTGCTTTCTAGTCATCATCTCGAGAGCGAGTTCTGGAGGATTTTCTAATTAAAGATCGTCCTCGAGACTCATTCTCTCCTCTTTGTGACAAATAATGCACAAACATCCGATTTAAACAATTTCTGGCAATATGACCAGCAGTACCACAGTTGAAACAAATTTGTTTATTATCATTGGAAATGGTACTACTCTTGTCAGATTTCTTGCGTTTATTAATATTTCTAGCATTTTCACATTTGCAAGAACAAGAAAATATAGACTCAGATAATCAAACCAAAGGACTAGACAATATAGACTTAGATAGTTTCATTTGGACTGACCATACGACGCTCGGGTAGATTGAGCAGTGAGATAAACATGGGAACCTGCGAGATACACTAAAAGTTAATTATATAGAACTGTGGCTGAACATTTCCTTGATGTACGGACTTATGTCCTTAATTCCGGTATTGATAGGGCAACTGGGGGTTCTGATAAAGTAGGTCTGTAGGAAATTATTTTCTTGCTTTCTATCTGTCAGTCATATGTTGCTTCCTTTGCGTGATTGGAACATATCCGACCTGGATTGCAACATATGCAACTCTAATTCTACGCACCTCCTTATCTATGAAATTCTTTCTATCTGTTAGCCATATGATGTCCCCTCTGCGTGATCGGAAGATCCGACCTGGGACACAACATATGCAACATTCTACCTCTCAATCCCTCTATCTATGTTAGTCATATGTTGTTCCCTCTGTGTGATTGGAAGACATCCGACCTGAGATACAACATATGCACTTCTATATCTGACTTCTTTCTTAATGATTGAATACTCACCTAAAGTAAGGAGTTCTTTGGAAGTTCTTGATTACTGGGGTATATCGGGAAGTGGGAAACACGTTCTAGTACATCTAAAATTGAACCATTTATAGGTTGTCTGTAGATCTTGCTGCTTAATTTAAGTGGACAACAATATCCTTGGTCGTCGTCAGCTAAAGGTCCATTTAGGAATATATATCACAATGACTTGTCACTTATAGTCTGTCCCAATGTCAACATCCTTTGTGTTTAAGTGGACCACAATACCGGTGATTGACCAGATCTAGACATGCAGGCGTGTGCTGATAAACAATATTGGATTGCTTGACTACTTTGATCCCAAATATTTTTGTTTTTGTTAAATTTGTATAGTTTTCCTCTTTGCACAAATTTAGGGGGAGAATTAAAAAAAATTCAAAAATCAAACAAAAATCAGAAAATTCAAAAATCAAACAAAAATCAGAAAATTAAAAATCCAAAAATAGTGTTATATTCCGTTTTATTTCTTGTTCAGAGAAATCAAAAATCCAAAAATATTTTTGTTTCTGTTTTTATTTTTCCAGAAAATATAAAAAATCCAAAAATATTGTGTGCTAAGTTTTTCTTTTAGTTTTGTTTCGTCTTGAAAAAATGAATTCAGATGTAGATGAGACTCATGGAGACTGTATTGAAAATTTCTGAGCCGAGGCTTCATCCGTGAGCATCGAAGAATTCTCATTCGAAGGAGCAAGAAATGAAGATTATTCTTTCGACATTCAATGTTTCAACCCCAGAAGCAAGGTGAAGTTGTTCTTGAAGATTATGTGACAGATTGCATTGAAACCTCCTCAATCAGTCTGCTGCTATCTTGAACCTGCTGAAGTGATCTAGAAGATTATTTCTCTCCGCTGTTCTCTCTGAAGATTCTCAAGCTGAAAGCGCTATCTTTCAAGAATCAGTACATCAAGCCTCCTCACCCAATGTGCGTTCAGAGTCAAATCTTGAAGAAATGCCCAACTGCTCAAGATGAAGTCATTCATAGAAGATTCATATGTTCATCCTGATGCTGTGAAGAAATCAAAGATAAACGCTGAAGCCAAGCTCCAAATGAAGATTAACAAGAAAAGCCAGCTACTTTTTAGGGGGAGCTTGTTGGGTCAATTAGAAAAGAAAGCTATAAACCAAGGGGGAGATTGTTGGGTCAAAAATATGGTTTATACTTTGCTTTTCTAAGCATTTATTGTTTTTATTATTTGGGCCGAAAATAGTATAGGATTAGTTGTAGCTTGGACCGAAAACCCATGTGTTTTCGGTCTAGCATTGGATTATTTCTATTTTGGGCTTGGCCTTAGGTCCATATATATATATATATATATATATATATATATATATATATATATATATATATATATATATATATATATATATATATATATATATATATATATATATATATATATATATATATATATATATATATATATATATATATATGGTGAGGAGTGCATGTGAGGGTAAGTGTAAGGAGCTTAAGTGTGTGTATTCTAAGGTGTGAGAGAAACAAGAGAGAAGAGTGTGTGTGTGAATCTTGTATATTGTTCATCATTCCAATCTTGAATACATCATAGATTCATCTTCTTCTTCTCCTTCTCTTCTATTTTGATCTGAAATCATCCTTTTGATTGGGATTCCGCACCATCAAAGGGATCTGATTGATACACAAGCAAATTTGGGGACTTACAAGTGGTATCAGAGCTTGGTTGTATCAATCAATTTTTTCAGATCTGGAGCTTATTTTATCTTATTTTGAAGAGATTTTTACGTTTTTTGATAGATCTTGGCAAAATAAGGGGGGTTTGTTCTTCGCGTTTTTCATAAAAACGAGTTTTTGATCGAGTTTTGGAGCAAAAAAAAAATACGCTGTTTTTCGTCGTAACCAGCGATTTCCGAGGAGTTTTCGGTCCGAAGACACGTGTTCGGTCCGAGGTTCGCACGTGTTCGGTCTGGTGGGTTTGCGGTGCACGTGTTCGGTTCACACACGTTTTCGGTCTCGATCGCTAGCAGCCTCGTCCTCGGTCTCGCATCTGATTCAGCAAGCTTCGCAGCAGTCTTCGCACTCAGCAACCTCGCACAGCAGCTTCCATTAAAAAAGAATCAGATTTTTGGAGGTGCCGGGGATCGAACCCGGGACCTCTAGTTGATCAGGTCTGCGCTTTACCAACTCGACTAGCAGACCCTTTGTGTCATCCCTTCGAAATTTCAAACATAAGCTGTCCTTCTCGGTTTTAACTTTCGAAAATTGGCACTTTTAACCCCAAAAATCAACTTCTTTTATTTTAAAATTCCATTTTCAACCCAAAAAAAAATTAGTTTTTAATTTTTGATTTTATTTTTATCTTTTGACCTTAAAATTTTGACTTTGACTTTCAAGTTTGACCTTTGACTTTAACTTTGACTTTTTCATTTAATTTTCAAATTTTCAAATTTAACTTTTTGAGTTTGACTTTTAAGTTTGACTATTCAAGTTTGATTTTTAAGTTTGACTTTTTAAATTTGACTTTTAAGGTTGACTTTCTCGGTTTTTAAGTCAAAGGACAATTAAAATTAAAAGAAAGGAAAAGAAAATGAGTTCCGCATCAATTCCGGTAAATGAAGTTTCATGTACTCCATCTTGTGAAACTACTATTAAATTTCTCCGAGATCAAATTGATTTGCTAAAAAGAGAAAATGAGGACCTTAAATATGAAGGATATACTCTTAGGAAAGGTCAGAAACCATTAAAAGCACAATTAGAAGCCAAAATCAAGGATTTCCGAAAGCTCCAAGAAGAGTACAGCAACAAGTGTGAAAATTACGATTACATTAAGAAACAACTTGCTGCTGTAACTGAAGAACTTGACGCTTTTAAAATTAAGTGTGGAAAAACAGAATTGTAAGGTCCTTGATGGTAGGACCTTCACCAATGATCAAGCAAGCCTAAGAAAACAAAGAAGAAATTGAGTAGAAGATGAAATGAAACCGAGCTTGCATACAATAACACACGGAAATTGTCTGATACAACTCAGGGACCGAAAACTAGCAGAGTACAACTGCAGATCAACAACCTTCTACTGACAACCTGACAGCCTATATACTCATGAGGACCGAAAACAGATTTCGGTCAGCAGACCGAAAGCCTGTTTTCGGTCACTTCCAACCGAGAGCAATGACCTAGACCGAAAACGTCAAATACACACAAAAGACTCCAAAATACATTGACAAATGCCCTAACTCATCTATACATGGTTGCCTAGCCCAAACCATATATATTGGCCCTTCAATCTCCCCCTTGGTTTGGGGCTAGCATGATTCAGTCTTTATCAACCACCAGCACGTCTGACTTTCCCATGGCTCCATTCCACATCTCCTTTTGAATAATATCAGCAACCATCGAAGTGTACTCCTCAGCAGCAGACTCAAAAAGGTCTTCAGCCACCTTGATCTGATGATGAGAAAGCTGATGTATATCCCACCTTCCAAACTGTAGCAGATCCCTCTTGTCATACAAACGAATACATCCATGTTCAAGTTTGATGACAGCGGAAGCTGTAGTTTCATCAAACACCCAGTATTGCATGGATTTTAGAGATCCATCTGGATGGTTCTGAAGGATAGGGATCTGCTTTACTTGATTAGTAGCAGGCCACATCATAGATCGAAGAGGCTGATTGGTTTGGGGATCAATGACACTCGGGTATATCTTGATGATAGACTCTGCAGTCTTCATTGAGGGAAACCCCTTTGCCACTTGACCTTCTAAAAATAACTTGAACTGTGTCGCCTTGGGATCATTTGATGGATTTGCAAAAGGAGCATTAGACAACTCCGTAAGATCAACCCTGGTCCAAGAGTGGAAGTCGTGAGCATCATTATACAATTCGGTATTTCCACTCTTCCTTCTCACGATCCACATGTTCAGAGTGTCACGGAATCCCCATGAGATGATCCCGGACCTATCACCATATACGTGTCTGAAGCGATTTTCTCCAAGATCCGTAAAGGTGATGTTTGGTTGATCCCCGGGAGCTTTCTGATCCGAGCTCCTCTTGAACAAAAATTGACCCTTCTCGGCAGACTTGGCTAGTTTAGCACGTTTTAATGCCACAACATTTGGAGCCTGCGCTTGTTCTTTGTCAAAACGATTGACAATCGTGGTTGTTCTTGTAGGAGTTGGAACTATGGGAGCGTCTTGATTTGGAAGATAGACCCTTGGCTCATCGACAGATGATTTGAATTTCTCACCAAATTCTTCTTCCAGCTTCTTTTTCAAATCATAATAGCTGGCGGTCAACAAACCAAAATGCGTCTGAAGATCAGTGATCTGCTTTGTCTTCAGAGCTTTATCTTCAAGAAGATCGGCAACTTGAATATTGAGCTTGGCGTTCTCAGCTTGAAGGTCTGCAACCTTGAGATCAAGCTCAATATTTTTCTGGTTCAACACACCAATCTCCTTTCTCAGCTCAGGCACTGAGGCATCATCATCTCCAGATATACCTTCCTCAAAGGATATTCCTTTTCCGCGTGAGGGGTGAGTTGGACTTAATTGATGGGTCAAATGAATGGCTAGTCTCTCAGAGACAACATCATGATAAGGCCTTGGAGGAGACGATCTCAGGCCAGCAGACGAACCACCAGCTTCATGGATAGAGCTGGGATTCTCTTGAATGGGCACAGATGAGGAAGGGGCAACTGTTGTAGATGGAGGAGTCTTTGTGGTTTGAGTTTGATCAGTAAAAATTACTCCCACCCTTGGATCAATTCTGCGTCTTTTCATTGGGGGCTGGGAGGTCAGGAATGTCTGGATATCACTTGTAATTGGCTCGGATGTAGGAACCACATTATCAAGGGGAGGAATCCCTGATGATGTGTCCATTTGAGTTGAAGAATCAGCCACTTGAATGGTAACCGGAGGCTCAACTTCTCGATCGTCAGCTTTCTCCCTTATATCCGGTGTTGGATTGGCACTATCATCGATATCTTTGAGGAAGTCATCTAGGTCTTCATTTGGCAAATGGTGCTCAAGTCCAGTAAACTGCATCGAAACATCATCTTCGTCGTAACCGGACAGATCAAGATTCTCATACTCATCCTCTCCTTCTCCTTCGGTCTCAGTAAATTCTTCTGTAGTTCCCTCACTGAAGTCACTTTGAACCGCCATGTTTGTGAAATCATGCTCTTTAGCAACAATCGCAGTTGGAGCAACATTTTCAATCTCATGGTCTGACGCATCGATAACATCGTCATTCACATTTGCATGTTCTGACGATGCTTGATCAGTGACATTTGTTTAGACGACCCATGGGATTCTGAAGAGTCTGAAAACTCAGCAAACTTTCCAAATTTCACGAGAGGGTACTTCCCTTGGAACATGATTTTCCCCTTACAGTTCTGCTTGATTAGGCTCACAGTGTTTGGTCCGAAAGCTTTCATGTCAAGTATTTCTCCTGTCTTGACCAGATCGGGAAATAGGCTGTTGATGAAGATTTGAATAAATCTTGGATAGAGCAGGAATTAATCCTTTGACTTCTTGTTAGCATTAGTAACCATCTCCTCCAAGATAAACCTTGAGAAGTTAAAGTCAATCCCGGCAGCCAATGCAACGATCGCCTGAGTATTTCTCGAGGATATTTCGTCTGAACCACCCTTTCTCCCAGATATGCAGTTGACAAAAACGTGGGCTAGAAACCTCCAGTAAGGAGGTAACAGCTTCTTTAGGGTTGGTGGAAAGACTCCTTCGTATCCCATCTTCTCGAGATACTCATCAACAATTCTCAGATCTATATCAGTCGGATAAGCAGCTTTGTCATCAATCTTCAAGATATATCTGATGAATTGCTCAGAGATAACAACTTTGCGTCCCCTGACAGAAGCTTCAATTTTCACTGATCCATTGTCTCCATTCTTGACACTTGCAGATCTCCAGAATTCATTGATCAGATTCAGATAAATGATGGGGTTCCAGGTCAGTGCAGTTGAGATGCAGCATTCCCTTAGTCTGTACATCATTGATTTGAACTCGTTGTGTGCTACTGGAGGATCATCAAGAAGAATGGACACGTTGTGACTGTCTGCAACTTTGAGACTTGCTATTTTATCTGCACAAAACTGGCCAGGTGAGTAAACATTTGATAATAACAAATTAAAATTATTTTCTCAATTAAATCAATTTAATTGGCCATTTCATTTGAATTTTATTTGTCAAAAATGGGATCTCGGTCAAGACAGTTAGACCGAAAGCTCATGGACCGAACACTAGTGTAGACCGAAAGCCATTTGGGACCAAATACAGCTCAACCAAAAGCCGTCTAAGCCGGCTTGACCGAAAACGGCTCGGCTTGACCGAAAGCCGGTTAGCCGACGAACCGAAAACGGCTCGGCTACGACCGAAAGCTCGCCGACAGTTCTTGTTTTCACGATTTGTCCACGATTTCACGGTCGATTCTCTGTAAAAAATACATGGGCATGGTCGGAATCTTCATACCTTCAAGAAAAACAAGTCGATTTGAAGAAATAACACAAAAAAAAAAGTTTTCGAGGGTTGAGAGGATTCTTGGAGGCTTTCGGTTTGCAGAAAATGAAATGAGGGAAGGAACTGATTTTAGTGTTTCCTTTCCCTTATATACCTAGCCCAAACCCGGTTCTTCACCCATGGGCTGATTCCGATTTCAATTAGCATTAAGCCCAATACTAAAAATTTTTAAAAATAAATCATTTTGAGGATTAACTTCAAAATAAAATAAAATAAAATAAAATAAAATTTTCTAAATTTTACCAATCCTTAAAATTTAAAGAAAAATAATAAAAATAATAAAATAAAAACATTTTCTAAAATTTATCAATCCTAAAAAAAATGAAAATAAAATAAAAATACCAAAATTTTTTAATTCAAACTAATTTTAATCCACTATCTTGAAATTGATAAATTTTTGTGATATGGGATCAAAGTTGTTAGACAATCATTTTCCATTTATCAGTACCTCTCCTTTCATGAATAGATGTGGTCGATCGCCGGTATTGTGATCCACTTAAGCACGAAAAATTATGACAAATATTAAGAATGCTATCAGTGACAGGACAGATTGATCCTAAATTACTAGATAAAAATACCTAAGGACCATTTATCTGACGACGACCAAGGATATTGTTGTCCACCTAAATTGAGCAGCGAGATCTACAGACAATCTAGAATTGTTCAATTTTAAGTATACTAGAACATGTTTCCCACTTCCTGACATACCCCAATAATCAAGAACTTCCGAGATACTCCTTACTTTAGGTGAGCAGAATATTATTCATAGAGAGGATAGATTTAGAATGCATATGCCGTACACTCAGGTCGGATCTTTCAATCACGCAGAGAGTGAAACATATGACTGACTAGAATTTCAGAGGGATTGGGAAGTAGAAGGTTGCATATGCTGTGTACCAGGTCGGATTGTTAATCACGCAAAGGAGACAACATATGGCTAACAGATAAGAAGAATTGCATAGATAGAAGATGCAGAGAAATAGAGTTGCATATGCTGCAGTCCAGGTCGGATCTTTCGATCACACAGAGGAGGCAACATATGACTAACAGTAGGAGAGAAAGAAAATAATTTCCTACAGACCTATTTTATCGGAATTCCCCAGTCGCCCCGTCAATATCGGAATTAAGGACAAAATCCATACATCGAGGAAAAGTTAAACCACGGTTCTAGATACGGGTTCTTTAATGTAACTGGTGGATTCTCATGCATATCTCCCTGCTCAACCTATCCGAGCGTCGTATTGTCAGGCTAAATAGAACTATCTAGGTCAGAATTTATCAACTCTCTAGATTCCTTAAGTTCATCTGCACCTAGTCAAGTCCATTAAATTTTTCGTGCCTACCGGTGCATCGAGCACAGAGCCTAGACAATTTAGCTTTGGTACTTTACACAGACTCAGATTGTCTGTTATCACAAGCTGATATCACTTCCCATCACATCACTTCTCAGCAATATTTTTGATTTTTCTGTTTTTCTAATGTTTTTGGATTTTCTGATTTTCTATTGTTTTTGGATTTTTAATTTTTAATTTTTTATTTGGTTTTTGTTTATTTCTCTCCCTAAATTTGTGCATGGGTGAGAATGAAATTAAAATGCGCAAATTTAAACTAACCTAAACAAAAATTAATCCTCAAAGCGAATCATTTTCAAAAAGTTAACCAGGACATCGAATCGAGCTTTGTTAAACGGCTTTGTGAACAAATCCGCCACATTATTAATAGTGGGAACCTGTTCTAGCCGAATGAGCGAGCGCTCATAACAATCTCTGATAAAATGAACTTTGATGTCGATGTGCTTGGTTTTTGAGTGCTGGACCGGATTTTTAGCAATTTGGATCGCAGCCTCATTATCACAGAATATAGGGGTTTCTTGAAAATTCAAATCGTAGTCCAACAGCTGATGTTGGATACATATGACTTGAGAACAACAGGCAGACGCAACTACGTATTCTGCTTCTGCTGTTGAGGTCGAGACAATATTCTGCTTCTTGCACTGCCAGGACACCAGCCTATCTCCGAGATATTGACATCCGCCTGAAGTCGATTTCCTGTCAAGCTCGCAGCCTCCGTAATTGTTGTCTGCAAAAGAATAAAGATCAAATTCGGAATTTTTCGGATACTAAAGACCCAGTTTTGGGCTGCCTTTGAGGTACCAAAAAATCCTTTTAACAGCAATAAGATGAGACAGTTTAGGATTATCCTGGTAGTGCGCGCATTGACAGACCGCAAACATGATGTCTGGGCGACTTGCAGTCAGATACATCAGCGATCCGATCATCGATCTATAGTACGTTTGATCTACGGATTCGCCTTCAAGATCAGGAGTCAGCAGTGGTCTCTCCGCCATGGGTGTCAAGGCAGGTTTGGCGTCTCTGAACCCGAACTTCTCGAGCATATCATCCACATATTTAGCTTGATGAATCAGGATTCCGGCTGAACATTGTTTGACCTGAAGCCCCAAAAACATGGTCATTTCCCCTAATGAACTCATCTCGAACCGCTTTTTCATGACTTCCTCGAACTCCTTGCATAGCTGAGGACTCGTCGACCCGAAAATGATATCGTCCACGTATATTTGGACAAGAATCTGGTCTGCACCGACATGCTTGATGAATAGGGTCTGATCGATAGCGCCGCGTGAGTAGCCATGATTGAGCAAGTGCTGTGTTAGGGTAGCATACCAGGATCTAGGAGCTTGATGCAGCCCATACAAAGCCTTGTCTAACTTGTAGACATGGTTGGGAAGTTTTGAGTTAACAAACCCAGGAGGTTGGTCAACATAAATCTCCTCCTTCACCTTGCCGTACAAGAAAGCCGTCTTGACGTCCATTTGGTACACCCATCTGGTGTCAAGAGATTTCTTGCCTTTAGGCAGCTCCACCAACTTCCAAACCCCGAGCTTTTCGAATTGATTGAGCTCGTCATGCATGGCATCCACCCAGCTGGGCTCATTCAAAGCCATTTCGACATTCTTGGGCTCTTTTTGAGAAATGAAGCAAGAATAGAGACATGTGTTGACGTCTCCACTCTGGCTTCTCGTTCGAACTCCGTCGCCCAACTGGCCAATGACGTTTTCTATCGGATGATCACGCTGTATGCGAGAGGGGATGTCGTGACTAATGTCATTGACTGAAACGGGAAGATTATGGATATTAATAGCTCCTTCATTTGCTGAAAAATCCACGATAGATGAAACAGTTTCGTTTGATGGATTTGCTACATACTCATCAGCGATTTGATCGGGAAAGAGAAGATCCATCAGATTCTGAGTGACAGCGGAAGCATCTTGGTTCATGAACTCTCTTTCGACTGGAGTTAGAGGAGTAGCATCAGCATCTGGAGCATGTTGTTGTGTTGAGGATTCAGGAGAAGCAATTGGAACAGTAGACACCACCAGAGGATCAGTAGAAACCAATGTTGGTCTGTAGACAACCTCTTCATCTTCGTCTTCAATGATAGTCTTCGAGCCAGAGGTAGACCCAGCTTGGTTGTCATTCGACACACTAAAAGATTTGAATAGTGATGTGTAGTCAAAGAGCCAATCAGGGCCCACCCTAGCATCCGTTTCATTCTCTTCAAGCCAGCGAACATCGAAAGACTCCACGATTTGCTTCGTCCTCTTGTTGTATACCCTGTAAGCAGTACGAGCAGCGTATCCGACAAAGTAGCAATCATCAGCTTTTGCATTGAATTTTGGGTTGGATTCCAAGTGGAGAAGGGTGCAAGGGCAACCAAATACTCAGAAATGGCTGACAGATGGCTTGTGTCCATAGAGAATCTCATACGGGGTTTTCATCTGGGCTTTGTTGATCAAAACACGATTTTGAACGTAACACGCAGTGTTGATCGCCTCCGCCCAAAAGAAAACTAGAAGTTTAGAATCACAAAGCATCGTCCTTGCTGCGTCTTGTAGCGTTCGATTCCTCCGTTCAGCAACACCATTTTGTTGTGGCATCCGAACAGAACTGAATTGACGCACAACCCCTTTCTCATCGCAAAAATGATCAAGAACAGCGTTCTTGAACTCTGTTCCATTATCTGTGTGAAGCACTTTCACTCGGTGGTTGGTTTGGTTCTCGATCAGTACAATGAACTTCTTGATGAGGTCAGCGATCCCAGCTTTGTTGGACAGAAAGAAGACCCACGTGAAACGAGAGAAATCGTCTATCACAATGAGACAGTATGAATTTCGGTTGATGCTGAGGACGTTGACCGGACCAAACAAGTCCATATGCAACAATTGGAGCACCTGACTGATGGAGTTGACCTGCTTTGGCAGATGTTCTTTCCGATGGTGTTTGCCTTGAGCACAGGAAACACATTTTTCAAAAGTAATAAAATCTCTGACAGGCAGACCGCGGACCATTTCGTTCTTAGCAAGCCGGTTCAGGTTCTTTGTATTTGCATGGCCAAGTCGATGATGCCACAACATTGTGTTTTGTTCTGAGACTTTGGAAAAGAGACAAGTGACTTCATCGGGTACATTGTTGTTCATGTCGATAATATAGGCATTCCCATCCCGCTTAGATTTAACGAGAATCCACTCCTCCGGGATGACAATGCCCGTCTTTAAGATTAGACATTCTTTATCGGTGAAGTGTGTCGAGTAATCCTTGTCACAGATTTGAGAGACACTCAGTAGACTGTGCTTCAACTCAGGAGCATAGTTGACATTCTCAAAACTGAGCACTCCGTTGGTCACCATTCCTTTTTGCGTTATCTTTCCGCCTTCTCCGCCCGCTAAGGAGACATATCCCCCATTAAATGTCTGAATGTCGTGCAGTTGGGAGATATCTCCTGTCATGTGCCGGGAGCAGCCGCTGTCGACATACCAGGGTCTGACGACATTCCTCCGCAACTGTCCCTGCACGATGAGCGGAATCATTTAGATTTGGGGACCCAGGTCATTGCAGTCCTGGGTTGACCCTTAACTTTCACAGATTTCTCATTTGATTTTTCTTTTACAACAAATACAGAGGATAATGATGACTGATCATATTTTAATTTTGGCATCCATTGGTATTTAGGTTTTGAAACATTCTTCGTTTGAGTTTGCTTCGAGCCGGTGGATTTTGGCAAACTGTTGGTGAATTTGTTGAAAACCTGTTTGTTCTTTTGAAAACCTGTCATTTTCTTATTTTGATTTGTTTTCCAGTCATCATCTTGAGAGCGAGTTCTGGAGGATTTTCTAATTAAAGATCGTCCTCGAGACTCATTCTCTCCTCTTTGTGACAAATAATGCACAAACATCCAATTTAAACAATTTCTGGCAATATGACCAGCAGTACCACAGTTGAAACAAATTTGTTTATTATCATTGGAAATGGTACTACTCTTGTCAGATTTCTTGCATTTATTAATATTTCTAGCATTTTCACATTTGCAAGAACAAGCACTAGATTGTGTAGCAAACGTGGAAGATGTAGAAGCATTCA
The DNA here is from genome assembly GCF_052849685.1 of Lactuca virosa. Classification (NCBI taxonomy): domain Eukaryota; kingdom Viridiplantae; phylum Streptophyta; class Magnoliopsida; order Asterales; family Asteraceae; genus Lactuca; species Lactuca virosa. The sequence continues at coordinate 184,040,608 of NC_136427.1, read as the reverse complement.
AATCAGATTTAGCAACTTTATCAGAAACAACACCATTATTTTCACAATTATCAGTCTGAAACAACACACCACCAGAAACAAAAACATTAGTGTTTGAATTTAACATAGATTCATCACAAAATTCAACACCAAATTTAGACATAAAATTATTTGACTCAGAATTTTCAGCTTCTTGCTCTCCCTGAACTACTGACATATCTGCACTTGAGGTAGAAATGTTAGTATCCAAAATTTTATCATTTGAGCATGTTGCTTGTTCAGAAGCAGGCTTTCCATAAACTAAGAAAGGTTCTTTATTAATCTCTTCTTGAGATAGAGGAATGACAGTATAGGTATGATTGAATGGAGGAGGGACACTCTCAAAACCTAATCCTACTTTCTTTTGGTTTCCACATGTAATGTCCTTCCACTGCATCTGTTCCTCTATCATTTTTGCAACTACTTCACTTGACCCATCGAATTTGTTAAAAATAAATTCAGCGTTTTCAATACGATTTTTCAATGAGTCAATTTCAGCGGTCACAGCAGCAAATTTTCTTTTGAGATGATCATAGTTCTCGCATTTGTTGCTATAATCCTCTTGCAGTTTCTTAAAGCCCTTTGTTTTATTCTCTAATTGTGTTTTTAAAGGCTTTTGATTTTTCCTAAGTGTGTAACCCTCATACTTAAGGTCCTCGTTCTCTCTCTTGATTAATTCAATTTGGCCACGTAAGAATTTAACAGTTTTTATGCAAGATTAAGAGCAACCAAATTCACTGACCTCGGGTTTGGCTGGCTCAGGAGTAGTTTGCACCATGAACGCAAACTGAAGATTCATCATCTCTTCTTCGGGGTCTTTCTCTGCTTCTTCCTCCACACAATCCTTGATTTGGGCAAGATGTGCATTTTCAGGTCCTGAAATATTCAGAGCCTGAATTTGATCTTCCCAATCAAAGGATTGGGCCACCATCGCCAAGTTAGCAGTCTGATTGCTTGAAGAAGATCCCTTATTGACATAGGTCACCGGTACCATGGTTCGCTCAGAATTCTCCCTTCGATCTGGCTTTGGACATTCTCGAGCAAAGTGACCAGGTTCATGACAATTGTAGCATCTCAGCTTCCCTTTGTTGAATCCCACTTTCTTGTCTGAATTCACACTCCAATTGTTCTTTCCGATTTTCTTGGAGAACTGCTTTGCCCTGAAAACCGCCATGGCCATTTGCCATGTAATATCCATCTCTTCCACATCCTCAGGATGGATCTGATCTAGGTCAGCAAATGAGAGTTGTGAGGAGAGTTCTCCTGCCACAAAAGCGTTGTAGCAGTTTACCTAACCAGTGGCGAGGGCCAGATTTTCTTCCTTTTCTTTTAAAGATGAAGCTTGAGGACTGATTCCATTAGATTGAACGGGTGCAGTTGTGGATGAACCAACACTAGAACCAACTTGTTGAGGTAAAGTTTTAGGTTGAGGAACTTGAATGTGTTGCATTTGAGGGATCACGTATGAGGTAGGCTGATGAGTCACATAGGATTGAACTTGAGGAACATGAACTTGAGGAGCTTGAGGAGTAGAAAAGCTTGAGAAAGCAGTGTTGTTGGTGGTTTGGATCCCAAGATTTGCTGTGGAGTATGAATTGACATGGTTAATCTCCCTTTGCTTATCATCGAGATCGTAAGCCTTAATAATTGCCATCGTTTCAGCTAAACTCAACCTGTTCAAATCTTTGGTCTTTTTGATCACTAAGACATTCATATCCTAGGATTTTGGTAGAGAGTTTAGCAACTTCTTGTTTATATCTGACCTAGTCACCATAACACCAGCAGACCTCATTTCTGTAGTAAGTGTGATAAATCTCTGCAACTGATTCTCAAATGTTTCTCCCAAGACATGGTTAAACATATTGAACTTTTGTCGCAGCATGTCTTGGCGACTCTGTTTCATGTCTTCGTTGCCTTCATAGACTTCTATCAGTGCTTCCCATAAGGCCTTTGCTGATGTATACTCACGGAAACCTTTAGCAATTTCTGGAGATAATGCCATGGTAATTGTAGCAAGAGCCTTTTCCTGCTCCTCGACTCTCTCAAAATCATCATCGGTGTAGTTCTCAACTTGCTTATCAATTATGGTTCCATCTTCCAATGTGGTTGTGATGCGGATTGGACCTCTAAGAATGCTTCGCCATATCTTGAAATCCTTCATTTTGATGTACTTTTCGATCCGATATTTCCATTATGGAAATCCTTCCGCGGATAACAGTCGGGCAATTCGAGAAGTGGTTCCCATAATTCCATCTAATTCATGATGAGCTGACATGCTTTGAGATTCCATTTTTGTATATTTTTTAATTGTTTTTGATTTTTTTTTTAAATTTTAATAAAGCTAAATTTGAAAATTTAAAAGTTAAACGAAAAAGTCAAAGTTTAAAGTCAAAGTCAAAATTTTAAGGTCAAAAGTTAAAAATAAAGTCAAAAATTAAAAAATAAAATTTTTGGGTTGAAAAAGGAATTTTAAAATAAAAGAAATTGATTTTTGGGGTTAAAAGTGCCAATTTTCGAAAGTTGAAACTGAGAAGGACAGCTTATGTTTTAAATTTCGAAGGGATGACACAAAGGATCAGCTAGTCGAGTTGGTAAGGCGCAGACTTGATCAACTAGAGGCCAAAACTAAGGACTTTAGGAAATTACAAGAAGATTACAGCAACAAGTGTGAAAATTACGATCACATTAAGAAAAAACTTGTTGCTGTAACTGAAGAACTTGACGCTTTGAAAATTAAGTGTGGAAAAACATATGTTAGTTTCAAAAAGTATACTGCGTCAAGTAAGACAGTCGAGTCCTTATTTGAAAACCAATTAAAATTCAAAGATAATCAAAACAAGGGTCTAGGGTATGATAATGTTCCTCCACCTTTCAATCATAACTACACATCCATCCCTACGACACAGGAAGAAATTGACGGGGAGGCACATCTTTAATATGGCAAACCAGCTGGATTTGGGTCAGGAGGTATTCAGGTTGAAAATACTAAGGTTTATACCTCATATGCAGGTAAAGTAGCAGAAGATGAGAACAAGGAGAACACCATTGAACAAACCAACATCTCCTTGAACTCTGAATCTGTTGCTTCAAACTCAGCTGCTTCTGATCAACCTGCTGTTGAGAAATACAGGCCACCAATTCCAGTGAAACAGAGTGCCTCCTGCAATTGTGCTTGTGGGAAAAATAAGAGACAAGGCAAAGATACGCCACCAGGGGCAGGAAGAAACAACTTCACAGTGAAGAAAAAGACATGTTTTCACTGTGGAACACCTGGACACATTGTCAGAAACTGTCCAAATCGCGCATACGTTCCTTACTACGCACGCGGCTGGCAGAACGCGCCAAGTGGGAGAAACTTCAAAAGAAACCCTTCGAGGCCACATTCAGACAATGGTGACTGGAACGCGCAGAAGGCCAAGAATCAAACCCACAAGGCCAAGAATCTGAATCCCAAGGGCAAGAAGGGAATGTCGGCCAAGAAGCCCAATCCAAGAGATGCTCCAGTAAAACAAAGACCGGTTAGGTGAAAGTCATCTCAACGGCCGACATCAAGATCAAAACCAAGTACTGAGCCACCCATCAGATCGAAAAAGAAATGGGTTAAACCCAACTACAAATGGGTTCCAAAGGCTCACTCTCCCAAATCTTCTAACAATTCTAATATTTCTACATCTTATGTTTGTGATAAGCAGTACATGTCATGGGAGAGAATACTATGCAAGGATGACAAAGGTCAACCCAATTTCAAAATGGACTGGGTTCCAAAGACCAACTAATCCCGCTCTGTGTCGGAGCAGCTATGGAGGCATATCATCAGACTTCGGTTTGTTGGTAGTGGCTGTTCTAGGCACATGATAGGAGACATCTCTCAACTGTACAACACTCAGATCATTATTTGAGAGTATGTGTCCTTTTGCGAGAAAGGAAGAAAGGAAGAGATCACAAATGGGGTTAGTGCCTAATGACATGAAGAATTTTCGGATCTATTCTGAGATTATGCGTGCTGTTCTCAGACCTTCTGGATGTAAATTCAATCGGTGAATTACGGTTTGCGTTTTCTTCTCTATACTCCTGAGTTTATCTTACTCTGATTCGTTTTAAAGACAATTTTTCATTTTCTTATAGTTTTTCGTTAGTAGGCATTATTTGGGAAGTGATATGAAGTATAGTGCTAAAAGGCAATTTATGATTCGTGTAATGCACTAAAGCCGAATTGTCTAGACTCTGTATTCAATGTGCTGGTAGGCACAAAGGATTTAAATGGACTAGACATTGATTGACCATGAAAGGACTAGACAATATAGACTTAGATAGTTTCATTTGGACTGACCATAGGACGCTCGGGTAGATTGAGCAGTGAGATAAACATGGGAACCTGCGAGATACACTAAAAGTTAATTATCTAGAACTGTGGCTGAACATTTCCTTGATGTATGGACTTATGTCCTTAATTCCGGTATTGATAGGCCAACTGGGGGTTCTGATAAAGTAGGTCTGTAGGAAATTATTTTCTTGCTTTCTATCTGTCAGTCATATGTTGCTTCCTTTGCGTGATTGGAACATATCCGACCTGGATTGCAACATATGCAACACTAATTCTACGCACCTCCTTATCTATGAAATTCTTTCTATCTGTTACCATATGTTGTTCCCTCTGCATGATCGGAAGATCCGACCTGGTACACAGCATATGCAACATTCTACCTCTCAATCCCTCTATCTATGTTAGTCATATGTTGTTCCCTCTGTGTGATTGGAAGACATCCGACCTGGGATACAACATATGCACTTCTATATCTGACTTATTTCTTAATGATTGAATACTCACCTAAAGTAAGGAGTTCTTTGGAAGTTCTTGATTACTGGGGTATATCGGGAAGTGGGAAACACGTTCGAGTACATCTAAAGTTGAACCATTTAGAGGTTGTCTGTAGATCTAGCTGCTTAATTTATGTGGACAACAACATCGTTGGTCGTCGTCAGCTAAATGTCCATTTAGGAATATATATCACAATGACTTGTCACTTATAGTCTGTCCCAATGTCAACATCCTTTGTGTTTAAGTGGACCACAATACCGGTGATTGACCAGATCTACACATGCAGGCGTGTGCTGATAAACAATATTGGATTGCTTGACAACTTTGATCCCAAATATTTTTGTTTTTGTTAAATTGGTTCATAGTTTTCCTCTATGCACAAATTTAGGGGGAGAATTAAAAAAAAAATTCAAAAATCAAACAAAAATCAGAAAATTCAAAAATCAAACAAAAATCAGAAAATTAAAAATCCAAAAATAGTGTTATATTCCGTTTTATTTCTTGTTCAGAGAAATCAAAAATCCAAAAATATTTTTGTTTCTGTTTTTATTTTTCCAGAAAATATAAAAAATCCAAAAATATTGTGTGCTAAGTTTTTCTTTTAGTTTTGTTTCGTCTTGAAAAAATGAATTCAGATGTAGATGAGAATCATGGAGACTGTATTGAAAATTTCTGAGCCGAGGCTTTATCCGTGAGCATCGAAGAATTCTCATTCGAAGGAGCAAGAAATGAATATTATTCTTTCGACATTCAATGTTTCAACCCCAGAAGCAAGGTGAAGTTGTTCTTGAAGATTATGTGACGAATTGCATTGAAACCTCCTCAATCAGTCTGCTGCTATCTTGAACCTGCTGAAGTGATCCAGAAGATTATTTCTCTCCGCTGTTCTCTCTGAAGATTCTCAAGCTGAAAGTGCTATCTTTCAAGAATCAATACATCAAGCCTCCTCACCCAATGTGCGTTCAGAGTTAAATCTTGAAGAAATGCCCAACTGCTCAAGATGAAGTCATTCATATGTTCATCCTGTGAAGAAGTCAAAGATAAACGTTGAAGCCAAGCTCCAAATGTAGATTAACAAGAAAAGCCAGCTACTTTTTAGGAGGAGCTTGTTGGGTCAATTAGAAAAGAAAGCTATAAACCAAGGGGGAGATTGTTGGGTCAAAAATATGGTTTATACTTTGCTTTTCTAAGCATTTATTGTTTTTATTATTTGGGCCGAAAATAGTATAGGATTAATTGTAGCTTGGACCGAAATCCCATGTGTTTTCGGTCTAGCATTGGATTATTTGTATTTTGGGCTTGGCCTTAGGTCCATATATATATATATATATATATATATATATATATATATATATATATATATATATATATATATATATATATATATATATATATATATATATATGTATATATATATATATATATATATATATATACATATATATATATATATATATATATATATATATATATATATATATATATATATATATATATATATATATATATATATATATATATATATATATATATATATATATATATATATAGGGTGAGTAGTGCATGTGAGGGTAAGTGTAAGGAGCTTAAGTGTGTGTATTCTAAGGTGTGAGAGAAACAAGAGAGAAGAGTGTGTGTGAATCTTGTGTATTGTTCATCATTCCAATCTTGAATACATCATAGATTCATCTTTTTCTTCTCCTTCTCTTCTTTTTTGATCTGAAATCATCCGTTTGATTGGGATTCCGCACCATCAAACGGATCTGATTGATACACAAGCAGATTTGGGGACTTACATCAGGTGAATATAAATTTGCATCATACTGATCATGGACAAATTCAGATTGGCATATACTATCTGAACTTAAGTATTCAACCTCATCTCCTGGAAACTTCGATAGCAAACGGTCGTTTATTTCCTGAACCACTTCATTCTTTGGAGCAAGTATTGCTCTTTTTTAAAAATAGCTTGTAGTGTTGTACTTTTCCAAAATCGAAGGATATACGAACTCGATTAATGAACCTATAGGATCATGTAGATCATTAATGAGAATATCATCCAGAATATCAATAACAGTTTTGCCATCATTGATACTACCAAGTTTACCTTCACCTATATCCAACAGCCATTCTGCAAAATCTCTAATTTTTTATATATCAGATTGACCCATTCCAACAGTTAGCCTCATTTTTTGTTAATTTATGGATTTTGCATTGTTTCCATAAATATGAAGAACTTAAAGAAGCATTAACAATGATTTGTCTACTCCCACCCGGAATAATAGATAGAATTTTTCTGAAATCTCCTCCAAAAACAATAAATTTCCCTCCAAACGGAATATCTGACTTGCTAGAATTTTCAGACATAGATACATCTTTCAAACTTCGATCTAAAGCTTCAAATGCATGCTTATGGACCATAGGTGCTTCATCCCAAATTATCAATGATGTTTTTCTCAATAAGCTAGCGAGGTCACTATCTGGATTTATTTTACATCAGAATCCTCAGTAAGTTCAAATGAAATTATAAATCGAGAGTGTGTTTTTCTACCTCCGGGAAATAATAATGAAGCAATCCCACTTGAAGCGACATTTAAAACAATATGACCATCACATCTAATTGTTGCAGATATTGTCTTCCATAAAAAATTTTTATTAGTTCCACCATAACCATAAACAAAAAAGCACCTCCTTTATTTTCTTTAACTGCACTCATGATATCCAGGAAAATGTGGCGTTGCTCATTTGTCAATGCAAGAAACATACGATCAAACTCAGTCTTCATAATGGGAATGTCATAATCTAGCTCTTGGGTGATAAGTCGATTGTTTGAAGAAGTAACATAATCAACGTCCGGGAAAGGCATCTTTTTATATTTTTTGAGGCTGGAGTTACTCCGAAGTAAAACTTGTTCTATCTAGAACAAAGTTAAGTTCTTAAGCTGATATTCATTGAGTGATAAGTCTGGAGAACAAAGATCATATTAATTAGAAATATTATTAACAATATTTATTTATAATTAAAATATTATTTAATGTACGTTTAAAAATAAAAAATTGACTTTTAAAATAAATAATAATAATAATAATAATATTTAATACATGGAGACTTGAATCGCTGCCGTTGGCTATAAAGAATTCCGTCTGCCAAATATTTCCACGTATTTTCCGAAACAACCTCCGGTTTAGACATACTGTTACACATTAACAATGTAGCAAATAAGAATCGTAGATAAAAACCAGATCCAGAATGACTTGCTTCTTTAAATGCATCGATGTATTCCTTGTCATCTTCCAAGAGCCCAAGAGCATAACAAGCATCTCTAAAAGAAGAATATTCTTCACAATATAGTATGCGAATTTCTTCAAATGATTTCAGACCTTTCACCTTATTTAACAGAATCTTTAAAAATAAGCTTCCCCTAGATTAGGTGAAACCAAATGAATTCTACTAATGCACTTTCCTACTTCCCGTGGCTTCCAAATCCTATCACCATGTTTCCAAACAAATTTTGTAGGAAATTCAACATACTTAAGTTTATGTGCATCACGATAAATTGCATTATACTCCATCCAAGCTATGAACATTGAAGAAGCAACAAAAGGTTTGTCCTGAACATTTTCAAAAATAATCGTCTTCCCCATATACAGTTTGTTGTTAACCAGGAAGATGAAAAGGCAGTGTAACAGCAGAAGGATACCTGTAATGAACATCATATTTAAAAATTCGCCATGATGCTTCACATGCAGATAAATATCTACAGTCGTAATACTCATTTATTTCATCGACCGCATCATTATTATCACAGTTATTATTGCTTCGTACAACGACAACTGTAGCTCTATCAGGTCCCTTGTTTATGTATTTAAATAAATACTTTATAGAAAAGCCTTGATTTCACCATTCAACATTAATATGTGCTCGATATCTTTTCAATAGATATTTTTTGTAGGGGACAACATTTCTATTATCCAACTTCACACCCGATTTTAAACAAAATGACCATCGTTTCTTATGCTATATAATGGAAAACCATTCTGATCAACATACGTATGATTACAGAATTGCTTTGGAAAGTTTTTAGAGTACTTTTTTTCCACCATGCATGGACAATTGATATTTTCAGCTCGACATGGACCAGGAATCATGAACTCATTCACAAGTGAATACAATTCTGGGATCTTCATCTATCTTTGGTATCTCGGCAGAAATTATCGGATTGATAAATTCAACAGTTGGTAGCTTGTAGTCAGAATGCATAAATAGGCATACATAACTATGCGGCAAACCTCTTTTTTGAAATTCAATTGTATAAACAAATGCATAATATTTTGCACATAATAAAATATGATTATATCGTAAGCAAATATATAAAAAATATAAAATAAAAAGCATAAAATTTTATCCATTATGAAAAAACATAATATCAAATACCTGTTTGAACTATGCCGAAAATGTGATTCTCCCTTAGGTCTTTAATAAATGCATGTCACACCCCCAAACCAGGATGACGGAAATGTCCGAGGGTGGATGACTTTCATGTATTGTATCATAACATAATGCATAATAGTGACCAAAGCAAACACAACCATCATAAATATAATTGAAAAAGTTACATTGTTCTAAGGGTTACATGTTTCAAAATCAATTACAATATCATGATAAAAAGATTTGTCTGACGCCTTAGCGTCCCATCCTCAAAAGCTTGTAGTTACCTGTTTTAGTGATTTCCTGAGAATACAAGCGGTTTGAAAAAGTGTCAACAATTAAGTTGGCGAGTTCATAAGAATTTGTATGAAGAGTTGAAAGCCTTTCTTTGTAAAATGATAGTGTTCGTTCCAGAAAATCCAATATTTTCCTTAACATGAGTTGCAGTCTTAAAACCCTAAGACCAAAATGTACAAGTATTTTCCATACTTAAAATAATAATATGCAGTTTTAATTTATATAAAACCGTTTGAATGAATGTTTCCCCGTAAACTAAATGTATCGTTGTTTCCCCATGTGAGTTATCATAACCATGCTATGACATAGATCGCCTGTCGCGACGTTCTTCAGGCGTCGAAATGTTATGACATTTGTCACAAGAGACCTGCCGGTCTAACTGTAGCGAACAGCTAGGATACGGGATTGTCAGTCCCGTATAGATCTATACACAAGTATCACACTCTCTTACGGGAGACTCTGGTTATAATACAGGACTTTTGTAGGTATTCTGGTAGGTACGGTGAAGACTTTGTCTCACAATAATTGATTCAACGAGTTTACGTTTGTTTGAAATGAAAAACTTTGCATGTGTAATTATCACTTATCCATGATAATGAAATAGTATGAAATAATTATATATGTATTTTTTCTAATTATACACTATGCTCAACATGTTACAAAAGTGTTAACGATTCATAACTGTACTTATATAGTTAATTATAGTATTTGGTTTTTTTACCCATATATATATATATATATATATATATATATATATATATATATATATATATATATATATATATATATATATATATATATATATATATATATATATATATATATATATGAGTTAGTGTAATTAGATATTCATAAATAAAAATTATTTTACATCTAGCACATGTAAGTGGTTCTTTAGTACTAAAATGTCCATTTTCTAGTTTTTGACATTTAACGTCACAAACGGCAAAATATTGAAAATATAGTTACGTAAAACTTATTTTTACATTTTTGTGATTTTTAGGTCAAGTTAACTTTATGTCTTTTAAACAACATATTTTTGGTCAAAACCCACAAAAATGGTAACATAACCTAGTTATGAAAATTTTTGCTAGAAATCTCATGTTTACATAAAATGATCGATTTTTGGAGTTTTCTTTTTGTAAGACTAAAACCTTGGTAATTTTGACTAGTTTCAAGACATGTATCCAAAATAACATATTTTGGTATAGATCTCACAAAAATGGTGTAATAACTTGGTTATAACCATTTTTGCTATATTATCCATATTGTGTTCATAAAAACCCTAGTTTTTATGGTTTTGAGTTTATGACTTTTTCATGAGAACATCTAGCATATTTATACTTGTTTTTCACATTTTTGTATTTTAAACAAACTTTTTCATATAAAAGTTCATAAAGCTTGATAATAACATCATTTCATGTACTTAGCACTTTTTACACAACATATAAGCAAGTATTTATAACAACTTGTATATTATACTTGTTTACTAGTATTTTACTTGTATTCTCCCCCAAAAACTTAGAAAACTAAAAAATGTAGGGGTGTGAACTCACCTTATGGGTGTTTTCTTGATGAAAGAAAGGTTGTAGATGGAAGATTCGATTCAAGAACACTTGAAGTACACCTTGAAGAACACTTTGAAGATTTAAGATCCTATGAATAGTAACACATGAAATGTATGTAAATGGATTTAAAGTAGTATATAAGTGTGTAGAATCACTAGTAGATGAAGAAAGGACTTACCAAAACTTCAAGAACACTTGGAAGAAATTAGGGTTTGAAGATTAGTGCTTATCTTGGAGAAGAAGAGTGAAAGCAGATGAAAATGGCGGTGGTTAAGAGGCCCTGGGCCGCAACTAATAGGGAGGGAAGGAAGGGGGTGGGGTGGGTAAGGTGAGTTATGGGGGTGGAGAGGGGGAACATGGATGAGACTTAAAGGTGGTGCTACTAGTAGTTGACTCATTAAGATTGAAGTACCATCTAATTACTAGCTGTTTTTTATAAAAATAAAAGTCAACCTTTTATAAAAACCTAGCATTTTTATAAAATCGTGGGGTTTTTATAATGAAATTACGATAAAAAGGATGTATAAAATATTTAATTTGAATTATAAACAATCAAATTATTATAACAAACATTGTTATCAAATATTGATACATTACATGAATAGTCAGGTTAAATTTCCAAGTTTGTTTCGTTAAGTTTTGGTGTTTAGACGGGTATAAAATCTATTATATTTGGTGACGAATTCACCAAAAAGTTGTGTTTGTAGCCTTCGTTATGAATTTGCCACGTAGTGTTAGGTTTATGAATTTCACTACATTTGTGTTACAAATATTATTTATTTCCAAATAATATAGCTGAATTATCGAGTCGCTACGTTACTAACCCTAATTAGGGTTTAAATTTGATAATTGGAAATCCAAAGGGATACTTTATATTAAAGTTATAAGTTTGTACATTAGGAGACATAACGCTTATCCAAAAATCTTAATATTAGTCGTGTTGACTTGCTGACTTTGTTTGACCCAAAGTTGATAGTGGTCACATCATCCCCACGTTAGAAGGAATTTTGTCCCGTAATTAGCATTTTGATTGGGTCCTCAAGGGTCGGGGAAAAGATGTGGGTATTTTTGTTTCATCTGGTCCTTGCGTTCCCAAGTAAATTCAGGTCCTTGCTTGGCGTTCCAGCGGACATTTACTATGGGTATGCGGTTTGCTTTGATCTCTTGACTTCCCTGTCCATGATTTCTACAGGTTCCTCAATGAAGTGGAGACTCTCGTTTACTTCAATTTCGTCAAGTGGAATGAAAAGTGTCTCGTTGGACAGTGACTTCTTCAAGTTGGACACATGGAAGGTGGGGTGCACGTTACTGAGTTCCTGCGGTAGTTGAAGTCTATAAGCCACCGGGCCGATCCTGGCGAGGATCTCGAATGGGCCGATATACCTTGGATTCAGTTTCCCACATTTTCCAAAATGTATCATTCCCTTTCAGGGTGAGACCTTCAATAGAACGCGGTCACCAACCTGGAATTCCAAGGGTTTCGTCTTTTATCCGTATAACTCTTTTGTCTATCCCGAGATGCTTTCCGTCGTTCACGGATTTGAATGATCTTCTCTGTTGTCTCTCGTATGATCTCTGGACCGGTGATAGTATTGTTAGGTACTTGCCCTCTTGCTAGCTGAGTGTCACCCACCTCAGCCCAACACAGAGGTGATCTGCACTTGCGCCCATAGAGGGCTTCAAATGGGGCAACTTCGATGTTAGTGTGATAAGTATTGTTGTGTGAGAACTCGATGAGGGGTAAGTGGGTATCCTAAGCTTTACCGAAGTCGATCACACAAGCTCTCAGCATATCTTCCAATGTTTGAATAGTTCTTTCACTCTATCTGTCGGTTTGTGGGTGGTAGGCTATACTCATGTCAAGCCGGGTTCCCAAATATTTTTGTAGCGTTTGCCAAAATCGCAAGGTAATCCTGCTATCTCTATCTCGAGATAATGGATATTGGCACACCATGCAGTCGTAAAATCTCCTTGATGTACGTCCTCGTTAGTTTTTGCAGCTTGTCTCTCTCTTTTATTGGCAGGAAGTGCGTGGATTTGGTTAACCTATCGACAATCACCCATATGGTGTCGATTTCACCAGTTGTGTTGGGAAATTTAGTTATGAAGTCCATGTTTATCCGCTCCTACTTCCACTCGGGTATATCCGGTTGTTGTAGTAAACCCGAGGGCTTCTGGTTTTCTACCTTAACTTTGGCGCAAGTCAAGCACCTACCCACATATGTAGCGATTTCCGCCTTCAGTTTTGGCCACCAATAGAGTTTCTTGAGGTCTAGATACATCTTATCATACCTGGGGTGAATGGAGTATATGGTCTTGTGAGCCTCGCTCATGATAACTGATGGGTTTTTGAGCATTCTAACACTTCCTAAGTGTACATGCAACCCTAATAACCTTGAATCTATGTTTTCTCTATATACATGCAAATTTCTTTTTCAAGGTTATTTCCTAACTAGCATGGTATGGGGATTACATAGAACATAAAACTAGTAGAAATACATACCTTGTTGTTGCTTGGATTCCTTCAAGACTTTGTGAGCCTAGCACCCCAAATGTTGTGCCTCAAATGCTTCACACAACACCACAAGACTTGGAATAACTTGAGAGAATGTCACTTAGCCTCAAAATCGGTTATGCCCTCTCTAGTAACACTAGGTCACGATTTTGCTAGCCATAGGGTTCCTTTTATAGTGTTATCACAATTAGGGTTTACACATGAATGCCCTTAATTGTCATGACTCTTGATTTCCCATGACCCATGGGTTTGTAACTCCCATGGACTATCCATGGAGCTCCATATGGTTATAACCAAACCCATAAACCATGGATCATTAATCCACCATAAAAGAATTGATGATTGTCATAATCAACCCTATATATTTAATTAGTCTCACTTTGATCACCAAATTAATACTAGATTAATACTTGATCAATACTAATTAAATAATACTATTATTAATATATTAGAACTTATAATATATTAATAATCATAAGTGCCTTACTCTCTCATTTAGTCTATCCAAGTATTGCAATGCCATGCAACCCAAATGGACCATGCCGGGTCGGGTCAAGTACATACGAAATAAAGTTATGGACTTAGACACTATATCCAACAATAACGTCTCTGTACCCACCAAATTTCGGTGTCCAGATTTGATTCAGTAGATAATAAGCCTCGTCACTCTTGACCTCAAGATTTTTATGTATTCCTCGCAAGGCTTCACTGGTGACATTCTTAGGCCTCAAAGCCTCAAGTTGCACCTCTTTGATCTGCGTGGACATGTGCGAATGGATTGTTATGGTCAGGGATTTTACTCGACGACCCGAGTATTCTTTTCGACTTAGGGCATCCGCTACTACGTTGGCTTTTCCCGGATGATAACGAATTTCACATTCGTAGTCATTTAGTAGCTCTACCCATCGTCGTTGCATCATGTTGAGTTCCTTCTGATTGAGAATGTGCTGGAGACTCTTATGGTCAGTGAAGATCGTACACTTTCTACCATAAAGGTAGTGTCTCCAGATCTTTAGGGAAAACACTACTGCTCCCAATTCGAGGTCATATGTGGTGTAGTTGACTTCGTGAGTCTTAATTTATCTCGAGGCATAGGCAATCACCTTCCCTCGTTGCATGAGCACACAACCTAGACCCTGCTTGGATGCATCGCAGTAAACCACTGGGAGAGACAAGATCAGAGCACTGCGTAATGATCGTTTTAGCGTTTGGAAGGCAGTTTCTTACTTATCTTCCCAGTTGAAGGTCATTCCTTTCTGAGTCAATGTAGTGAGTGGCTTAGCGATCTTGGAGAAGTTTTGTATGAACCTCGTGTAGTAGCCATCAAGGCCTAAGAACTGACGGATTTCCGTCGGTGTCCTTGGCGCTTTCCAGTTCTCAATTGCCTTGATTTTAGAGGGGTCCACATGTATCCCTTCCTCGTTGACCACGTGTCCTAGGAAGTCCACCTTTCGGATCCAAAATTCACATTTCAAAAACTTCGCATATTGCTTCTCCGTCCTTAATGTCTCCAGGACTTGTCACAGGTGTTGACTATGTTCTTTCTTACTTCGCGAATAGATTAATATGTCATCCATAAACACTTCGGGCGCATTCGTCAATCCGAAGGGCATCACTACAAACTCATAGTGACCATAACGAGTTCTAAATGTTGTTTTAGGGACATCTTCCTCCTCGACTCGCAGTTGGTGGTACCCCGACCCCAGATCGATTTTTGAGATGTAGCTCCCTCCCTGAAGTTGGTCGAACAGGTCGTCGATTCGGGGTAGGGGCTATCGGTTTTTGATGGTGATTTTGTTCAACTCCCGATAGTCAATGCACGTACGAAATGATCCGTCTTTCTTCTTAAGAACAGAATTGATGCTCCCCAAGGTGAGAAGCTCGGTCTGATGAACTCTCTGGTTAATAGTTCGTTCAGTTGATTGGACAATTCCTACATTTCGGTCGGGGCGAATCGGTATGCTGACTTGGATATGGTATTGGCTCCCATAATCAAGTCGATTCTGAACTCGACTTGTCGTATGGGTGGTACTCCCGAAAGGTCTTCTGGGAATACATCGGGAAAGTTACAGACCTCTGGAATGTCCTTGATGTCCTTCACTTCCCTCTTCTCTTCAACAACGTGTGCTTGGAATGCATGGTACTTATTTCGTAGATATTTCTGAGCCTTGATGCAGGAGATGATTCGGAGGTTTGTGTTGGGTTTGTCACCGTAGATGACAAGGGTTTCTGTAAGGTCCTGAAACGGATCTTACCAGTGATCAAATAGAAAACACAATCAATAACAATAAAGAACAAGTAGAAACAGAATGATAACAAGCTTGCACACGCTTTCTATTAGGAAAAACGTCAGGTACAACTTGTGGTAATAGCAGCCGTGAACTCTGTGGCATCAACAACTGACAAAAGACCTAGCACACCTATATTTATCCTGGACCTGGGCCGACCTTGGGTTTACGGCCGTAAACTCATAGAAGGGCCGTAAACTACACAAACTACCCAAAAGCTATAAATTGACTTAAAGGAACCCATTACATAGAAAGCCTAGACCAAACCACTAATTGGACCCTTCAATCTCCCCCTTGGTTTGGTGCTAGCTTTAAGTCAATCTTTGTCCACGATCATTACATCATCCAGCCCCATCGCTCCATTCCACGTCCGCTTGTTGATAATTTCAGCAATCATCGTGGTATATTCTTTCGTGGCAGACTCAAAAATCTCTTCAGCAACCTGAATCTGGAGATGGCTCAAATGATGAATGTCCCATTTTCCAAACTGGTACAAATCCCTTATGTCATATAAACGAATGCACCCCTCCTTCAGTTTGATGACAGCAGATGCTGTGGTTTCATCAAATACCCAATAAAGCATAGAGCTTAGAGATCCATCCGAGTAATCTTGAAGCACTGGAATTTGTTTGACCTGATTTGTAGCAGGCCACATCACCACCTGAAGTGAATTGCCAGTTTTGGGATCAATAACGTCAGGATGATCTATTATCATAGATTCAACAGTCTTCATAGTCGAAAAACCCTTCTTTACTTGATCTTCGAGAAAGTGCTTGAAGTTTGTTGCTTGCTGGTTATCAGTCGGGTTTGAGAACGGAGATTGAGATAGCTCTGAAAGATCCACCCTGGTCCAAGAATTAAAATCATGACAATCCTTGTAGAGCTCCGTATTGCTGCTCTTTCTGCGAACAATCCACATTTTCAGAGGATCATGAAAACCCCAAGATATAATACCTGACCGATCACCATACGTGTCTCTAAACCTTACGGCTTCAAGATCCGTAACAGTGATTTTGGACTTATTTCCTGGTGCATTCTTGTCGGAACTCCTCTTGAATAAGATTTGTCCCTTCTTGGCAGCCTTCTCTTATTTATCTCGAATGATCTCTGAAATATGTGGAGCATGAACAGGCTCCTTTTCAAAGCGATCTACTACTCGAGAAGTCTGAGCAGTTGGCATGGCAACAGGATGAGCTTGAGAGTGAAGCTCGATTCTATGCTCATCTGCGGACGTCTTATACTTATCACCAAATTGTTCTTCAAGCCTCTTCTTAAGATCAAAATAGCTGGAGGTCAAAAGATTGAAATGATCTTGGAGCTCAGAGATTTGCTTGGACTTGATTGCTTTATCTTCTTGAAGATCAGAAACTTGAATCTTCAAATTTGTATTCTCACTCAAGAGATCTTCAACATGAATGTTTAGCTCAATAATTTTCTGATCCTACACATTCACTCGTTTCTAAAGCTCGTCTATCATGGAGTCATCTTTTCTTGACTGACCTTCTCTAAAAGCAATTCATTTACCCTTAGGTGCAGCAGCTTGTTCCTGAGCAAGATGCAAGGCCAAACGCACAGAGGCTGCATCGTGAGCAGGTCTTGGAGGAGAAAATCCTGGTGGAACTGAGGATCCACCTGCTTCAAAGAGTGAGCTAGGGCCTTCACGTAACAGTTCAATGGTT
Organism: Lactuca virosa; assembly: GCF_052849685.1. Taxonomy (NCBI): domain Eukaryota; kingdom Viridiplantae; phylum Streptophyta; class Magnoliopsida; order Asterales; family Asteraceae; genus Lactuca; species Lactuca virosa. The sequence continues at coordinate 184,022,996 of NC_136427.1, read as the reverse complement.
ACTATAGCAGGAGTGGTAGTTGGGGTAAACGGCAAGCCTTGAGACAGGTTAGAATCCAGAGGCCCGAACCTAGGATCTCGTCGTCTTCTTTTGGACGGAGGCTGCGAAGTCTGGTCTCTTGAGAAATCACCCTGAAGTGGTTCAGATGTAGGTGAGACAATATCAAGGGGAGGAATCCCTGATACAGTCACCATTGGAACTGAAGAGACAGCCACTTAATCTGTAGTAACGGGGGTTGATTCGAGAACGTCTTCCGAATCCCTACTCTCCGTTGCTGTGTGAGCAACATCACTGAGATTATCTAGCAACGAGTTGAGGTTGACATTTGACAAAAAATCATCATTAGATCCAAAATTAGTTGGGATCTCATCTCTATCGAAACCTGTGAGATCACGGTCTTCATATTGATTAGGATCAGCAGTATTCTTGGAAGACCCTTCATTGTAATCTCCTTCAACATGAACTGTTTGTAGTTCATGCTCCTCTGCTACTGACACAGCAGGAGCAATAGTCTCTTCTCCTTCTTTATCTGACACGGTGATCATATCTCCTTCTGAAATCACCTTTTCCGACGAAGTGTTCTCTGAAGATATCTTTTCTGAAGATCCGTGTGACTCGGTTGCTTCATTTGGATCTGCAAATCGTCCGAACTTAACCACAGGATACAACCCTTGAAAGATCACCTTTCCCCTGCGATTTTGTTTAATGAGCCCAATGGTGTGAGGGCACAATGACTTCATATCGAGTGTTTCTCCATCCTTTACCAAGTTGGGAAATTGCTTATTGATGAAGAGCTGAACGAACCGAGGGTACATTAGGAAAGTATCCCGAGTAGTGGCATTAATGTTGACCACAAACTCGTCCAGGATAAACTTAGAAAAATTGAAACCGATCCCCGCAGCAAGAGAAACTATAGCACCAGTGTTCCTCAGGGATATTTCATCAGCACCGGACCTTCTGCCGGAGATGCAGCTCACGAACACGTGGGCTAGAAATTTCCAATAGGGCGGCAGAAGCTTCTTCATTGTAGGCGGAGAATCACCTTCGTACCCCATCTTCTTTAATATCTTCTGAGCATCTTCAATACCAATCTCCGTGGGGAAGCTTGGAAGGTCGTTGATCAGCAAGGTCTCTCTCACAAAGGTCTCATCGATAACAATCTTGCATCCCTGAACGATTGCATCCACAGTCACAACTCCATCATCATCCCTTGTCATTTTGGCAGTCTTCCAAAACTCACGAATCATTTTCTGATAAACAACAGTGTTCATTGTAATGGCAGAGGCCAGACAGCATTCTCGTAATCCATGAATCATCGATTTGAAGTCTCCATGAGCCACCGGAGGATCAGCGAGAACCATCGTCAGGTTGTGCATATCTGCAAATTTCAAAGCTGCCATTTTATCTGCACTAAAACATACCAAGTAAGACAAGAAATAAAAATGAGCAATTAAAATTTTAAATAATTTAATTTCGAGCCCAAAAGTGAAATATTAATTTTTTTTTTTAAATTTAAAAAAAAAACAAATCTTTTTGAGGATTAAAACTAAAATTAAAATTAAAATTAAACTAAAAAATAAAATAAACTAATTTCTAAAATTTAAGAATTAAAAGATGATAAAAATAAAATTTTGACAATTATAAAAATAAAAATAAAACTAAAAATAAAAATAAAATTAAAATTAAAAGTAAATACAACAAAATTTATCTCAAAATTTACTGAAAAGTTTCCTTGTGACACTGGGATCAAAGTTGTTAGACAACCTTTATCCGCTTGTCGGTACCTTCTATCTTCACGTCTTTGTCTGGTCGATCGCCGGTATTGTGGTCCACTTAAACACGAAAAAATTGTGACAAAATTAAGACATACTATTAATTATGAGACAAAGTAATCCTAAGTTCCTAGATATTATATCTGATCCTAAGTTCCTAGATACTATATCTTAAGGACCATTCAGCTGACGACGACCAGGGATATTGTTGTCCACCTAAATTGAGCAGCGAGATCTATAGACAATCTGTGAGTGTTCAAATTTTAATTGTACTAGAACATGGTTCCCGCTTCCTGATATGCCCCTGTAATCAAGGACTTCCAGAGTACTCCTTACATCGGGTGAGCAGACAATTGTTCATAGAGAGAATAGATTTAGATTATTATTAATTATAGTTTTTAGAGGGATTGAGAAGTAGAATGGTGCATATACTGTGTACCAGGTCGGATTATGAGTCACACAAAGGAGACAGTATATGGCTAACAGATAGGAAGAATTTCATAGATATAATATGCAGAGAAATAGATTTGCATATGTTGCTGTCCAGGTCGGATCTCTTCCAATCACGCAAAGGAGGCAACATATGACTAACAGACAGATAGAGAAAGAAAACAATTTTCTACAGACCTAACTTTTCGGAATTTACCAGTCGCCCCATCAATACCGGAATTAAGGACAGAATCCGCACATCGAGGAAAAGTTAATCCACGGTTCCAAGTACAGGTTCATTTAATGTGACGAGTAGATTCCCATATATATCTCCCTGCTCAACCTATCCAAGCGTCGTATTGTCAGGCTAAACGGATCTAACTAGGTCAAGATTTGTCAAGTCTATGAATTTCTTAAGTTCAATTCTGCCTAGTCATGTCCATTTAGAATCTTTCGTGCCTACCGACGCATCAAACCAGAGCATAGACCCTTCAACTTTGGGTACGTTACGCAGACTCAGATTTCCTGTTATCACTTGATAATATCACTTCCCAGTACTACATCAACAAGCAAAACTGTTAGCGACAATATTTTTGATTTTTCTGAATTTTTCATGTTTTTGGATTTTTGATTGAAAAACAAAATAAAACAGAAATAATACTATTTTTGGAATTTTTTTTTTAAATTTCTAATTTTTTGTTTGATTTTTGTTTATTTCTCCCCCTAAATTTGTGCATGAGAGAGAATGGAATGATTAAAATGCGCAAATTTAACCTAAGCCTAATCAATAACAAAAAGTTTAACCCTCAGAACGAATCATTTTCAAAAATCCCACAAGCACATCGAATCGAGCTTTGTTAAAAGGCTTAGTGAACAGATCCGCCACATTATTGTCAGTGTGAACATGTTCTAGCCTAATGAGCGAGCGCTCATAACAATCTCTGATAAAGTGAATTTTGATATCAATGTGCTTGGTTTTGGAATGTTGGACTGGATTTTTAGTGATTTGAATTGTGGCCTCGTTATCACAGTGAATTGGGGTTTCTAGATAATTCAAACCGTAGTCCAACAGCTGATGTTGGATCCAGATAACTTGAGAATAACAGGCAGAGGCAGCCACGTATTCCGCTTCTGCTGTAGAGGTGGAGACGGTATGCTGTTTCTTGCACTGCCACGACACCAGCCTATCAACAAGGAATTGGCACCCTCCTGACGTTGATTTCCTGTCAAGCTCACAGCCTCCATAATTATTGTCAGGAAAAGCATATAAATCAAATTCAGAATTCTTCGGATACCAAAGACCCAATTTTGGGCTGCCTTTGATATACCGAAAAATTCTTTTGACAGTAATAAGATGAGAGAGTTTAGGATTAGCCTGATAGCGAGCACATTGACACACTACAAACATGATGTCGGGATGACTTGCAGTGAGATACATCAACAATCCATCATCGATCTGTAGTGAGTCTGATCCATGGATTCGCCCTCAATATCTGGATTTAGCAGGGGTCTTTCAGCCATTGGTGTCGATGCAGGTTTCGTGTCTTGAAACCCGAACTTCTCAAGAATATCCTCTACATACTTAGCTTGATGTAGCAGGATTCCGGTTGAATTTTGTTTGACCTGAAGCCCCAGAAACATGGTCATTTCACCCAGTGAATTCATCTCAAACCGTTTCTTCATCACGCCTTCGAATTCCTTGCAAAGCTGCGGACTGGTCGACCCAAAGATAATGTCGTCAACATAGATTTGAACCAAAATTTGATCATTGCCGACATGCTTGATAAACAAAGTTTGATCGATAGTGCCACGAGAGTATCCATGCTCGAGCAAATGCTTTGTTAGAGTCGCATACCATGCTCGAGGAGCTTGATGTAACTCATACAACGCCTTGTCCAACTTGTAGACATGATTAGGAAACTTTGAGTTAACGAACCCAGGGGGTTGATCAACATAAATTTCTTCCTTCACCTTGTCATACAAGAAGGCAGTCTTGACATCCATTTGGTAGACCGTGAATTTCTTGTAGGAAGCATATGCAAGAAAGATACGAATAGCCTCCAAACGAGCCACAGGAGCATACACCTCAGTATAATCAAGACCCTCAACTTGTCGAAACCCGCGAACCACCAACCTTGCTTTATTTCGCACTATTACACCAGAATCATCTTGCTTGTTACGATAGACCCAACGCGTGTCAAGAGACCTTTTGCCCTTTGGTAACTCAACCAATTTCCAAACCCCGAGCTTTTCAAACTGATTGAGCTCTTCATGCATCGCATCTACCCAGCTGGGCTCATTCAGAGCCATTTCAACATTCTTCGGCTCTATTTGAGATATAAAGCAAGAATAGAGACATGCATTGACATCTCCACTCTGACTTCTAGTTTTAACGTCGTCACCCAGCTGGCCAATGACGTTATCGATCGGATGATCGCGCTGAATTCGTGAGGGAATGTCTTGGCTAAGGTCATTGATTGAAATAGGAAGAGTGTGGATGTTGAAACCTCCATCATTTGCTGATTGATCCACATTGGAGGAATCTGCTACAAACTCATTTGCAATTTCTTCAGGAAAGAGTAGTTCCATAAAAGTTGGATTGACAGCGGAAGCATCTCTAGACATGAACTCTCTTTCAATAGGGGTAAGAGGTGTAGCATCAGCATTAGGAGTTTCATCTTGAACTTTAGACTCAGGACTATTAGGTTGATCAGATGACTCCCCCTCAGGTGGAGCAGAGGACTCTCCCTCATGAGGAGCAGAGGACTCCCCCTCAACCGTTGGAGGTCTGTAGACAACTTCTTCGTCTTCGTCTTCAGAAACAATCTTCGAACCAGAAGAGGATCCATTTGAGCCATTTGAAGACACATTTAAGGATTTGAAAACCGATGTGTAATCAAATAAACAGTCAGGACCCACTCGAGCGTCTGTTTCATTCTCCTCCAACCAGCGCACGTCATAAGATTCAACAATATGCTTAGTCTTCTTGTTGTAAACCCTATGCGCGGTGCGCGCAGCATATCCTATAAAGTAACAATCATCGGCTTTGGCATTGAATTTAGGGTTGGAGTCCAAGTGAAGAAGGGTACAAAGGCAGCCAAATACGTGGAAATGGCTGACGGAAGGCTTGTGTCCATAGAGAATCTCGTATGGAGTCTTCATCTGAGCTTTGTTGATTAGAACACGATTCTGCACATAACAGGCAGTGTTAATCGCCCCGGCCCAAAAGAAAACAGATAATTTGGAATCACAAAGCATTGTCCTTGCGGCGTCTTTTAAAGTTCTATTCCTCCTTTCAGCAACACCGTTTTGTTGAGGTGTGTGAGCAGAGCTGTATTGACGCACGATCCCCCTTTCTACGCAAAAATGGTCAAGAACCGCATTCTTGAACTCAGTTCCATTGTCAGTACGAAGCGTCTTCACCTGGTTGTTGGTTTGTTCTCAATCATCACCACGAACTTCTTTATCAGATCAACAACCCCCGCTTTGTTGGAAAGGAAGAAGACCCACGTAAACCGAGAGAAATCATCGATCACAACTAGACAGTACGAGCTTCTGTTGATGCTCAGGATGTTGACCGGACCAAATAAGTCCATATGTAATAATTGGAGCACCTGACTGATTGAGTTGACTTGCTTGGTCAGGTGTGGTTTTCTGTGATGTTTTCCTTGAGCACAGGACACACACTTCTCAAATGTAATGAAGTCTCTGATAGGTAAGCCTCGGACCATCTCATTCTTAGCAAGGCGATTCAGGTTTTTCGCGTTAGCATGACCGAGCCGTCGGTGCCACAACATTGCGTTTTGTTCGGAGACTTTTGAGAATAGGAAAGTGACTTGTTCAGGTAGGTTACTGTTCATGTCAATAATGTAAGCATTCCCATCCCGCTTAGATTTGACTAGAATCCACTCTCCGGGATGACAATGCCTGGCTTGAGAACCATGCATTCTTTATCGGTAAAGTGTGTAGAATAGCCTTTGTCACATATCTGAGATACACTCAACAAACTATGCTTCAACTCGGGAGCAAAGTTGACATTCTCGAAACTTAACACCCCATTTGTGACGGTTCCTCTTTGAGTGATTTTGCCACCTTCTCCACCCGCAAAGGAAACATACCCCCCATTAAAAGATTGAATTTCGGTCAATTGGGAGATGTCTCCAGTCATATGCCGGGAGCAGCCGCTGTCGACGTACCAAGGACGAACGACATTCCTCCGCAACTGTCCCTGCAAAATGAGCGGGATCATTTAGATTTGGGAACCCAGGTCATCACTGTCCAGGGTTTCCTTTTCACTTTCTATGATTTATCCCTTAATGATTTCAAATTAGGATCCTCATTCCTAATCACTTCAGAGGATGTAGATGATGGATTAGAAATTGATTTGGGCTTCCAATGATATTTAGGTTTTACAACATTCTCAGGTGGTTTTGAAATATGTTTCTTATGAGTTTGCAATGAGCCGCTGGATGTTCTACCAGAAGTGGTTGAAGATCCAGAATTGCTTTTTGACGAAACCGATCTTGGCGGAGCCTTGTTCGGTTTTGGCAAACTATTTTGAGCTATGTTAGTGAAAACCTTTTTATTCTTTTGAAAAACAACCCTTTTTCTTCTTCGATCATCTTTCCAATCATCATTTCGAGAACGAGCTCTTGAGGACTTTCTAATTAAAGACCTTCCTTGAGATTCGTTCTCTCCTCTTGGTGACATATAGTTCACAAAGATCCTATTTTGACAATTCCTAGCTATATGACCACCAACACCACAATTAAAACAAATCTGTTTATTATTAGAACTTGTACTGCATTTCTCAGATTTATTTTCATGACAGACACTCTTACTCTTCTCAGAAGAACATGCATGAGAAATAGGTTGTGAGATGAGTGAGGGTGCCTCAGATGGTGTGACTTGTGGAATTGATGGTTTTTCATGAGAATTACAAGCTTCAGAATTACCAAACAGTTCATCAAACATATCAAAGAAATTAAATTCAAGAGTATCAGACGTGGAAGCATCACACGAAACATTATCAGTCTTAACATCGGAAACATAAACATTGTCATTTGAAACAAAAATATCAGAATTAGAAACAGAAACAGAAACAGGTTCTCCAACTCCATGCTTTGCCTGGTCTAAGGGTTGATCTGCAGGGGAAGTAGAAATGTTAGTACTTTCAACATTAATAAATCCGCCTGAAACGAAACCAGATGGCTTGCCATAAACCATAAATGGTTCGTTGGCAATCTCATCCTTGGATAGGGGTTGAAACTGATATGTATGATTATAAGGAGGAGGTACACTATCATATCCTAAACCCTTAGATTGATTTCGTTTAAATTGCGTGCAGTGATCAATCATGGTAGCAACTACCTCGCTTGATCCATCAAATTTTTAAAAAGCAAAGTTTGCAAAATCAAACTCTTTCTTTAATGTATCAAGCTCAGCAGTTAACTCATCATTTTGTTTCTTAACATAATTATAAAGCTCACATTTTTCACTGTATTCTGCTTGAATTCTTCTAAAATCTTTTGTTTTAGTTTCTAACTGGGCCTTAAGGGGTTTTTGTCCTTTCCTAAGCTGATAGCCCTCATATCTAAGGTCCTCTACTTCTCTACGCAATAATTTGATTTCATCATGAAGAATTTTAACATATTCATTGCATGCTTGTGAACAAGACGGTAGATTTACCTCATTTTTCTTGGGCTCAGAAGAAGTAAACACCATCATAGCAAACTGCAGCTCCATCATTTCTGCTTCGGGATCAGCTGCATCATTCTTCAAGGAAGCATCATCAATCTGAGTTAGGTGAGCATTTTCTGGCCCTGAGAGATTCAAAGCCTGAATCTGGTCCTCCCAGTCAAAAGATTGAGCGACCATAGCAGTCTCACCATTAACTACAGCACCTGCACGGTTGTTTCCCACTGCAACCATCGTCCTGTTGTTGTTCAATCGACGGTTTGGCTTTGGACACTCACGAGCAAAATGACCCGGCTCGTGGCAGTTGAAACAGCGCAGCATGCCCTTGTTGAAACCCACCTTCTTGTCTGCATTCATACCCCAGTTGCTCTTCCCTGTCTTCTTAGCAAACTGCTTGGCCCTGAAAACAACCATAGCAATCTTCCATGTGATGTCCATCTCTTCCACGTCCTCAGGATGAATCTGATCCAGATCAGCAAATGACAGTTGAGGTGGAAGCTCTCCAGCTACAAAAGCATTGTAGCAGTTAACCAGCCCAGTAGCTAGAGCCAGATTTTCATCAGTGTCCTTTGTGTTTGAAGAAGAAGCTACAACTGGAACATTTGGAACGGGAATAGCTTGTGGAGTGACAAATGACTGATTTTGAGCAAGAGACTGAATCTGAGGTTGTTGAGCACTAAAGGCTTGACCTGAGGAAGACATGATTGATGAGAGAGCATTGTTGGATGAGATTCCAAGATTTGCAGTAGAGTATGAGTTCACATGGTTTATCTCTCTCTGCTTGTCATCAATATCACAAGCTTTGATGATTGCCATGGTTTCAGCAAGAGTGAGGCGATTTAAATCCTTGGTCTTCTTGATCACAGCAACATTCATGTCCCATGATCTAGGGAGAGCATTTAGAAGTTTCTTGTTAATCTCTGACTTAGTCAGAAAAATCCCAGATATGCTCATGTCAGTGGTGAGAGTTGTGAACCATTGTAGTTGAGCCTCAAGAGTCTCTCTCTTGGAATGTAGTTGAACATATTGAACTTTTGTCTCAACATGTCCTGGCGGCTCTCCTTCATATCTTCATTGCCCTCATATACCTCAATTAGGCCGTAAACTATGTTCACGGTCGTAATGAAGTTTGCGGCCGTAAACTATGTTCATGGTCGTAATGAAGTTTGCGGCCGTAAACTATGTTCACGGTCGAAAAGGTGTTTCCGGTCTAAGTTCACGGTCCCAAACCGTAAACTCATAGAAGGGCCGTAAACTACACAAACTACCCAAAAGCTATAAATTGACTTAAAGGAACCCATTACATAGAAAGCCTAGACCAAACCACTAATTGGACCCTTCAGTTTCGTTATTCAGTAGGTTAAGGCGAACAACCTTTCGTAACACATGATATCGGCATGGTGAGGACTTAACCAATCCATGCCAATGATGACGCGAAGCTTCTTATTGTAATAGGCATTATGTCGATTGGGAAAGAGTGATTGTTTAGGGTTAGAGTGCATCCTATGTATACGTCTTTAGTGCTTTCATTTTTACCATTTGCTATTTCTACAGTGAATATATCGTTGAGTGATTGTGGCTTTTGTTTGAGTACGTGTTTAAATTTGTGGCTCACGAAGCTCCTCTCCACACCACTATCAAAAAGTATACATTCATATGAGTTATTGAGGAGAAATGTATCGGAAACCACCGTGGGGTCCTTCATGGCCTCCTCGTTCCCTAATTCCAGAATCCTTCCTGTACCCCCAGCGCTTCTATTATTAGCTTTTGGGCATTCTCTCCTGAAATGCCCCGTTTCCCTGCATCCGTGGCATGTTCAGCTCACCCCGACATTTGTGGCTGGGGCGGCCTGTTGGGCTGGCACCTTACAGAAACGGACAGTATGCCCTTTCTTGTTACAGTTGATGCATAGCATCTCTCGACAAACTCCCGTGTGGTGGCAGTTTCACTTGCCGCATTTGGGTAGGCTCCCAACATATTGTTTCGTTGGTGCTGGGGCGGCAGGGACAGTGGCAGCGTGGACTGCCACTATTTGTTGTCTCTTGGACGGCTCTTGCGTTGGTTGGCCCTCCTCTGTTTCTATAGTTTTCTTTTGTTGTCTCCCCATTTCATTTGTTCGGGGATGGCCGTCATAAAGCCCTGGCGGACTCCATGATCCACAAACGTTTGGCGCTGTCAAAAGTGGATGGGTTTACAAATACCACATTCCCTTGAATCTAGGGGGATAGTCCCCAGATGTAACGCTCCACCTTTTGGCTTTCTAGGGTGACCATCCCGGGACATAGCACTGCCAAGTCGCTGAACCTGGTAGTATAGGCTGCTATATCAGAGCCCTTCATTGTGAGGCTCCAGAGCTGTTGCTCCAGCTTCTGTACTTTGCCCTTGGGCAGTATTCCGCTAGCATCATGATCTTCAGGTCCTCCCAGCTCATAGAGTTGTCCACTGGGAGGGTTATTAATTTGACGTGGTCGTTCCACCAGGAGAGGGCCCCGTCAGCAAATGTGCAGGCCACGAATTTGATCTTGCTCTCCTCCGGGCATGCACAGATCTCAAAAACTGACTCTGTATTCTCGATCCATCTTGTCAAGGAAATGACGCCTCCATTGCCATAGAAGGTTTTGGGTTTGCAGTTTGAGAAGTCCTTGTAGGAACATCCCCTTGGATGTCCATGGCTTTCGCCCTGGATAGAACTATCGGTACCATTTCCAGTCGCATTGATACTAATATGTGCCATGGCGGCGGTCACAGCGGCTGTTACAACAGCTTGAAAGACGGCAAAATCCATCTGTGGAGGTGGTGGCGGTGGTGGTGGAGTAGTATATGTGTTGATGACGTGCCTGATAATTCTGCATGGTGGCATACTTCTGCCATAAAGTTCAAAGATGGAATGATGGTAAGTTCTCGATGATGGTTATGAATCGGTCGTTATCGAAATAGAATATTTTAGTTATGTATGTATTATGTTCCGTTTTTATTGTAACTTGTAAGCAATTCTTAAACAAATATATAACATGATAAGTAAACAATTTGCATAACAATTTATGAATTTAATAGTAATACCCAATTAAATGAAATGCATGCCAATTTCATTGATATATATATATATATATATATATATATATATATATATATATATATATATATATATATATATATATATATATATATATATATTAGTACACGGTTTTGGAAAATTGACCTTGATGAAGGTCTACAATACATCAATGTAAGGAAACTTTTGATAGCATAACGACCCCTTGAATAGTGTAATCACTTACTCGTAGGGTCGAACCTACATACAAGAAAGATTAACACCAACGCTTACTCGTAAAACCTAATCTATAACAAAATGTGAGTAGTATAAGCCCTACTCGCGGTGTGTGGTCTCTTGTGGCCCCTGGAATTAAGCCATGAAGGCTTGCATCTCCTCCACTTGTAGCTCAGCCTCGACCACCCTCTGTTCGAGGGCTGCGTGTCTCTCCTAGTACTCTCTGGTCTCTGCTCAGGCGGTGGTTAGATCCTCCTGGAGTCTTTCGATGACAGTACATGTCCGGCCATAGTCTCTGTCCAGCCGTCGAGATTGTGCGGCAGTGACCTCCGCAGCAGCACCCACATCCAAAATCTGACTCGTGGATGCTCTGGCCTGCTCGCGCAAGACATGTGATCTACTAGACCATAACAGGGAGGTCCCTGTCTAATGGACCTTTGTGACTGAGGTCGTAAAAGCCCCGCCCCATGCCATACGGGGAACGTTGGCGCTACTGTCTGCTCCACCTCTCTAAATCCTCCGTCCAACAGGGCGTGGGCCCCTGCTAACACTATCGGTACGCGGGAACATGGGCGACATATGGCAGGTTAACAACCTTGGGCTCCATGTCGGAGTCCTCCTCCTCGTCCGAGTCATCCTCCGGATCCTCTTCGGGGTCTTCCTCGACCATCTCTTTGGAGACCTCTTCAGGATCCTCCCCAATCCAGCCGCCATTTCCCTGGTTGGGAAGGTAAGGATCTCCGGGGTGGTGAAAACCTGCCATGTTGACTATGCAATGATAGGGGTATGAGAGACAAATAATGAATCTAGATGTATGGTTCTATAGTATCATAAAATACCCCTATAGTATTTTAAACTTATTGTTTGGGTCTTAGAGTTTCTTTGTATGGGGTGTTGGTAAGTTTTAAACTCGTTGTTCACCACGACTATCCCAAACACATGTTGGTCATGTCTCGCATAAATATAGTTGATCAGGCTATATTTATTCCAGGTACGATTACATAACTATCTAGGCTTAATCGTAGTGTTCAACTCATCTTTTTTACTTTTGTATTGTTCTTGTTATGACAACGTTCTACTATCTATGTATGTACTTATACTTTTATAAAAATATCATTATATTTTAAAAGTATACTTGTGCAAAACTGTTTAGTCAGAGAGTTTTAGTCCCATTTTATTTATAGTTATATATCTTACGTGGTTTGATGTACTTAGTTCACTATAAACAACGCTCTGATACCAATTTGTCACACCCCCAAACCAGGATGTCGGAAACGCCCAGGGGTGGATGACTTTCATGTATTGTATCATAACATAATGCATAATAGTGACCAAAGCAAACACAACCATCATAAATATAGTTGAAAAAGTTACATTGTTGTAAGGATTACATGTTTCAAAATCAATTACAATATGATGATAAAAAGATTTGTGACGCCTTAGCGTCCCATCCTCAAAAGCTTGTAGTTACCTGTTTTAGTGATTTCCTGAGAATACAAGTGGTTTGAAAAAGTGTCAACAGTTAAGTTGGTGAGTTCATAAGAGTTTGTATCAAGAGTTGAAAGCCTTTCTTTGTAAAATGATAGTGTTCGTTCAAGAAAATCCAATATTTTCCTTAAAATGAGTTGCAGTCTTAAAACCCTAAGACCGAAATGTACAAGTATTTTCCATACTTAAATTAGTAATATGCAGTTTTAATTTATATAAAACTGTTTGAATGAATGTTTCCCGTAAACTAAATGTTTCGTTGTTTCCCCATGTGAGTTATTATAACCATGCTATGACATAGATGGCCAGTCGCGACGTTCTTCAGGCGTCGAAATGTTATGACATTTGTCACCCGAGACCTGCCGGTCTAATTGTAGCTAACAACAAGGATGTGGGATTGTCAGTCCGATATAGATCTATACATAATTATCACGCTCTCTTACGGGAGACTGTGGTTATAATACATGACTTTTGCAGGTACTCTGGTAGGTACGGTGAAGACTTTGTCTCACAAAAATTGATTCAACGAGTTTACGTTTGTTTGAAATGAAAATTTTTGCATGTGTAATTATCACTTTTCCATGATAATAAAATAGTATGAAATAATTATATATGTATTTTATATAAATATACACATTGCTCAACATGTTACAAAAGTGTTAAAGATTCATAAACTATACTTATATAGTTTATTATAGTATTTGGTTTTGGTACCTATATATATATATATATATATATATATATATATATATATATATATATATATATATATATATATATATATATATATATATATATATATATATATATATATATATAGCACATCTAAGTTGTTATTTAGTACTAAAATGTCATTTTTTCTAGTTTTTGACTTTTAACGCCACAAACGGCAAAATATTGAAAACATAGTTACGTAAAACTTATTTTTACCTTTTTGTGATTTTTAGGTCATGTTAAATTTATTTGTTTTGAACAACATATTTTTGATCAAACACTGCAAAAATGGTGTCATAACCTAGTTATGACCATTTTTGCTAGAAATCCCATTTTTACATAAAATGATAGATTTTTGGAGTTTTCTTTTTGTAAGACTAAAACCTTGATATTTTTGACTAGTTTCAAGACATGTATCCAAAATAACATATTTTGGTTTAGATCTCACAAAAATGGTGTAATAACTTGGTTATAACCATTTTTGCTAGATTATCCATATTGTGTTCATAAAAACTCTAGTTTTTATGGTTTTGAGTTTATGACTTTTTCATGAGAACATCTAGCATATTTATACTTGTTTTTCATAGTTTCGTATTTTAAACAAACTTTTGCATGTAAGATTCAAGTCAAGAACACTTGAAGAACACCTTGAAGAACACTTTGAAGATTTGAAGATCCTATGAATAGTAACACATGAAATGTGTGTAAATGGATTGAAACTAATATAGAAGTACGTAGAATCACTAGTAGATGAAGAAAGGACTTACCAAAACTTCACGAAAACTTGGAAGAAATTAGGGTTTGAAGATTAGTGCTTCTCTTGGAGAAGAAGAGTGAAAGAAGATGAAAATGGTGGTGGTTAAGAGGCCCTCAGCCGCATATAATAAGGAGGGAAGGAAGGGGGTGGGGTGGTAGGGTGGGTTATGGTGGGTGGGGAGGGGGAACATGAATGGGACTTAAAGGTGCTGCTACCTAGGCTTAGTAGTTCACTCATTAAGATGGAAGTACCATCTAATTACTAGCTTTTTTATAAAAATAAAAGTTAACCTTTTGTAAAAACCTACCATTTTTATAAAATGGTGGGGTTTTTATAAAGAAATTAGGTTAAATTTCCAAGTTTGTTTCGTTAAGTTTTGGTGTTTAGACGGGTATAGAATCTGTCGTATTTGGTGACGAATTCACCAAAAAGTTGTGTTTGTAGCCTTCGTTATGAATTTCCCACGTAGTGTTAGGTTTATGAATTTCACTACATTTGTGTTACGAATATTATTTATTTCCAAATAATATAGCTGAATTATCGAGTCGCTACGTTACTAAGCCTAATTAGGGTTTAAATTTGATAATTGGAAATCCAAAGGGATACTTTATATTAAAATTATAAATTTGTACATTAGGAGACATAGCGCTTATCCAAAAATCTTAATACTAGTTGTGTTGACTTGTTGACTTTGTTTGACCCAAAGTTAACAGTTGTCATAATGCATCAAGCTTGATCTTAAACAACCAACATAGTATATCAGGTTTGTCTTCTGGTTGAAGTGAAGTATCCTGAAGAAACCTTTTAACCTCATGACATTTAGGATTAAACGTATAGGTTATGAAGAAATCAGGATATCCAAACCATTTACATAGCGACATGGCATCCAAATAGTTTTGTAGCATATAGCACGCACCACCAGTAAAAGATGAAGGTAATATCACATGTTGGCCGACTTTGGAGATATTTGTAGTTCCTTGAGCTTTTTGGTTACGTAAATTCTCATAAGACATGGCATCTAAGAACATGTTGTTACCTACATATGTAATACAATCTCTCACTTTCAATCATAGTATACACATCTACCAAATATTGTTCAAACAACCTTTTTGAATTAAGAATCAGTGAGAACGAATGATCCATGTCTTGAATTCTAAAAGCGAAAAATTCTCTCATTGTACATTCTGCGCGCTTGCTGTTGGTTGTAGATGTAACACCTCTATGAAGATATCAACGATGTAACCATCATCCCCATATGGAAATAGTAGCTGATATTGGAGAGGAAGGTAAGAAGGATGCAATTCACTGATACGTTTTAGAAATCCCAATTTCGTTTAAACAACGATATCTCTATTTTCAACTAAATCACAAATGACACATACAATTAAAGCGGCAACCTCAGAATCAGTTGGTAGGTTATATGTCCTTCCATCTCGATCCCTTCTCCCAATAATTCTTAACTTCATATCAACTTGAGGATTTTTTTTAAAAGTATTTCTTACCATTCTATAAGAGCTAACCAAGACATTATTTGAATCTAACATCACCTTCAAATCTTCAATAATATCATTATCAGTTGATGTAGATTGATGCTTTTCCCCACTAAAAATAATAAAATATATCCATAATATTAGTAAAAAAAATAGAAAATGATTAAAATTAAGTATGAATAAGAAGTTTGAAAATATACCCAAAGCATCTTTGTCTATTTGAATTTTCGTTCTCGGTATCATAAATGTATAACTGAGAGAATTTTGGTTGCGATCCATTTGCTGGTAAAAGACTTCCAATACTATGATAATTTTGGCCACCAAGTCTGAAAATGTATGGAGCATTTCCTCTATTGATTGAAGAATCAATTTTACCATGGTGGTAATAAAAAGTAAACGAAAACATTGAATTGTAACGTCGAATGTTTTTCATAAAGTTTTTGCTATTAGAATCTATTGCTAGAAACATTTTTTCATAAGTTGGTGGTGCGTTCTTTAAATCTGGTAGTTGAACCTTGTCATAACCACAACATAATGAATAATCTGTGTTCCCTTTTTGTTTTCCTCTAATGGATTCATTTGTCCATAATTTTGAATGACATGTTTGACATACAACAATCTGATCACCATGATCCAAATATTTTGTAATAAAATAAAGCGATATTAGTAAAATATTTAATTTTATAAGTATATACAATACGGTATTAGAGTTGTAAGAAAAAAAGAAAATGGGTATGTATATGGATTACCTTTGGAAATACCAACTATTAGGTTTTCAGTAATGACTTCATGTATATTTTCTACATCTGCTGTAAGTCAATCAATGGAATATGAGATAAATGTTCCAACTTCCCTTTTAATTTATGACATCCTGGATTTAACTTGATTAATGATGAAGAACCAGTTATTGTATATGCATTTCTCGATGTCATACCATTACAAAGTACAGAGTAATGTATTTTATTTTGTAACGTTGAAGTGGCATAGTTATTGAAACTAATATTAGCTGAAAAAAAAAATAATGAGGATATATAAATTTATTAGAAAGTGGTTAAAAGTAAAATTTTAAAACAAAAAGTATTACCATTTGAAATGAAAGGTAACGGAGTTCTAACATTTATATATGAAGGAGAAGATTATAGGGGTGTATTTTGGTTTCCACGTGATTTATAGGAATGGACATTTTCATTTTGATGAACAACGTTTTTTGATTGATTTATAAAAAACAACTTGTTATAAAAATTGAAGACGTCTGTTATAAAATAAAACTAGAATGTAAATTTTATATTAGTACAGGGGATAATATAAAATGATGAGAATGTATGTATTTTTTATATAGGTAAATGAAATGTAAAAATTAAACAATAAAATAAGAAAATTACAGTTATCCGTGTTTTTTAAGACATGTGGAGTAGATGGATTGAGAAAAGTGGATTTTGTATTCACTTTCTTTGATATCTTATTATCCAAATATAATTGTATGTGACTTCTTTTCTCTATTGCTTGCAAATAGTACATATTGTTGTTTGTTTCTGCATAAGGAATAAAAGTATATGATATAAAATATATAAGAGTGTAAATAATTACGTTGATATAAAATTTAAAATAATAAATAATTGAAATTTGGTTAACATTAAATTTTTCATAATAATATATTATCAATAATAATAATAGTGAAGAAAGAAATGTACATTTGTAATCGTTGCTAACAAATATTGCAGATGGTGAATCTTTAGCGGTCGATAAAGTAGGCAATTTATTTGCTTTTTCTTCTTATGTTAATACAGATTAGTGCTAGAATAATACATGTTATTGTTTGATTATGAAATTGCTTCAGGGTAATATTATATTTATTTAAATATGAATTTAACAATATATATATATATATATATATATATATATATATATATATATTAAAAATATATAGAATTTATAAAAGTTTGTATTTATATAATATGAAAATATCTGACCATATTTTTATGTTATTAAAAGACTTATTTAGAGCTTAAAAAATTTGTAACAAAATTTTTTTAAAAAAATGTTAAAGAAAAAACATACCGTTGTAAACATTTGTAGCGGTTGAAGTTTGTTGGATTGATGTAGTAGACAAATTAATATTATTTATATCATCTAAATAAAAACTATTTAATTTTCTACTCTTTTTACAATTAAACGACTTCATGATATGTTTGCAATCTGAACAAATAACAACAATTACTTTATAAAATAAGATGATAGGCAATAAAGAATATGATTAAATTAAAGGAAAATAAAATATAAACTAATATTATGCTAATATTGGACATATAATTGCAATTTGTTTTATAAAAGTCTGTAAGTTGGTCAATTCTTGTAATATGATTGCATTTAAATATTTTTAATTTTTTATATACCCTAATATAAAAAGTATATTTATCCTATATTTATATACCATTAATAAAATAAAATATGAACAAATATTATTTATATTAAAAACAATTAATATTTGTATGATGTAAACACAACACCATAAATATATGTTTTTCTATTATTATAGTAGAAATTATTAATTTTTTTTAGACTAAGTAGAGTACATGATACGGATTGAACATGAAATAAATATTAGTTCAAAAAAAAACGTATGATAGTAAAAAAAACGTACATAAATTTTTGTTAATCATTCACAAGTTAATGTAATTGTTATTTGTCAATTATTGTGAAACAGGGGCCGTTGATGCTAATTTACTTAAACATGGAGCATATATGTAATTCAGGGAGAAGTAAGTGATGGAGAATAAATTGGATTTTTATTTAGTTCGAAGATAAGACATCTTTTTTCAATGTACTCATATACGCCTTTGTATTTTTATGACACACAAACACACAGTACAATCGAAATTCTCTCTCTCGCTAGAAATCAAGAACGACACCAATCGGTGGGGGTAAATATTATTCGTTTTTCTTTGTGGATCTGTTAAACTCACAAACTCACAGATATGTTAAAGTCACAAAATCGGGGACCGAAGGCGAACGTATCCTACAAATCGACTTCAATATTTACTGAAAGTATCAATTTTCAAGAAGTAAAGAATTGCGTACCTGTGGTAGGCAGTTGGAGAGGACATCATGAATCAGGAATGCAAAAAGGCAGCTACTATCGGTAAAGCAACAACGCATAAGAGGAAACGACTTAAAAGAAGGTTAGGGTTTTATAATCTTTTAATTTAGGTTTGAACTTTTGTTATTGAAATTTTGTGGAGGGAACGATAATCTGTTTTAAAATTTTGAAAGTATTAAAAAAAAATTGTTGTTAAGCATGCATGAATCTCGGTGAAAATATTAAAAAACGAATGTTTTTTTTCGTACTTTTTCTCCACTGTGATGACGTTCTCATTGAAATTTTGTGGAGGGAAAGATACCCTCTGATTGAAAGTGATATACCAATTATACCCTCCTTAAATCTCGACGCTCTCTTCTTCAATCTCCTCCCAGGGCAATTGTGTGATATCCCCATTTTCACGACCAGAAAAGACCGATTTCGTTTATGCTTTTAAAATAAAATCAGAGTAATCTTTCAAAAAGTATTGCAGAATTTGTTCCCAAAACAAAATATTATAAAAATTTATCAAAGCATTTCTTAAAGAAATGTATTTTGATTTCATTGCAAACTTGGGATGTCAACATCGATACAGATCAAAAGCAAAAACAATACAATATAAGCCTTACAACTTTTATTTACATTTATTGGCCTATAATTCAAAATCCCTCGTCATCATCCAACTATGCTCTTGTTCCACTACCTGTAATATAGAAAGCTGAGTGGGTCAGGCTTGGGAGCCTGGTAAGCACATAGGGTTTTCAATCCACAATAAATAAATTTATTATGTTTAAACATCAAACAATCAACTCAATTTCTCATCCCCATTATCTTCTTTATTCTTAAGGATCTTAAGAATCATATGTCCTTCATTCATTCATTCCTAAGGATTATCCTAAGGAATAGGCACAAAGTCCATCGCTGCCAGCGTTCTTAAATTATAACTGGTGAACACGTAGTTTAAAACATCTGGTAAACACGTAGTTCAAAAATATCTGGTGAACACTTAGTTCAAAAATACTTAATGGTCACCTAGTTCAAAAACACCTAGTGAACACTCAGTTCAAAAATACCTAATGAACACATAGTTCAAAAATACCTGATGAACACATGGTTTAAAAACACCTACAGGTTACGAGCCTGTTAATGTTCCATTAGACTGTCTAGAAAAGTCCGTGGTCGACATCTATATTCTGCTAGATGACTGGAACATCATCAACATCGAGACCTCTCATCATTTTATTTCATCATACATCAACTATTTTATCTACCCATGTTATACCCAACATATTTGTAGATAAAAAAAAATTACATACATACAGTTTAAATCATTCTAAACATGTATAAAACATTAATTCAACATCCATCTCAAATAAACAAACAACATATATACACAGAGCACATATTTTATATAAAATACTTCATATCTATGTGTAAGATGCAAATGATTATACACTCACCTCATGTGGTGGTGATTGGACAACACTTCGTTCCTTAAAACAAAATTTTTCGATGAAACCGGGAGGTTTGCTCAAATACCGGGCTTTACGCGGGCAGAGTTTTGACTCGAAAAATTTATTTTCTCGGGGTCTTCGGAGCTTCGGGACTTGCTTCGGGTATTAGGGAGGTTCCCTAGGCTTCGAGCTGGTTTAAAGTGGCTAGAGAAGGATTAGAGAGTGAAAGAGAGAAGGATTTTGTAACATTAATTCGACTGACTTCGCATGCTATTTATAGTGGTCGAAGCCTCGCGTTACGCGGGGCGTAATCTTCATGTACGCGGGGCGTACTGCCTTGCGAGGCTCTACGATGGGCGTAGACCGAGTACGCTGGGCGTAGGAAGGGATCACTTCGGACACGTCAAGGCTACAAACATGTGTGCACCATGCAAGGGAGTAGGCGATGTGACCAATCTCGGACCGTATACACGAGTACACTGGGCGTATTCCTGTACGCTTGGCGTACTCCTTCGGACCCGCCTCGAAATTTGTGTCTATAACTTCAAAAATTCATAACTTTCGCATACGAGCTCCGTTTTCGACGCTCTTTATATGCACACGTAGATGAGATTATACTCTACAACTTTCGTTCAGACTCCGTTGGATAATTTTGAATTTATTTTTAAAGTTATATTTTTAACAGGCCGGGACAGGAAAAGTCCGTTAAAAATTTATAACTTCTTCATCCGACGTCCGTTTTTGTCTGTCTCTTTACCGTTAAAATATTATCGACAAGATCTTCGATTCTCGTTTAGGTTTTGTCGGCTAAAAATCGCTCAATCTATATTACGAGTTCCGGGCTGCATACTGTCATGCCAAAATCTTAGAAAATTCATAACTTCCTCATACGAAGTCATATTTGGACATTCTTTTTATGAACGCTCTCGGTTTAACGTATACTACGACTTTTATTTAGATTGTTAAGGCTAAATTGCACTTTATCATAAATTCACTTTTTACACCACACAACGTCGTGTCGGTTCTATCACGAAACTTCGACAGGTCATAACTTCTTCGTTATAACTCGGATTTCGGCGTTCTTTATATCTCCGGAATCCTTGTGATGACCACTACAAATTTCTTCATAGATATCGGGTTTATCTAACATTTTGCTTTCGACTCTTATTTTTATCCTTAATTTACTATATCATCATAATTAACTATAAGGCACATAAATTCACATAATTCATTCTTATTTCTTCAAAACACGTTACGAAGGTTGACCTAGACTATTACATCATTATTAATGCCTAGCCTAGAAACAAGGGTGTTACAATGATCTCCCCCTTAGGATGATTCCGTCCCCAGAATCATACATCAGTAAAAAAAATGCGGATAACGACTCATCATGTCACTCTCTGTTTCCCAGGTGAGATTTGGCCCATTTGTATGCTTCCATCATACAAACACTAAATCGACCATCTTGCGTGGCAACTTCTTAGTCTTACGGTAAACGATTGCCTCTAGTTCTTCAATTAACCTCTTGCTTTCATCCAACCTTAATTCAGAAATTGGAATTATGCGGGAACTTCTCGCGTGAACTTCCTCAAATAACACATGTGGAAAGTGTTATGAAAACCATCTAGTTCTTCTGGTATTTCTAGCTTGTAAGCTTGGTTCCCAATCCTTTGAAGAACTTTAAACGGTCCAATAAACCTCGGACTCAACTTTCCCCGAACCATGTAACATACTCATCTTAGTCGGACTCGATTCGATATGACCCCTAGGGTCGGAATATCAATCATCTTCTTAGTCATTACCAAAACGATGGTAACAACATACTTAAACAAAAACAAAATCAATTACTAGCTTCTTGGTAACCTTGTGACTTTCGCTGATCCAAGTGTGAGTCATGTGCTTCTAGTAGTATAGGCCTCTACTACTATTCACATCTACTCATACTCGTCCCAAGTATTGTCTCGCAGTTTTCCAAATCACCATTCAAAAATTTCACATAATCATTTGACACATTAGGTAACAAAACGAAGGTTTATATTATTTCTTGAAACGATTACAAATATGTTCTAGTTTAACCTATGCTATGCCTCTTATAGGCTACACTACCAGATTCTATTGGCTACTTCATATCTTCTTTGGGCAATTCTTCGAAATATGCCCTCCTTCGTTACATTCATAACACAACTTATTGTTGGATATACACTCATTGGCGCAGTGACCAGACTTTCCACATTTGAAACGTGTCACCTCCTCACCATATTTTTCAAAGTGTTTCTTTTTGCATTTATCGCACCATCTAGCTTCACCTCCTCCTCCTCCACACTTCGAGAATTTTCTTTTCTCGTTGGACCCTGAAGTTCCTTCCAACTTTCTCTTCTCGCCAACTTCAACCTTGCTGGCGGATGTTCCCTTGATCACCTATTCAATAGACTTGGCAGCCCAGATAGTTGCCTCCAGAGTAAGTGCCTGATGCACTGGCACCGCGTACTCCCATGGAAGTCCCTTTGCGTACCTGTCGATTTTTGTCAGCTCGTCTAGGACAATACGCAAAGCAAACTCCATTTTGTTTGTGAAGTTATCGGTGTATTCATCAATGGACACACTTCCTTTCTTCAAAGTCAGAAAATGGTTCTCTAGTTCAAGCAGATTTTGGGCCGAGCAGTACTTGCGCTTGAAATGCACCAAGAACTCTGCCCAAGTCAGTTGCAGTGGCTCATTAGGGCTTAGGGTCTTCCCCAGAGTGTTCCACCAGCAAACAGCGCCACCTCTGAACTGACACACTGCAAATATGGTTTGTAACTTGCCTTGGCAACCACATGTCATGAAGGCTAATTCCATCTCCGAGATCCAATCCATTACTCCGACAGGATCTTCCTTTCCAGTGAAAGTTGACAACTTGCAAGTCATAAAGTCTTTGTAGTTGCATCCATTTCTCTCGACTCCATCCTCTTGGTTATTCCTAATAACCACAAGCGGTTCAGTTTGACCAACAGATCTACTGTAATTCCCTTCCTCTGACTGACTGTCATTTAATTCAGGTTGTTCAACAGGCATTGAAGGTTCATTCCTGTTGTTCAGCAATAGTTGTCTCATTTCTTCCCTTTGTTCAGCCATCATTGTCTAAATCATGGCTTGTACTCCAGCCATTGTGATTGGTTCTGGTGCAGCTTCTGCTATAGGCACCTGTTCCATCACTTGGGGTTGAGGTTGCTGATTTCTATTCGCATTTCCAGCTCCACTTCGGGTTCTTGCCATTATAATCTATACACCAAATTAGGAGAATTTAGATCTTTATTCACGATAGATATTTAGATTCTCCTTATCACTCCGAAACGTTACATGCCAGTTCTAATATCGTAGTCATACGCTTAGAATCCTGAACACATAAGTTTTCCAGATCTGGTCGGCAACACACAATAGATCCGAATAAATAATATCATATATTGAAAACATATAGCATTTAGCACATAAAAGCATTTTAGGCATCTTTCCAAAAATATACTAGTGCTCGTGTCAAAAATATGGTAGACACGCATCTCACGATCATCACTTAGCATTCTAAGTTTAAGACTAGAAATCCTACAAATTCCTAGTTCGCTTAAACTAATGCTCTGATACCAACTGTGACATCCCCATTTTCACGTCCAGAAAAGACCGATTTCGTTTATGCTTTTAGAATAAAATCAAAGTAATCTTTTAAAAAGTATTGCGGAATTTGTTCCCAAAACAAAATATGATAAAAATTTATCAAAGCATTTCTAAAAGAAATGTATTTTGATTTCATTACAAACTTGGGATGTCAACATCGATACAGATCAAAAGCATAAACAGTACAATATATGTCTTACAACTTTTATTTACATTTACTGGCCTATATTTCAAAATCCCTCGTCATCATGCATCTATGCTCTTGTTCCACTACCTGTAATATAGAAACCTCAGTGGGTCAGGCTTGGAAGCCTGGTGAGCAAATAGGGTTTTCTAGCCATAATAAATAAATTTATTATGTTTAAACATCAAACAATCAACCCAATTTCCCATCTCCATTATATTCTTTATTCTTAAAGATCTTAAGAATCATCTGCCCTTCATTCATTCATTCCTAAGGATTATCCTAAGGAATAGGCACGAAGTCCATCGCTGCCAGGGTTCTTAAATTATAACTGGTGAACACGTAGTTTAAAACATCTGGTAAACACGTAGTTTAATTCAAAAATACTTAATGAACACCTAGTTCAAAAACACCTAGTGAACACTCAGTTCAAAAATACCTAATGAACACATAGTTCAAAAATACTTGATGAACACATAGTTCAAAACGACCTAATAAACACATAGTTCAAAAACACCTACAGGTTACGAGCCTGTTAATGTTCCACTAGACTGTATAGAAAAGTTCGTGGTCGACATCTATATTCTGCTAGATGACTGGAACATCGTCAACATCGAGACCTCTCATCATTTTATTTCATCATACATCAACTATTTTATCTACCCATGTTACACCCAACATATTTGTAGATAAAAAAAATTACATATATACAGTTTAAATCATTCTAAACATGTATAAAACATTCATTCAACATACATCTCAAATAAACAAATAACATATATACACATAGCACGTATTTTATATAAAATACTTCATATCTATGTGTAAGATGAAAATGACTATACACTCACCTGATCTGGTGGTGATTGGATAGCACTTCGTTCCTTAAAATAATCTTTTTCGATGAAACCGGGAGGTTTGCTCAAAAACCGGGCTTTACGCGGGCAAAGTTTTGACTCGAAAAACTTATTTTCTCGGGGTCTTCGGAGGTTCGGGTATTAGGGAGGTTCCCTAGGCTTTGGGGTGGTTTAGAAAGGATAGAGACGGAGTAGAGAGTGAAAGAGAGAAGGATTTTGTAACATTAATTCGGCTGACTTCGCATGCTATTTATAGTGGCCGAAGCCTCGCATTACGCGGGGCGTAATCTTCATGTACGCAGGGCGTACTGCCTTGCGAGGCTCTACGCTGGGTGTAGACCAAGTATGCTGGACGTAGAAAGGGATCACTTCAGACACGTCAAGGCTACGAACACGTGTGCACCATGCGAGGGAGTAGGAGACATGGCCAATCTCGGACCATATACACGAGTACGCTGGGCGTACTCCTTCGGACCAGCCTCGAAGTTTGTATCTAAAACTTCAAAAATTCATAACTTTCGCATACAAACTCCGTTTTCAACGCTCTTTATATGCACGCGTGGGAGAGATTATACTCTACAACTTTCGTTTAGACTCCGTCCGCTAAATTTGAATTTATTTTTAAAGTTAAATTTGTATTAGGTCGGGACAGGAAAAGTCCCTTAAAAATTCATAACGTCTTCATCCGACGTCCGTTTTTGTCTGTCTTTTTACCGTTAAACTACTATCAACAAGATCTTTGATTCTCGTTTTGGTTGTGTCGGCTAAAAATCGCTCGATCTATATTTCGAGTTCCGGGCTGCATACTGAAAATTCATAATTTCCTCATACGAAGTCAGATTTGGACATTTTTTTATGCACGCTCTCGGTTTAACGTATACTAAGACTTTTATTTAGATCACTAAATTCACTTTTTACGTCACACAACGTCGTGTCGGTTCTGTCGCGAAACGCGACATGTCATAACTTCTTCGTTATAACTCAGATTTCGGCGTTCTTTATATCTCCGGAGTCCTTGTTACGACCACTACAACTTTCTTCATAGATATCGGGTTTCTCTAACATTTTACTTTCAACGCTTATTTTTATCCTTAATTTATTATATCATTATAATTAAATATAAGGCACATAAATTCACATAATTAATTCTTATTACATCTAAACACGTTACAAAGGTTGACCTAGACTATTACATCATTATTAATGACTAGCCTAGAAACACGGGCGTTACAATTCTCTCCCCCTTAGTGTAACGACAAAAAATTTCAAACCAATTTTTTTCATTTTTAAAACACATAAAACTCATATATTATATTTCATAAAAATCACAAGTGTCTCAAATGTCAACAATCCACAAGTGTAAATCACAATCCCATAATCATAAAATAATCTCTCGCCAGTGTGTACGATCATGTCGGTGCCTACCCGCGATCCTCGGAACTACCTGAAAAACATAACACATAACACGCTAAGCACAAAGCTTAGTGAGTTCCCCAAAATACCACATACAACACATTAGCCACTCGAGGCTATAACTCTGTAAGACCCTTCGGTCAATGTGTCTCAGTGGAACCCTCCAGTCCCACGGCTCGTTGGACCCTCCGGTCCGGTCTGGTTGGGACCCTCCAGTCCCATGGCTTGTTGGACCCCCTGGTCCGGTCTGGTTGCGAACCCTCCGGTCTCATAGTACGTTGGACCCTCCAGTCCAGTCTATGTATCAAATAATATAACATACAACACATATATCACACAAAAAATGCATAACTCGAGCAAAATCACAAGACCCTACGGTCACACATAAATTACCACTTTACGTAAAGTACAGTGAGAAGACTCGCCTTGTAAGCTAGCTAGTAAGAATCTTGTGCTCGGAAATCCTCGATCTAACCTCCGCCTATCATATTAGATAAGCATCTATAATCAATATACCACTCTTACTCAAATACACCAAAAGTCCTCTTACTTTCTTTCTAACCCTTGGAATGGGTAAAACACCATTTTACCCCTCCCTGGTCTCAAATGCTCATATTTGACCCAACCATAAAGTCAACAGAAGTCAACACGAGTCAACAGTAAAAGTTGACCTGACTCGCCGAGTCCACTCGTATCCTCAGAGCTCTCCCTAGGGTTTCACTCAGCTCGTCGAGTTGACTTCCAACTCGACGAGTTATCACTGGGTCAAGAACGTTGGGGCAACCCGATCCGACTCATCGAGTCATCTCATAGACTCGGCGAGTTGACTCATTCGAATTTCTCATTTTGGCACCTGAGGTCAGATCTGCAACTGCAACCTCTAGATCTAGCCTCCTAATACCCAAAAGTCACGTAAAGGTTTGATCTTGATGACCATGCATGACATATATTGCTCTATATGCCATCACTACTCCATTAATGCTTCCAAAACACAAGACTCCTTGCTTGATTCACTAAAGCTCTAAACTTTTGGACTCTTTGGACCTCACAAGGTCCAGATCTGAAGTCTAAACTCGAAAAGGGGCTTGATGCATATCAAAAAGGTGTTACAAGCCCTAAATCTCAAGAACATGAGATCTAATCATCCTACAAGAAAGGTAAAAGATTTTTACCTTGATCTGAAGCTTGAGATGAAGAAGAACCAGATCTACTAGCCCTCCCTTCTTGATCTTTGAAGAACCTTCCTTCCTCTTCAAGGAAATGAGCCAAAATGAACACAAGATTAGCTATCCTCACCACTCTAGCTCACTATGGACGTTAGGGTTTCTCTCAAGGGTGTAAGGGTTCTGGTGAGGCGAAATGGAGGCTATAAGTGCCCTTAAATAGGCCGCATGCCCGAGAATTTAGGGTTTCCTTCATCAGCGCTGACTCGGCGAGTTGCCTCACAGAATCGTCGAGTCCATTCATTAATCCACGTCACCAGACGCGATTCTACTCGACGAGTTGAGGCACCAACTCGTCGAGTCACTCCACAAATCTCAAATTAAATGATAAAATAATATACCTAGGAATCCGGATGTTACAATTCTCCCCTAATAAAATCAGACTTCGCCCTCGAAGTCATGCTCAACAAATAACTTCAAAAGCATAAAATCCCCGACCTGGAATTCTAGCACGGACCGTCGCCTGTCCGCATAACTCTTTTGGCGACTCTGTGCCGTCAGAAGCCTCTGTCTGACCTGTTGAATCTGCTCGGTCGTTTTCATCACTATCTCTGTGCCACCCATCACTCTCTGTCCCACTTCTCCCTAGCAAATGGGAGTCCGACACCTTCTCTCATACAGAAGCTCAAAGGGAGGCATACCAATACTCGAATGGTAGCTGTTGTTGTAGGAAAACTCAGCCAGTGGTATGTATGTGTCCCAACTCCCCCCGAAGTCCATGACGCATGCCCGCAACATGTCTTCAAGCGTCTGAATCATCCGCTCGCTCTGCCCGTCCTTTTGTGGGTGATACGCCGTACTGAAATGCAAGCGCGTGCCCAGCTCCTCATGAAACTTCTTCCAAAACCTGGAAGTGAAACGTACGTCTCGATCCGCCACTATCGAGACCGGCACACCATGACGCGCTACCACCTGTCTCACATAGATCTCAAGCAATCTCTCCGCGGAAGAGCTCTCACTAATAGCAAGGAAGTGAACACTCTTCGTCAGCCGGTCCACGATCACCCAAATCGCGTCAACTCCACGCGTAGTCCTCGACAACTTGGTGATAAAATCCATCGAGATTTTCTCCCACTTCCATTGGGGAATCTCAAGAGGCTGCAATGGACCATGTGGACGCTGGTGCTCTGCCTTGACCCGATGGCAGGTCAAGCACCTCTCAACCACCCAAGCAACATCCCGTTTCATACAGGGCCACCAGTAATCCCTCTTCAGGTCCAAGTACATCATAGTAGCCCCGGTATGGATCAAGAATCTCGATCTATGCGCCTCCCCCATCACTATATGCCGAGCCTCGACCATATAGGGCACCCAAATCCGCCCACGGAAAGTCATAAGTCCTCAGCTATCCGTTGCAAACTCGGACACCTGCCCAACCACCCGCTCCCTCTTGCGGTTCTCTGGTTTCACGGCCTCCGACTGGGCCTCTCGAATGGTATCCAAAACTGGAGTCATCACTGTCATCCTCATACACACATCTCGAATCGGGGCACTCACAGCTTTACGGCTCAGGGCGTCGGCTACCATGTTTGCCTTGCCCAGATGATACAGTATCTCACAGTCATCGTCTTTCACCATATCCAACCATCTCTTATGCCGCATATTCAGGTTGGGTTAATCCATGACATATTTAAGGCTCTTGTGGTCCGTGTATATGGTACACTGAACCCCATACAAGTAGTAGCGCCAGATCTTGAGGGCGAACACCACCGCCCCTAACTCTAGATCATGGGTGGGATATCTCGTCTCGTGATGCTTCAACTGCCTCGACGCATATGCTATCACGTGGCCTCTCTGCATCAACACTGCACCCATCCCTGAGATAGGCGCATCACAGTAAACCACAAAGTCCTCCACTCCCTCGGGAAGAGCTAGTACCGGAGCTTCGCACAATCTTTGGTGAAGAGTCTCGAATGATGCCTGCTGCTCAGGCCTCCAAACAAAAGTAACGCCCTTTCGGGTCAATCTGGTGAGAGGAACCGCAATTTTGGAGAAATCCCTGATAAACCTCCGATAATAGCCGGCCAATCCCAGAAAACTCCTGATCTCGGATGGGGATCTCGGCACCTCCCATCGCATGACTGTCTCAATCTTGGCCAGGTCGACCAATATCCCATTCTGATTAACGAGATGCCCTAGGAACTGGACTTCTCGTAACCAAAAATCACACTTGGAGAATTTGGCATATAGCCTCTCCGATCTCAAAACCCCCAAAACCTCTCTAAGATGCTCCTCGTGTTGTTCCCTGGACCTCGAGTACCACAAGGATATCGTTGATGAACACGATCACCGATCGATCTAACATGGGCCTACACACCCGGTTCATGAGATCCATGAACGTTGCCGATGTGTTGGTGAGCCCGAAAGGCATCACCACGAACTCGTAAAGCCCACAACGAGTCCTAAAAGCTGTCTTCTGAATATCCTCCTCGCGTACTCTCATCTGGTGATACCCTGATCTCAAATCAATCTTAGAAAACCAAGATGCACCCTGCAATTGATCGAAAAGATCGTCGATCCTTGGAAGTGGATAACGGTTCTTGATCGTCAGCTTATTCAATTCCCGGTAATCAATGCACATCCAGTGTGAACCATCCTTTTTCTTGACAAAAAGGATCGGCGCTCCCCAAGGCGAGTTACTCGATCGGATAAAACCCTTCCCCAACAGCTCCTGAAGCTACGAGGATAACTCCTGCATCTCGGGCGGTGCAAGGCGATAAGGTGTCTTGGCAATAGGCACCGCTCCCGGAACCAAATAAATCTGGAACTCCACCTGCCTCTCGGGAGGCACACCCGGTAACTCCTCGGGGAAGACATCCGGAACTCGCTCACTATCGGAACATTGGCGATAGAGCTCGGTCTTTCAACAACAACTCGTGTATCCATCACATACGCTACAAAACCCCTGCAACCCTGCTGAAGACTCTGTCTGGCTCTGGCAGCCGAGCAGAATGCTGACCCAGATCGGGTACCCTCTCCATACACCGTAAGCACTCCCCTACTAAGATCTCGTATGGTCACTTACTGACGCTCGCAGTCGATCACAGCTCCAAATCGACTCAACCAGTCCATGCCCACGATGACACATACATCACCTATTGCAATCGGTACCAGATCTATCGGAAACTCAACACCAAAAATCTCAAGCACACATCCTCGTATCACATAAATAGCTAGCACCGTATTCTCATCTTCTATAGAAACTCTCAGAGGTCGATTCAATGCCTCACGTCAGGTACTAATGTGGCGACTAAACGCTAATGACACGAAGGATCGACTCGCACCCGAGTCAAATAACACCAAGGCAGGTATGGAATTCACAAGAAAAGTACCTATGCAAATCACAATATAAGGACAATACGATTCAAGATAGAATAAGTAAGAGAACACATACCGGCCACGACATCAGGTGCTGCGCGGAACTCCTCCGTTGTCAGCTGAAAGGCTCTCCCGCGAACCTTCGGTGCCTCGGCCTTCGCTGGCCGACTCTCTGTAGCTCGAGTAACAGTAGATGCAGATCCTTGTGCTGATCCCTGTAGCAGCTGGGGACACTCGGCCTTCCGATGGCCGGTCTGGTTGCAGTGAAAGCAGACTGAGAACCCCTTGAGGCAATCCCTCGCTATATACCCCTCCTTGCCACATTTGTAGCAACATCCCGCTCGACATGTACCCTCATGACTCTTGCCGCACTTCCCGCAAGTGCGGCCTTTCTGGCCCCCAGATCTGGTATCAGCGAGCTTAGCCCACTTTGTCGCTGGCTGCGACTATACTGGCCTTCGGTCCCTACCCCGGAACTCCTCCTCCTCCCTGGTCTGCAACTCAAGCTTAATCTCCCTCCTCCTGGCATTGGCCTGAAGCTCGGCCAATGTCCTGTACGATGAGTTCGCTATGAACTCTCGTATATCCATCCTCAGTATGCTCAAATATCGGCTCACACGTGCCTGTTCAGTGGACACGGGCTCAGGGCAAAACATCGCCCTCTCGTGAAACATCCTCGAAATCTCAGTCACTGATTCTGTCTTCTGCTTGAGAGACAGAATCTCCTGCGCCAATCGTTCCCTCTCCACAGGGGGAACATACTCGTCTCGAAACATCTGAACAAACCTCTCCCATGTCACTACAACATAATCCACAAAGGTAAAACTGGCTGTCACAAACTTCCACCAGTCCTTCGCTCCCAAGCGAAGCTGGTTCAGCGCAAACCGAACTCTCAAGTGATCTGGGCAAGAACATGTGTAAAAACACCCCTCGATATCAGAGATCCATCTCATCGCAGTAATCGGATCCTGAGTCCCATAAAACTCTGGTGGCTTCGTGTTGCTGAACTCCCGGAACAACAACGAGTCACCTCCCTGTGGCCTAGCAGCGGCGACAGCTGCAGTGGTGGCAGCAGCAGCAGCCTCAGTGATAGCAGCATATCGCTCATCAAACATCTTAATCAGGGTGGTCTTAATAGACCCAAACATGTCGGGAATCTCTGCTCGGATAGTTGCAGCCACCTCCTCGTGAATTATCCTCCGGATCTCATCGTCACTAGTCCCACTCCCTCCGGGGTTGTGGCATGTACCCACCATGATGTCTCTGAAACACAACACATAATAATCAGAGACTCGCTCGAGTATACTCACACTCGATCACTCGCCCTACTTGTTCCTTAGCATCCTAACGATTCTTACTTGGGCTGCTCATCGATCCGGTGCTTTCAGTAGTACGGGCCCAATACTACCTTCCACACCGCATCCGCATTCACCCCAAGTCCTCCTCCTAGGATTCCAGATCACAAGTACTCTATGACTCTCCGTACACAGGCTACTCTCTAGTAGGCCTCTCATAAGCTCCTCTCTGCTACCTACTCGCACTCAAAGCAATTCACAGTAGCAGTAACTCCTAGGCTAAGGCATCACAAATCAGGCCACTCTAGTCCTAAAATATGAAATACCTAGCGTATTCTCTAGCATGCATAATATATCTCATAATATCTCATAACACATAAGGTAAGGGTATTTTGGGAAATCACCGTTCGGGCGCTAGCTGATTGTACACACTGCTCTTTTCTGCTTTTCTCTTAGAAACTCTTACTCGTTTTTGGAAAAATCGTTTCTCTTGAAAATTTTCCTCAAATCCTCAGTTTGAGTCCAGACATACCCGAAGGTGCATCCGAATCCCTCAAACCAAGGCTCTGATACCAACTTGTAACGACGAAAATTTTCAAACCAATTTTTTTCATTTTTAAAACACATAAACTCATATATTATATTTCATAAAAATCACAAGTGTCTCAAATGTCAACAATCCACAAGTGTAAATAATCTCTCGCCAGTGTGTACGATCATGTCGGCGCCTTCCCGCGATCCTCGGAACTACCTGAAACACATAACACATAACACGGTAAGCACAAAGCTTAGTGAGTTCCCCAAAATACCACATACAACACATTAGCCACTCGAGCTATAACTCTGTAAGACCCTCCGGTCAATGTGTCTCAGTGGAACCCTTCAGTCCCACGGCTCGTTGGACCCTCCGGTCCAGTCTGGTTGGGACCCTCTAGTCCCATGGCTCGATGGACCCTCTGGTCCGGTCTGGTTGAGAACCCTCCGGTCTTATAGTACGTTGGACCCTCCGGTCCGGTCTATGTATCACATAATATATCATACAACACATATATCACACAGAAAACGCATAACTCGAGAAAGCGCATAAGACCCTCTGGACACACATAAATTACCACTCTAGGTAAACTATAGTGAGAAGACTCACCTCGTAAGCTAGCTAGTAAGAATCTCGTGCTCGGAAATCCTCGATCTAACCTCCGCCTATCATATTAGATAAGCATTTGTAATCAATACCCCACTATTACTCAAATACACCAAAAGTCCTCTTACTCTCTTTTTAACCCTTGGAATGGGTAAAAGACCATTTTACCCCTCCCTGGTCTCAAATGCTCATATTTGACTCAACCATAAAGTCAACATAAGTCAACACGAGTCGACAGTCAAAGTTGACCTGACTCGCCGAGTGCACTCTTCTGACTCGCCGAGTCCACTCGTATCCTCAGAGCTCTCCCTAGGGTTTCACTCAGCTCGTCGAGTTGACTTCCAACTCGACAAGTTATCATTGGGTCAAGAACGTTGGGGCAAACCGATCCGACTCGTCGAGTCATCTCAAAGACTCGGCGAGTTGACTCATTCGAATTTCTCATTTTGGCACCTGAGGTCAGATCTGCAACTCCAACCTATAGATCTAGCCTCCTAATACCTAAAAGTCACGTAAAGGTTTGATCTTAATGACCATGCATGGCATATATTGCTCTATATGCCATCACTACTCCATTAATGCTTCCAAAACATAAGACTCCTTGGTTGATTCACTAAAGCTCTAAACTTTTGGACTCTTTGGACCTCACAAGGTCCAGATCTGAAGTCTAAACTCGAAAAGGGGCTTGATGCATCCAAAACCCCATCAAGAAGGTGTTACAAGCCCTAAATCTCAAGACCATGAGATCTAATCATCCTACAAGAAAGGTAAAAGCTTTTTACCTTGATCTGAAGATTGAGTTGAAGAAGAACCAGATCTACTAGCCCTCCCTTCTTGATCTTTGAAGAACCTTCCTTCCTCTTCAAGGAAATGAGCCAAAATGAACACAATATTAGCTATCCTCACCACTCTAGCTCACTATGGACGTTAGAGTTTCTCTCAAGGGTGTAAGGGTTCTGGTGAGGCGAAATGGAGGCTATAAGTGCCCTTAAATAGGCCGCAGGCCCGAGAATTTAGGGTTTCCTTCATCAGCGCTGACTCGGCAAGTTGCCTCACAGACTCGTCGAGTCCATTCATTAATCCATGTCACCAGACGCGATTCTACTCGACGAGTTGAGGCACCAACTCGTCGAGTCACTCCACAAATCTCAAATTAAATGATAAAATAATATACCTGGGAATCCGGATGTTACAATTCTCCCCCACTAGAATCACACTTTGCCCTCGAAGTCATGCTCATCAAATAACTTTAGAATCACAAAATCCCCGACTTGGAATTCTAGCTCGGACCATCGCCTGTCCGCATAACTCTTCTGGCGACTCTGTGCCGTCAGAAGCCTCTGTCTGACTTGTTGAATCTGCTCGGTCGTTTTTAGCACTATCTCCGTGCCACCCATCACTCTATGTCCCAATTCTCCCCAGCAAATGGGAGTCCGACACCTTCTCCCATATAGAAGCTCAAAGGAGGCATACCAATACTCGAATGGTAGCTGTTGTTGTAGGAAACTCAGCCAATGGTATGTGTGTGTCCCAACTCCCCCCGAAGTCCATGACACATGCCCACAACATGTCTTTAAGCGTCTAAATCGTCCGCTCGCTCTGCCCGTCCGTTTATGGGTGATACGCCGTAATGAAATGCAAGCGCGTGCCCAGCTCCTCATGAAACTTCTTCCAAAACCTGGAAGTGAAATGTACATCTCGATCCGACACTATCGGGACCAGCACGCCATGACGCGCTACCACTTCTCTCCCATAGATCTCAGCCAATCTCTCTGTGGAAGAGCTCTCACTAATAGCAAGGAAGTGAGAACTCTTCGTCATCCGGTCCACGATCACCCAAATCGCGTCAACTCCACGCAGTCCTCGGCAACTTGGTTATAAAATCCATCGAGATTTGCTCCCACTTCCACTGAGGAATCTCAAGAGGCTGCAATGGACCATCTGGACGCTGGTGCTCTACCTTGACACGGCGGCAGGTCAAGCACCTCTCAACCACCCAGGCAACATCCCGTTTCAAACATGCCCACCAGTAATCCCTCTTCAGGTCCAAGTACATCTTAGTAGCCCCGGGATGGATCGAGAATATCGATCTATGCGCCTCCCCCATCAGTATATTCCGAGCCCCGCCCGTATAGGGCACCCAAATCCGCCCTCGGAAAGTCATAAGTCCTCGGCTATCCGTCACAAACTCGGACACCTACCCAACCACCCGCTCGCTCTTGCGGTTCTCCGGTTACACGGACTCCGACTGGACCTCTTGAATGGTATCCAAAACTGGAGTCATCACTGTCATCCTCATAAACACATCTCGAATACGGGCACTCACAGCTTTACGGCTCAGGGGGTCGGCTACCACGTTAGCCTTGCCCGGATGGTACAGTATCTCACAGTCATAGTCTTTCACCACATCCAACCATCTCCTACGCCGCATATTCGGGTTGGGTTGATCCATGAGATATTTCAGGCTCTTGTGGTCCGTGTATATGGTACACCGAACCCCATACAAGTAGTGGCGCCAGATCTTGAGGGCGAACACCACCGCCCCTAACTCTAGATCATGGGTGAGATCTCGTCTCATGAGGCTTCAACTGTTGGATAAGGTGTCTAAGTCCATAACTATTTCTGGTATGTACTTGACCCGACCCGGCATGGTCCATTTGGGTTGCATGACACCATGCAATTGGATAAACTAAAATGAGAGAAATAACACTTATGGTTTATTAATATATTATAAGTTCTAATATATTAATAATATTATTTAATTAGTTTGATCAAGAATTAATTTAGAATTAATTAAGTGATCAAAAGATAACTAATTAAATATATGGGTAGATTATGTAAATCTTCCACATCTTATATAGTGGGCTAAGAGGCTCCATGGATTATCAAGTTGGGTTCCACCCATAGGATGCTCCATGGGAGTTACAAACCCATGGGTCATGGAAATGAAGAGTCATGACACATTAGGGTTTACATGGTGTAACCCTAGATGTGTCAACACTATATAAGAAACCCATTCTCCACCAAAATCGGTGACACATAAGAAACAAGAGGGCTAGGCCGATTTTAGAAGTGTGTATTCTCTCTAAAGTCATTCCAAAAACATTTGGTGTTGTGTGAAGCATTTGAGGCATCACACTTGGGGTGCTAGGCTCACAAGGTTTCAAGGATCATAAGCAACAACAAGGTAAGTTATTCTATCTTTCATGCAAGTTAAAATTTGTTCCCTATGTATGCTAGATAGGAATATAACCTTGGAATTCAACTTTGCATGATAATTAGACAAACATAGATCCAAGGTTATTAGGGTTGCATGTACACTTAGGAAGTGTTAGAATGCTCAAAACCCATCAGTGGTATCAGAGCCTAGGTTTGTTTGTTGTTTTTTTTTTTTGTGTGCAAACAGCTTGAAAAAAAAATCGTTAAATTACAAGTTTTTTTTAAGTGTAATTTTTGATTCTTGAAAGTGTTCATATTCATGTTCTTGAACTTATGAAGATTAGATGATCATAGGAATTGTTTGTAACCTTCATGGTAGTTTAATTCATGATCATAATGTGTTTTAATGGAGTCCATAACTTGTCCTCAAGTTATGGAAAACCAAAAGTCTCACTTTTATTAAAGCCATTAAAAGAACACAAGAGTTATAAAAATGAAGAGTCTTCATTTTATTACTCAATTAATTCATAAGTTATAAGAAATGAAAAGTTTTGGAAGTTTACAAAACATGCCCTCAAGTTTTGGAACATGTAAAGTCTTGATTAAAACTTTAGTTCCAACCTTTAGAATTTTAAAAGTTAAAATTCAACCCTTATACTTTATAATATTATAAGTTACTAATATATATATGTATAACAACAAGTCGTCTTACCGCTAGTACGCCTCATTCACGAAGCCGGTCTATAAGGGGGATATAAGGTTGTTGCCTATAAAATGGCAAT
Organism: Lactuca virosa; assembly: GCF_052849685.1. Classification (NCBI taxonomy): domain Eukaryota; kingdom Viridiplantae; phylum Streptophyta; class Magnoliopsida; order Asterales; family Asteraceae; genus Lactuca; species Lactuca virosa. The sequence goes on along the minus strand of NC_136427.1, from coordinate 183,985,831 downwards.
TTAATGGGTGTCCACTCTCACCCACCGCTTCCTTGATCGGTGGAGGGTCGTTAGCCGAACGGGTAAGACAAGGACTTATAAATTCTCATTAAAAGTATGATGAATATTATAAAGTAACTAAATGCTTTTATTAAATTCCCAATCTTAGTTACTTTAGGAAAATGTGAATAAGGTGCTAATCCATGAAATTACACTTTACACTTTGTTTAAGTCGTTGGCGGAGCGTGTGTGGTTAACCGGCACACTAACTTGGACTTAACAAGGTAGGTAAAGGGTGACTTAAGGTTTACCATAGCATCGGTGGAGCGTGTGTGGTTTACCGGCACATCGATTGAGTGATAAACCTTGAGGGTACCAAGTGATTTGCATGGTTACTTCACACCTCGTTTTGTGATCCTCGGTATCCCAGTCACAAAACCTGGAGGCCACACTCGAGATTGAAACATGCCTTTGAAAAGTTCATTGAATCTCAAAAGAATCTAGGAATTTCTAAGAACCAATTAAAAACCTAATATTTATATTTCGTTTTTCATGGTGGAAATTGGTGAATCGTCATTCACCTACCTTTCAAATATGTTATAGCTTGGATTACGGCATACCTCTTCTAAGTTATAATATATTGTGATTGGATCCTAGCCTTAATATTACATTTGGGTGTTTTATTAAGGACTCTCTTAATATCTAAACTAATCTTGTTATCTTCTTTCAGATGTCTTCAAACAATGCTGCTTCTGGCTCTAATCCTAATGGCTCCTTTACCCTTATGAACTTGTGTGGGAAAGTCACTTTTGATGGACCCAACTTCAATGAATGGATCAGAAACATTAGGATGATTACCCACTACGAGGACAAAGAATATGTCCTTGACAAGGAGCTTAAGGAGATTGATGAGACCACTGCAACTCCCCAGGAGATCGCTGACTTCCGGGCACATGAAAGGGATGCTACAAAAGTGGCATGCATCATGTTGGCCACCATGACAGCGGAACTCCAAAAGTCCTATGAGGACTTCTACCCTTTTGAAATGCACCAAGATCTGATGGAAAGATACCATCAAAGTGCACGACAAGAGAGGTATGAAATCATATGCTCTATCATAACAACCATGATGAAGGACGGGGAATCCGTCACGAGCCACATGCAGAAGATGCAAAGGTATGTGGATCGGTTGCTGAAGCTTAATGTGAACTTCCCTGAGGAGCTTGCAATAGATATCATTTTGCACTCCTTACCATCGTGCTATGATCAATTACGCATAACATATCACATGAATAAGGAAGAGGTCACACTCAGCAAACTTCAGGGACTCCTCAAGACTGCAGAAACAGGTCTTAAGGGTAAGTCGGTTGTTAACACTCCTACTCCAAACTCCGCCCCGGTTTTGGCAATCGGGAAAGGTAGAGGGAAGAAGAGGAAGAGCTCTTCGAAGGGTACCAAGGCTAGGACCCTTGATGGCTCTTCTTCAAGTGGAACCAAGAAAGGTTTTGTCACTCCTTCTTCTGACCCTAAAGAGGCTGAATGCTTCTATTGCCATGAAAAGTCACATTGGAAGCGGAACTGCCCAAAGTACCAGCAAGATGTGAAGGATGGGAAAGTTAAACCCAACCATGCAGGTATTTACACTATCTTATCTAATAACTCACCCCATTCTAACTCTTGGGTCCTTGATACCGGTTGTGGTATTCATATCTGTTCTGATTTGCAGGGACTAAGAAGAAGTGAGAATGTGGAGCATGGAAGAATAAACTTAATCATGGGGAATAGGAAAGCTTTACCTGTCACCAAGATTGGAGTTTATACTTTATTGCTAAGTAGTGGGTTTAGTTTAGATTTGAATAAATGTTGTTATTCGCTAGAAATGGCAAGAAATATTATTTCCTTTCATGCATTGTATAAACAAGGTTTCACCTTTTCATTTGATAATGAAGTTGGTTCGATTAATGCTTTCTTTAATAATGTTCTTTATTTTAAAGCATTACCTTGTGATGGTGTGTATGAAACTGTATCTGTGGTTGATAACTTAGGAAATAATGTATTGTGTATTGATTCTGTTAATGATAATAACTTGGATAAAGCATCATTATGGCATTGTCGTCTTGGACATATAAGCAAGAAACGCATAGGCCAACTCCAAAAGGATGGAGTATTGGAGTCATTTGACCTAAAGTCAGATGATAGTTGCGAATCATGCTTACTTGGAAAAATGACAAAGTCACTCTTCACAGGTTCTTGTGAGAGGGTGAAGGTTTGTTGGATCTTATACACACGGATGTGTGTGGGCCCTTCAAACATGCCACAAGGGATGCTAATCGTTATTATTTGACTTTTACTGATGATTACAGTAGATATGGATATGTCTACTTAATCAAGCATAAGTCAGAGACTTTTGAGAGGTTTAAAGAGTTTAAACAGGAAGTCGAGAATCAATTGGGCAGGAACATTAAGATGCTTCGATCCGATCGAGGTGGTGAGTATCTTAGTTCAGAGTTCCTCGACTATCTTAGGGAATGTGGGATTGTCTCACAATTGACACCTCCCAGGACACCGCAGTTGAATGGTGTAGCTAAGAGGCGTAATCGAACCTTGTTGGATATGGTTCGTTCCATGATGAGTCGAGCTTCGCTACCAATCTCATTTTGGGGGTATGCCTTAGAGACTGCCGCCCATATCCTTAATCTAGTTCCCACAAAGAAAGTTGCCAAAACTCCTCATGAGATGTGGACTGGTAAAGTACCCAAACTAGACCACATTAAGATTTGGGGTTGCGAGGCTTTCGTGAGACGCGAGACTCATGATAAGCTCGAACCTCGAAGTGAGAGGTGTATTTTCATCGGCTACCCACAGAAATCCTTTGGTTACCTCTTCTACAGACCTAGTGAGAATGTGGTCTTTGTAGCTAGGATGGCTTTCTTTCGAGAGAGAGAGAGTTCATAAGCCAAGGAGACAGTGGGAGGCAAGTTGACCTTGAAGAAATTCAAGAGTCAAGTGGTGAAGGAACTTCAAACCCCAGCACTCAACTTGAGGAGGAAACTCCTGTTGAGCCAATTGACAAGTCTGTACCTCTGAGGCGTTCCACGAGGGTTAGGAATGCACCTGAGCATTACTATGGATTCCATATTACTGCGGAAGGTAATACACTTATCAGTGATGAGACACTGATAGGTCTGGATGAACCTAACAATTACGCGGAAGCCATGGCAGGCCCTGAGTCAGCCAAGTGGAAAGAGGCAATGGACAGCGAGATACAGTCCATGTATGACAATCAAGTTTGGAACTTGGTTGAGAATGTACCAGGTCGTAAGACTATAGGGTGCAAATGGATCTTCAAGAAGAAGACCGACATGGATGGTAATGTACACACTTATAAGGCACGACTGGTTGCAAAGGGCTTCTCACAAACTCCGGGAGTTGATTATGATGAGACCTTTTCTCCAGCGGCCAAGATTAAGTCTATTAGGGTTATGTTAGCCATAGCTGCATTTCATGACTATGAAATATCGCAAATGGATGTCAAAACCGCTTTTCTTAATGGAAAGTTGGCTGAGGATGTTTACATGAGTCAGCCAGAGGGTTTTGTCAATACAGAGTACCCTAATAAAGTGTGTAAGCTTGAGAAATCCATTTATGGGTTAAAGCAAGCACCTCGCAGATGGAATCTTTGCTTTGATGAGAAAGTCAAAGAATTTGGCTTTTCTAGGAGTGAAGATGAATCTTGTGTATATGTCAAGGCTAGTGGGAGTATAGTTAGCTTTTTGGTATTGTATGTGGATGACATACTACTCATAGGAAATGACATCCCAACTCTGCAGAAAGTTAAGTCCTGGCTTGGGAAGTGTTTCTCTATGAAGGACCTATGAGAAGTTTCCTATATTCTAGGGATAAGGATCTTGAGAGACCGGAGTAAAAGACTAATTGGACTTAGTCAGAGTACCTACTTGGATAAGGTGCTGAAGAGATTCGGCATACAGGACTCCAAGAAAGGAGAGTTACCCATCCAGAGTAACGCCAGATTGAGTAAGACACAAAGCCCTAGTACTGAGGCTGAGATAGCAGAAATGAGTCGAATACCTTATGCTTCGGCTGTAGGATCGATCATGTATGCTATGACGTGTACTCGACCTGATGTAGCCTTTTCTTTGAGCATGGTTAGCAGGTATCAGGGGAACCCTGGCAAGGCACACTGGACTGCGGTAAAGAATATCCTCAAGTACCTACGGAGGACTAAGGACTGGGTCCTTACCCTCGGTGGGAGTGAAGACTTGAGAGTTGTAGGGTATAGTGATGCTAGCTTTCAGACTGATAGGGATAATTTCCGCTCTCAGTCAGGCTGGGTCTTTACCTTAAATGGAGGAGCAATTTCTTGGAAGAGTTCCAAGCAAGAGATAGTGGCTGATTCAACTTGCGAATCAGAGTATATAGCAGCTAGCGAGGCAGCAAAGGAGGCGATATGGCTGAAGAACTTCATTGGAGACCTTGGAGTTGTACCAGCTAGTAAAGAGCCAATGGAAATTTTCTGTGATAGTGAAAGTGCAATTGCCTTAGCCAAGGAACCAAGGGATCACGGGAGATCCAGACACATCGACAGAAAATACCATTTCATCAGACATCGAATAGAAGAAGGACTCCTCGTGGCAAAGAGGGTATCATCGGATGAGAATCCAGCAGATCCCCTCACGAAGGGACTGACTCGGGTTAAGCATCTCCAACATGCTCGGAGCATAGGGCTGAAGGATGATATTAGATTTAGTAGTTAGATAACCTTGAAATTTGTAAAGTGTAGTTGACATTAGATGATAAATAAAAGGTGTTTTATTTATGAGTAAAGTGTTGCTATCTCTTGTCGATCGTTTACTATATTTCTTTTGCATGTTTTGACTTCCAGAATAATTATGTTTGGTATATCATATTATTCGAACCTCCACAGTCGGTCATATGTCGGAAGTAGGTATGAATCAAGACTGTCATGATTGGTTGCAGAGGTCTAAGTTGTTGGACATGGCTACAACACTCATGAGTGCTCATAAGTTCTGAGCATTGGACTCAACCCACGCTCACTGGAATCACTTCATGGAATTTATCTCGAGTGATCGTGAGACGGTAATATCATATAAGTCTTCAAACCTAGAGATATGATTTGTTACTTATGAGTTGGTTATGCATTGATTGTACGTTAACGCATTGGTAACTCGATGTTATAAAACGTGCTTTTATGTATAATTCAATGAGTGGTAGAACAAACATATGAGTCGAAGTTTATCTGTTCCTTCTTGGATTAGAAGCTGATATCTAGGCCCCTCGATGATTTTGTTTTGACCTATGTACCGGGCCTGGTCAGAACTAAGTTGATGTGTTCAATTAAGTTCTTTGTCAAACAAATCGGAAATCGGGAAACAAACTGCTGGACAATAAGTAAGACATTGTTCCATATATTTGTTCGGCTGATATCTAGAACAGAGGATTATATGATCACTTATCTTAAATGGCGTATCATCATCTTCTCAGTTCCGAGAGACCTTGAAAGAGCTACGATTGCCGATCGGTTCCTGAAGTATTGATGTTATAGTTATTAGACTTATCCAAGTGGGAGACTGTTGGATAAGGTGTCTAAGTCCATAACTATTTCTGGTATGTACTTGACCCGACCCGGCATGGTCCATTTGGGTTGCATGGCACCATGCAATTGGATAAACTAAAATGAGAGAAATAACACTTATGGTTTATTAATATATTATAAGTTCTAATATATTAATAATATTATTTAATTAGTTTGATCAAGAATTAATTTAGAATTAATTAAGTGATCAAAAGATAACTAATTAAATATATGGGTAGATTATGTAAATCTTCCATATCTTATATAGTGGGCTAAGAGGCTCCATGGATTATCAAGTTGGGTTCCACCCATAGGATGCTCCATGGATGCTCCATGGGAGTTACAAACCCATGGGTCATGGAAATGAAGAGTCATGACACATTAGGGTTTACATGGTGTAACCCTAGATGTGTCAACACTATATAAGAAACCCATTCTCCACCAAAATCGGTGACACATAAGAAAAAAGAGGGCTAGGCCGATTTTAGAAGTGTGTATTCTCTCTAAAGTCATTCCAAAAACATTTGGTGTTGTGTGAAGCATTTGAGGCATCACACTTGGGGTGCTAGGCTCACAAAGTTTCAAGGATCATAAGCAACAACAAGGTAAGTTATTCTATCTTTCATGCAAGTTAAAATTTGTTCCCCATGTATGCTAGATAGGAATATAACCTTGGAATTCAACTTTGCATGATAATTAGACAAACATAGATCCAAGGTTATTAGGGTTGCATGTACACTTAGGAAGTGTTAGAATGCTCAAAACCCATCATCAACTGCCTCGACGCATATGCTATCACGTGGCCCCTCTACATCAACACTACACCCAGCCCTGAGATAGACGCATCACAGTAAAGCACAAAGTCTTACGGTCAACGATTGCATCTGGTTCTTCAATTAACCTCTTGCTATCATCCAACCTTAATTCAGAAATTGGAATTATGTCGGGAACTTCTCGCGTGAACTTCCTCAAATAACACACGTAGAAAGTGTTATGAATACCATCTAGTTCTTCTGGTATTTCTAGCTTTTAAGCTTGGTTCCTAATCCTTTGCAGAACTTTAAACGGTCCAATAAACCTGGGACTCAACTTTCCCCGAACCATGTAACATACTCATCTTAGTTGGACTCGATTCGATATGATCCCTAGGGTCGGAATATCAATCATCTTCTTAGTCATTACCGAAACGATGGTAACGACATACTTGAACAAAAATGAAATCAATTACTAGATTCTTGATAACCTTGTGACTTTCCTTGATCCAAGTGTGAGTCCTATGCTTCCAGTAGTCTATGCCTCTACTACTATTCACACCTACTCATACTCGTCCCAAGTATTGTCTCGCATTTTTCCAAGTCACCATTCAAAAATTTCACATAATAATTTGACACATTAGGTAACAAAACGAGGGTTTATATTAGTTCTTGAAACGACTACAGAGATGTTCTAGTTTAACCTATAATATGCCTCTTATAGGCTACACTACCAGATTCTATTGGCTACTTCATATCTTCTTTGGACAATTCTTCGAAATATCCCCTCCTTCGTTACATTCATAACACACCTTCTTGCTGGATGTACATCGATTGGCGTAATGACCAGACTTTCCACATTTAAAACATGTCACCTCCTCGCCACATTTTCCAAAGTGTTTCTTTTTGCACTTATCGCACCATCTAGCTTCACCTCCTCCTCCTCCAGACTTCGAGAATTTTCTTTCCTCGTTGGACCCTGAAGTTCCATCCAACTTTCTCTTCTTGCCAACTTCAACATTGCTGGCGGGTGTTCCCTTGATCATCTCTTCAATAGACTTGGCAGCCCAGATAGCTGCCTCCAGAGTAAGTGCCTGACGCACTGGCACCGCGTATTCCAATGGAAGTCCCTTTGCGTACTTGTCAATTTTTGTCAGCTCGTCTGGGACAATACGCAAAGCAAACTCCATTTTTTCCGTGAAGTTATTGGTGTATTCATCAATGGACACACTTCCCTTCTTAAATGTCAGAAATTGGTTCTCTAGTTCAAGAAGATTTTGGGCCGAGCAGTACTTGCGCTTGAAATGCACCAAGAACTCTGCCCCAAGTTAGTTGTAGTGGCTCATTAGGGCTTAGGGTCTTCCCCAGAGTGTTCCACCAGCGAACAGAGCCACCTCTAAATTGACGCACTACAAATATGGTTTGTAACTTGCCTTGGCAACCACATGTCATGAAGGCTATCTCCATCTCCGAGATCCAATCCATTACTCCGACAGGATCTTCCTTTCCAGTGAAAGTTGACGACTTGCAAGTCATAAAGTCTTTGTACTTGCATCCATTTCTCTCGACTCCATCCTCTTGGTTATTCCTCCTAACCACAAGCGATTCAGTTTGACCAACAGATCTACTGGAATTCCCTTCTTCTGAATGACTGTCATTAAATTCAGGTTGTTCAACAGGCATTGAAGGTTCATTCCTGTTGTTCAACAATAGTTGTCTCATTTCTTCCATTTGTTCATCCGTCATTGTCTGAATCATGGCTTGTACTCCAGCCATTGTGATTGGTTCTGGTATAGCTTCTGCTATAGGCACCTGTTCCATCACTTGGGGTTAAGGTTGCTGATTTCTATTTGCATTTCCAGCTCCACTTCGGGTTCTTCCCATTATAATCTATACACCAAATTAGGCGAATTTAGATCTTTATTCACGATAGATATTTAAATTCTCCTTATCACTCTGAAACGTTACATGCCAGTTCTAAGATTGTAGTGATACGCTTAGAATCCTGAACACATAAGGTTTCCAGATCTGGTCGGCAATAGACCATAGATCCGAATAAATAATATCATATATGGAAAACAAATAGCATTTAGCACATAAAAGCATTTTAGGCATCTTTCCTAAAATATACTAGTGCTCGTGTCTAAAATATGGTAGACACTCATCTCACGATTATCACTTAGCATTCTAAGTTTAATTCTAGAAATCCTACAAATTCCTAGTTCGCTTAAACTAATGTTATGATACCAACTGTGACATCCCCATTTTTACAGCCGAAAAAGACCGATTTTGTTTATGCTTTTAGAATAAAAATCAGAGTAATCTTTCAAAAAGTATTGCGGAATTTGTTCCCAAAACAAAATATGATAAAAATTTATTAAAGCATTTCTTACAGAAATGTATTTTCATTTCATTACAAATTTGGGATGTCAACATCGTAACAGATCAAAAGCATAAACAGTACAATATAGGCCTTACAACTTTTATTTACATTTACTGACCTATAATTTAAAATCCCTCGTCATCATCCAACTATGCTCTTGTTCCACTACCTGTAATATAGAAAGCTAAGTGGGTAAGGCGTGGGAGCCTGGTGAGCACATAGGGTTTTCAAGCCACAATAAATAAATTTATTATGTTTAAACATCAAACAATCAACCCAATTTCCCATCCCCATTATCTTCTTTATTCTTAAAGATCTTAAGAATCATTTGTCCTTCATTCATTCATTCCTAAGGATTATCCTAAGGAATAGGCACGAAGTCCATCGTTGTCAGAGTTCTTAAATTATAACTGGTGAACACGTAGTTAAAAACATCTGGTAAACACGTAGTTTAAAAATATCTAGTGAACACTTAGTTCAAAAATACTTAATGAACACCTAGTTCAAAAACGCCTAGTGAACACTCAGTTCAAAAATACCTAATGAACACCTAGTTCAAAAATATCTGATGAACACATAGTTCAAAAACACCTACAGGTTACGAGCCTGTTAATGTTCCACTAGACTATCTATAAAAGTGTGTAGTCGACATCTATATTCTGCTAGATGACTGGAACATCGTCAACATCAAGACCTCTCATCATTTTATTTCATCATACATCAACTATTTCATCTCCCCCATGTTATAAACAACATATTTGTAGATAAAAAAAAGTACATATATACAGTTTAAATCATTCTAAACATCTATGTGTAAGATGAAAGTGACTATACACTCACTTGATGTGGTGGTGATTGGACAACACTTCGTTCCTTAAAACAATCTTTTTCGATGAAACCGGGTGGTTTGCTCAAAAACCGGACTTTACGCGGGCAGAGTTTTGACTCGAAATATTTATTTTCTCGGGGTCTTTAGAGCTTCGGGACTTGTTTCGGGTATTAGGGAGTATCCCTAGGCTTCGGGGTGGTTTAAAGTGGCTAGAGAAGGAGTAGAGAGTGTAAGAGAGAAGGATTTTGTAACATTAATTCGGTTGACTTCGCATGCTATTTATAATGGCCGAAGCGTCACATTACGCGTGGCGTAATCTTCATATACGCGGGGTGTACTGCCTCACGAGGCTCTACACTGGGCGTAGATCGAGTACGCTAGGTGTAGGAAAGGATCACTTCGGACGTGTCAAGGCTACAAACACGTGTGCACCATGCGAGGGAGTAGGCGACGTGGCCAATCTCGGATCGTATACACGAGTACGTTGCGCGTACTCCTGCGGACCAGCCTCGAAGTTTGTGTCTAAAAGTTCAAAATTTCATAAATTTCGCATACGAGTTCCGTTTTCGACGCTCTTTATATGCACGCGTAGGTGATATTATACTCTACAACTTTTGTTTAGACTCTGTCGGCTAATTTTGACTTTATTTTTAAAGTTATATTTTAACAGGCCGGGACAAGAAAAGTCCGTTAAAAATTCATAACTTATTCATCCGATGTCCGTTTTTGTCTGTCTTTTTACCGTTAAACTGTTATCGACAAGATCTTCGATTCTCATTTAGGTTGTGTCGGCTAAAAATCGCTCGATCTATATTTCGAGTTCCGGGCTGCATACTGTCATGCCAAATCTTAGAAAATTCATAACTTCCTCATACGAAGTCAGATTTGGACATTCTTTTTATGCACGCTCTCGGTTTAACGTATACTAAAACTTTTATTTAGATCGCTAAGGCTAAAAAGAACTTTATAGTAAATTCACTTTTTACGTCACACAGCGTCGTACCGGTTTTGTCGCGATACTTCAACATGTCATAACTTCTTCGTTATAACTCGGATTTCGGCGTTCTTTATATCTCCGGAATCGTTGTTACGACCACTACAACTTTCCTCATAGATATCGGGTTTATCTAACATTTTACTTTCGATGCTTATTTTTATTGTTAATTTATTATATCATCATAATTAAATATAAGACACATAAATTCACATAATTCATTCTTATTACATAAAAACACGTTACAAAGGTTGACCTAGACTATTACATCATTATTAATGCCTAGCCTAGAAACACGGGCGTTACAATTCTCTCCCCCTTAGGATATTCCGTCCTCGAACAAATGCAGATAGCGACTCATCACGTCACTATCCGCTTCCCAGGTGAGATTTGGCCCATTCGTATGTTTCCATCGTACGAGGACCAAATCGATCATCTTGCGTCGCAACTTCTTAGTCTTACGGTCAACGATTGCATCTGGTTCTTCAATTAACCTCTTGCTTTCATCCAACCTTAATTCAGAATTTGGAAATATGTCGGGAACTTCTCGCGTGAACTTCCTCAAATAACACACGTGGAAAGTGTTATGAATACCATCTAGTTCTTCTGGTATTTCTAGCTTGTAAGCTTGGTTCCCAATCCTTTGAAGAACATTAAACGGTCCAATAAACCTTGGACTCAACTTTCCCCGAACCACGTAACATACTCATCTTAGTCGAACTCAATTCGATATGACCCCTAGGGTCGGAATATCAATCATCTTCTTAGTCATTACCGAAACGATGGTAACGACATACTTGAACAAAAACGAAATCAATTACTAGGTTCTTGGTAACCTTGTGACTTTCCCTGATCCAAGTGTGAGTCTCGTGCTTCTAGTAGTATAGGCCTATACTACTATTCACACCTACTCATACTCGTCCTAAGTATTGTCTCGCAGTTTTCCAAGTCACCATTCAAAAATTTCACATAATCATTTGACACATTAGGTAACAAAACGAAGGTTTATATTATTTTTTGAAACGATTACAAAGATTTTCTAGTTTAACCTATACTATGCCTCTTATAGGCTACACTACCAGATTCTATTGGCTACTTCATATCTTCTTTGGGCAATTCTTCAAAATATGCCCTCCTTCGTTACATTCATAACACACCTTATTGTTGGATGTACACTCATTGGCGTAATGACCAGACTTTCTACATTTGAAACATGCCACCTCCTCGCCATATTTTCCAAAGTGTTTCTTTTTGCACTTATCGCACCATCTAGCTTCACCTCCTCCTCCGCCAGACTTCGAGAATTTTCTTTTCTCGTTGGACCCTGAAGTTCCTTCCAACTATCTCTTCTCGCCAACTTCAACCTTGCAGGTGGTTGTTCCCTTGATCATCTCTTCAATAGACTTGGCAGCCCAGATAGTTGCCTCCAGAGTAAGTGCCTGATGCACTGGCACCGCGTACTCCCATGGAAGTCCCTTTGCGTACCTGTCGATTTTTGTCAGCTCGTCTAGGACAATACGCAAAGCAAACTCCATTTTGTTTGTGAAGTTATCGGTGTATTCATCAATGGACACACTTCCTTTCTTCAAAGTCAGAAAATGGTTCTCTAGTTCAAGCAGATTTTGGGCCGAGCAGTACTTGCGCTTGAAATGCACCAAGAACTCTGCCCAAGTCAGTTGCAGTGGCTCATTAGGGCTTAGGGTCTTCCCCAGAGTGTTCCACTAGCAAACAGCGCCACCTCTGAACTGACACACTACAAATATCGTTTGTAACTTGCCTTGGCAACCACATGTCATGAAGGCTAATTCCATCTCCGAGATCCAATCCATTACTCCGACGGGATCTTCCTTTCCAGTGAAAGTTGACGTCTTGCAAGTCATAAAGTCTTTGTACTTGCATCCATTTCTCTCGACTCCATGCTCTTGGTTATTCCTACTAACCACAAGCGGTTCAGTTTGACCAACAGATCTACTGTAATTCCCTTCCTCTGAGTGACAGTCATTTAATTCAGGTTGTTTAACAGGCATTGAAGGTTCATTCCTGTTGTTCAGCAATAGTTGTCTCATTTCTTCCCTTTGTTCAGCCATCATTGTCTAAATCATGGCTTGTACTCCAGCCATTGTGATTGGTTCTGGTGCAGCTTCTGCTATAGGCACCTGTTCCATCACTTGAGGTTGAGGTTGCTGATTTCTATTTGCATTTCCAGCTCCACTTTGGGTTCTTGCCATTATAATCTATACAACAAATTAGGCGAATTTAGATCTTTATTCATGATAGATATTTAAATTCTCCTTATCAGTCCGAAACATTACATGCCGGTTCTAATATCGTAGTCATACGCTTAGACTCATGAACACATAAGCTTTCCAGATCTGTCGGCAACATACCATAGATCCGAATAAATAATATCATATATTGAAAACATATACCATTTAGCACATAAAAGTATTTTAGGCATCTTTCCTAAAATATACTAGTGCTCGTGTCTAAAATATGGTAGACACTCATCTCACAATCATCACTTAGCATTCTAAGTTTAAGTCTAGAAATCCTACAAATTCCTAGTTCGCTTAAACTAATGCTCTGATACCAACTGTGACATCCCCCATTTTCACGGCCAGAAAAGACCGATTTCGTTTATGCTTTTAGAATAAAATCAGAGTAATCTTTCAAAAAGTATGGCGGAATTTGTTCCCAAAACAAAATATGATAAAAATTTATCAAAGCATTTCTTAAAGAAATGTATTTTGATTTCATTACAAACTTGGGATGTCAACATCGATACAGATCAAAAGCATAAACAGTACAATATAGGCCTTAGAACTTTTATTTACATTTACTGGCCTGTAATTCAAAATCTCTCGTCATCATCCAACTATGATCTTGTTCCACTACCTGTAATATAGAAAGCTATGTGGGTCAGCCTTGGGAGCCTGGTGAGTACATAGGGTTTTCAACCCACAATAGATAAATATATTATGTTTAAACATCAAACGATCAACCCAATCTCCCATCCTCATTATCTTCTTTATTCTTAAAGATCTTAAGAATCAGCTGTCCTTCATTCATTCATTCCTAAGGATTATCCTAGGGAATAGGCACGAAGTCCATCACTGCCAGGGTTCTTAAATTATAACTGGTGAACACGTAGTTTAAAACATCTGGTAAACACGTAGTTCCAAAATATCTAGTGAACACTTAGTTCAAAAATACTTAATGAACACCTAGTTCAAAAACACCTAGTGAACACTTAGTTCAAAAATACCTAATGAACACATAGTTCAAAAATACCTGATGAACATATAGTTCAAAAACACCTAATGAACACATAGTTCAAAAACACCTACAGGTTACGAGCCTGTTAATGTTGCACTAGACTGTCTAGAAAAGTCCGTGGTCGACATCTATATTCTGATTGATGACTGGAACATCATCAACATCGAGACCTCTCATCATTTTATTTCATCATACATCAATTATTTTATCTACCCATGTTATACCCAGCATATTTGTAGATAAAAAAATTACATATATATAGTTTAAATCATTCTAAACATGTATAAAACATTCATTCAACATCCATCTCAAATAAACAAACATCATATATACACATAGCACGTATTTCATATAAAATACTTCATATCTATGTGTAAGATGAAAGTGACTATAAAATCACCTGATGTGGTGGTGATTGGACAACACTTCGTTCCTTAAAACAATCTTTTTCGATGAAACCGGGAGGTTTGCTCAAAAAACGGGGGCTTTACGCGAGTAGAGTTTTGACTCGAAAAAATTATTTTTTGGGGGTCTTCGGAGCTTCGGGACTTGCTTCGGGTATTACGGAGGTTCCCTAGGCTTCGGGGTGGTTTAGAGTGGCTAGAGAAGGAGTAGAGAGTGAAAGAGAGAAGGATTTTGTAACATTAATTCGGCTGACTTCGCATGCTATTTATAGTGGCCGAAGCCTCACATTACGCGGGGCGTACTGTCTTGCGAGGCTCTACGCTGGGCGTAGACCAAGTACGCTGGGTGTAAGAAGGGATCACTTCGGACGCTTCAAGGCTAAGAAAACGTGTGCACCATGCAAGGGAGTAGGCTACGTGGCCAATTTCGGACCGAATACACATGTACGCTGGGCATACTCCTTTCGGACAAGCCTCGAAGTTTGTGTCTAAAACTTCAAAAATTCATAACTTTCGCATACGAGCTCCGTTTTCGATGCTCTATATATGCACGCGTAGGTGAGGTTATACTCTACAACTTTTGTTTAGACTCCGTCGGCTAATTTTGAATTTATTTTTAAAGTTATATTTTTAACAGACCGGGACAAGAAAAGTCCGTTAAAAATTCATAACTTGTTCATCCAACGTTCGTTTTTGTCTGTATTTTTACCGTTAAACTACTATCGACAAGATCTTCGATTCCCGTTTAGGTTGTGTCGGCTAAAAATCGTTCGATCTATATTTCGAGTTCCGGGCTGCATACTGTCATGCCAAATCTTAGAAAATTTATAACTTTCTCATACGAAGTCAGATTTGGACATTCTTTTTATGCACGCTCTCGGTTTAACGTATACTACGACTTTTATTTAGATTGCTAAGGCTAAAAAGCACTTTATTGTAAATTCACTTTTTACGTCACACAGCGTCGTGTCGGTTCTGTCGCGAAACTTCGACAGGTCATAACTTCTTCGTTATAACTCGGATTTCGGCATTCTTTATATCTCCGGAATCCTTATTACGACCACTACAACTTTCTTCATAGATATCAGGTTTATCTAACATTTTACTTTTGACGCTTATTTTTATCCTTAATTTATTATATCATCATAATTAAATATAAGGCGCATAAATTCACATAATTCATTCTTATTACTTCAAAACACGTTACAAAGGTTGACCTAGACTATTACATCATTATTAATGCCTAGCCTAGAGACACGGGCGTTACAAATTGTTTGATTTATAGGATGAAAATTATCAAGAAACCAATTTGGTTCCAATACCTAAAGTAATTATTAAGAAACCAATTGATCAGGAATTTGACCCAAATGTAACTCTGGTGGAGATTATCTTAAGGAATTGGAATTGCCTTGGAGATCTTCTTGACACTATATGAAACCTATAATGTGTTTTAAATAGTTTTTTTTTTTTTTTTTGCAGTAAAGCAATATATTAATAAAAAGAGAAAGCTAAACTCTGACTGATAAGTCTATGCCATTTATATAGTTGCATTTGGGCAAAACAGTCCAACTTAGAGCAAAACCTAGAAATGTTGCCAACCAACACAGGGGAAAAACAGTCAATCTAAGAGAAACACCAACACAGGGGAAAAACAGTCAATCTAAGAGAAACACCAAGTCAATGGATTCTATTATTTTTTGATCAACATATAATCAGGTTTAATAAGTTAAAAACTTGATGGTTAACAATGGTTTGCAGTTTGCTTAATAAGATTGTTATATTTAAAAGAGAAGTAAAAGTTGAATTTTAGATATCGCTTTTTAGTTTCTGATCATAGTTTTCCAATTTTATAATTGAAACAGAGCATCTAATTAGTTTTCAAATTCAAATTACTATTGAATCAAAGTATAATTACTATTGAATCAAATTAGTGTTGGCACTAAATATATACATTGTTTTCAACAAAATTTTTAAAAGTAGAAATCTAACTTATATATAAACATAAAGTAAATAACTAAATATTAGTAAAAGAAAGTTTATTTATTTATTTTTTATATTCTTTTATAAAAATATACAATATAGGAAAGTATTTTAGTTCAAATAAATTTATAAAAGATAATCTAAATTAAGTTATATTACCAAATATTACCATGACTTGAATTTTGACATTTTGCCTTTTATGTATCTAAATTAGTGATTCATATTTTGCCTTTTATGTGTATGAATTAGTGATTCATATTTCTTGATTTTATTATGAACAATTTCTCACTTTTTTGTAATTTTAAATGAGTTTTAATAGGTTCATCCGTTTTAAAGTAAAATATCAGTTTGATACCATTAGAAATATTTCATATGTCAATGTTGCTTTAAACATATAACTAACTGCCAAAACAAACATATGAATGTAATTTTTCAATAATTTGGGAGAAAAAAGCAATGTAGTCTAAAATCAGTTGTACAAAAAACAAAATAACATAGCAAACGACATTATAGGACTGAAAAAAACCCAATGTACTTTCAGGAAACAAATATGAAAACCATCAAATCTCAAACAAAACCCATTCAAAACCAACAAAGTTAAAAATCTAAACGGCTTAGGAGTCTATGATGCGGAAACAAAATTAACCACAAACTAAGATTGTTTGTAAAAGTAAAATACATTTAATTTTATTTCTTGGGCACCAAAAGAGGCGTTGGTTGTTTATTTGGTGGTGACAATCCAGCAGTTTTAGAAGTAGACAAATTCTTCATTTCATCAAGATCTATGCATGTAGCAAGGTTTCTTTTCATGTCAGTTGGTGTAGAAATCAACTATGTAGGGCTTGTTGTAGTTGAGTTGTCCCTAGCACATGGTGTTAAATTTTTAGCTGTTTGTGAAAAAGAATCCTAGAAAAAATTTTAGTTAGTTGTTATACATTAAAAAAAATATTTAAGAATTATAATTTAAAAACTACAACCTTGACAACTCTGGTCTCTTGGGAACCAATATCTGAAGAACCAATCTGGAATCAATCAAAATTACCAGGCTAAATCATAAGAACAAAACAAAATGCTATTGAGTTAGATATAGTTGGGTCAATGTGGTAAAAAATAAATATAAGTATTGAAAAAAATATGTGGAATAAGATTCTTTTTTTCCAGTTCATCAATTATTTCTGTATTCTCAGTTAATCTTGCTATCCCATAAATATTAATTTTATTATTGATATTGTAACTTGTGATATCAATCTTAATTGCCAACTTTTTGTCCACCACAACTTTCAACTCCATTGGAAACAATTCCAAACTGATGCCAAGCTAAAATATAAATAGATATTGTTAGAAAATTTGTATGTAAAATATATAATGTATAACATAAATAAGTAATTAACAACTATAAAATAATACCTTCTTGTTTTTATCAAAGAACTCTTTAGCTGTGTATTTGAACAACTTCTTTTCTTCTTGATCAAATAAGGTTAAAGTCAAGGTTGTTGTGTTGTCTTGAAACCGAAGTGGGATTTTAAATCTAAATAATGTATAAAATTATATTATATTACACAAATATGATAAACATATATTTTTATTATGTAAATTAAATATGTAATACCTTGGAATAACCGAAATTTGGATATTTTTACATATAGGATTAACACATTCATAAGTAACGATTTTGGCCACTTCATGAGAACCATCAACCTTATCAGTAGAAGACTCTTTTTGTCTTGATGACTTTTTGCAGTTACTACAAGCAAGGTAATACCAACGTATGTTTTGACGTATTCCCTTAACAGTACCAACAATGACCGTTTTTTCCTGGAAATTTAAATAATGTTCAATGTTAATAAATGTTAGTTTGTGAAAATGTATGTTAGTTGCGTTATAACAATATACTCTGTTTGTTTGTTACACTTTTAAAATCTAAAAATAAAAGCGTATTAAACTCACAACTTAAAAAAAATGTAAAGTACCTCCAAAGGTTCAAACAAATCATCAATGTTAGAAAACAAATGATTTTTCAGAAAATCATCGTGTTCCGTGTCTTGTTTTGATGCAATCATATTGATTGCACTTGATAAAAGTTGTTGTCCATTTTGAGAAACCAATCTGTTCATTTATAACAAAGAAATGAATTAAATTTATTATAGTATGAAAAAAATAAATATGAAAATACAAAGGAAAGTATAAATGAAAGTACTAGTTTTTATAGGTTGTAATTTCATCGATGTCATTGTTTATGAACAACCAACTAACATCACAATAGCTGGATAAAAAAGGACGACCTGCAATAATAAAATTTATTATTTAATTAGATATAAAATTTTAGAAAATGGTTGTTAAAAATAATTACAAACCATTAATAAACTTCACTCTGGCAAACCGAACAATAACAACAACTGGATCAAGGCTGTTACTGTTAGTAAGAAAATCACACATGTAGTATGCATTCTGACCTCATAAAGTTACTTTAAGCTTAGTATCCCTGAAACAATAAACAAATATTGTAGACAATATAAAAGAAATTGTATTATTTGTTTGTAATAATGGCGAATACTCTATATCTTGAAGATGCAAGAGCATTTTTTGTTTTGATTTATCTTGTTCAGAGGTATCCATACGCCCATATTAAAAAATGTGTCCAATAATATCTACAAAATCAACAAAACATATGCTTAAGTTAATAAAAATGATCAATTTGTAGTCCAAAGAAAGAAAGTAGGATGTCATATAACAAAAGTTAATATTAAATGAATTAACCAAAAGAGTTTGACTCCAAGATGTTATTCGAAACGATCGTATTGAAGTCAACAAAATCAAAGCCGTGTGCAGATCCAGAAAAGTTTTCATAATCTTTTACAGTTGTATCGTGGTAAAAGTTAAGTTTTATTTCCGGATCAGAAAACTTCAATTTTGAAGTGTTTGGTGCGACGTTAGGTTTCTTGACGTATATTGAACTATCTTCTTTAAGATAGCGCTGTAATTTTGAAAACCATTTCTTCCCACAAGATACATGAATTTTGCTTCCCTAAAAAAGCAACAAATAACAAATATTTAAATATAATGGGTATGAATATGAATAACTTTTTACAAAAATAATAATTGAATATATGCATCTTATACCTCCTCATCCATCAGAATAATTTCTATCGAGTATGTCTCGTTTGGATCAAATTTTGACTTTTGAGTCCAAAGACGTATGATCCGAACTTTAATTGTGAAATCTTCCTTGATTGAGTATATTTCATTTATAGGAGTAATATGTTCCATTGTACCTTGCAATTTAAATAAAAAAAAAAAAAAAAAAAAAAAAACTTGTATATTTAACAAAAATTTTCAAAAAAAAAAAACACAATTAGTTCCATTGTACATTTGAGTATAATGAAAAAAAACACAATAAATCACAGAAATGACATTGATAGCAGTGTATTACACGGTTAATATATTAAAATGACTTTTTTGTATTCAATATTGGATAATATAGCATCTTCTTTTTGACTTTATTTATTGATTAAAAAGTATTAAATAAGGAGTAAACATTAATATGGGCGTTAATACAATAAATAGCAATGTACTATCGTATAGAAAAAATAAAAGTATCATGATATTAGAAAACAAAATAAAGTCCACTGTTGTTTCACCGAAAAGAAGTGGATTGGAATTAAAATAAATAACAAATGCAATGGACTTGAAATAAATAAAAATGCAACAGCTAACAATGTACTTCCATTCTTTATTTGAGTATTTTCACCTTAGCATCTCCTTATTTAAATGCTATCACCAAAAAGAAAACAAAAGTACTCGAAGCATATATACGTAATCCCTTTCCATTTTAACATGTTTATATATAACTAAAAGAAATAAATTACTTTCACACTGGATAAAAGGAGAAAAAAGCATATCCTAGACCAATCATATTAAAATAAGACTTTAGAAGTAAGATAAATCAAACAAAGATTTAAAAATAACTTTACAACATACTTTATAAAGGCAAAATGATAGATATTACCCTTTAAATGCAAAATATCATAAATAAGTTAAACAAATTTGTTATACCTCTTATGTTAGGCAAATAAGTTAGTTAGGGGTAATATGGTAAATCATCAAATTAAAGAGTATCTTATTAGTGGGAGGGGCATTTTAGGGTATTTATCTATCATGTCAGATAGTATAAGAAGAGGGTAGTGGGCAGGGATATGATTCTCATGAGACTTCAATTATGATTTTCCACCTTACAGTGGGTGGTTATAATCCAGTGGCCAAGTTCTGTTCAAACATATCAACATCCAAGAGTGCCGACAATCATCAATCATAAAAACATGGTTTGGGTTTATCAATCACCCTTTATTATGGAGATTATTTTCTCTTTTGAAATCAAAACACAATAGTGGATTGGCCTATGCCAACAACCATGGTTTGGTAAACATGTAACAAGTTAAACTAACAAACCATTCAAAAAATTGCATTAAACATTTTTAAATTCAAATAAGGAATGGTTACTTAAACCAATCAAAAATAACTTTAACCCGAAGGATTAATAAATCATGATTCTATTTTGAAATCCAGATGCCGGTCCAACAATGTAAATATTGAAATAAATTTACTGGCAAAACATCCAAACTTTCGGTTCTTCATGAAAGTATAATGCTATTTTACAAAAGGGTCTCTTTGGTAGAAAAAATAACATAACTGGTACATGAAACTTGGTTGCTACTCCTCGAAATGGTTAACATGTTAATAAAAAAGAATTCAAGAATGAAAAGTGGGTTGAAATCAATTAAGAATGTGGATGAAAAAAGAACATCTCAAAGGTAAAGAGCAATACGATTTATGAAACATAAGTAGACATGTGATATACCATAAACCTTAATAGGTAAAAAAGAAAAAACTGATGAAAATAACATTTATAGTAAAAAACGATAACAGGTAAAAAAAATGGGGAAAACTGATGTTAGATATTACCCTTTAAATGCAAAATATCATAAATAAGTTGAACAAATTTGTTATACCTCTAATATTAGGCAAATTAGTTGGTTAAGGGTAGTATGGAAAAGTATAAGAAGAGGGTAGTGAGCAGGGATATGATTCTCTTGAGACCTCAATTATGATTTTCCACCTTACAGTGAGTGGTTTGTAACGCCCTGTTCCGAATAGCTTTCCTAATTCGGGACTGTGGCCTGAATATAGGTTGTCATAAGGCTTAGGTCCTTTGGAAAAGAGAGATCTAGACCCATTAGGTACATATAATGTAATTGAGGTGATCCAAGAGTTTGGGTTGTGCCTTGGAGCCAATGGGTATATCGGTAAAGTGGCAGTTCAAGCTCTTAATGACATTTGGATTTTCGTTTGGAAGGTTTTGAGGTGAGTATAAGTTGATAGATGTGTAGAGCTTCTCGCCACCTTTCCGTGGATATAAAGAACGTCAAAAACGGAGTTGAAACGAAGAAGTTATGGCCATTTGAAGTTGGAGTAGTTCGGGTGAGTGATCGTTGACTTGTTGACCAAGTTCATTTAAGGCTCACGACATGAGCATGAAGTGCTCACGACGTGAGGAGTGCCTGATGCACCAAAACCCTAATTTTCGGGAATTTAAAGGTATGAGATGATTAGGGTTGCTTCTCCTCGGCCTCTTTCACTCCCAAGACCTCTAGAAACCCTAATCTCAGCCCCCATTGAAGTCCTTGGTTATTCTTGGTGTTATTCAAGAGATTTTGAAGCTTTGAATCCCTTTGAGGAAGAAGAAGATTATTGGTGGTGCATTTGTTAGCATTTTGGCTTCATCATCAGCTAGTTGAGGAGCTTTTGGACCTTTGTAAGTCCTCAAGCTCATGCCTCTCCTTTCCTTGCTTGCTAGATCTAAGTTTCCATGCATTTTATGGTTTGTAATGTTGGTTAGCATGCATGGAATCCATAAAGTTGGCAACTTTATGGATTATGTTGGTACCTTAAGGCCTATAAGTTCTAAATTTGGACTTTGGTCATGGTTTTGGACTCCAAGTTTAAGTCTTGGCCCTTTTTCCTTCATTTTGACCTAAGTTGGTGTTTAAGTCATGTATTGGACATATGTGACTGAAAAGCTTCGATTTTTATGGTCCTTGGGGTCAAAGAAGACCCTCTAGACTGTCCCATGTTAAAGCTTAATGGATTAGGAGCTTAATGCTCATTTTTTGTCAGATCTGGACTCACGACGTGAGGAATGAAGCCTCACGACGTGAGAGCATGTTCGAGGAAGTTTCTGGGCTAAAGTCACGACCTCACGACGTGAACATAAGGTGCTCACGACGTGAGCATCACCTGTGCAAGTTTTGGGCTCTTTGATTGTTGGCTAGCTTGGTATTGGACTTATCCTTTGGTTTGGGCTCATAATGGACTAAGGATTTTAGAGTAATGGATTTCTGGTTGGGCTTGCCTTGCTGGGCTTGCCCTAATGGACCTTGGATGATGAGTTGGGCCTTAGTAGGCCCAATGTAGTTAGGCCTTGATTGGGCCCAATGGGCTTGGACCCTTGGGCCATCGGAAAATCATTGGTTTAGAAAAGTAAATGGGATTTAGGGAAAGGCCCATATAAGGGTTTGGTCCCAATTGGGAAAATTAGGCCATTAATGGGCTTTTATGGATCTTATAGTTTTGGGCCTTGTTGGTTTTAGGCTTGGGCCTTTGTTGTGAGTCTTGTTGGGTCAGGGGTAAAATGGTCATTTTACCCCAAGTAAGGATTATGGAACATGGTTTGGAACCTAATTGCTAATTGGTTGACATTCTGGTGTTGATAGTTCTGGGAGTCGGCAGGGCTGCAGCCAAGGATTTCTTATCGTGAGATTCAACATTCAGGTGAGTTACCTTCCCGATATAAGTGGGTCGAAGGCACCAATGTCGGTCCATTAGTAGTTGTTTATAGTAGAGATGATTGTCTTTGTTATAATTGTCTGGTATGCCACTATCTGTTGAGATTTATGTGCTTGTATGCTATGTTATTACGTGGTAGTGGTAGGGGGTGAAGTAGACCCCGTAACCGGTCGAAAAAGACTAAAGGGGTAGGCCAACACCTAGATATGCTAGGCAGTATGTGATTATGTGCTTATATGCTAGGATATTATATGGTAGTGATATGGGGTGAAATAGACCCCGTAACCGGTTAAAAGAAACCGAATGGGTAGGCCATCACCCAAATATGCTAGGCAGTTACTGGTTGAAAGAGACCGAACGGGTAGGCCAGCGTCCTGATATGCTAGGCGGTTATCGGTTGAAAGAGACCGAAGGGGTAGGCCAGCACCCTAATATGCTAGGCGGTACCAGTTGAAAGAGACCGAAGGGGTAGGCCAGCACCCGAATATGCTAGGCCGTATGTTTATTGTATGGTATGTGGTATAATGGGGGGACTCACTAAGCTTCGTGCTTACGGTTTTCAGTTTTAGTTTCAGGTACTTTTTCTTCAAAAGGAAAAGGAGCTTGCATGATCGTAGCGCATCACACTATGTTTTTCCGCACATTAGATCTTTGGGAGTTGTACTCTGATATTATTTTTCTATGACATGTTTTGGGTATTTGACATATTGGTTTTGATTATGATATGGGTTGGCACTGTGGATGTTTTCAGACTTCTTTTTTTATTATTACTTAATTAAATGAAATTTTTAGTCATGAATTTTGGGATGTTACATGGTTATAATCCAGTGGCCAAGTTCTTTTCAAACATATCAACATCCAAGAGTGTCGACACTGATCAATCATAAAAACAAGTAAAAAAGAAAAAACTGATAAATATACAATTTATAGTATAAAACGATAACAGGTAAAAAATGGGGAAAAAACTGATGAAACTTGGTTGCTATTCCTCGAAATGGTTAACATTATAATAAAAAAGAGTTCAAGAATGAAAAGTGGGTTGAAATTGATTAAGAATGTGAATAAAAAAAGAACATCTAAAAGGTAAAGAACAATGTAGGCTTGTTAACCTGATGATAAATTTTTGACCTCTGAAATCGTATTGAAACAGGAACGTAAACAGGAATGTAAACATGTATATATATACAAATATTTAAATTAGGAAGAGATGATATATTTCAATATTTTATTGTTATTAAATGGAATTTAAATTGATTGCCTGATTTATTGGGATTGATATTTCATATTCCATATATAGATATAGATAGAGTTAAAAAAAATTATCTTCTGGATTTTTTCCAGATATGTACTAGGTATAATTGAAATTTAAATTTGAACTTTCGTGATTTACTAATTTACAATATTTTGTTTCCTGATTTACAACATTTTTTTCGAATGGAAAGGCAAAGTGGGATTTTTGTACTATTTTATTAGAAGAGAAGATATATATATATATATATATATATATATATATATATATATATATATATATATATATATATATATATATATATATATATATATATATATATATATATATATATATATATATAGGGGTGAGATCGGTTGAGAACTCATAGTTTCACGAGAACCCGAGAACTAAAAGTGGAGCGTTAGATCAAAACTAATTCATTAAGGGCATGATCGTAATATGATCAATCTCATTTAATTTTAATTTTTTTTATTGTAAATATTAATAGAAATGTCTAAAAACTACATAATAAATCAAATTTTTGGATTTTTTTAAAAATAGTTTTTTTCAGTTTTTTTTTAAAAAGTGCAGAACCCGAGAACTAAAAGTGGAGCGTTAGATCAAAACTAATTCATTAAGGGCATGATCGTAATATGATCAATCTCATTTAATTTTTTTTATTGTAAATATTAATAGAAATGTCTAAAAACTACATAATAAATCAAATTTTTGGATTTTTTTAAAAATAGTTTTTTTCAGTTTTTTTTGAAAAAGTGCAGATTTTTTAATTTTTTATAGAAAACATGAATTTTTGAAAAAAAAATATATATTTTTTTTAAAAATGTAATTTTTTTAGAAGCATTTAAAAATCAATAAAATTAACAAAAAAAAACTGGAAAATTTAAAAAAATACTATAGTTTTTTAACCAAAAAAATCAACATTTTTGGTACATTTATGCATATTTTTACAAATGCATATATGCATATTTCATATATTATAATATTTGTAAGGAAATCATAAGAAAACTCATTTTATTTACTAATCTATAAACACAATATAATAAATATTTTATTCGATACAAAATAAAATGTTAAAAACAAAAAAAAATGCTACAAAATTTCAAAGCGTTTTCATGTCTTCGTGTCAATATTTCCATATTTTTCTTCAATTTATCATTTTTCACATCTTCAATATCCACCACAATTTCTTCCAAATCTACAAGAAAATAAAAAAAATTGATTGATGCAAAAACACTCACAAAAATAAATATGTGATTTACATGTGATTAACATATGAATTATAGACGATTCACATATGAATTACATGAGATGCATATGTGAATTACATGTAATTTACATGTGAATCACATGTAATTCATATGTGATTCATATGTGAATTACATGTGAATCACATGTAATTCATATGTGATTTACATATGAATTATATGTGAATTACATGTAATTCATATATGATTTACATGTGAATCACATGTAATTCATATGTGATTTACATGTGAATTACATGTAATTCATATGTGAATTACATGTAAATCACATGTAGTTCACATATGAATCACATGTAATTCATATGTGAATCACATGTAATTCATGTGAATTACATGTTATTTACATGTGATTCCACATGTAATTCATATGTGTTCACTCGTTGCTTTACATGTGATTCATATGTGAATTACATGTAATTTACATGTGAATCACATGTAATTCATATGTGAATTACATGTGATTCATATGTGAATTACATGTGAGTCACATGTGACTTATATGTGAATTACATGTGAATCAGATGTAATTCATATGTGAATTACATATTATTTACATGTGAATCACATGTAATTTATATGTGTTCACTCGTGATTTACATGTGAATCACATGTAATTCATATGTCAATTACATGTGAATCACATGTAATTCATATGTGTTCACTTGTGATTTATATGTGAATCACATGTGATTCATATGTGAATTACATGTAATTTACATGTGAATCACATGTGATTCATATGTGGTTCACACGTGATTTACATATAAACTAAACTTTAGTGCTTTTCAAGATGATTAAATAAGTAACTTACTATGAGAAAACAAGGAAACGAGATGATTGTTTCAACAAAGCAATCAAACACATAGCTCTGGTAGTAAGATCTGATGTGTGGTATTTGATTGTAAGTTCAACATCATCATTTTCATATACCTGTTTATAAAAACTCAAAAATTAACAAATATATCATATGCATAACATATCAATTGTCATAAGAAAGACAGATAAAGAAAACTCACGGTTATAGGTTCCTCAAGATCAATCATTCCAATACCATTTACCAACATGTCACCATATTCCTCTATGTACCATAAAGCCACCACATTGTTGTCTGTTACCATTTTGGTTTACAAGTAGATTAGATGGCTTTATGTCCTTATGAATTACATGTCTTTCATGGTGTAAATACACAAGACCCTGCAACACCTGTCATAAACACTACATTCATCATATATAGAACAGAACATAAATTTTCTCCAACATAAAAAGGTGGAACAAGGTAGGAGTAGGACATGGAAAAAGACATAAATACCCTCCTTATCCTCAAGTTAGAAGTGGGACATGGAAAAAGAATTTCTTCTCAACTAACCTATTTGCAGAGAACATCAAGATATGGTTCAAGAATGGTCTTGAGTTGTCTGATCACATCAGTCAAATATCCATGATCCATGTATTAAAAAACCAAAAAGATGGCTCCATTGTGGTAGAAAGAGTGATAGCAGACAACAATGTGAGGGAATTGAGATGCTTGATTGATTTTCAGCTCTTGCACAATTAAAGAAACCCAATTTTTTGAATTACCATTGATATGTTCTTCAACCTGCTCCTATCATATTATACAAGTTCAAATAACCATTTTAACCTTAAACATACAACAAGCAAGAAATGGGAAAACTGTATATCACCAAACTTACTGTGAGTTTATGTTATTTAAGTATTTAAAATTTCATTTTATGACAGTTCTCAAATAAACAGTCATTATTGTTTCAGCATTGTTTCTGGATAAAAGGGTAAAATGGTTATTTACTCTCATTTAGATCTCAAATAAACAGTTATTATTGATTCAACATTGTTTGTCATTTACAATTTCAATTTACAACAGTTAGTAAATAATCAGTTAGCATCACTTCTAGACAAGAGGATAAAATAGTAATTTTTTTTCATACAGACATCAAATTAGAAAACAAGTTGATGAAATGATGAACAAACCTGTAGAATGCCAAGTTCGAGGGTAGTAGAATTCCTTTAACTTTGCTTTTCCAACACAAATTTCAGCATCAGAAAAAGACTCCAGCTTTGTGTAAATATTTTCTAAATCTAACCATGCTTCCATTTCCAATTTCCTCTAGCTTTCATGTTCAAACAATAATAATAATAATAATAATAATAATAATAATAATAATAATAATAATAATTCTCCTCAATTCTGAATCAATTACTTTGATTTTTATCAGGAAAACAAGAACTTGTGAACAATACATAGATAGAGAACACAAAACTGCTTTACTCCTGTAAAATCATGTCAATCTTCAAGGATTCACATAGTATAAAATCAAGCACCAATACCAGGTGACCTAATAGCATACATATCCAAAATTGTCTAGCATCGATAAGAATGTAAGATCTCTATAAATACGTATAACTAAGAAAACGTGAAACCATACATCAAATCAGAATAGCATAATATGCAAACACAACTAAATCAAGCTTAATTAAAGAGAGATCGATAGGATATACGACAAAAGTAATATAAGGAATTTAATTAGGGGAATGAAAACCTCGAAGTGATCCTGAATTTTGCAAGGATCAAGGGGCTGGCCCTGAGGATCAACACATGGAGTCATCATATCAGGACGTTGATACATGTTGGAAAGCAATATGTAGGGTTGATGATGGATTTAGTGTGGATACTTGAGCATCGATCCTCATGGCGACAAGCTCTGATATGAAAGATATACAAAAAACAAATGAGTGATGAGATGTAGTCACGAATCGATCGTCGGAGATGAGGCGAAGATTTGATTCGATCGCCGGAGATGAGGCATAGATGCGACTCAATCGTGACATGGCCAAAACTTCGGGAGGCGATGCGACACCGGAAGGTGATGCGACGATAGGAGGAAAGAAGGACAAATCTAGTTCTATGTTATACGGATGGTCGGAGACGACAATGATTTGATACAGTGCTGTTTTTTAGGGGCGTGATGGAGAGACTTGTAAGCCGCTGTAGATGGTGGTCGTTGACAGATGTAGGGGGTGGCGGAAGGTGGAGGGAGGTGGGAGTTGGAGTCGTAAGGAGGAGGTCGATGGAGAGGGTGTCAGTGAATAAAATCGAGAGAAAGAGAAATATACTTTTTAGGGATTTTTGCATTAACTAGGATATTGGTTTTTTATTTTTAACTTATTTTTTATTTTATTATTTTATATACCATATTTACCACTATGGTGTATCGATAAAAACCTAAAATGTCATTGCATTCTCTTATATTTACAATAATGCAATGATCAATCCAAACCGTTCAATAATACAATCCAACGTTCCACTTTTAGTTTTCGGGTTCTCGGGAAACTATAGGTTCTCAAATGATCCTTCCTATATATATATATATATATATATATATATATATATATATATATATATATATATATATATATATATATATATATATATATATATTGACAAAAATCGGGGCCTTATTTTTACCGGGCTGTGCGGTCGCACCTCCTTAGGGCCGCCCATGGATGTGTGTGTTCGTATGAGCCGGTGGGTGTGTTTAGGATGTGTGGCGTGTTTGGATTTTGATCCATTTTTTAGATTTTCGGTGAATGAGAAATGATGTTTAAAAGAGAAAAAAATTAATGAGTTCGGTGTGTATATAAAATAAAATGATATTTATAGATAAATATTGAATATATTTTTAAAATTTGTTATCTTTTTATTTTTTGTTTTAAAAGGCCGACGTTAAAAAAAAAAAAAAAAAAAAAAAAAAAAAAAAAAAAAAAAAAAAAAGACGGTAACATGACCGTTTACACCTCGCTCTTGTAAGTTGTAAGACAACATAAGTCTACTTACGCCACAACAAACCAACGCCCTTCAGGTGGTGGTTCTCACGCCTATGGTGGGGTTGCCACCTCTTTTTACGAATGGCATTACGCCACCACTTCCTGTAGTCTAAGAAAACAGTTTATGAAATACCAACTCGCGAGTATGTTATCACTCCTAGATACAATACATATTAAAGAGATTAAATACCCACTTATACTGAACTAGTATCTTATCTACGCGCATGAGGAGGTGCGTGGATTACTTAATAAACTGTTAATTTTAATCTCAATTAATATATATTTATATTAGTAATAGCATCACAGACTGAAATTTGAGATTTTGTCGAGTATGATCTTGATAACCAGGATGAAGATTGGCTTCAAGAGTTCAACAAAGAATGACTGATCCTTCCATCTCAAATGTAATAGTTCTGTTGTACGATTCTTTTGTTGTCTTCCATATTGAATTTTTTATGAAAAAATTAGTGCAGATTTGAGACTATTTTATTAAATAGAAATATTGGATCATCAGGCTCGGGATAGAGCAGGAGTTAAGGTTCTTCTTTTATGTTTTTAATTTTATTACATTTGATTTTTCCACTCTTATACTAAATTATATTTTACATATTTGGTAGGCACTTCAAGCTTTTAAATACAATATGGAGTATTTCAGTCAATTTACAGTTGCTGGGAAAAAAAAGGGATGCCATATTTCTCTATTATTTGCAATATTATTAATTTATGGTGTTTAAAATTTGTTTATCCTTCCATCTTTTCCTCGTTCCAAATTTGTTTACATTGAGGATGGATTTTTGGAGTCGGATGATTTTCCGCACAACAACCATGTACGTTTTTAGCAGTCTATCAAACCAGAAATCAGACCAGAAATCAGAGGATAACCTGTCCCATATTCTTCTTGGATACATATATTTCGGTACATAATCTTATAACTTTTCTTATTTTACCTGTTTCTGTATTTTCACATAACTAGTATATTCTAGATTTCTAGTGGTAGAAGTGGAATGGCTCATTCCATTGGCATCAAACGAAAAGTTGTTTGATAGTTTTTGGTAATGATGAAATTGTTCAAAGAATAGAATTGGAATGAAAAATCTTTTTGTTTTGGGTGATGGAATGAAATTAATCATTCCGGTTCCTTCGATGGAATGTAATGTAAAATGTCAATATAACCCATTTATTATTCTTTTATTTAAACAAAAAATTACATAAATGGTTATTATGGTTTACCAAAGGGAAAATGAGAGAGTAGC
The DNA here is from genome assembly GCF_052849685.1 of Lactuca virosa. NCBI lineage: Eukaryota > Viridiplantae > Streptophyta > Magnoliopsida > Asterales > Asteraceae > Lactuca > Lactuca virosa. Next base: position 183,955,170 of record NC_136427.1, on the reverse strand, counting down.
CTATTATGTATTTCATATTTACTCATTCAGTCCCTTAAGTTATTTTCAAGGAGGGAACAAACTTTGAAGTAACGTGTCTTTTTAGTCTCTCTAACCTATATTAACAGATTTCATGTGCCACTTAAGCATTTGTCATTTAAAAGTCAAAATAGTGAACACTTAAAAGTCAAAATTATGACTATTTTGACTTTTCATATAATCCTTTGTCTAAATTTTGCTACGTTTTGCCCTTATTCACCCATTTGTTGATTCCAAGTATTGAATTCGTCGACGATCCTTGGGGTTTAACTCCATCAATCTGATTTGTGGTTCCAAGTTGGAGTTTATGGCGAGGATCTAGTAAGTCGATTAAGTTTTGTGAATCGCTAACTTTGTATTGAAAATTAGATGTGGTTGTAGACAGATGAGTATTTTGCAATGAGTGCGATAAGGGGATTGCTTGTCTATGGAAGCATCGGACAACCAATTATATGATTTGGTAGGCGCATTGAAATCATGGGTCCCTCAGCGGTCCAAGCTGTCGAGGGACTTTTGGATGCCCGATCAGAATTGCAGGGTTTTCCACGAGTGTGATTCCCAGTTTACCTTTTACAATCGCAAACATCACTGTAGATTTTGTAGCCGTGTATTCAACACCCATTTGTTGATTCGATTTCTGATTTCCAAAAGATTGAAATTTTTTCAAAGAATTCTCCAAGTAGCATCCTGGATCAAGGATTTTGGGATTGTTTTGAAGCGCCAGAGGTTTCACCACTGATGACCTGGTCGATAAACTTCATGGCAAGTCTCCTATGGTTAAGATAAGACAGTTGGTTGAAGGAACTCCTTCACGTTTTTCCCATTTGGGATGAAAAAGATGAACAACAACAATGAGTCTTTGAATTTTTTTGACTTTTCAAAGTTAATGATAAGGAAAATGGGTCAATGTCTATGTGGCAAAGGGGTAAACGGGTTACCCCTTCATTTTGTCAAAAGTGACCAAATCGACCCGACAAAAAACAGTTTGTTCCCTTAAAAGGCACGAAAAACACTTTAGGGACTGAACGGGTAAAATCGAAATACATACTAGAACAGTTGTGTCATTTTCCCTTTACCAAATGTCACATCTTCGATCCTATTAATTTTGTTAATTTTTTCTTGATGAACATGGTCTGTGAAGTTTCTATAACTTGTACAGTTGGTCCCACATGATCAGGACCTAATATCATTTGCGTCTTCAAAAATAAACAATGACCACGATAAAATATAGAAACGGTGACTATAAGTATTTTATGATGGCGGTTTAATTTCTTATTTGTGTCGATAAGGTAAGCAATATATAGTCATGATAACAAATAAATATTGCCACATATTTAATTATCATTGTTGAACTTCATGATAACAAATAAACATTTGTCACCGTATGGTTAAAATATGTCGCTGTAACTATTTTATATTGATGATTAATTTATGATATATTTCTGGGATATATACACTAAAGTTTCAATATTTTCAACGATTTGACAAGAAAATCTTAAACTTTATTTTGTTGACAGTAAAGTTCTAACTATCAACAGTGTTTGACACGCATACCCTTTTTTTGTCGGTTACCCGGTAAATAAGACTTTACTGGAAAAAAAAATAAAGTTTAGGACTTTCTACTCAAATCCTTAATTACGAATTTACTGTCAAAAAAATAAAGTTTAGGACTTTTTTGTCAAATCGTTGAAAAATATTGGGACCTTACTGTATAGTCTTGGTTTCCCTAAAAACAAATAATTTTATTATCCTCGTAAGGGGACAGATTGTACAAACACAAATAACACACACCTAGTCAAAAAGACGTGAATGTGGAGAAGGGGTAAGAAGGACAGTTTCGTATTTTTTGGTTTCTTAGTTCTCCATTTTTAGGACTGCAAAAAGCCAACACAACCCTAGTTCTTTCTTTCTTTCTTTCTTTCTTGATTATCTCCATTTTTAAAATGCCTATTTGTTGAGATTAAAAAAACGGTAATGATTTCAATAGGATCTAGCTGATAGGTTCCAATAACTCTTATGCTTAAAGACTATCATACCATTAAATTTCTAACAAAAAAGAAGAAATATATACACTAAAGTCCCACTATTTTCAACGATTTGACAAAAAAACCCTAAACTTTATTTTTTTGATAGTAAAGTCCTAATTCACAATTTGACAAAAAAGTCTTAAATTTTATTTTTTGACAGTAAAGTCCTAATTACCGACTAACCGACAAAAAATGGTAAGCATGTCAAAAACTATCGGTAGTTAGGACTTCCTAAAAATAAAGTTTAGGACTCTCTAACAATAGTCACGATAAAATATTAAACATGTCATTACAAGTTCTCAATAATCATAATAAAAGAAAAATCATGTGACTATAGTTATTTTATGGTTACTATTAAACATGTCATTACTTGTGAGTCATTAAATGTACAATACGTGTGTGTGTGTGTGTATATATATATATATATATATATATATATATATATATATATATATAAATATAAAATAAACATATTCATCATTTCTTGAAATTTAAGAGGCACAAAAAATATAAAATTAAATACAATCATTTAATGCTAATCTCCTCAAAACGACTAATAATTAATCATTACCAAAGATAAGAAAAACCCAACATGGAAAGAAGACCAGGAATTGATTTGAAATCCCATATTCTCCTCCTTTTCTAAGGTTTTTTTTTTTTTAATTAAAAATTAATATCTTCATCTCTTCCTGCGTAGCCTCTAGAATTACGCAAAAATTTACAGACATACCAATGGCTTGGACGTCAACATCTTATCGGTTGCTTTCTCTTCTCAAAGGTAAGCTTCTTCCCCATAAAAACATGTAGTTTGTCTTTTGTTGAAGCTTCAGCCTAACAGGTCACTTTGAATTTGATCCTCTTCGTCTATCAGAGTATGATCAGAGCTTGTTTTTAAAACAAATAGACCATATTAAGAACCATGTTAGCACGAACTATCCTGGATTAACAGAAAAAAAAAACTTGAATATCTAAGATCTTGAGTTTAAGATCAAACCTAGGTTTGTTACCCATCTTCCACAACAAAATGCTAGCATTCATTATTTTCCAAAAAAAAAACCTAACGTATACATATGGTTGATTGTTTGTTACCTAGGTGCCGTACGTCGCTTTCTGAGAGAATTGGAAAGAACGGCCATTAACAACTGATATCGTAAAAGAACTTGAAGATGAACTTGCATATCAATTCTTAGGCTTTGTTTGGCGTACTAGCTGAAAAGCTAGCTGTTAGCTGAAAAGCTAGCTGATAGCTGAAAAGCTAGCTGATAAAAAATAGCGTTTGGTAAAACTAGCTGAAAAGCTAGCTGAAATATATAAAATTACATAAAAGGACATGTAAGAGTATGTGTTTCTATAATTAATTAAGGGATGTATTTGGAAAATTTTTAAAAAAACTCCTAAAAAGCTAGTCTAAGTAGCTTTTCAAAAAGCTAGCTTATAAGCTACTTTTTGGCTTACCAAACACGACAACATAAAAAAGCTCGAAAAATAAGCTAGCTTATCAGCTAGCTGTGGCGTGCCAAACATTAATTATTCCTTTTTTTCTAAATTATGACCATTTGTTTATGACGCTTATGTTTTTTTTTCGATATTTTTTATTTACTGAAACTTAAATAACATATTAACAAATTGTTTCTCTAATTCTCTGTGTAAATAATTGCAATATCCTGTGTGGCTTCTGGTTTGAGTAAGCTTTCATGTATATGTAAAAGGTTTTATTGAACAGTTTCTTGTAAACACAATTGATCCAATCTCACAATCAAAGCAACACTTCCTCATCAACAACCATTGTAACCGTCTGCTTTCAAATGTCAACAAAAATATTTGTGGTGGCTTGGGTGGTGTTTTTCACTGTATGTACCGGAACTGCTACTAGACAAAACATTATATATATATATATATATATATATATATATATATATATATATATATATATATATATATATATTAGGTGGAAGTTTTTATTTAGTTTTTGGTTTTCACTTGGTTCTTAAAGCACATGGATATTACAATGACAAAACATCTATGTAGTAGATAGAACATAGGGTTAAATGGAATTTATGCAATGAATTGCATTATTTTTCAATTTATACAGTAAATGATTTTTCGTTATAAATATGCACTATGATTCGTCAACCGCTACATTTTCATTATTCGACTACACAATCGCCATCATGTTTTGTAACTAAACATGCTAAATATGACTATTAACAAGGTTTGGTTAAGTTACTCTTGAAAAATACTTTTTCACTTACTAAAATACCCTTATCTCTTTGTGTTCCCTTCATTACACTCTCCCCTTGCTGGCTAATATATCTCATTTTAGATGATATAATTTCATATGTTGGAAGAAACTAAAATACTGGAATAACATTATCTAAATTCTATACCGATTGGATACCACAATGCTTCTAAAGTTGGGTTTCGCCGGTTACCTAAGTCACATGGTTATACGAACAACAATACACAAAAATCTTGAATGTTTTCTTAAAAAACTTACATTATGGGCCAATATGAAACAAGCTAACTTCTTATACTGATATGATTAAAAAAACATTGTTGGCTTTTTGATTAGGGTAGTAAGTAAATTTGTTCGGGGAAGAAATCAAATTGTTCAAAAATTTATTTAAAGTATGTTGATGGTATAAAATAACAATTTGATTTTAATGTTATTTTTTATGCTATATATAATGGGTGTACATCATAGGTTATTGAACTTGTAATAATTATTCTAATTTAGTTATTTTTCAAATTGAATATCACATGCATTCCTAAACTTGATTAGGTTACCCCTTAGTGCCATGAGTGTGCAAAACCTTTTGAAATGTAATTTCAAAAGTCAAAAAAATTGTCTTATTTTGTCAATGTTAGTAGTTGAATTAAGTTGAATTGACGCAATGTCCAAGCTTGAACACTACTTCACATTAGATTAGCATCATAACATACCTATTTTCGAAACTAGAACCCTCTCACTTTTAAATTTAGTGAAGATGATATTTTTCAATGTGAATTAGTGAACCTAATATTTTCGATGTGAATGTAGTTGTACATTTCAATGTAAATTGAAATTTAATGAACCAAATGCTAATTTATGATTGCAAATTTTGATTTAGCAAACTTGATGTGAATTTAGTGAGCTTGATATGTAATAGCAATGTATATTTTGATTTGTTATATATATATATATATATATATATATATATATATATATATATATATATATATATATATATATTGATAATAACAATATATTTAAGTTGTTTGTAATAAGGTGCCATTGGTTGTTTGTAATTATCTAACTACACCTAGATTTAAACTACGCTGCAACAGTTTGGTATATTTCATAAATATTATGTTTTTAATTAGTAAAAAAATACAATATCCAATAAAAATGATAGGGATGTTTTTATAAACTAATAAACAAAATAACATCCGTATCTTTTGCGATTAGAAAAACTGAAGTTGTTTATGTATATGTACACGCATTCAATAAATGCATAACCGATCAATAATAATCTGTGTCTGCCACCTACTATATATATATATATATATATATATATATATATATATATATATATATATATATATATATATATATATATATATATATATATAGGGAAGAGTTATATGGAAAACAAAAAACCTTAGAAAAATCCTAAAAACCTTAAAAATGCATAAAAAACAGTTTGAGATCACAGATCTATTTTTTTGACATTACATAAGTAAAAATCGCAGGTTTTTATTTAAAATCAGTGAAAAAATAATTGAATATATATATATATATATATATATATATATATATATATATATATATATATATATATATATATATATATATTTATAACAGATCTATTTTTTGACATTACATAAGTAAAAATCGCAAGTTTTTACTTAAAATCAGTGAAAAAATAATTGAATATATATATATATATATATATATATATATATATATATATATATATATATATATATATATATATATATAATTATTTTTTTAATTTTTTTATCGAATTTAACATAAAAGTAACGAGTTTTACTAATATAAAGTCCAAAAAAAAAAGATTTGTGATCTCAAAGTATTTTTTATATGCATTTTTAGGGTTTTTTGTTTTTCATAATACCTAATACTATATATATATATATATATATATATATATATATATATATATATATATATATATATATATATATATATATATATATATATGGAAGAGTTATATGGAAAACAAAAAACCTTAGAAAATTCTAGAAACCTTAAAAATGCATAAAAAAACAGTTTGAGATCACATATCTATTTTTTTGACATTACATAAGTAAAAATCGCAGGTTTTTACTTAAAATCAGTGAAAAAATAATTGAGTATATATATATACATATATATATATATATATATATATATATAAATTATTTATATATATATATATATAACAGATCTATTTTTTTGACATTACATAAGTAAAAATCGCAGGTTTTTACTTAAAATCAGTGAATATATATATATATATATATATATATATATATATATATATATATATATATATATATATATATATATAAATTATTTTTTTAATTTTTTTATCGAATTTAACATAAAAGTAGCGAGTTTTACTAATATAAAGTCCAAAAAAAAAGATTTGTGATCTCAAAGTATTTTTTATATGCATTTTTAGGGTTTTTTGTTTTTCATAATACCTAATATATATATATATATATATATATATATATATATATATATATATATATATATATATATATATATATATATATATATATATATATATATAACTAAAACTATTTTACGGTGACGATTTAATTTATGAGGTATTTGTAAACCTAATAATACTCACCATAAAAGATAAAATCAATAGCTACAAGAATTGTTTTGTAATGATTTACCTTCTAACTCGAGACAAAAAGCACACAATAGTGATAATAAAAAAAATAAAGAGTGACTGTAGGTGTATTATTGGTAACGATTATCAAAAATTAGATTGACACCACTCAAAAAATCCCTACCATATAGTGGCGATTTTACCAATAGCAATAGTTTGTCATGAGTTATAGTCACCACAACTAAATATCACCATAACTTGTCAACAATCACTCGACATTTTAACACGCCTTGATTAAAAAAATACTCATCATAAAATTTCTATTGTTATGGTTTTTTACGTCGCCAAAAGTCATCTTTGTACTAGTGATGGAAAAATGGAGACGCCCCTATATACTCCACTTTTAGTTTACAAGTACCGATGCTTATCAAGAAATACACAACAATAAGAGGCATGCATGCAAAGAAGTTATTAGCATTCATCAGTTTTCTTTGGAGAACCCACCTATAATCAATTCAACAAGGAAGCCTATCTCCCTTGTTCTTGTATTTTTCTGAATGGTTAGTCGACATGGGAAGAAGGAGAAAGATTTGTTGTGCCGAGTAAAGGAGGGAATCACTTGATTCTCAGTTGCTACATTCAGATTACACTAAACCTAACGAGACAATCTCTAAGGTAATCAATGTTGAGACCGATTTGATTTTCATCCTCGCTGCTCTCCTCTATGCTATGATTTAGACCTTCTCACAAAATATTTTCCACAACATTGTTTTTTATGTTAGTGACAATAATCAAGACGCTAAGGGAAGGGTTTCCTAATGAAGGTTGTTGATAGCATCAGTGTTAGATCAAGTTTTTAAAGTGGTGTGAAATGGAAGCGTTGTCGATGTTTAGCGGATGGTGATAAAGATGATAGTGTGAGAAAGGAAGGGAAGCAATAGAGTGTGTAGTTTTATTAAGGTTGAGATATGGCGGGGGAGGGGTAAGAGCGAAGAGGAATATTTTATTTTTATTTATTATTTTAACTAAAATGATTTTAGTTAATTAAGAAAAAAGATAAAAGAAATTAAAAAGGGAAAATAATTCATTTCATGTGGCACAAGGACCAACAATGCAACATTTTGAAGCCATATAGACTATGTTCGTAAAAAATCTTAACACGGACGGAAGTCGAGACATTTGGTAAACCATAGACACTATTTATGTAATTTTGTCTTTTATTTGAATGGAAATTTTTATTTAGATATATATGGTTTTCTAAAACATGGTTATTCAGTACAACTATCAAATCGTTTACATGTTTGGTCCTTATGGTTTTATTTTTTGCATGGTTGATCCTTATTGCATCTAAAATTAATTTTCTACCATTTTTATATCGTTTTACATTTGTTATGTTCTTTTTTCATTTTTTCGATTAAAAAAACCTCTCTCCCTCCAAATCTTCACCATTTATATGGTTTGTTCTCCATTATACATCCACACTAAGATCATCTTCATTAAAACATACACACATACACACTCACTCACTCAAGATTACACAACACTCCCACCACTATATGATCACTATCTGCCACCACCACCATTTGAAGAACTAGAAATCAACACACACATACATACACACACCTTGGTATCGATACATACACTAGATTTGTAAATTGACACCCATAAACGTAGAAATAAAGATACACCACACAATAGATCTAGAAATTGACACCCATAAACCTGGAAAAACACACATGTAATCTCTAGATCTACAACGACGATCGCTAGGGTTTGCATCGGTGACAGTTGCGGCGACTTGGAGTGCACTCAGGCGAATCCTTTGGAGCTTCGACAAATGGTGGTGGTTCTGGAAAATCCTTTGGATATTAGATGCGTGAGTGAATGAGAGAGAAAGAGAATGGTTGAAGGCAGTGATTGATGCTTGTAGTGGATGGTGGCACCACGGGTGCCGGTAGCTGACGGTGTTGGATAGGTTTTAGGGTTACTGAGTTACGGACTTAAGGGTAAGTTTTGTTTACTATTTTTAATTAAAATTATATATATATATATATATATATATATATATATATATATATATATATATATATATATATATATATATATATATATATATAATCTAAAAATAAAAATAGTAAAACAATAATTTTAGACCAATTTAAAAAAAACATAAGGACTAAGCACGTAAGATATGAAACCACATGGACCAAGCGCGTAGACGATTTGATATTTATACTGAATTAGTCTATTTTAACAAACCACTTGAACCAACGGTGTAAGTTTGTCTTTCGTTTATTAAATTAACTAAAATGTATTGTTTTAATGAGTTTCTATCATGTTTAATTGTAACATCCAACATTTTTTGTTTTTTTTTTAAATAGAAGTTGATTAGTTATAATTAAAGTAAGAGTAACTACAAGTTGGAGCTAGCCCCCTTGACTACCAAGGTATACTAAAAATGAGGTTGACTACCAAGGTATACTAAAAATGAGGTCTTGTGTTCAATCTCAGACATATACTAACTCGTCGTTTTAAAAAAATTGATAAGAGTAAACGAATGATCCATGTGATTTGGGGTAATATTTGTTTTTCGTCGTTACCTTTTTTTTTAATCTCAGACCATATGTATATGTTGATTTTGTTTCGGATTTAGTCCCTACCAAACTTAAATATAACTATTACACCATTATGTATTTATTTTTTAACTTATTATTATTATTAATATTATTATTATTATTTAATTTAAATGGGGCCCATGCCATACCCTTTCCCCTCCCAACAGGCAACATGATCTTTCACTCACTCACAAAAACATTCCTCCCTGCAAATCAAAAGGAAATAGTACCTATTTATCTCTTCTCTCATCTCACATGTAATACCACCATCACCTCCGACAACTAACAGAAGATACCCCGCCACCATCTGCAACCTCATGAAAAAACCTCGCTGACGACTCTCTGTCCTCCTCCATTGTCTCTAATATTTACAAATAGTTTTTTTTTTTCCAAATCTGGTATTCTTCTCCGACTACCCACCCACCAACGACAATCATCCCTCTAAAAAACCTTACCACTTCCCTGGTTCCTTCCCAACCACCAAGAACGACCACTCAACCTTTATGTACTTCACTAAATACGAATCAAGATAACACTTCACATTCAAACTTTACCAGATCTTATATCCTTTTCCCCCGTTTGTGTTTGATTCATGGTTTAAACATGTGTTTGGTGCATAGGCTTTACATGTGGGTAGGTTTTTAGAAAAATGATTATGTTTTTGATTTGAACCTTCTATTTGGGTTTCAATAAATCGAGTATATTAGCTTAATTCAAAGTAATAGAATAATATAAGTAAAAAAAAACCTACAATAAATATTTTTCCTAAATGAATGATGGAAAAAAATTGCAGCCATGATGACTTTCCAATCGGCAAATACTAAACTATGAAGAAACTTGTGTGCATAACTTTGATTGCTTTAAGAAATTTGACGATTGCCATATAATGAGCCAACATCTACAGATTCAAACTCCAATGACAGCTCTAGGGATTAAATTTTCCCCATTAATCAACCTTGATGCACTTCACTAAATACGGATCAAGATAACACTTCACACCCAAACTCTACGAGATCTCATATCCTTCACCCTCGTTTAATCAAATTGATTCTTTATGTTTGATTCATGGTTTAAACATGTGTTTGATGCATAGGCTTTGCATGTGGTTAGGTTTTTAGAAAAGTGATTATGTGTTTGATTTGAACCTTTTATTTGGGTTTCAATAAAATTGAGTATATTAGCTTGATTCAAAGTAATAGAATAACATAACTCAAAAAATTATAATCCAAAAAATCAAAACAATCCTACAACAAATATTTCTCCTAAATTCAATGACGGAAAACAATTGTAGCCATGATGACTCTCAGATTCGGGAAATACTAAAATATGAAGAAACTTGTGTCTAAAACTATGAATGTTTTAAGAAATTTGACGATTGCCAAATAACGAGCTGACATCCATGGATTCAAACTACAATGAAAGCTCTAGGGATGAAATTTTCCCCATTAATAAGAGTTTAAGAACTAAACAAATTTCATAACATACCGATCAAAATTTCAAAGGAAGAAGAAAGAAGATAGATATTGTAGAACAACTTGGCATAATGGGATTCAATGTTAATTTTTTGTTAGGACTACAAGGAGATTTGTTGATCATCCAAAATCTAAAACGAAAACTCATTGTATTTATTGATCATCCAAACGTGGGTAAATATATATTTTTTTCATAAATACTAAAAGAAGAAAAATAACTGAGTTATCCAGATGTGAATCACACATCATATATTAGTGGGAAGGTTTTAAATTTTAATAACTACTAGCTTAAGGGACCAAACACACAACAAACAACCAAAATAGAGCTTGCGAGTACAACAAATGAAACCTCTGGACCAAACCTACCTTAAACCTATAAATCACCATTTTGAAAAAGGAGCTTATATTTCAATGAAATCTTTTGATTATGTTGACATCCCCATTTTTACCGCCAATTAAAAAAAAATTTTATGCTTATTTAAAACAGAGTATACTTTTATTGGAATTTGTCCCAAAACATTATTTTGAATGTGAGATAATATTACTATCAAAGAATTTACAATGAAATGGTTTTCAGTAATATATAAAAACTTGGGATGTCTGATTCAAAACATAAGCATAATCTTGTCTTAACAGGCCTTACAACATCTTATTATATTCATGGCCTACATCTCCTCAAATCATTCATCAGATCCAAACATCATCGTCCCTGTACTTTTGTACCCCAACCTGTGGTACAAAGAAACTGAGTGGTTTAGGCTTGGGAGTCTGGTGAGCACATAAGGTTTTCAACCAACAATAATTGTTTTAATTATATAATTCATATCACACAATTTAACCTGATTACCCATCCCCATTTTTTTTCTCTCTTTCTCTCTCTCTCTCTATATATATATATATATATATATATATAATATATATATATATATATATATATATATATATATATATATATATATATATATATGTGTGTGTGTGTGTGTGTGTGTGTGTTAGGGAAAACAGGTGATACTTGTCAAGACTCAGAACAAATCTAATGCCATTTGCCAAGTTCTGATGACCCTTGTGAGGAAGTAATGTGGAAAACAAGCAAAACTAAAAGCACACAAAGACACAATATTTACATGGTTCGGTCAACGTGACCTACGTCCACGGGCAGGAGGGGAGTATTCTTTATTTCAGAGTTCGCAAACAGATGTTACAAGTACAATTCACTGGATATTAGTCCTACTCACTAAAGATACAAGATACAAGATAAATCAAATGACAATACATACATCCTTATTTATAGTTGAGTGATCAGACCTAAAACCCTGATGGGCCAAGCCCATTGGCCCATGAATGGGGACAACCAATTATATTCCACCATGCAACATCTTCTAGAACATTTTTCCAGGTCATACAACCCATGAGCATCAACAACACACATGATGGACCACCTTGACCATAGTGGAGCAACATGATGCACATATGGATCATCATAATCACTAATGGCCCAACATCCATCATGGTGGGACAACATGGTGTATTTCTTGAGCACCATCATTTTCTAAGCATATGTGGATCACCATGACACAATAAAGGAATCAAGATGGCGCATCATGTACCAAGATGGTCCATGATAGCACAAAATCTCCTTTATGGCCCAAATTCCCTTCTTGATGGAGCAAAAACATCTCCATGGCTCAACATCTCCTTGGATCAACATCTCCTTGGCTCAACACCACCTTGGCTCAACTTCAAACATGACGATGCATCATGCTATCTTTTGGTGCAACATCCCCAAGGCTGTCGCAACTTCCTTCTACATAATGCAACATGATATTCCATGTTGCTCAAAGTACTCCAAGTTGCTCCATGTTGCTCCAAGTGCTCCATGTTGCTCTAAGTGCTCCATGTTGCTCCAAGTTTTCCAAGTTGCTCCATGTTGCTCCAAGCCACTTGGAAAATCTGTTCATTTTTCACTTGATCCATTCCTTTGTCAAATGATCCAAAGCCATCTCAGATGATCCGTTCCTTTGTCACTTGTTCCATGAACCTCAAGTTATCCATTGACATCTAAGTGCTCCAAATGCTCCAAATGATTGAGTCACATTTGACAATATCCAACTTGACTTGAGCATCCTCTGAACTCCACTTGAACTAGAAATTTATCTCCCTTCTTAACATCTCAGATGATCCGTTCCGTAGGCAACGAATTTGTCAACATATCTGCTGGGTTGACCTTGGTATCAATCTTCAGTATTGAAAACTTGTATCCTTCCAGAATATCCGACATGAAATTCAACCTGACATCAATGGCTTTGTCTTCTTGTGATACACAAGGTTCTTAGCAAGATTCAAAGCATTTTGATTGTCAAAATACAAGACAGACTTCTCTACCTTCAGACCAAGACTCTGAATAAGCCATTGCTACCATATCTCCTCCTTTATTCCTTCCGTCATGGACATGTGCTCAGATTCAGCTACAGACAAAGCAACAGTATCTTGTAATGTTGACTTCCAACTGATGGCACATCCGAACAAGGTGAATATGTAGGACGTTTGTGACCTACGCTTCAACAAGTCACCACCATAATCATAGTCAACATATCCCACTAAGTCACTCTTCGTATTAACTCCATACACCACTACAAAAATAGCCTTTAATGACACACATTGCAAGTCGTAAAAGCCACATATGACACACAAATACGTGTCAAGGAAGGCCCTGTCATAAAGGAACACGACACGATTTTGTGTGTCGTAAACTTACGACGCGTATTTATGACGTGCATTTATGACACATATTGCGTGTCAAGGAAGGCCCTTTCATAAAGGAAGACGACCCGCATCTGTGTGTCGTAACCTTACGACGCACATTTATGACACGCAATGTATATCATTAAATCTCCTGTCATAAAAGGAAGATGACACACATTTTTGTGTGTCATAATTTTAAATATTTCAAAAAATATATTATTTTATATATTTACTAAATTTTCAAATTAAATGACAGTTAATGTTCCACAATACAAAATAATATATCATAGACAAAAAAACACAATCCATTTCACAACATATAGTATTTAAAATACAAATAATCACTCAAATGCTGAATAAATGTAATACATTTCTACTAAGGGGTTTTCCCTAACTATATAATTTGATAGTACATTGCTATTAAGGGACACCTGCATTAGCTAGCTTTTATGGGCGGCTGTCCACCGGGTGGTATGGATGGCAAGTGAGTGCTTGGAGCATTAGCTAATTGTTATGCTATTCAGTGTGACACTAAATAAAACAACCAATTTACCTTATTAATCAAATGATGTTAACTAAGATAAAACAATTGATGAACTTACTACTAAGCAGTGAAGGAAACTAACCTTGTTGTACTTTGAAAAATGCTCGATTATAGCATTGTAATTCAAAGCAAAATCTTATTACGTCTTAAGAGCCAATACAATAGGGTTCTGTGAAAAGGTAATGGTTAAAACTTACAAGAATTACCATAACAGATTAAAAATATAACTTATAGTAGTACCTTGAGCAGTATCATCATTATTAATGGTAATGAGCTGAAAATGGTAATGAGTTTTGAAAAATTGATGCAACCACAAGTTCTGTTGCTTCCTCCATGAAAGAAGCTAAAAGTAGATGTGCAAACACCAATCTAATAGACCGAAGAAGCTATTTGAAAAATTGATGCAACCACAAGCTGAAAATGGTAATGAGTTTTGAAAAATCGAGTGTTCTGTTTGAAATCTCTGATCGTTTCAGCTATTTGTTTCCAAAAATTCTTAAGTTTTTCTGAAAAATTCATCCGTATGTTCATGGATAATTTCAACCTGAACTCAATGACATCATACTCTCATCTGATAGGATCTTCAACTAAGATTCCTATGCTCAATCCTGAATACTATGATCAGTGGGCTGATCACATGCAAGACTACTTAAACGGTATGGATGAGGAGCTCTAGTCATGTATTACTGGAAATTGTACTCCTCCACCTAATGTTCAAACAATTGGATCTTCATCTAGAATTTCAAGTGTTAATGATCAATCTAATAGACCGAAGAAGCTTGAGAAAAGATGTATAAGAGAATTGCGTGGTGCTTTGCCTCCTGTTGTGTACAACTATGTTATAAGTTGTATAACTATAAAAGACATCTGGAACAATCTCAAAGAAAAGTTTCAAGGAAGCGAAAAAACTAAGATCAATTTTGTAAAACATTGATTGATTGAATTGAAAGATTTCAAACAGAAGGATGGTGAATCAATAGAAGATTACTATGATCGTTTGAACGAATTGATCTACAAATGTAATCGCCATGGTATTACTCGAACAACCATGGAGTTCAATCTGACATTCATCATGGGCTTACACAAAGAATGGAGGAATGTGACATTAATGGTGAAAAATAAGCAGAGTTTCGGTACTTCGCCGCTTAATGACTTGTACAGTCTGCTAAAAACTCATGAAGGAGAAGTAAATGAAATTGCTGAGGAATCGAAAATGAGTCTTGGAGGATCATTAGCTTTGATGTCGAAAGTTAATGAGAAAGAGTCAGCTGAAAAGGAAGATTCTGATAGTGAAGGATTTTTGGTTAATTCGGACGATGAAGCTTTTGCATTTTATTCGAACAATCGAGTAAAGAAGTTTTTCAAGAAACCGTTCAATCCAAAGATGAAACAAGGTGATGCCAAAGGAAGTTTCGTTAAAAAGTCAGCTGGTGAGGAAAAGAAAAAGTTTGAGAAAAATGAAACAAAGACTGATGAATCCAAAACTGAGAAGAAACTTAAAGGAGATTCGGGAATTGATTGTCACTACTGCCACGGAGCTAATCATATGGCGAATGATTGTATGCTTCGTAAGAAAGATGAAAAGAAGTATAAAGTCAAGGACGAAGCATACTATGTGGAGCGTTTAGAAGAGGTTCGTGCAAAAGCGAAAGGAATGTCGTTGGTTGCAAGCGGCGAATGTGAGGAAGATGACACTTATCAGATATGGTCCTCAGGTTCTGATGACGAGGAAATGCGTAATCCTACACATGGGTCGATGTATGCCAAGTTTGAGGAAGAAAGTGATGAAGAGGTGACTGGTCGTTGTTTCATGACCAAAGGAGATAAATCACCCATGACAACAAAGGTACGTTCTATTCTTCATTCTTTTAATATTCCTTTAAGTGAATATAATTCTGAACTAATTGCTTTTGATGATACTGTTGCTTATTTCGATACTTTGGTTATCTCTGCTAGTAACGAGGCTAAGAAATCAACTTCTCAGTTGCTAGAGGTTCAGAAGCAGTTAGATTTCAAGAAAATAAAAGTACAAAGTCAAGAGTTACAGATTACATATATAATGTGTGATAGGTATTTGTTGAGTAGTGAAGTAAAATTGTTGCTAGCTCAAAGAAACATATATTGTAATTCTGCGAAAAGACTTTACGCGAAATTAACTGCTTCGCATCATTCGTCTGATATAAGCAAGGAACAACATAGGAAGTTATTACATTTTTTAGCTTACGAGAGAGAGAAGGTTGATAACATTTCTTATGATTGTGAGAAAACAATTGCAGAATTTGATAAAATTCCTGACGATAGATATGGTTATGGAATTGTGAAAATTGACGAATATCTTGATGCAAATGAATTAGTTGATATTGTAAATGATACCTTGACCAAAACGGAACAAATTAAAATTTTGAAAAGAACTGAGCATTCGACATCTGATTCTCAATCTAATTTTGCTGATATTGAAGATAATTCTGATAATATTAGCGAAATTAGTGATTTTGAGGATGTTGATTGTTCTCAGTTGTTTATCGTTAATGTTGCCTCTAAGTCTAAAGGAAAAGAAAAGTGTAAGGATTCGTTGGTTAAGATTGTCACTGACAAACCCTCAACTTCGAAAGTTTTTGATTTCGATCATGTAAGTGTCAGCGATAGTCAAACTGATAGCAGTGATGATGAAAATGATGATGAAGTTTCGAAAAATTCACCATCAACTAGTAAAGATTTGAAAGAAACAACAATTCCATGAATTGTTGTTGATCAGGTGTATGGTGACACTGAAAAATTCGACAAGGTAATGACTGAAAAGGGTGCTCATTATCTCGAAACTAATCAAGTGGTGTATCCGAACTTCAAATGCTCAGATGATGTTGTTTTTCCAAATCAAGTGTTTGTGACAAAAGGAAATGTCGAAAACATTAAACCGGAGTTCAACAAAATGGTTGAAGAAGATAAAAAGAACACATCAGACGAAGGATTCTTTTCAAATCAAAGCACTGTCAAAAATAATCTAACAAAGAATTCGTATGTTTTTCAAAGACAAAAGCCTCAAAGAAAATGGATAGAAAAACAAAAAGTTTCAAACAAAAATCCAAAACAAATTGAGGAGAAAACTGAACAAGTTGTCAAAATCAATTCAAAAGAATTTAAAGATCAAATTGACAAATTTTCAAAAGATAATGAAATGTCAAAAAGACAAGCACGAAAGAAAATTTTCTGGAAAACCGTTGTGTCTCGAAAGAAACAAAATGGATTGACAAAGAAAACATATGACAAGACAGAGTTCAAATCTATTACGACTAAGTCTTCGCCACATTCAGAAAATTAGAAAAATCCCGCTAAAATTAATAATTCATTGTTTGAATCCATTTCACATACTACATTTTTCGAAAGATAAATCTCAACCAACAACATCATTTTCGAAAAATTTCACTAATTCATCACAGAAATTTCCAAAGCAAAACTTCACGTATCGTTTTTCTCCTCATTCACAACAAATATATTCTCAAAATCCAAATTTAAAACACAATCATCCACCAACTCAATCAATGACTTTTCAAAATCGATTTTCTCGTAACATAAATGTCGAAAACAGTGTTAAAAATCGACAATTTGAAAAGTTTCGTCCTAAATCAAATATTGATTTCACTCCACAAAAACCAAATTTTCCAAATCCTTCTAGAAAGCAAAATTCGAAAGTTTCATACACTAAGGGTGTATCAAATGTGAAGAATATCGACCATTGGCTTGAAGGGAAAGGAAAGATGTTTCAATCTCGAAATTTTTCACAACAACAAATTCGAGAAGCTTATGAGAAATATGTGAATGATTCTTCAAACGGAAGTTCATCTTCAAAAGAATCAAATATTTCTGTGAAAACATGGAAATCAGTTTCGAAAGACAGACATGTTGAGAAACAAACTGCGAAAAAAAGGCGAATGTCTGTGACAATCCTAAACTTTCAAAAACTTATGTTTCTGCTCCTTTACCTAATGATGTCAACTTAATTGATATTTTCAAATCAAAAGTTTGTGATTGGGTTTTAGGTTCTTCATTTCACTCGGTTTTCAAAGCTAATAACCAAGGACCCAAACAGCCTTGGGTACCTAAATTCTTTCATTAATTGCAGGTTTTGTGTGACGAGCAATATGATGATAAATGGTACATTGATAGTGGTTGCTCTCGTCACATGATTGGAAAGAAGGAGAATTTGCGTGATTATCGAAGTTTGGAGAATGCAGGAGTAGTTAAATTTGGAAACAACCACAAATTTCAGGTGAAATGATATGGCAAAGTCACGAATGGGAAGTTTACTGTTAAGAGAGTCGCATATGTCGAAGTTCTTCAACATAACTTGATAAGTGTTTCACAACTTGTTGTTGGCACTGGCAATCAAGTGGTGTTTAACGAAGCAGGAAGCATCATTTCGAATGTAGACACTAAAGAAGTTTTGCTCAAATCCAAATGACATGGAGACATGTTTACTCTCGATATCAAACCAATCATCGGAAAACCCTCAGTGTGTTTACTCTCGAAAGCCTCAGCTGATGTTAGCTGGCTTTGGCATCGACCCCTTTCTCACTTGAATTTCCGAAATATCAACAAATTGGCAGCTGATGATCTTGTCCAAGGTTTTCCTGTGTTAAAATTTCATAATGATACTTTATGTGTAGCTTGTGAACAAGGAAAACAACATCGCAAAGGTCATCCTGTGGTTATTGATTCAAAGATTGTTGAACCGTTGGAATTGCTTCACATTGACTTATGTGGACCATCGACTATTGAGACACTCAACAAGAAACGGTACATTTTAGTTATTGTTGATGATTTTTCACGGTTTACTTGGGTTTATTTTCTCAGGTTAAAATCTGAGGTTGCTCAAGTAATGATCGACTTTATAAGGAAAATAGAGATCAGCCTAAAGAAGAAATTTCGAAAAATCAAAAGCGACAATGGTTCTGAATTTAAGAATAACTTTCTTGATTCGTTTTTAGTTGATCAAGGGATTTCACATAATTTCTCTTCACCATATACTCCTCAGCAGAATGGTGTGGTTGAGAGAAGAAATCGTTCTCTTTGTGAAGCACCACGAACAATGCTTACATATACAAATCTTCCTTAATATCTTTGGGCTGAAGCTGTTTCCACTGCATGTTTTACTCAAAACAGATCGTTTATTCATCGTCGTTTTAACATTACTCCTTATGAAATTCTCAATAATCAAAAACCTAATGTCAAATTCTTTCATGTTTTTGGTTGCAGGTGTTTTATCATGAATCTCAAGGATAATCTTTCGAAATTTCAGTCCAAAGCTGACGAATGATTTTTTTTGGGATATTCTCAGAATTCGGTTGCATATCGAGTTTTGAATAAACGAACGCAAAGTGGAAGAAACATTTAATATAACCGTTGATTATTATTATGTTAAACAAGTCGAAAAATGTTTTGATCACAAACCAATTCTTAATGAATCAAATGTTGAGTCTGAAATTTCAAATTCGACAGATTTTGATTATAATTTAATCTTTGGTACTCCAGATATGGCTGCTGATGCTAAAGTTAATGCAACTGATAATCACATACCTGAAGCTTCAAAGCATTATGAAAATTTGTCATTGACCCAAGATGCTTCAGACTTGAATTAAACATTGAATTCTAGAATGATTGACGAAAGCATGCTACATGATCAAGTGGAGGGGGAGCACTTGAATTCGACAACTTAGGTTGAGGGGGAGCATCCTTGCGAGGGGGAGTATAGAAGATTGGATAATGATGTTGAGGGGAAGCATCCTGTTGAGGGGGAGCATCCTATTAAGGGGGAGCGAAATGATTCAATTATGTCGAATAGTGATCATAATGAAAATTTTCATGATTCAAATGACAATGTTTCTGTTGCAGGATTTGAAAATGACGAAATGCTTGAAGACGCACCATTGGATTTTGATCCAACATATCCACCTTTAGATAAATGGACAAGAAATCATCCAAAGGAACAAGTTCTTGGAAATCCACAAGACGGTGTGTTAACGAGAGCTCAACATCATGCAAAGAATGAGGTACTTAACGTTCATCAGGAATTTTGCATGTTTAACGTCTTCATTTCGAAAATTGAACCAAAAACAATTAAGGTTGCAATGGAACACTCAGATTGGGTTGTTGCAATGCAATCTGAATTGGCTGAATTCGAAAGAAACAAGGTTTGGAGATTAATCCTTAAGCCAAAAGACGTTTCGATAGGTGGGTTAAAATGGATTTTTAAAAATAAAACAGACAAAGATGGTAATATTGTTCAAAATAAAGCTAGGCTTGTAGTAAAAGGTTATTCGCAACAAGAAGGAATAGACTATGAAGAAACCTTCGCCCCTGTCGCAAGACTCGAGGCAGTTCGAATATTGTTGGCCTATGCAGTTCATAAAGATTTTGATGTTTATCAAATGGATGTGAAGTGTGCGTTTTTGAATGGAGAACTCGAAGAGGCAGTGTATGTGGAACAACCTCCAGGTTTTGTTAATGAAGAATATCCTAATCATTGCTATATTTTAGATAAAGCTATTTATGGGTTAAAACAAGCACCACGAGCATGGTATGGAACTTTAACTTCTTTCTTAAAACAATCGAAATTTAAACAAGGATCAGTTGATCCCACTCTCTTTCGAAAGAAAGTTGGGGATCATCTAATGCTTGTTCAAATCTATGTTGATGATATTATTTTTGGCTATATTGACCCTGCTTTGTCTAATGAATTCGAAAATCTGATGAAAAGCAAATTTGAGATGAGTATGATGGGAAAAATCAACAATTTTCTTGGTTTAAATATTCGTCAAAACAGAGAAGGAATTTTTATCAATCAAGACTTAACTCTATACACAATCATGATTGGTTCGTTACTATACCTCACTGCAAGTCGGCCTGATATTATGTTTTCTGTTTGTAATTGTGCTAGGTATCAGTCAAATCCTCGAGGACCACATCTCACTGCAGTCAAGAATATTTTTCGCTATCTCAAAGGTTCAATTTCGTTAGGATTGTGGTATCCTTCAAAAACTAGATTCTTCATACAAGCTTTTTCGGATGCTGATTTAGGAGGTTGCAATATCGATAGAAAAAGCACAAGTGGCGGATGTCAATTTTTGGATGGGAAGTTATTAAGTTGGCACTCGAAAAAGCAAACATGTGTTTCGATTTCCATAGCAGAAGCTGAATATGTTGCTGCTGCAGCTTGCAACATATGTAGCACGTTTATGACCTACGCTTCAACAAGTGAATATGTAGCACGTCTGTGACCTACGCTTCAACAAGTCACCACCATAATCATAGTTAACATATCCCACTAAGTCACTCTTCGTATTAACTCCATACACCACTACAAAAATAGCCTTTAATGACACACACATTGCAAGTCGTAAAAGCCACAGATGACACACAAATACGTGTCAAGGAAGGCCCTGTCATAAAGGAACACGACACGATTTTGTGTGTCGTAAACTTACGACGCACATTTATGACGTGCATTTATTACAGATATTGTGTGTCAAGGAAGGCCCTTTCATAATGGAAGACGACCCGCATCTGTGTGTCGTAACCTTACGACGCACATTTATGACACGCAATGCATATCATTAAATCTCCCGTCATAAAAGGAAGATGACACACATTTTTGTGTGTCATAATTTTAAATATTTCAAAAAATATATATTTTTATATATTTACTAATTTTTCAAATTAAATGACAGTTAATGTTCCACAATACAAAATAATATATCATAGACAAAAAAACACAATCCATTTCACAACATATAGTATTTAAAATGCAAATAATCACTCAAATGCTGAATAAATGTAATACATTTCTACTAAGGGGTTTTCCCTAACTATATAATTTGATAGTACATTGCTATTAAGGGACACCTGCATTAGCTAGCTTTTATGGGCGGCTGTCCACCGGGTGGTATGGATGGAAAGTGAGTGCTTGGAGCATTAGCTAGTTGTTATGCTATTCAGTGTGACACTAAATAAAACAACCAATTCACCTTATTAATCAATTGATGTTAACTAATATAAAACAATTGATGAACTTACTACTAAGCAGTGAAGGAAACTAACCTTGTTGTACTTTGATAAATGCTCGATTATAACATTGTAATTCAAAACAAAATCTTATTACGTCTTAAGACCCAATACAATAGGGTTCTGTGAAAAGGTAATGGTTAAAACTTACAAGAATTACCATAACAGATTAAAAATATAACTTATAGTAGTACCTTGAGCAGTATCATCATTATTAATGGTAATGAGCTGAAAATGGTAATGAGTTTTGAAAAATTGATGCAACCACAAGCTCTATTGCTTCCTCCATGAAAGAAGCTAGAAGTAGATGTGCAAACACCCATCGTTTTGCTAATCTTCATGGTAAAAAACAAAGATTAAAATTATTAAATGAGACTTCAACATATTTTGAGAATTTTCCCTTGTTAATACGAAAAGAAGAAGATATTGATTGTTGCTCTTCAATATTAGAGTCTTGCCACTGTTATGTTCAACGCTTTTGATGTTCCGATGTCCTGGTTGTCAATGGCTGGTTCAACTGCTACCTACAGCAAAGCTCTAGATGTGATTACATTCAATTGGTGAATGATAAGAAGGTTCGTCTTTCCAAGAAACTGTTTTGTCAAATTCTTGGAATCCCCAATTCTCCACCGTACTATAATATTACAAATGCTCAAGTTATTCACATGTTCAACGAGCTGGGTCATCAACCCCCACTCACCAAGATCAGTGACTTCAAGAAGTCAAGCCTTCCAAGCATTTGGAACTTTCTTTTTGGTATTTTTCTTTGCTGTTTGACTGGTCGCAGTGTTGGATTAGACAAAGGAAGAATGGAAGTATATGTAATGGTTGCTGGGATTTACTATGATCTTGCTGTTGATTTTTCAACTCAAATGTGGAAAGAGTTTCTGAAGAGTGTGGAGAATACCAATGTTGTACAAGGAATTTCACGTGCTCGATACTGGAGTTTAATACTTCAGTATGCTTTTGAGAATGAGGGTATTCCAGTTCTTGTTGATGAAGATAAAGCAGAAATTATGAAGTATCACTTTCCGAAGTCATTGGAAGATGATTCAGAGGTTTTCCCAAATGTTGCTAGAATTCCCGATGGTATGCTTAAGAAGATTGATCCATCAAATTCTGTCTTGGTGGCTTATTTGAAGAATGTAAATCCTTCCATTGTAACTGGTGTATTGTTAGAAAGAAGTAATCAAGGTTCATCCAAGAAGTCAAAGAAGTCCAAGAAGGTTACTGATGAGGTTGTTGTTCAAGAAAGCCCTAAGAAAGTCAAGTCTAAGTCTCCTAAGAAGGTTATTGTTGAAAAGGAGAGTGTTTCGAAGAAAATTGAGAAGCCTAAGAAGAAGGTGGTTACCGAGTCTTCGAAGGAATTAATTCATTACAAATCAGGGGTTTTTAAGCGCCTAAGGAAGATGTCTCATAGATTTTGAACCTCGTCTGATGATCTAGATCTCTCACCAACTGTTCGAAAGACATAGATAAACAGTCGAGGGGTAATTATTCGTGATATACCAGCCCCGATATCCCCATCCTTAAAGAAAAGCCGAGCTGAGGATGTGGCAAAACATATTGCTGAAAAGAGAAAGAAAAGGAAGTTGGTTGTTTGTGACGACTCCTCTGATAGTGAGATTGTCCCAGAAACACCATTGGGATCAAATTCTCCAAAATTATCCTTACCACAACCAATACCTTAATTTCACCAACAACAACAAAAAGCCCACTCGAAATTGTTCTTACCAAATCAGTTACTGAGGAGGTTCCAATTTCTAACATTGTTGCAAACGTATCTGATACGGGTGTACGTGTTAATATGGGTTTTAAAGGGTCACAATCACTGATTACTCAAGGTATTCCATATTTTTTCGCACCAATTTCAATTGTCGATGTTTCACTTCCACCTTTTGTCACTCTAGTTCAAACAGCCACCACCTCACCTACGTTTAAACAAATTCTACAACAACCAATTACCACTCTCTTTCCATCTCAATCCACCAATACCCCAAAACCCAATTCTGATGATGAAACAGATGAAGGAGGTTTCAGAGGAACGTTTGATGATCTCCACTTTGATTCAGAAGAAGAGGATATACCAGATCATATGTTGATGTCTGGTAAGCAATTTAAAATTCTGAACAGGAAACTTAACTTTATTCTACAATCACAAGCTGATTATGGAACAAAGAATTCGGTTTCGGGAATAGAAGTTGATGTTATGTTGAAGGCAATGGAGCTTCGAATGCAAATACAATTGGATATTATGGATAAAAATAACGAGTTGAAGGTCAAGGCTCAGGTTGATTTGTTTAACTCTGAAATCAAAGATCTTCGTCTGGTAGCAAAAGAACGTCATGTTCTTTTTGTTAAAGATGTCAAGACCGTACGAGAAGATGTCAATCGAAAACTTGAGGAACTGAAGGTTGAAGTCTCAAAAGAGCTAAATGCGTTGAATTCCAACTATTCGATAATCAATTCGAATGTTGACACCATAGTGGTTGCCGTCACAAAGATTGCCAAATGGTATCAATCATTAATTCATAAGTTTGAAGCAAAGGTTAATGAAGATGGTCAAAATTTCGGAAAGATGGGAGCTTTACTTGGTGAACTGAAAGAATTAGTCTCAAAACCTGTTCCAACTTCGTTTTTAACTCCTGAGTTTTTAACTCAGAAGTTACACAGTTTGGATCAAGCTATTCAGAAGGCTGTTGCTCCAATTTTGAAGTTTGCCAATATGTTACCTACTGGTGCCTCACCTGCTGTCACAGGGGTGCAAGGGGGAGAAAAATAGAAGAAAGCTCAAGTAGGTAAAACTTCGAAGGTTTTGAAAGAAGGAAAAGATAAAGTGATACCTACTCAAGTTTCAACAAAGGTAGTGTCAACTCAAATTATCACTCCAATAGTTTCGAAAGTCAATACAACACATGCCATCAAAATCACAACAAGACCTATAATGAAAGGAATTGTGATTGGTTCAACAACTGAAGGAGGGAGTTCAAGTTCTTCAAAGCCAAAGATTTATGAAGCTGAAAAAGATAAAGGGAAAGGAATTGTGATTGAAAAATCAAAAGAACAGAAGAAGGCTGAGGTAGAAGCTGAGATGGAGAAACAGAGACAAATTCAAAGCATAATGAGGCTTCGTGAGAATGATCCACCACACATGGATAAGGGAGATCCTAAGAAGTTGCATAGTTACGAAAACATCGAAGCCAGAGTGTCATATAATCAAATGTATGCATTCGAGAAGAAACCACAAAAGAGTTATTCTATCGAAAATTTTGATATGAATCAACTCGATTTTCCTGTTAACGAAATGATGTTCTTAACAGCTCAGTATAAGGTGATAGAGAAGTTCAAGAACGAAGATGACTTTCTTCATATGAAACTTAGGTTTCATGCTGTTGTTGGAAAGGAAAAAGATGATGTTTGGTCATTCATCAAGATCACAAGGGTGTTGAGTATTACAAAAGACATAATGTTTGAGAACATGTTACAGAACTTTCGGTATCATGTTGTTAGAGCAAACAAGGTTGCGTGTGATTTCTCAATTGCAGATTTCCCTCTCATGAACTTGAATGATCTTATTCAAGTTGCTCTGATTTTGAAAGACATGGATGCTTCGCAACTTCAAGGAACTGATAAGGAAATTTTGAGACTAGGTCTTGGTCATATCAAAATTTTCATAGACAATTACTATGATTGTCTAGCTTTGACTGATGTTGAATTGTCAACTGCTCTTGGGAAGGAAGTAAAAGTGGCTATGGAATTGATGAAGTCTCTAGCAGAACTGAAGAAATATGCTGATGGGGAGATATGTTTAAAGCCTTTTGGATTGGTCTTTGCAGGAAAAAATAAGAATGGGAAAGCTAAAAGATTTTTGTTTCAAGTAAATGAAGTGGAAAGATATACTACAGCTCAATATACGAACTTTATGGTTCGTATGAATAATTGCAAAAAGAACAATGATGGTGATAAAGCAGAGCTAAAGAAGGTTATGAGCTGGTACACAGAGATTCGTAGAATGATGCATTTTGCTGCACAGATTCTCACCAATTGAGAAGTTCGACATTATTACAAAGGGGGAGATTGTAAGGTCGAAAATATGTTGTAATATGTCGAAGTCTGTGTAGATGCTTTCGTTAGTTTCATTATGTATTTACTAAGGCACCTTTTAGTCGAAGCCGAATGCTTGCCTTAGTATTTTTTGTATGCTTTATTGTTCTCCTATAAATAGGGGAGTTACTTAGAGTTAGCTAAGAGTTTTGGGGAGTCTGTCTTGTCTATGATCACTTTGTAAACTTGAAGCATAATTGAGCTGAAACCAGATATTATTTACTCTCGGTGTTCTTAATTCTCGTAACTCTGATATTACGTTCATTACTTGATTCGATACTTCTTCACAAAGGAACATCATTTAAATTTACAGAAAAAAGTTAGAAAGTTGGAAGAGTCTAAAGGAAATTACTTACAAACACATTCCCTGGTGCCACTTTTAAATTGATACAACTCTGCTTTGTCTCCACATAACTTTTTGAACTTCAAATCCTACAAAAATATAAAATAAAGTAAATACAATTAGCATATGTGATTTTCTGTATCAATACAAATTCATTATACAAATAGTTAAATACCTCTTCTCTGTGATTTTCTGTATCAATGCAAAAAAGGGCCCACCTGAATACTCATCAAAGGCTTCTGGCAGACTTGCATAAATTCCAACTATTAATGGCTCTTTATCAAGCACTGAAAAACCCTAGAGATGTGAGATAGTAGTTGTATGAATCTATATGAGGCCAATATGATGATGTCATTATTATTATTATTATATGTATACTCAAATACATGAAATTAATCAAATAACATACATCATTCATATTGTGTGTTGATGTTGTATGACGCTAGGTCACACATACAAACTTTGCTCTTTCTCCTAAG
The DNA here is from genome assembly GCF_052849685.1 of Lactuca virosa. Lineage (NCBI taxonomy): Eukaryota > Viridiplantae > Streptophyta > Magnoliopsida > Asterales > Asteraceae > Lactuca > Lactuca virosa. The sequence goes on along the minus strand of NC_136427.1, from coordinate 183,927,939 downwards.
CCTTCTACAAGCAAAGAATGAAGCTTGCTCTCCTACAATCTCCAAGATTCATTATCTAAAAAGAACCCTTGTGTATAAACTCCAGCCTTCCCCTTTATGTTCAATCTAAAAGAGCATACATAAAAGAATAAATGAAGAATTTCAAAATATTGGAAGAAAAGGAGAAAAGGGTATGATTGAATTACCTCATGTAATAGTCAAATTTAGCAGGAAAATCAATCTAGGTCATAAATAGCTCAATAAATCCCCTTCTTTGCATTTATCAATACATTTTAGTGCCAAAGCAGCCTCCTCTTGATGCTAAAACTCACAAAAAACATTACGGGTGTATATGTCTTTTGTCTTCGGGTATATAAAAAATGATAAGGGGGTGTACCTCAATCAAACCACTCTTTGTCATGCGGTATGCAAGACATGGAAGTATGCTCATAATGACAGATTTGTCACAATGTAGAAATGAATAGGATGAAAAATTCTAAGTGATATACGTCATGTCCAATGGTGACCAGTAAAGGTGTGTGGTTATGAGAAGGGGAAATTAGTAGCTTCTTCATCAGTGCACACTTATACATTAATGATACATGAATAAGCATAATCATGTGAGTTTTTTTTGCCAGATTCTTAAATCTTAGATGCAAAATGAATATATTTGTTAAACTGGAATTAGTTTGTGCATCAATTTAATTAGTTTTTGGTATAAGATCATCTGAGTTTATACGATTCATGTATATCAAGACAAACTAACTAATTCTTGTTACTGTGAGATCCATCCGTGAAGCATATGATGGTAGTCCTTGAACAACAGCTACACAAAACAAAAAACAACTGATTATGAAAAAGAAAAAGAGATAATTTACAGTATTACCCTCTGATTTCACAGAGATTGTCAGCGACTTCATAGCTGAGAGAGTAACGGAGTTGATGTCGTTTTTTTTATGTTTTACACATAAGACATACTTTCTGTTTTACGTGCCCTGAACAATATATAGTAGACATTATGAGTGATCAAATATAAAATTAGAAGTGAACTAAACTAATATAAAAGTGAACAAATTAGATACCTCTATGGTAATAGAGCCCAGGGTCTCATGTGGACATGAACCTGATCCCATTCACTATAAGCATTGAGTATAAAAGTAAGAAAATATTTGTTTTAATAATCTTGTTCAAAGTACTGAAACATATACATGGTGAACCAAACATATCGATATTTTTTTTGTAATTAACTCTCCAATGAAGAACCCACTTCCCTGGAAGGTTGTATCCTACAGTTAGATGCCTATTTTCCTCATCCTTACCACTGTCTAATATGATTAATATAAATGATAAATCCAATTAAAATCAAAACTTACCGTTAGAACCATCTGCATACCCTGGGACTTGCTCCTTTCCATATATTCAAGAACATGTTTTAGTGACTAATACAGTTAAACAGTTTATCAAAAATGATGTATAAAAATAAGTAAGTTGAGCGATTTAACAAACAGTTTGCATGCAAAAAAATTGAGCTTAAAGGAAATTTCATGTAAAATCACTTCTTTAGCTACTGTGATAAAAATCACATGAGGAAGAAGGAAATAAAAATCAAAACCTAAAATTATAACTACTAGTTTATCAGGGTGAGAATCAAAGAGCTTACCGGAGTTGAGGATACGCCAGATGCACGACGACTTCAACGGTGAACGAAGAAGGGAGAGCAGCAAGCGTCGATGCTGAACGGAGAATGAGTGGGAGATGCATCTGAGGAAAGGATTTGTGTGTCACTGAATTTCTTGTGTGTATATAAATATAAGGTCACGTACATGCCTTAAAGCAGAGAGGTATCGTGATTATGGTTTGTGGAGAGAAGGGAAGAAGAGAATGAAGGGATATCTTGAAGCGGGGTATTTCAAAATTAGAATTTTAGAGTATTGATCATTTCCTTTAAGAACGCGCGTTTTGAGTAAAAAATTATAAAGTGATATTCACAGAGGACGCACATTTAAAATAAGCGCCCTCCGTGTTTGTAATTTTTTTATGGGACAATAATTTTAGGGCATGCACAAATGCGTGTCCTCTATCCTTCAAATTTTGGATGGTTGACATTATTTTTAGGACACGCAAAAAATGTGTATCGTAAATCAGTGCATGTCATTGTTTGCATGTCATTAAAGGGTATTTTTCTTGTAGTGATACACTAAGCAAACATCCGTCGTTCCCTTCATGTATTGCAAGATTCACTTTATAGCTTCCCAATGAGTCTTACTTGGATTGCTCATAAACCTGCTAACCATACTAGATGCATGAGCCAAATCAGGTCTGTTACGGACCATAGCATACATGAGACTTCTAATAACACTTGATTATGGAACCCTACTCATGTATTTACTTTCTTCATTTGTAGTGGGTATAGTCATTGGACCAAGTTTAAAGTGACCCACCAAAGGAGTTCCAACTGGCTTGGACTGATCACAATTGAAACGTTGCAGAACTTTCTCAATGTACTTCTGTTGAGAAATACACAACCACCCTGCTTTTTTATCCCTTTGTATCTCTATTCCAAGTACCTTCTTTGCTTCTCCCAAATCCTTCATTTCAAACTCATTCTTCAGGGTCGCCTTCAGTTCATTTATTCCAGCCATGTCCTTGGCTGCAATGAGCATATCATCAACATATAGCAACATATATATGTAGGAATTTGGTGACAATTCCTTTGAGTAAACACAATTGTCAAACTGGTTCTGATTGTAGCCATTCAACATCATGAATGAATTAAATCTCTTGTACCATTGTCTTGGAGACTGCTTTAAACCATACAAGGATTTCTTAAGCAAACATACGTGATCCTTTTTAGAATCTAGGAACCCTTCTGGATGGGACATATAAATCTTCTCTTCTAAGTTCCCACGAAGAAATGTACTTTTCACATCAAGTTTTTCAAGCTTCGGATCCAATGCACTCACCATGGCCAAAAGAACCCGAATTGTCTTGTGTTTCACGAATGGTGAGAACACCTCGTGATAATCAATTCCTTCTTTCTGAGAAAACCCCATCACCACCAACCTTGACTTGAATCTAGTTGGTTCAACTCCTGGTATCCCTTCCTTCTTCTTAAAGATCCATTTGCATCCCACTGACTTTGCTCCCTTTGTTAATGGAACAAGATCCATGTTTCATTCTTCTCTAAAGTTTGCATTTCTTCATTCATGGCCATCAACCAGTCATTTGCTTCATTAGTCACCACAACCTCTTTATATGATTGAGGCTTCTCAGTGTTAATGTCTTCTCCAGTTGCTAAAGCAAAAGCAATGGAGTCAAGTTCATCTGAATTCACACATCCCACATATCTATCAGGTTTTCGAATGAACCTCCTTGATCTTCTCTTTGCTATAGATTCAAATTCATCATCATTACCGGCATTAGTACCACTAGGCGAAGATCCCATGGGTTGCTCTTGGGTTTCATTTTGTCCAAGCTGTTTACTGCCGCCTAGCTCTTTGTCACTTATCATAACTCTGTCTAGATTTTCAGTTGCAAACTCCATCTTCTAGATAGCACCCTGATAGCAAGCAGGGTTAACCGCTTCCGCCCAAAATTTCTTGGATAAGTTAGCAAATATTTGCATACACCTTGCATGATGCATGCGTGTGTTGTTAATCCATTATGCCACTCTATTTTTCTTTGGTGTGTGTCGTACAGTGCGGTGCCTCACTATGCCTTCTGTCTTGCAGAATTTATCAAATAAAGCATTACAGAATTCCAACCCATTGTCAGTCCTCAGAGTCTTGACATGTTTTCCAGTCCTTTTCTCAACCATGGTCTTCCACTCCTCGAACTTCCCAAATGCCTCATCTTTGGCCTTCAGAATGTACAGCCAAACCTTCCTCGAATAATCATCAATGAACGTCACAAAGTATGAGCATCCTCCTTGAGAATTCACTGGTGCAGGACCCCACAGATCTGAGTGAATATATTCCAGGATTTCCTTTCTTGTGTTTTAAGCGGTACCGAACTTCACTTTGCGATGCTTTCTCTTAACGCAAGCTTCACAAAACCTTATCCTACCAGTAGCATCTCCATCAAGCAGTCCTTGTTTAATGAGAACTGACATGACACTCATGTTCCCTAACCTACGATGCCACAACTCCGTCTTGACATCACCCTCTTTCAAGGATTGTGAGATAGCCATTGTTCTAATAACCATACTGCCTTCTAGGATATAGATCCCTCCATTATTCATCTTCCCCTTCATTATAAGAAGAGAACCTTTGATCAATTTGACCCAATCACCTTCACCAACATACCTCTTCCCATTCTTAGCCCATGTGCAAAGAGAAATTAGATTCTTTTGAAGTTCTGGAACGTACCAGCAATCTAACTTCCTGACCATGCCATCATGCATCTTGATCTGCACCATGCCACTATCTTTGATACTGCTCACACAACCATCACCCATCTTGACTGTTCCATCCCACTCTTTAAAGGAATCAAACCAGTAACGACTATACGTAGTGTGATAGGATGCTCCAGAATCCAAGACCCAAGCATCTACAGAACTAGATGTACTAACAGTTAGTACATCACTATTGTCCCCTTCATCCGAACTTTCTTGAAGCACAACAACAATGTTATTGCTGCTTGATTCACTCCTGAACTTATTCTTCAGCTGTGGACAATTTCACTTGAAGTGTCCCTTTTACTTGCAGTTATAACATTTCGCGTTCGATGAACCTTTAGACTTTGATTTAGAATGTGATCTCCCTCTGTGTCCCCCTTTCCTCTTTTCTGTCCTTCCGCTTCCTACAAACAAAGTGGAACTGGACACCTCTTCTCCAACTAAAACTTTCCTTTTCAGTTCCTTGGACATCAGAGAATCCTCCACATCATTCATAGTGATTGTTTTCCAATCATAGAGCATGGTATCAACGAAATTCTCATATGAGTTAGGAAGAGAACATAAGAGAATGAGTGTATGATCTTCATCTTCAATCTTCACATCAACCCCTTGTAGATCCAAGATGATGCGATTGAAGTTATTCAGATGATCTTTCACTTAGGTACTTTTAGACATTCTGAGAGTGTACAACATTTGCTTCTGATACAAGTTGTTCGTCAGTGAGTTGTTTTGGAGCTTGTCATAAATTTTATCCCAGATCCCAGAAGCAGTTGTTTGATCCATGACCTCCCTCAGTACTTCATCTGTCAAGCTAATAGAATGGCACTATGTGCCTTCGTAAAAATGCCTACCTTCTTTTCAGCCGCCAAGTCTCTAGGAAGTGTTGCCTCTCCTTACAGTGCCACTGCACATCCTTGTTGAACCAGAAGAGCCTTCATCTTCACCTTCCATAATGTGAAGTCATTTGAACCATTGAATATCTCCAAATCAAACTTGTGAGTAGAAATCTTCAATCACAAGAATACAAACCGCATCTCTGATACCACTTGTTAGGGAAAACACGTGATACTTGTCAAGACTCAGAACAAATCTGATGCCACTTGCCAAGTTGTGATGACCCTTGTTAGGAAGTAATGCAGATAACAAGCAAAACTAAAAGCATACAAAGACATAATATTTATGTGGTTCGGTCAACGTGAACTACATCTACAGGAAGGAGGGGAGTATTCTTTATTTCAGAGTCCTCAAACAGAGGTCAGAAGTACAATTCACCAGAGACTTGTCCTACTCACTAAGGATACAAGATACAAGACAAATCAAATAACAATGCAGGCACCCCTATTTATAGTTGAGGGAACAAAACTAAAACCCTGATGGGCCAAGCCCATTGGCCCATATGCCCATGAATGGTGACAACCAATCATATTCCACCATGCAACATCTTCTAGAACATTTTTTCATGTCATACAACCCATGAGCACCAACAACACACATGCTGGACCACATTGACCACAGTGGAACAATATGATGCACATGTGGAGAATCATGATCACTAATGGCCCAACATCTATCATGGTGGCACAACATGGTGTATTTCTTAAACATCATCATCTTCTAATCATACATGGATCACCATGAGAGAACAAATGAATCAAGATGCCGCATCATGTACCAAGATGGTCCATGATGGTGAAAAATCTCCTTAATGCCTTAACTTCCCTTCTTGATGGAGAAACAAGACATCTATGGCTAAATATCTCCTTGGATCAACATCTCCTTGGCTCAACATCACCTTGGTGCAACTTCAGACATGACGACGCATCATGTTATCATTAGGCGTAACATGACGCAACATGATATTCCCTGTTGCTCCAAGTGCTCCAAGTTGCTCCATGTTGCTTAAAGTGCTCCAAGTTCTCCATGTTTCTCCAAGTGCTCCAAGTATTCCATGTTGCTCCAAGTGCTTCATGTTGCTCCAAGTGCTCCCAGTGTTCCAAGTTGCTCCATGTTGCTCCATTCCACTCCAAGCTACTCCAAACCTCAATTTAGAAGATATGTTCCTTTGTCACTTGATCCGTTCCTTTGTCACTTGCTTCATGAACCTCAAGTCCTCCATTGACATCTAAGTGCTCCAATTGCTCCAAATTCTCGAGTCATATTTAACAATATACATATATATATATATATATATATATATATATATATATATATATATATATATATATATATATATATATATATATATATATATATATATATATATATATATATATATATTCGTCTCTAAGGACCTATCATATGGATCATCTCCAACACCGTGTAGATAGTAGTTATTCGGGGATTCCTCTGCAATACATGTCATTAAGGGATAGAGTACATCGCATGAACATGTAGTCCATCACCTACAGGTTACGAACCTGCCAGTGTTCTAATGGACCGTCTAGAATAGTCTGTGGTCATCATCTATACTCTCTTAGATGACTATATTGCACATTGCATGTAACATCCAGATCCTCAAAGTATGGAATTTAAAGTAAATTATCAGTTTTGTGTTGGTCACAACGTAATGAAAGTATCATCACGATGTGGCATGGCCTTATGAGACACGTTATTTTGTTTAGGTGTCATGACGTTACACTCTTTTTGTCACGACGTTACATCTCATCAGGGGTAAACCCTAATTTTTGGACTTGGACCTTATTTAAAGGAAGTGAGGTCTAGGATTTTCTCCACACTCAACATCCATCACCTCCTAAACCCCTTAAAGAAACCCTAATTGCCTCTCGTCCATTTTTAAGCTCATTTTGGTGTTCTTGGTAGCTTTTGAAGAAAGAAGAAGGCCTTTTTGTGAAGAGAGCATCTTGGAAATCTTAGAGACTTCTTTTGAGCATATCCTAGACCATTACGAGTGATCAAGTTCCAATCTTTATGTTTTAGGTATCTAGATTTATGCTTTTTGTCCCTTTTTAGCCAACTTTGGGAAAGTTTCGGTGGAAGGATCCTATAAAGTTGGCAACTTTATGGATCCTTGAGGTCCCTGATCAAGTTCCAATATTTATCCTTTAGGTTGCTAGATTCATGCTTTTTGTCCCTTTTTAGCCACTTTTAGGAAAGTTTGGGTAGAAGGATCCGGTAATGTTGGCAACTTTATGGATCCTTGAGGTCCCTTGAAGGTTATATGCTTTGAAGGAAACTTTATGGATCCATGAGGTCCCTTGAAGGTTATATGGTTTTGATATGGAGTTTGGTGTAGTTTTGAATCTATGCATGGAATTTTGGTTCAACTTTCACCATTTGATCTATCTTGAGCTCAAGACATGCATTGGACATGCATGTCTACAAAGCACCGATCTTTAGAAGGTCTTTGGAGTATGAAAGTCACCTGAGAAGTTAGGATGGTTGGCTTAATGGATTAGGCACTTAATGTATTAAGTTTCCCCAGTGCAGTTCTCACAACATGACCATATGGGTGTCATGATGTGATGATGCTGGTTCACCGACTATTTTGGATGGACGTTGTCACGACGTGGTGGCATGGCCATCACGACATGATAATAGTTTTGAACGAGACTGAATTGTTATCGAGCCGAGTTTGTTTTCCCACAACTTGACCATGGGACGTCACAACTTGAGGGTCATCTGATCGTGATGTTGGCCGTTAACTTTGACCCTGAACGTTGACTTGTTGACCTAGGTTGGCTTTTAGTCAAATTGCTAGTTCCAGAGTATAGACTAAGGTTGGACCTTGTTTGATTTGATAGGTGAGTTGTAGCACATGTTTCATGGTATTGAGTTGTGGATTTTCTGACTTCGTGAGGAAGGTGATTCTTCTCACTATACAATGTAGGTTGCTAAAATTTCTCTATGACTTTTTCATTAAAGACTGTGGTTGGATCACAAAACTTGTTTGAAAGATTGTGGTTGGATCACATCAGTTGTATGAAAGACTATAGTTAGATCACAACACTTGTATGAAAGATTATGGTTTGATCACAACACTTATTTGTCTTTGTGACTTGCATTGAAGACCATGGTTGGATCATGGCGGAAAGGCTACGACTAGGCTGTAGTCTGGAATTGATTGTAAGACTATGGTTGGATCATATCATTCACATGGGTTGTAATACACCCCTAGGTTTGGCTTACTGATATATATGGCAAGTGTAATTGTTGTGAACTCACTAAGCTTTGTGCTTACAGTATTGTGATTTAAATGTTTTCAGGTACTTCCAGTTCCAAAGGGAAGAGTCTGACTTGACTAAACATCCCCTGATGATTTACAGTATTGCGCGCCGTTCCTGTTGTCGGTGCACGTGAATTTTTATAGTATTCAAAAATTTATATTTTTTTTCAAACGAGCTCTGTTTTTGACGTTCTTTATATCAATGAATAGCAATTGACGAGTAGTGATGTGCATAAATTATACCTGTCAAATTTTAAATTTATAACTTAACAACGTTTAACTAACTATGCACTTATATGCAATGTACCTAGTCGGATTATAGAATAGTAAGTAAGTCGGGTGTCGATCATAAGGAACGGTATTTAATTTATAAAGTAACTACTAAAAGTTAAAGTAAGAAAAACAAGTAGAAGTGGGGGGGTATTTAATTAAAATACTCAACTAATTACTAAAGTAAACAACTAGAAAGAAGATTTTAAATGAAGAATGAAGGATACTTTCCTTTAGCTTTGAATCCCTCCTGTTTCCTATGGTTGATTTCAAGACAATGGATTAATTCTGTTAGTTACCAAAAAAAAAGTTACTAGTCATCGTGATCAAACTAACTAGCATAAGTCAAGTTACTAACTTTAACCCCTATGATCACGCAAGTTAAGGACACCAAATTGATTTTAAAGGTAATTTGGACTCTGAACGATACAATCTACAGACTACTATTCTTTGGTCAAATCTAGTAATCACAAAAATATTATGATCAAATACTGCTCTCTGACATAGTTAATCAACTAACGCATCACCTATGCTCAGATATGATTAATCACTATCTCTAACAATTTAATGATAATAAAATAGCTAGGTAAATCAAATCATGCAATTAACTCCAGTTTAACTATACAATCTTGAGACAAGGCAATAAAGATAGAACTTTAACAGGCTAGGTTTAGATTTATCAAACAATATTTAAAGCTAAAACTATCTTCATTAATCTTTCAAACAAAAAATCAACACATAGTAATTAAGAGTTCATCTAATCTAAATGAACGCAAGGGTTTTTTGCCCACAACTACAACTGAAAATCACATAAACAAAAGGTAAGCCGAGGTAGACATCATTAAACTAAGCAAACTGAATGTGCATATGTGAATCCTTGCCCCAATCTCTTTACCCTTTGATCTCTAGTCGAATTCTGCAATCCAAGGGTTCTTGGAAGGTTTTTTCCTCATAAATAATCGCAGCCCTAAGGCCTCTTCCTCCTGGAAATGACCTAATGTCCGAAATATAAATATATATATATATATATATATATATATATATATATATATATATATATATATATATATACACTTGCCAAATTCTTGCAACGACGACGTGGTTAAGAGACACCACGTCGTGGTCTTCATGGATATTCTGTATTCTCCAAGTCAGCTCAATGGCCGCTCAATATTTCAACAGAACACGAGAATTGATGCATACAGCAAGCATGCTTCTAGGGAAAACGTCAAGTAAAGATGAGTAAATTAAAAATAAACACCCTAGCCTTTTTATCTATATCTTTTATTTGGACCAGGCTATCCCACTTTCATAGTTTAGAAAATGCTAAACAATCAGTATGAGAGGGTGACTCAATGTTCTCAGCAGATGGTCTCGCTGATGAGAACAACAACATGCTTCTAGGGACGATGATGTGTCAAAAAGTTGCATACTAGGCTCAAAATTGTCGCCGTCGGATTCCTTTTCAAAATGGCACAATATAAGAATACAAACAAAAGAATTAGTAAAACAAGAAAATAGTTGAAATAGGGAAAATGTGCAGCTTTTTCAGAAAGGTGATAAAGAATCGTTCCATCCAATCTTTGGAATTGAATGGTCATTAATTCACTTCCATTTTCCAAGATATCTACCACTTGAAATTTCAGCTATAAAAGAGAACAAAAAAGATCAACCATATCACACAATAACACAATTCATAGTAAACTAGGAGAGAGAAGTCCTTTAATCGTTGAGGTTCTGCAGATTGATTCGAAGCTTCATGTTCACCAAGAACAAAAGAAGAACATGAACCAATATTTGTAACCAGCGAGTTAGCTGAATCGAATCCATAAAGACATTGTGTCTTCAAGATCAACACGAGGGCATTTGAAGTTTTATCGGATTATGAGTCAAAAGATGAAAAAGAGACTTATTGCATTGATGGTTACTCTTTGCATCCATAACAGTGAGTGAAGGAGAAAAAGGGTATCCTCAAGAAGAACAGGACATGATGCCACTTTTTTTCTCAATACCAAGAGCATTGATATCCTTCAGGAAAGCTCCAGTCCTTATAAATTCTGAAGCAATAAGATGCAGCTAAATTTTAGATACGCTTGAAAGAAAATACATGTAAATACTAAAGGTAAGATTTTGCATTCATAATAAAAGAAGCACTGGTTTTTGAATTTTCATGAGACTAAAAACAGTTAATTAACGATTAAGATATATAAAGCATGCCAAGATTTGCAATTAATTTGTTTAAACTCTTTTCATCCAATACCTTGGTGAACATATCAGCCAGCTGATCAGTGGATGGAATATATAACAATTCCACTTTTCCCTCTTGAACTATGTCCCTGATGAAATGATGACGGATGTCGATGTGCTTAGTCTTGGAATGATGCACTGGATTTTGTATCATCTGAATGGCACTAGTGTTTTCACAGCAGATGGGTGTCTTCGAGAAGTTTAGACCATAATCCAAGAGCTGATTCTGAATCCATAGAATTTGAGCACAGCATCTTCTGACGACAACATATTCCTGAAGTGCTTTTATGATCAATGCCACACCCGACATTATCATAATCAGTGTATCCCACTAGCTTGAATTCAGAGTCACGAGGATACGATAACCCAATATTGGGTGTATGTTTTAAGTACCGAAAGATCCTTTTGACAACGTGAAGATGAGATTCCTTAGGACTAGCTTGATAGCGAGCACACAAATGGTGGCAAATATAATATTAGGGCTACTGGCTATAAGATAGAGTAAAGAGCCTATATTTCCTCGAAACAGATTTGCATTCACATCAGTGCCACTTGGATCACTACTAATATATGTTGATGAAGACATCAGAGTCTTTGTCGGTTTGCATTCAGAGAAACCATACTTCTTCAGCATATCTGCAATATATTTAGCTAGACAAACCAAGATACCATCAGTTAGTTGTTTGACCTACAAGCCTAAAGACAAAGTTAGTTCATCTATCATGCTTATCTTGAATTTCTTGGCCATGACCTCCACGAATTCTAAACTTAGCATTTCATTAGTAGATCCAAAGATGATATCGTCCACATACACTTGATCAAGAAGGATATGAGATCCTGATTGCTTTATGAACAAAGTTTTATCGATCTTTCCTCATTTGTATCCACTAGAGAGAAGATAACTTGCCAACGTGTCATACCATAGCCTATATCACACCCCCAAACCAGACGGCGGAAACGTCCGGGGGTGGATGACTTCGTTTGTAGTATCACAACACAAGCATTATAGTAATCAAAGTACAAACAACCATTGCATTTATAAGTACTAATTTTTACATGTGTTCAATCTATGTATATTGACATTTAAATATTTATACAACAGGAGAAGACATGACTCAAAATAGCTCCATCTTCTCAAAAGCTCGGGGAGTACATGTCTACTGATTCCCTGAGAATAAAAGTAATTTGAAAAGAGAGTATCAACATAATGTTGAGTGAGTGCATAAGTATTTATGTTTGAAAGCATAATTTTATGTTCTATGAAATATGTAAACTGTTCCAGAAAATCCTATATTTTCTGCTGTATATAAAAAGTAGTTTTAATCACATAAAATTGTTTTGTTTGTAAACCAATGTTCTGTATTTGTATAATCTGTAAAAGTGAGTGTGCCTGGCTTCATCAACTATTATTGTAAACTGAGATGTAATACTATAAAACTGTATTTTAGTAAACCGGTACTTTGAAAATGTACTCATGTTTAGTTAATTATACACTAACCGTATTGTTAATATCTTTTTAATGAGTTATTATAACCATACTGAGACTAGGTGGCCTGAAACAACGCTTTGAAGGAGTCAAAACTGTTGATAACAACTGTCACTCATAGGCGTGTATGCCCGGCTGTAGCTAGCAGTCTGAGTGTGGGGTTGTCAATCCCAATATAGATCTATACACACTTGTTTCGATCCCCGACTGGAGATTCTGGTTATAATATCAGGACTTTAACTATGTTGTTTAAGTGAATTAAACAACCTGAATCTATTGACTCATAAAAAGCATATAGACGTTACGTGTATAACAATAATGAAAACCCAATCATTCTGAAATAAATGATTGATAGTATGTTCCTCATTTAGTATACTTGGAATGTATTTGTAAGTTGTATACTCTTGTTTAGTTTTGAATCTAACCCTTATTCTTGTAAAACGGTGTACTCTAGTATACTTGACTCGTGAATTATTGTTCTTGAATCATAAATTATACCTATTATAATTTATATGTACTATCTGTATTGATACTAACTGTTCATGAATGCAACCCATTGCTCAACATGTTACAAAGTGTATTTGAACTGAATGAAATAACTTTTATTTTTATATACATATACAAATATATATAAGTAAAATTTAAATGACATTCGGATAAATAACCGATACTATAATCCCACATTCAAACAAGGAAAAGGAACCAAAGTGAGTTATCAGTCCTAAGTCTTTTAAAGCTTATTTATATAAATATAAATATATATATATATATATATATATATATATATATATATATATATATATATATATATATATATATATGATTTTTGGGGAAAAATATAAGTTTATAAAATCATTTAAAGAATTTAACATTTTAAAATACTTTTGGTGACTTGATGTCATTTTAACAAAATTTTGAAACCATTTAATTTGATGCTAATTGAAATCCATTTTGGTAAGTTGTTTTGAAATCATTTGTTTGTAACACAAAATCCTTGTGTTAGACTTGTATTCCCCCCCCCCCCCCTTAAAACAGTAAAAACTATGAAAATACGGGGGTATGAACTCACCTTTTGGAGGGTCATTCAAATGATGATTTGATATAGGATGTTTAGTTTCCACAAGTGTAATCATGTAGCCAAAACAAGTCCTATATAGTAATTTGTATAGCATATATGCAATCAATTAGCTAATATAATCATAGGAATGATTAGAAACTGGACTAATTTGTAAGTATAACTTACAAATAGGAGTGTTAGAAGCTAAAATGGAAGGTGTTAACGGCCATGAGGGGTGTTCATGGCCCAAGACTCATGAAGGGTTCACGGCTCTGAAGGTGTTCACGGCCCTGAGTTCTTGAAGAATGATGAACACTTGATGATCCTAAGCACGTTTCTAAGAAGATTCAAAGATTTTCTGATGGGTGTTCTTCGCATGTTCTTCGTGTAAACTAGTGAAATTACCGGGTTTATAAGAAGATTGAATGATGTTCTTAAAATGATAAAAAGATACCTGTTAGATCTTGTGAAAAACTAGTGACTATCAATTGAAATGATAAGAATGGATGATTCTAGCTTGTTCTTGAGGAGAGAAGGTGTTCTAGCTTGATGATACTTGAGAGAAAAGGGTTGAAATCTTGTTTGAAAGTGAAGAAATGAGTTAAAAGTCGGCTGAAAAGTATATGTATGCGAGGGTTCACGGTCCGAGCGGTTCACGGCCGTGAACCTCGTACACGGTCCAAAGTCGGATACGACCGAGAAGTGTTCATGGTCCGAGGGTTCACGACGGAAGCTGTTCTCGGTTGCAACGCTACTGTCCGAAGGAAAGAAAGAAAAAGATGCGAACAAACTCGGATTTCACTTATTTCCTTCACATATATTTAATATTCTTAGAGTTTTAAACATGTAAAGGTTATTTTACTAACCTTAATAAAATCCAATATAACAAAGAGGACTTTAGTTTACCCAAGTTTGACTTTGGCTGACTAGGGTTGACTTTACAAGTAGAAAATTACGGGATGTTACATTATCCCCCTGTTAGAGAGAATTTCGTCCCGAAATTTGGATTAAAGAGATACGGAAAGACTAGGGAAAAAGATGTGGATACTTCTGTTGCATTTGATCCTCCCGCTCCCAAGTGAATTCAGGTCCTCGTTTTGCATTCCAGCGAACCTTCACTATCGGGATACGAGTTTGTTTGGTTCTCTTTACTTTCATGTCTAGGATTTCTACGGGTTGTTCTATGAAGTTGAGACTCTCATTTAATTCGATTTCGTCGAGTGGAATAACAAGAGTCTCATCGGACAAACACTTCTTGAGATTTGAGACATGAAATACGGGATGAATGTTACTGAGTTCATGCAGTAGATTGAGTTTGTAAGCAACGGGACCAATTCTAGCAATGATCTGGAATGGTCCAATGTACCTTGGGTTTAGCTTGCCATGTTTACTAAAATGTATCAATCCTTTCCAGGGTGAGACCTTCAATAGAACGCGATCACCAACCTGGAATTCCAAGGGTTTTCGTCGTTTATCTGCATAACTCTTTTGTCTATCTCGAGAAGCTTTCAATCGTTCTCGCATTTGAACAATCTTTTCTGTGGTTTCACGAATGATCTTGGGACCGGTTAGAGTACTATCAGGTATTAGGTTCTTGGCTAGTTGCGTATCGCCTACTTCAGCCCAGCACAGAGGGGATCTGCACTTACGGCCAGATAGAGCTTCAAAGGGTGCAACTTTAATGCTAGTGTGATAGCTGTTGTTGTAGGAGATTTCAACAAGTGGTAAATGGGTATCCCAAGCTTTACCGAAATCTAACACACAGGCCCTTAACATGTCTTCCAGCGTTTGAATTATTCTCTCACTTTCCCCATCAGTCTGAGGATGGTACGTTGTACTCATGTCAAGATTTGTTCCCAAGGATTTTTGCAATGATTTCCAAAACCGCGAGGTAAATCTACTATCTTGGTCAGAGATAATGGATATTGGCACATCATGCAACCGTACTATTTCTATTAAGTACGTCCATGTTAACTTCTCCATTTTATCTGTTTCTTTTATTGGCAGGAAGTGGGTGGATTTGGTTAATCTATCGACAATAACCCGAATGGTATCATGACCACCCGTTGTTCTGGGTAACTTGGTTATGAAATCCATTGTAATTCGCTCCCACTTCCACTCAGGTATTTCTGGCTGTTGAATTAAACCCGAGGGCTTTTGATTTTCTACTTTGACTTTGGCGCAAGTTAGACACTTGCCCACAAAAGTAGCTATTTTGGCTTTCATGTTTGGCCACCAATAGAGCTTCTTTAGGTCCAAATACATCTTGTCTGAACCCGGGTGAACAGAGTATCGAGTTTTATGGGCTTCATTCATGACAACATCTCTGTAGCCACCGTACTTCGGTGTCCAGATTTGATTCATGAAATAATGAACTCCATCATCCTTGATTTCGAAATTCTTTTCCATTGCCCTCAAGGCTTCACCTGTCATGTTCTCAGGTTTCAAAGCTTCCAACTGAGCCTCCTTGATTTGTGCGGATAAGTGGGAATGGATAGTCATAGTCATACATTTTACTTGGCGGCCCGAGTACTCTTTCCGACTAAGGGCATCTACTACTACATTGGCCTTGTCGGGGTGATAACGAATCTCACATTCGTAATCGTTTAGTAGTTATACCCATCTTCGTTGTATCATGTTGAGTTCTTTCTGATCAAAGATATGTTGAAGGCTTTTATGATCAGAAAAGACTATGCACTTTGTACCATACAGGTAATGCCTCCAGATCTTCAAGGCAAAAACCACTGCTCCCAGTTCGAGATCGTGGGTGGTATAGCTGATTTCGTGCTTCTTAATCTGTCTTGAGGCATAGGATATAACCTTTCCCCGTTGCATAAAAACACAACCTAGCCCTTGATTTGATGTGTCGCAGTAGACTACAAAATCTTCTGTCCCTTCTGGGAGGGACAAGATCGGTGCACTACAGAGGGCTTGTTTTAAGGTTTGGAAAGCAGTTTCTTGTTTCTCCTCCCATTTGAATGACACACCTTTTTGAGTCAACGTGGTGAGTGGTTTTGGAATCTTTGAGAAGTTATGAATGAATCTCCTGTAGTTACCAGCGAGACCTAAAAACTGTCGAATTTCTGTTGGGGTTCGAGGGTCGCCCAACTTTCGATAGCCTTGATTTTGGAGGGATCAACATGTATCCCATCCTTGCTGACTACATGACCTAGGAACTCCACCTTTTGAATCCAGAATTCACATTTAGAGAACTTCGCATACAATTTCTCTGCCCTCAAAGTTTTCAATACTTGTCGCAAGTGTTGGCAGTGTTCTTCCTTACTCTGAGAATAGATTAGTATATCGTCAATAAAGACTATGACGAACTTGTCTAAGTAAGGGCGACACACTCGATTCATCAGGTCCATGAATACTGCAGGTGCATTCGTTAGACCAAAGGGCATCACTACAAATTCGTAGTGACCATAGCGAATTGTGAAAGCAGTCTTTGGAATGTCGGACTCCTGGACTCATAATTGATGGTATCCTGATCTCAGGTCAATCTTGGAGAAGAAACTAGCTCCTTGGAGTTGATCAAAGAGGTCATCTATCCGTGGCAAAGGGTATCTATTTTTAACGGTAAGTTTGTTTAATTCCCGGTAGTTTATGCACATACAAAATGATCCGTCCTTCTTTTTCACGAACAAGACTGGCGCTCCCCAGGGTGAGAAGCTTGGTCTAATGAAGCCCTTGCTGAGTAATTCGTTCAACTGGCTGGACGAATTGATCCGTCCTTCTTCTTGCATCTCTGAAGGTGCAAGACGATATGGAGCTTTAGCTACTGGGGTAGCTCCGGGAATCAAGTCGATTCGAAATTCGATTTGGCGTTCAGGAGGGACTCCTGAGATATCTTCAGGGAATACATCAGGGAAATCACAGACTTCAGGGATATCCTTGATGCTTTTCACTTCTTGTGGCTTATCAACAACGTGAGCTAAGAAGGCATAGTAATCATTGCGAAGATATTTCTGAGCCTTAATGCAAGAAATGATTTGAAGATTCGCGCTATATTTGTCGCCATAGATAACGAGAGATTCGTTACTTGGCAGATTAAGACGGATAGCTTTCTCGAAACATAGGATATCAGCACGATGAAGACTTAACCAATCCATGCTGATTATGATGCCAAAACTTTTAATTAAGACCGGCATAAGGTCAATTTGGAATGAATGGTTATTTAAAGTAAGTGTGCATCCTATGTAAATATCATTGGTACTTTCGGTTTTTCCGTTGGCCATCTCAACGGTGAATGTATCTTTTAATGCTTTGGAATTTTGTTTTAGAAGATGTGTGAACTTATGGCTTACGGAACTTTTCTCTGTATCGGTATCGAAAAGAATGCATGCGTAAGAGTCGTTGAGAAGGAACGTACCGGTCACCACATTAGGATCCGCTACTGCTTCTTCATAACCAATCGCCAAGACTCTTCAAGTACCACCAGCGTTCTTTAACTTAGGACAATTTTTCTTGAAATGCCCTACTTCTCCGCATTCATAGCATGCTTGGCTCACTCCTGCAACAGGTACTTGGGTAATTAGTTGGGGTGGTGATTTACAGAATCGGGCAGTATGCCCTTTCCTGTTACAGTTTCGACACTGCATTTCTCGGCAATTTCCGTTATGTTGGTAATTGCACTTGTTACATTTAGGGAGATTACCAGCGTAAGGCTTAGCTGGTGTGGGGTTAGCAGGAACAGCAGCAGGTACAGTAGCAACATGGACCGCCACTAACTGTTGCTTTTTCGAGGGTTCCTGAGAAGATTTGCCCTTCATTTTATTCCAGCCTTTCTTGTTGTTGTTGTTGTTGTTGTTATTGTTGTTGTTGTTGTTTCCCTTGGGCTGTTCTGGAGCAGCAACCACAGAGTTTTGACGAGTTCCATGGTCAATGAGTGACTGTACCAACTCTTTGGCATTGTCAAAGGTAACAGGCCTGAAAGCAATAACACTTCCCTGAATCTGAGATGTCATCCCCCAGATGTACCTTTCAATCTTTTTGCTCTCCAGAGCTACCATATATGGACATAGAATTGCTAAGTCGCAGAGCCTATTTGTGTAGGTTGTTATGTCCGAACCAACCATAGTAAGACCCCACAACTCTTGTTCGAGCTTCTAAATTTCACCTCGCGGGCAGTACTCCCAACTTATTGAATTAGCCACTGCTAATGTGAGTGACTTAACATGGCTATTCCACCATGTTAGGGCTCTATCAGCAACAGTAAGGCAGCGAATTTAACTTTGCTACCCTCTGGGCAGGAGCAGATCTCAAAGATTGCCTCGGTTTTCTCAATCCATTGCCTTAACGCCATAACTCCTCCAGTCCCGTTAAAGGTCATGGGTTTAGCGTTTGAAAAGTCCTTGTAGGTACACTCTCGTGAGTGTCCATGACTCTCACCGTGGTTAGAGGGATGCGCACCAACTCTTGATCCACTAGTGCCAGTGGTGTTTATATGAGACATAGCAGCTGCAACAGCTTCCGTGACTTCCGCCTGAAACATGGCAGCGTCAAATTGAGGAGGTGGTGGCGGAGGTGGTGTTGGCGCTTCATTAACATTGATACGCCCTGGGTTTCTCCGTGGAGGAGTCTTTCACTTTAAGAAATAAAAGATGAAGAGACAATCAGATATCAAGAATGAACATGAATATGATATGTCTGAACTAAAACACTTAGTTCAATATGAATCTTGTAAAGAATTGGAAATAGAAGTCTACTACAAGTACAACTTGCAATAGGATAATATGAATTTGAGTGGTTATTTTTCAAAGAGTATGAAAATGCATGTGGATTGTATTAGCATATTGAATGCATAGAGTCTGGAAAACTTGACCCTAAACAGGTCTACAATACACCACAATACTGGGAAAGCATCGACATTAAACCGACCTACCGAAAATGAAATTTTCGCGGTCGTACTGAAAAACATGAAAAGTAACGCTATAACATATCAGAGACTTAACTATAACCAAAAGAGTAAGTAGTGAACGAGTAGAGTACAATCTACTTCCTACTAGGTCCGATCCTGGATTTGGCTAACTGGCGTTCTATTTCGTACATATGCATGTCTTGTGCTATTTGTCGTTCTTGCAGTTCTCTAACTTCGGCTTGGGATGCCGCCAGTTCTCTCATTAAGAAATTAGTACGATCTCTTGTCGCATAACGATTGTCTTCTAAGTTACGAATGTGAACGGTGTTGACACCAGTAGCAGCATCAACCTGCATGACTCGGTCGATAGTAGCTCTTCCTTGTTCATCGTTACGCGCCACACGACAAATTAACACTGGAAGGGCTCTATCTGCTGAGCCTCCTGTGTTCAGATTATAGAAGCTTCGGTCTCCTTGATAAGGATAGTTCTGACCCTATTCGTTACTCCACTTGTCTAAGTTTATCGCCCACAAAGGCGTCGGGCTTTGGAAGTTTTGTCGTGGATTGGGATTTTGAACAACTGGTGGTGGATTATAGACTTTTGATTCTAAATCAGTATCTTCAGGAAAATTTTCTACAAAATCGTCATCTAAGGGAATTTTAGGATTCTCTTCTAGCTCTTCATCGAGCCATCCTCCATTTTCCTGATCGGGAAAGTACGGGTCTTCGGGTAGATGGAATCCAGCCATTGTTATCTAAGCGAGAATAGGGATATAAGAAATATCTAAAATAATTAGTAAAGATAAATTGCAATTACAACTCTCTATGAGAGAAACTTACAGTTAACAAGTAATGTATTCTGTATGGTATAACTCTTACTGGGTCCATCTATAATTACAAATTATATACCAATTATATATAACATGAGTCTAATAGACCTTCGAATAAATGATTCTACTCTACCCCCACATCCAAACAAGGAAAAGGGAAGTTAAGTTAAATCACACACTCTAAGCCTATATATATAACCTTAATTATATATAACCGTAATATATACACTTAATATTTATAGATCTACCTGCCGGAGTCCTTTGTTTTCATGTAGTTTGTTCTTAGTATACAGTGCCTAAAATACTCCTATAGTATTTTAACTTTATGTTCTGTTCTAGTGTTCTTCTATATATGTATAGTTGGTAATTTTTAGACTTGTTGCAATACTACAATCAATCCCAAACACATGTTGGTCATATCTCAAACCAATATAGTTGATCAGGCTATATTAATCCCAGATATGATTACATAACTATCCAGGTTTGACTATGGTGTTCAACATCCAAATACTTTGATGTTGTTACGATTGTGATACTGTTCTTGTATGTATAAGTGTTAGTATACTTCTTGTAAAAATACTTAAATTTTAAAAATATACTTCTAGTCAGAGGTCTTAGCCGATATGTATTTATAGTTTGTATATCTTTTATGGATTGATATACTGAGTTCACTATAAACAATGCTCTGATACCAATCTGTCACACCCCCAAACCAGATGACAGAAACGTCTGGGGGTGGATGACTTTGTTTGTAGTATCACAACACATGCATTATAGTAATCAAAGTAAAAACAACCATTGCATTTATAAGTATAAATTTTTACATGTGTTCAATCTATGTATATTGACACCAAAATAGTTATACAAAAGAAGAAGACATGACTCAAAATAGCTCCATCTTCTCAAAAGCTCGGGGAGTACCTGTCTACTGATTCCCTGAGAATACAAGTAATTTGAAAAGAGAGTATCAACATAATGTTGAGTGAGTGCATAAGTATTTATGTTTGAAAGCATAATTTTCTGTTATATGAAATATGTAAACTGTTCCAGAAAATCCTATATTTTCTACTGTATATGAAAAGTAGTTTTAATCACATAAAATTGTTCTGTTTGTAAACCAATGTTCTGTAGTTGTATAATCTGTAAAAGTGAGTGTGCCTGGCTTCATCAGCTATTATTGTAAACTGAGATGTAATATTGTAAAACTGTGTTTTAGTAAACTGGTACTTTGAAAATGTACTCATGTTTAGTTAATTATAAACTAACCGTATTGTTAATATCTTTTTAATGATTTATTATAACCATACTGACACTAGGTGGCCTGAAACGACGCTTCGAAGGCATCAAAATTGTTGATAACAACTGTCACTCGTAGGCGTGTATGTCCGGCTGTAGCTAGCAGTCTGAGTGTGGGGTTGTCAATCCCAATATAGATCTATACACATTTGTTTCGATCAACGACTGGAGATTCTAGTTATAATATCAGGACTTTAACTATGTTGTTTAAGTGAATTAAACAACCTGAATCTATTGACTCATAAAAAGCATATAGACGTTACAAAATATAAATAAATAATGTTCGAAATATAAATAAATAAATATATATATATATATATACACACACACACACACACTTGCCAAATTCTTGCCACGACGACGTGGTTAAGAGACACCACGTCATGGTCTTCATGGATATTATGTATTTTCCAAGTCAGCTCAACGACCGCTCAATGTTTCAACAGAACACGAGACTCGATGCATACATCAATCCTGCTTCTAGGGACAACGTCAAGTAAAGATGAGTAAATTAAAAATAAACACCCTAGCCTTTTTATCTATATCTTTTATTTGGACCAGGCTATCTCAGTTTCATAGTTTAGAAAATGCTAAACAATCAGTATGAGAGGGTGACTCAATGTTCTCAGCAGATGGTCTCACTGATGAGAACAACAACATGCTTGTAGGGACGATGATGTGTCAAATAGTTGCATACTAGGCTCAAAATTGTCACCGTCAGATTCCTTTACAAAATGGTACAATATAAGAATACAAACAAAAGAAATAGTAAAACAAGAAAATAGTTGAAATAGGGAAAATGTGCAGCTTTTTCAGAAAGGTGATAAAGAATCGTTCCATCAAATCTTTGGAATTGAATGGTCATTAATTCACTTCCATTTACCAAGATATCTACCACTTTAAATTTCAGCTATAAAAGAGAACAAAAAAGATCAACCATATCACACAATAACACAATTCATAGTAAACAAGGAGAGAGAATTCCTTTAATCGTTGAGGTTCTGCAGATTGATTCGAAGCTTCATGTTCACCAAGAACAAAAGAAGAACATGAACCAGTATTTCTAACCAACGAGTTAGCTGAATCGAATCCATAAAGACATTGTGTCTTCAAGATCAACACGAGGGCATTTGTAGTTTTATCGGATTATGAGTCAGTAGATGAAAAAGAGACTTATTGCATTGATGGTTGCTCTTTGCATCCATAACAGTGAGTGAAGGAGAAAAAGGGTATCCTCAAGAAGAACATGACATGATGCCACTCTTTTTCTCAATACCGAGAGCATTGAGATCCTTCAGGAAAGCTCCAGTCCTTACAAATTCTGAAGCAATAAGATGCAGATAAATTTTAGATACGCTTGAAAGAAAATACATGTAAATACTAAAGGTAAGATTTTGCATTCATAATGAAAGAAGCACTTATTTTCGAATTTTCATAAGACTGAAAACAGTTAATTAACGATTAAGATATATAAAGCATGCCATGATCTACAATTAATTTGTTTAAACTCTTTTCATCTAATGCCTTGGTGAACATATCAGCCAGCTGATCAGTGGATGGAATATATAACAAATCCACTTTTCCCTCTTGAACTATGTCCCTGATGAAATGATGATGGATGTCGATGTGCTTGGTATTGGAATGATGCATTGGATTTTGTATCATATGAATAGCACTGGTGTTTTCACAACAGATGGGTGTCTTCGAGAAGTTTAGACCATAATCCAAGAGCTGATTATGAATCCATAGAATTTGAGCACAACATCTTCTGATGACAACATATTCCTGAAGTGCTTTTATGATCAATGCCACACCCACCATTATCATAGTTAGTGTATCCTACTAGCTTGAACTTAGATTCACGAGGATACCATAACCCAATATTGGGTGTATGTTTTAAGTACCGAAAGATCCTTTTGACAACGTGAAGATGAGATTCCTTTGGACTAGCTTGATAGCGAGCACACAATATGGTGGCAAACATAATATTAGGGCGACTGGCTATAAGATAGAGTAAAGAGCCTATAGTTCCTCGAAACAGATTTGCATTCACATTAGTGCCACTTGGATCACTACCAATATATGTTGATGAAGACATCAGAGTCTTTGCCGGTTTGCATTCAGAGAAACCATACTTCTTCAGCATATATGCAATATATTTAGGTAGACAAACCAAGATACCATCAGTTAGTTGTTTGACCTACAAGCCTAAATACAACGATGATATCGTCCATATACACTTGATCAAGAATGATATGAGATCCTGATTGCTTTATGAGCAAAGTTTTATCGATCGTTCCTCATTTATATCCACCTGAGAGAAGATAACTTGCCAACGTGATATACCATGCCCTATTTCACACCCCCAAACCAGACGACGGAAACGTGCGGGGGTGGATGACTTCGTTTGTAGTATCGCAACACATGCATTATAGTAATCAAAGTAAAAAAAACCATTACATTTATAAGTACAAATTTTTACATGTGTTCAATCTATGTATATTGACACAAAAATAGTTATACAACAGGAGAAGACATGACTCAAAATAGCTCCATCTTCTCAAAAGCTCGGGGAGTACCTGTCTACTGATTCCCTGAGAATACGAGTAATTTGAAAAGAGAGTATCAACATAATGTTGAGTGGGTGCATAAGTATTTATGTTTGAAAGCATAATTTTCTTTTCTATGAAATATGTAAACTGTTCCAGAAAATCCTATATTTTCTGTTGTATATGAAAATTAGTTTTAATCACATAAAACTGTTTTGTTTGTAAACCAATGTTCTGTATTTGTATAATCTGTAAAAGTGAGTGTGTCTGGCTTCATCAGCTATTATTGTAAACTGAGATGTAATACTGTAAAACTGTGTTTTAGTAAACTGGTACTTTGAAAATGAACTCATGTTTAGTTAATTATACAGTAACCGTATTGTTAATATCTTTTTAATGAGTTATTATAGCCATATTGAGACTAGGTGGCCTGAAACAACGCTTCGAAGGCGTCAAAACTTTTGATAACAACTGTCACTCGTAGGCGTGTATGCCCGACTGTAGCTAGCAGTCTGAGTGCGGGGTTGTCAATCCCAATAAAGATCTATACACACTTGTTTTGATCCCCGACTGGAGATTCTGGTTATAATATCAGGACTTGAACTATGTTGTTTAAGTGAATTAAACAACCTGAATCTATTGACTCATAAAAAGCATATAGACGTTACGTGTATAACAATAATGAAAACCCAATCATTCTGAAATAAATGATTGATAATATGTTCCTCATTTAGTATACTTGGAATGTATTTGTAAGTTGTATACTCTTCTTTAGTTTTGAATCTAACCCTTATTCTTGTAAATCGGTGTACTCTAGTATACTTGACTCGTGAATTACTGTTCTTAAATCATAAATTATACCTATTATAATTTATATGTACTATCTGTATTGATACTAACTGTTCATGAATGCAACCCATTGCTCAACATGTTATAAAGGGTATTTGAACTAAATGAAATAACTTTTATATTTATATACATATACAAATATATATAAGTAAAATTTAAATGACATTCAGATAAATAACCGATACTATAATCCCACATTCAAACAAGGAAAAGGAACCAAAGTGAGTTATCAGTCCTAAGTCTTTTAAAGCTTATTTATATAAATATATATATATATATATATATATATATATATATATATATATATATATATGATTTTTGGGGAAAAATATAAGTTTATAAAATCATTTAAAGAATTTAACATTTTAAAATACTTTTGGTGACTTGATGTCATTTTAACAAAATTTTGAAACCATTTAATTTGATGCTAATTGAAATCCATTTTGGTAAGTTGTTTTGAAATCATTTGTTTGTAACACAAAATCCTTGTGTTAGACTTGTATTCCCCCCTTAAAACAGTAAAAACTATGAAAATACGGGGGTATGAACTCACCTTTTGGAGGGTGATTCAAATGATGATTTGATATAGGATGTTTAGTTTCCACAAGTGTAATCATGTAGCCAAAACTAGTCCTATATAGTAATTTGTATAGCATATATGCAACCAATTAGCTAATATAATCATACGAATGATTAGAAATTGGATTAATTTTTAAGTATAACTTACAAATAGGAGTGTTAGAAGCTAAAATGGAAGCTGATAGGTGTTCACGGCCATGAGGGGTGTTCACAGCCCAAGACTCATGTAGGGTTCACAGCCTTGAAGGTGTTCACGGCCCTGAGTTCTTGAAGAATGACGAACACTTGATGATCCTAAGCACGTTTCTAACAAGATTCAAAGGTTTTCTGATGGGTGTTCTTCGTGTAAACTAATGAAATTACCGGGTTTATAAGAAGATTGAATGATGTTCTTCAAATGATAAAAAGATCATGAAAAGATACCTGTTAGATCTGGTGAAAAACTAGTGACTATCACTTCAAATGATAAGAATGGATGATTCTAGCATGTTCTTGGGGAGAGAGGATGTTCTAGCTTAATGATACTTGAGAGAAAAGGGTTGAAATCTTGTTTGAAAGTGAAGAAATGAGTTAAAAGTCGGATGAAAAGTATATGTATGCGAGGGTTAACGGTCCGAGCGGTTCACGGTCGTGAACCTCGTACACGGTCCGAAGTCGGCTACGGCCGAGAAGTGTTCACGGTCTGAGGGTTCATGGCCCTCGTTCACAGCCGAAGCTGTTCTCGGTTGCAAGGCTACTGTCCGAAGGAAAGAAAGAAAAAGATGCGAACAAACTCGGATTTCACTTATTTCCTTCACATATATTTAATATTCTTAGAGTTTTAAACATGTAAAGGTTATTTTAGACAAAACTTCAAAAATGGTCTCTGTGGTTTTCGAAAATATCAAGTTTAGTCCCTAAGTTCAAAAAACCTCACGGATCGTCCCTGTGGTTTCAAAACTTTTAACATTTTGTCCTTCCGGCTAACTCCGTTACCATTTAGCCGTTAAGTCAGGGGCATTTTTGTCATTTCACTACACAGGGACCATTTATGAGGTTTTTAATTACTTTTTTTTTAAAAATAAATAAATATATAATATTTAATATGCAAGGGGTCCCACCCCATCTCTCTCTCTCTCTCTCTCTCTCTCTCTCTCTCTCTCTCTCTCTCTCTCTCTCTCTCCCTCCCTCCCGTTAAGACGCATCACCCCAAACACCCTCTATTATTGTTTTGATCGACCCTTGCTTTCCACGAAGCCATAACTCCGGTGAGATAAGCTAACAGTCTTATGGTGAGTTTGGTGATGATCGTAGAGTTTCATCTCCGTGGATTTCGGAATATGATCAACCATCTAGGGCAGACGAGGTCGATAATTGGGCAGTGACGAAGAAACCTATGATGCCTACTTATAACGAGATTTCTAGAGCCGACGAGATTGATAATTGGACGGCGAGCAAGGAGCCCATGCCACTCACCAGGTCTTCTACTTTCGGTCTTGGTTTTCGGGATTCCGGTGGTTCTAAAGACGATCGTTGGAAAAGGGGAGTTGTGCCTCGTGATGGTGATCAGGAACGACCAACGGAACGTCGGCGTTTGGTGTTAGATCCACCAAAGGGTGAAAGTGCTCCAGTTGAGCCATCGGCGCACACCAATAAACCGAGTCCTTTTGGGGCAGCTAGGCCCAGGGGTTGAGAAAGGTTTGGTTCACAAGAAGGTGGATTTGGAAATTGATGCTAAGAAAAGTAGCAGTCGGCCCACGAGTTCACATTCCGGCAGTTCAGTAGATGGCCGGACTGCATTGCAACCACAGGGATTAGAGAAGACAAGGCCTAAGGTGAACCCTTTTGGCGATGCTAAACCCAGAGAAGTTTTGCTTCAAGAGAAAAAGGTATTGATTACAAAAAGATTAATGTAGAGTTGGAGCGTCGTCGGCTTGGCAGGTTAGTATTCCTATCTATTATCTTCTATTCTTCTCTTGACACTTGATGAACATCTCTGATCTTTGGCTGTGTGAAATTGGGTATTCCATTCAAGCATCATCATCATCATCATCATCATCATCGAGAAACTGTAGAAATATTCCATATTAATCTTCATACTTGGTCTTTTAGTAACCTTTGGTGTTTCTATTGTGAATACCCATCATCATAATAAATTGTTGAGCCTTTTAATTTTTTGTCAGGTCTGACACAGAAGAAGCGATAAAGAATTTGAAGGAAGAGATAGATTATCTGAAGAGAGAATATAATTCTGGTTCAGATGCAAAAAACGAATCTAATGGAAATGGAAACCAAAGCAGTAGTAGTTTAAGTGACAGAATACTTGAAAAAGAAAGGAAACTGGAACAACTAAACCATGATCTAGCTTACAAAATCCGGTTCGGTCAAAAACCAGTTGAACGAACTGGTTTGGGGTTGATTGATGATTCCAGAAGTGTTGACTCATCAGAGACACGTGGCAGTAATAGAGATCATTCATGGGTAGGGAAGGGTGATGACAGAGAGACAAAGATGATAGGGGAAAGCCATGAAGAAGATGAAGAAGAGAATGAGGTTGAGGAGGATCGGTGCACATGGAGAGAGAGAGAGAGAGAGAGAGAGAGAAGTGTGGGACCCCTTGTAAAGAGAGAGAAGTGTGGGACCCCTTGCATATTAAATTTATTTATTTATTTATTTATTTTAAAAAAAAGTAATAGAAAACCTCATAAATGGTCCCTGTGTAGTGAAATGACAAAAATGCCCCTGACTTAACGGCTAAATGGTAACGGAGTTAGCCAGAAGGACCAAATGTTAAAAATTTTGAAACCACAGGGACGATCCGTAAGGTTTTTTGAACTTAGGGACTAAACATGATATTTTCGAAAACCACAGGGACCATTTTTGAAGTTTTGTCGTTATTTTAGTAACCTTAATAAAATCCAATATAACAAAGAGGACTTTAGTTGACCCAAGTTTGACTTTCGCTGACTAGGGTTGACTTTACAAGTAGAAAATAACGGGATGTTACACCGTAGGAGCTTGCTTTCAGCCATAGACAACTTTATGAAGACGATACACATGATCTAGAAACTCTTCATTTTCGAACCCTGGCGGTTGTTTTAGAAACACTTATTCTTGAAGATCTCCATGTAAAAAAGGCAGTCTTGACATCCATTTGGTAGACTTTGAAGTTTTTAAAGGAGGCAAAGGCCAAAAACAGACTAATTGCTTCAACTCTTGCCACTGGAGCAAATGTTTCATCATAGTCTTACCCTTCAAGCTGAGAGAACCCTTGAGGTACAATTCTAACTTTGTTTCTTATAACGATTCCACATTCATCCATTTTGTTCCTGAAAACCTAGCGAGTGCGAATGATAGTCTTTCCTTGAGGTTTGGGAACAAGAGTCCACACACGACGACGTTCGAATTCATTTAGCTCATCCTGCATGGCCTTAATCCAGTCAACTTCTTTTAAGGCATCAATAATATTCTTTGGTTCGATCATTGAGACGAAGCTTACAAACATGCAGAAGTTACTGATGACTCTGATGCGAGTGAGAATACTAGAATTTACATCTCCAATGATTTGAGATTCAGGATGATCTCGAAGGATTCTAAGATTAGAACTTTCATTTGTATTGCTATGGGCAACGACTTCCTGATTTGATGAATCATCTTCTTCATAGACAACAGGCTGATCTTTACATATAGGATGAGAATTGATTAATTGATAAACATTAGGAACAATAGGATCAGCGTCATTTGACAAGAGCTCAGGAATACGGTCTGAAGGGTTGTAAGTAAGTTCATTCAGAATTGGCGAGGGGTGATCAACTCGATCATGAATGAATGAGTCCTCATCAAAAGTGACATGAATCTTTATTCAACAATTTTCCTTGAAATATTAAACACTCTGAAA
Source organism: Lactuca virosa (assembly GCF_052849685.1). Classification (NCBI taxonomy): domain Eukaryota; kingdom Viridiplantae; phylum Streptophyta; class Magnoliopsida; order Asterales; family Asteraceae; genus Lactuca; species Lactuca virosa. Next base: position 183,898,481 of record NC_136427.1, on the reverse strand, counting down.
GCCTTGGATACTCTAGAGTATCCTAGGAACATTCCGTCATCATCTTTAGCCTCAAACTTCAAACGTTGATCTCTTTGATTCAAGATGTAACAAACACATCTACACACATAAAAATAAGAGATGTCTGGTTTCCTTCCTTTCAGTATCTCATAAGCAGTTTTCCCATGACGTTTAACAATAATAGATGGATTTTGGATATAACACATTGTATTGACAACTTCAGACCAAAATGACAAAGAAAGGCCAGTTTCAACAACCATAGTTCTTCCATCTTCAATGAGAGTTCTGTTTCTTCTTTCCGCAATACCATTTTTTTGGGGAGATCTAACTGCTGAAAAGTTCTGAGAGATTCCTGAGATTGAGAAAAAATCTTATAGAGAGGAGTTTTTGAATCCGGTTCCATGATCACTACGTAATTGCCTTACTTTGTGATCGTAGAGGACTTCCCACTGCTTAATGAGAGAAATGATTTCATCAGCGGCATGACTCTTCTTTCTTAAAAAGACTACCCACGTAAACCTTGAAAATTCATCCACAATGACAAGAGTATATTTCTTCCCAGCTCTTGACTTGATCGGAATGGGTCTAAAAAGGTCCATATGAAGGAGATGAAGAGGTTTGATGATTGAAGAACAGGAATTTGGCTTGAACGAAGACTTAGTTTTTTTCCTTTTTTCACAAGCTGGGCACAATTTGTCCTTGACAAATTGCATCTTAGGAATTCCTCTCACAAGCTGATTTCCTATAATCCTTGAGATGTTCTTGAAGTTCAGATGTGATAGCCTTTTGTGCCACAACCAGTTTAGATGAGACTGAGCATGAGAGAAGAAGCAACGACTAAGAGAGTCGTCAGCAAAAGACATATCAAGAACATAGATGTCGTTTTGTCGATTTGCAGTAAGAACAGTGATGTTCTTTTGATCAACAATTTTATCTTCTTTCTTGTTAAAGAGAACTTCATAGCCCGCGTCACACAATTGACTGACTGAAATGAGATTATGCTAAAGACGTTTCATATAAGAGACATTCTTGAAAACAACAGAATTGCACTTTATGGATCCATATCCCTTTGTAGCTCCCTTGCCATTATCTCCATATGTAACTTATGTATAATCCTTCTTTATGAAATCTTACATGAGACTTGAATCCTGTCATATGTCTTGAGCAGCCACTGTCTAAATACCAAATATGCTTTTTACCCTGAAACTAAAATGTACAGTAAGTCTAAAAAAAACACTTGCAAAGGATCACTAAGAAAATATGTTATAACAATCATCAGGGAGACAGTTCAATGAGTTTCCCTCTTTGATCCACTTATCATTTGAGTCATAATATAATCATCATGAACGGTGTTCTTTTCAAAAGTGCATTTGCTGACTTTATGAGAGGCATCACCACATCGATAACAAGTTTTAAGTACAATATTCTTTCCTTTAACATTAGATTTTGATTTCTTTTCAACTGTTGAATCTGAAGAACTTTGATTATTTGATTTAAGAGTTCTTGATTCAACTCTGGAACAAGGAATGTTATTAATGGTATGTTAATATACTACCTTGTCATGAGACTCATGATCCTTTGAAGAGTTATCAGGAGTAGAAGGCTTTGATTGATCTTCATGTTTAGAATTTCTAATTGAGCACTGAGGAAAAATACTAAGAATTTAGTTTACAAAATGAACTTCACCATTACATATAGGAAACTTTAGCAAAGTCTTATTGGAAGGAAGAACATACTCACGATGAGAAGGTTGGAGAAAAGGATCAATAGTAGATAATTTAGATACACGTTTAGTAATGTCATTAGAATCAGTAGAGAAGTGAGTATTGATTAAGGTTTGATTATTAATGTATGAACTCCCAAATCTACTTTTAAAGTCTTCTTTTAAGCAGTCAAATTTGTAAAATGGTTGTTTAGTTTCGACTTTGGTTAAAGAAACAACGCCTTCTATATCACCTCCAAGAATTTTCTTACACCGATCTGGAATCTGAGCATTAATGATTGTTGAAACATTAAAGTGAGAGGATGCCCATAAATTCAAAATAAGTTGAATGCGATTAGCGTGATCAACAACTTTTTCTTTTTCAGTGTGAAGAAAATTATTGGTAAGCGAGATACAAGTGTTTTCCCTTTTTTAAAACAGAAAGAGATTTTTCTAGAGAAAAGAGTTTTTCTTTGAGAATCTTCAGCTTAAGACTGAGAGAAGATTTTTCTTTATTTGAGATCATTAAATTCAAACGTAAGAGATCGATCATGTCATCTTTTTCAATATTATCAATAGAGGAAAGATTAACATGATTTTTTACCTGATACGCTGATGCTGTCACACCCCAAACCGGAACGGCGAAAACTTCCGGGGGCGGATGACGTCATGCTCAGTATCATAAAAAATGTAGAATCATAAAACAAGCAACAACATCCTTTAAATTAATAATAAAGTGTTTACATTGTATTCAAATCACATATGATTGACTCCAAAACTAAATAACAAAACATAGACATGAAGCTACTATGCTCCATCTTCTGAATCCTTGTGCATGTACCTGTCTACTAGTTTCCTGAGAATACAAGTGATTTGAAAGTGTATCAACATTTAGTTGGTGAGTTCATAAGTATTTTGTTTTAGAAATCATGTTCTTTGCTCCTTGAAAACCTTAGTTTGTTCCTCGAGAAAATCCAATATTTTCTGATGTGATCTATTGTAAGCAAAGTGTGACCCCAAACCGGAACGACGAAAACGTCCGGGGGCGGATGACATCATGCTCAGTATCACAAAAATTGTAGAATAGTAAAACAAGCAACAACATCCATTAAATTAATAATAAAGTGTTTACATTGTATTCAAATCACATATGATTGACTCCAAAACTAAATAACAAAACATAGACATGAAGCTACTATGCTCCATCTTCTGAATCCTTGTGCATGTACATGTCTACTAGTTTCCTGAGAATACAAGTGATTTTGAAAGTGTATCAACATTTAGTTGGTGAGTTCTTAAGTATTTTGTTTTAGAAAGCATGTTCTTTGCTCCTTGAAAACCTTAGTTTGTTCCTCGAGAAAATCCAATATTTTCTGATGTGATCTATTGTAAGCAAAGTGTGACTCATTATAGTTCTTTCTACAATCACTTAGTAGATACAAGTTATATACAATATAGATCGAATAGACAGTCGATTGTGTGGTTCTGCCCTAAGCCCACAACCCAACAAGGAACAGGAAATGAGGCGGAATCCACACATTCCACTGTTTGTCGGATCTACATTGTATGTAACCCTGGCATATACACTAAGTAATTACAGAGTTAACGTTGTTGGTCTTTTTTGAGTTACATCTACATTGTACTTAGAAAGTAATGTAAAACTGTTGTATTTGTATGCAATCATTTGTGTATGTATGTACTTAGTTAAACGTTCCATCCGGAAAGTATGTTTTTGTACTAGAAAATAGTATGATGTACTTGTATGTTATGACATGACCCATACTTGTTTCCCCCTATGATTTATTAGTGTATACGGATTACATATATATAACTAAGATTGAATAGACAGTAGACTGGGTGAATCTGCTCTAAGCCCCCAACAAAACAAGGAATAGGAAATGAAGCGGAAAGCACACAGATTAATGCCTATCGGGTCCTACTGATATATAATCCTGATGTATGAACCAAGGAATTATAAAGTTAGCATTATAGACCCCCTTTAAACTGTATGTTCATGTTACTAGAAAAGTTGTGTGGTGTACTTCTATTGTTTAGTAATACTGCTTGAAGTTATGAAATCCCGTAATCTAAACGCCTTAGTTGATACTATTGTGAGTTTTATATAACCATACTTAATTGGACCGCTTAAACACGACGTTCTGTAGACGTCGAAAAAGGTATCACATGTGTCACCTGTGGACCTGCCGGTCCCACTGTAGCTTACAACAAGGCGCGCGATTGTCAGTCCCATATAGATCTATACACAAACTCACGCTCTCCCTCCAGGAGACTCTGGTTATAAATTATAAGACTTAGAAGCCTGTACCATGATGGGTACGACCAAGTAGTACCTCACAACTCTGTATAACTAGACACGAAGAGAATACTAATGTTCTTTTATGCTTGAAATGTATGAATTACATTGTACTAGTAGTGTACAATAAGTATACTTTAAATAATCGTTTTAGTATGATATTCATGACTTAGTAAAATAGTATTAATGTTCCCTAAACTATACCTATTATAGTTTACATGTATGTTCTTTATGAAAGCATAATATTAGTAATTTAACAGTTTATATAACACAATGAAATAATTTAAGAATGAAAACTTTTACTCTACATGTTTACAAAAAGGGGTAAATCTTTATTTAAATAAGTTTCATGTTTCAATATATATATATATATATATATATATATATATATACATATATATATATATATATATATATATATATATATATATATATATATATATATATATATATATATATATATATATATATATAAAACATATATAATTGAGATCAAACAGACAGTCGAACAAATGGTTCAAACCCTAATCCACAACCAGACAAGGAATAGGAGATAAGGTAGAAAACATCAGTCCTAAGTGTGTTGAATCTTAATTATATATCTTTATATATATAAAAATGTATTTCAGGAAATAAAAGAATAAAACAAGTTATGTAGTTTGAAAACACTGTTTCGAAATTATTTGAATGTTTTTAACACTATTTCGAAATTATTTGAATGATAACACAAGATTTCATTGTGTTTGTACTTTTATCCCCCCCCCCCCTAAAACATTGAAAAATGGTAAAAACGTAGGGTTATGAACTTACCTTATGGGAGTGATTCGATAGAAGGTTCGATATAGGATGTTATTTCCACGAGTGAAGTCTCGTAGCAAAATTGAGTCCTAATTAGCATTATATGTAATATATATGTAAACAATTAGTGTATATACACATAAGAATGATACGGAAATGGACTAATTAGTAAGTTTTACTTACTAATAAGAGTGTTAGAAGCAAAATGGATGGTTGATTGGAGTTTACAGCCAGAAGAGGTTGAAGTTCTTGGGTTTTTGGCCACCTTCAAGTATGTGTTCTTGGTGTTCTTGGTGAAACCAAGAAGATTCAAGGGTTTTCGGCCCAGATTATGGAGATTGGAAGTGTTTGTAAATTGATTACAAGATCAAGGTATGATTCTTGCAAGATTCTAAGTTGAATTCAAGAAAATTTCACATGAAATTCAAAAAAGTAAGAAGTTTCTCATGTTCTTGAGGAGCGAGGAGATTTTCGGCTGACGATACTTGAGAGAGAATCTTGAGTTTTTGGCTGAGAAGTGTAGAATGAAGGGAGAAATCAGTCAAACATGTATATATACATAAGAGATTGTGGTTGTAAACGTTTCTCGAGGAGATAAGATCCTCGGTTTGCTGCTGCGAGGGGAGTTCACGGCTGCGAGGAGTTCACGGCTGCGAACTGTTTGCGGCTGCAAGCAGTTTGCGGATCCCTTCGTTTGCGGCTCCCTTCCTTTGCGGTCCAAAGAGAAGAAAGTAAATAAGAAGAAGAAGTAACGAGGGTTTGCGGCTCGTAGTCCGTTTACGGTTCGAAGGCTTACTGCTCATGCGAGACTTCTCGGATTAGCACTACACTTCTAATTTAAGGTTTTAAACCAATCTAGAATTTAAATCTATTTAGATAAGATAGATCAAAATAAGTAGTTTGACTTTTTTCACCAAGATTGACTTTTTGTTGACCTGAAACAACGGGTTGTCATAGATGCATCGTCCCATTCCGACTTGAGATCAACAGTAGTGTGAGGAGAATCAGCATTAAGGATCCCAACACTGTCATGTGAAGTATAATCGTGAGATTCAACAACCTGAGCCATGAGACACTTAGCGTCATCGTCTGAAGAGTTTTCCATTTCAAAAGTAGATGATAGAGTGGTCATCATCTCTTGAGCAGGTAAGCAGTTTTGGACCAAACGATAGACAGAAAAAGGAAGTGAGTTTCAAATAGCAATTCTAGCATTTACATCGAAATTCAACATTCTTTTCTCTTCCTTGTTATAACAGGGAACAAATTTCCCATTTAACTTACTGCCAGATGCCCCATTATTGGACGATTGATGCATACCAGCCATAGCACCCATGTTGACAACGAAGAGCATATTGAAATCCATGAAGTCTAGAACATTCATGGCCTTTGATTTGCAATCAGAGAAGTTGTGTTTGTCAAACGGAGGGATCTTGTTACAGGCAGTTGACTTTGGAACGAAAGAAGTTGACATGATTACTTGAGTGTATCACTCGATTGAAGGAATTTCATCTAATATATACTAATCTATACATGTATATCCCTCGATTGAAGGAATTTCGTCTAATATATACTAAGAACTGATCTTATCACAAAGATATCAGATCTGTGATCTATTCTATATTTTTATATATCATTACCTAATATACAAAGAATTACAATCGGATGACCAAACTGTAAGTTAACGTTGATAAGCTTGATACGCTGGTGTTGCCAACTTGCAGATGCTGACGCTGATAGATCGTCGTTTCATGTGTTTGACTCATCAGATCATAAGGTGTGACCTTAAATTCCAAATATCTGACCGCTTCATCATCCATTAAGCTCCTTCACTATTTCACTTTCGTTCAATACTACAAAATAAGATAAACAAACTAGAAAATACATGATCATTCAGTTAAACTAAAATAAAAAAAAAAACTAAAAACTAAAAAGATATCAAAAGTAAACGAAAATGCAAACTCTTAAACACTGAGTTGCCTCCCGAAAAACGCTTCTTTTTTAGGAGTCGTGAGACGGACTCCATCCCACTCTACGTTGCGTCAGGTGGAAGTGTAAACTCCCCGTTCTCCATCATCTTGAACCTTGACGGTTCGTAGGCAACCCATCTGTTAAATTCCTTTTTGAGCTTTCTTGCATTTCCGGGTTGACATCTTCATTATGTTTCCGCTTTGGTTCTTTTTCCATTCCCGTGTATTTAGTTTTTTCCTTGTCTTTCTCCGGGTTTTCCTTGTCAAAATGAGACTCATCACTCTCTTCTTATTTTTCTTCAACTTTCTCTATGACTTGTTCTGTAGGTATTGTAAAATCAAACACATTGAAAATCATTGGAATTGACATTGGAGGTTTCGAATAATTCACTTGTACCACCTGGTTCCCGGTACGTATTTAAATTCAAGTATTTTGGTAGTCTACTCTGGGACTCGGCGAGTTGCAGGCCCAACTCGTCGAGTAGACTCGACATTATGTGGGAGTTTTAGTGATCTACTCGACGAGTCGGGGGACCGACTCGACGAGTAGGAGCTGTCTGGACAAAACCCTAATATTTGGGTTTGCACCCTATTTAAACAACTTATATCGCCCCAACACAGCCTCCATTGTTCCTCCCAACCCAGAGAAAGCCCTAACTCAAAACCCTAGCCATTATTGTGTGTTCTTGAGCTTGTTGGTACCTTTTTGTGTGTTTTGAAGTTGGAAAGGAGGATAGAAGTTTGGGAGTTCAAGTAGAAGCAAGAAGATCCAGAGGTTTTGCTCCATTCTCAGCTCATTCAAGGTAAAAAGCTGGAACCTTGACCATCTATCTCTTAGATTTTGATTTGGGGCTATTTCTACCCTTTTATGAGTTTAGAGAAGCTAAAATCGGATTTTGTGGGTGTGCTTGGAGTTGCACTCTAGATCCGGAGCTATTAGGGGTCCTTATGGCAAAAAGGTGCCAACTTTGTTGCCATAAGCACCCCATGCTTCTTATATACCTCTTTTCAGGGCTTTTGAGCCAAAAATCCCCATGCATGGACATCAAGTTTGGAACTTTACGTATAAAATAGACCCTAGGAGGTCAGATCTATGGTTTTGATGCATTAAGAACCATTATAATTGACTGTATAGTTTCGGACAAAGAGAGACTCGGCGAGTCTCTTTGGGTGACTCGGCAAGTCGGGACACATTTTTACCCCAAACGCCTTTTGGAAATGGTTTTCGTTGAGTGGAAGGAACACTCAGCCTGCTAGGGGTTTGTTTTGAACCTGGAAATCATCGGACTCGACGAGTGGATGAACAAACTCGGCGAGTTCAAGACAATGTCCCAACCACATGAAGATGGACTCGACGAGTTCAAGGAGAACTCGACGAGTCATAGACTGAACACCTTCATATGGATGAAGATGAACTCGACGAGTTCAAGGACGAACAAGGCGAGTTGGTTGAAGATAGTTCGATGTGTTGTTGAAGGCGAACTCGTCGAGCTCTTGATAGAATCGACGAGTAAGTACGAGATTACGACATTTTGTGGATATGGGGACTCGGCGAGTTGGTGGACCAACTCGGCGAGTCGAGTCAACCAGATGTTGACTTTGACCAGATGATTGACCATCGACCAAGGTGTTGACCTTGACTTTGTCTTGGACTTGATTTGACCCTTGTAAGGGTTACGAGGATGAATTGATAAGTTAGAAAAGTTGTTGTGTAGGGACTGAGGATTCGAGGAGAGTTGGTTTTAATACCGGGATCAGTGCAGACACTACACGACTTTGAGGTGAGTCCTCTCCTAGTAGGAGTGGGTCTACGGCCACAATGTTGGCCCACAAGTAAGAGTATTGGATAGATGATTGTCTTTGTGATAATTATCTAGTGTTGATATGAGATATGTTTATTGTGCCTGATATGTTTATTGTGCTTGATGTGTTTACTGTGCTTGATATGTGTTAGCAGTAGTAGTGGGTGAAATAATCCCCGGTTACCGGTTGCAAGATACCGAAGGAGAGGGTAGCTCCTAGTTACCGGTTGAAAGATACCGAAGGGGAGGTTAGTTCCCGGTTACCGGTTGAAAGATACCGAAGACTATGCATTATTTGGTATGGGTATGATGGGGGAACTCACTAAGCTTTGTGCTTACAGCTTTTAGTTTTGGTTTCAGGTACCTCTTCATCTAAGGGGAAGGAGTCGGCGGGGTAGCAGCGCATCACACATTCACACATGATATTCCGCATTTGAGAAACCTGGGATTGTACTCTGATATTATACTATTTGCTAAAATGGTTTTGAGACTTGTGATTTGTGACTTTATGTTTGAAAGGATTTCAATGCTGTTTTCCGTTAGCTATTTTTACAAGTAATATATTTTAAAACAAAAAAAATTTGGGTCTCGATTTTGGGATGTTACAAGTTGGTATCAGAGCCTTGGTTTGAGGGATTCGGGCACACCATCGGGGGTGTCTGGACTCAAACCGACGACATGATGGATTTTTACGGCAAAAATAGTTTTCTAAAATTTAAAATAAGGAGTTTGGGAAAGAACAAGGTGTGTGATGCGTGCAACCAACCGAGCTCAAGTAAGTTTTCCCCAAGATACCCATACATGCTATGTTATGTTATATGATATGATTTTGAGAACTTCATGCTAGATTAGGGCTAAGGATCTAGGAAGGATGCCTTATATGCCTGTTGTATGAGTTTATTGAGCTATATGTTAGGGCTGGTTAGTCAGCAGTATGGTAGCCTGGTTAGGTTATGCTTGGTAATGGTTACTCAATGCACGAATGCTGCCTGCTTTGTGCTGATGGGGGTTTCGGCTAGCTTTAACTAACTAGTAAGCGAACATGTAATAGTATCCGCAAGCTAGTTAGGGAAATATGGTAGGGACTCCTTGTGCAGCTGGTGGCGGAGAGTAGGTCGGAGAGTGCCCTAGGACAAGCCTAGGAAGAGATAAGCTTGGAAAGCAGTATCAGTAGAAGGGACTTGGTGAAGTCGAAGCAATCCTTGAAGAAAGTACGAATAGATATGGAAGGTAGTATGGGCCCGTACTATTGGAAGCATAGGATCCGTACTCGAATCAAGGAGGGATGAGATAGAACCAGGAAACTTGTAGAGTGTGAGATCTCTCGAAGGTATGTATGACCCTGACGTTTATGTATTTTATTTCAGTATGGCGATTACGCGAAATGTAGCAGGAGGTTCAGGATCCGGATCAGGATCAGGATCAGGCTCGGGTGCAGGATCCGAGCAGGTTGATGACGGGTTATACGAGCTCATCGCGTCAGAGATCACGAGAAGTATCCTTGTGGCGACCCCGGTCATTTTCGGGTCGATCAAGGAGGGGATTATTGAGCTGATGGAGGATCGCCTCCGGGCATTCAGGAGTGACTTGGCGTCCAACCAATCGGGTTCGCGCATACTGTCCTTCAAGGACTTCAGGGGGAGTGGTGCGCCAGACTTTCACGGGGTAAAGGACCCCATTGTGGCCAGGAGATGGATTGCAGACATCGAGTCTGCACAGTTGACGAGCTTCTGTCCGGAGGGGTCGAAGGTCAGCTTTGCTGCAGGTTGTTTGAGGGATCAAGCCAGAGATTGGTGGGAGTTAGTGGGTGATTCACTGGGGGCCCCAGCCATTGAGGCCATGACTTGGTCAGATTTTGTGACCAGGTTCAGGGCTGAGTTTGCGCCAGCCGTGGAGCTTCAACAGCTGGCCAGGGAGTTTCTTGACATGAGGCAGACTAATGAGACTGTGGCAGAGATCACCGCCAAGTTCCGGGAGAGGGCCTTGTTGGTGCCTCAGTATGCAGGGGATGAGGAGATGCGGAAGACCCGCTATCATGATATGTTGAGGGCTGAAATTCGGGAGCATGTCAGCTATTCTGCTTGTCCGACTCTGGATTCCATGATTGTCAGGGCGAGGGAGAGGGAGATTGATTTAGATCACCTCAGGAAGAGGAAAGTGGAGACAGGACAGGTTGTTGGAGTTTTGGGGAAGAAACCCAAGGGATTCGACGCTAAGTCGAAGGGCCAGCAGGGCCGAGACCGCTGTGGGAAATGCGGTAGGTGACACGAGGGAGTTTGTCGCACAGGGTCGGGATCAGGCTGTTATAAGTGTGGCAAGACCGGGCATTTTGGCAGGGATTGTACTGCTCCTGCCCCCACTGTTCAGACATCAGACCTGATTTGCTTTCATTGCAATCAGAGGGGCCATAAAAAGGCCAACTGCCTCAGGTTGACAGCAGCAGCAGCAGCGCCAGTGGTGGCGCCAACCCCAACGACTACTCGGGTTACGGATGGCCGGAAGGTCAAGTCAGAGGCTCCAGTGGTGAGGAGTCGAGCTTTTCAGTTGACAGCCGAGGAGGCACGTGCCGCACCTGATGTGGTGACAGGTATGATTTCTTCCCTCTAACTTTTATTATATGTCGCTTATGATATTGATGTGCCATGCTATATGTTTTGTTTAGGATTGTTCCATGTGAACGGTAACCCAGTTCAGGTGTTGTTTGATTCGGGTGCTACCCGATCATTTGTCTCTCTTGCGCATAGCAAGAGGTTTCCTAAGTCTTCGGGTATGTTAGATTGCCCTCTAGAGGTCGAGATTGCGGACGACCGATCAGTACGAGCGTCAGAGCTTTTCAGAGATTATGTTTTGAGGTTGTACGAGGAGCGCTACTTGGTATATTTGGTTCCCTTACCATTGCGGGGGAACAAGGTCATTATAGGGATGGATTGGTTGAGCCCCAATGGGGCAGTGATCTACTGTGCGCAGCAGTTGGTTCGGATCAGGACCCCAGGTGGGGGAGAACTGGTGATTCAGGGCGAGAGGCCACAATGCGGACGGGCTTAATGCTCAGCAGTGATGGCTAGGTGCTACCTCCAGCAGGGTTGCGCAGGGTATGTCGCCTATGTTATGGATACCCGGGAGGTGGGTCAGGAGACGGTGAGCGATGTGCCAGTGGTACGTGAGTACGTGAATGTATTTCCAGAGGAGTTGCATGGGATACCACAGGAGAGGCAGGTGGAGTTCAGGATCGACCTGGTCCCTTGTGCGGCTCCGATAGCCAAGGCACCGTATCGGTTGGCTCCTCCTGAGATGCAGGAGTTGTCTACATAGCTGCAGGAGTTGTTAGACAAAGGATTCATCATACCGAGCAGTTCACCTTAGGGAGCCCCGATTCTATTCATGAAAAAAAAGGACGGATCGCATCGGATGTGTATAGACTACCGAGAGCTGAATAAGGTAACGGTGAAGAACCGTTACCCACTCCCGAGGATTGATGATCTCTTTGACCAGCTCCAGGGAGCATCTTGGTTCTCCAAGATTGATCTGCGTTCAGGTTATCATCAGATGAGGGTCAGAGAGGAGGATGTGCAGAAGATTGCTTTTCGGACACGATATGGTCACTATAAGTTCGTGGTGATGCCTTTCGGGCTCACCAATGCTCCTGCAGCGTTCATGGATCTCATGAACTGCGTGTGCAGACCGATGTTGGATAGGTATGTGATCGTTTTCATTGATGACATCTTGGTTTATTCCAAGACGCAGGAGCAGCATGAGGAGCACTTATAAGAGGTGTTGGAGACTCTGAGGAGGGAGAACTTGTATGCCAAGTTCTCCAAGTGTGAAATCTGGTTGCGCGAGGTGCAGTTTCTGGGGTATCTTGTCAACCAGAACGGGATTTCGGTCGACCTGGCCAAAATGGAGGTCGTGATGAGGTGGGAGGTCCCGAGGTCTCCATCTGAGATTCGGAGCTTCCTGGGACTGGCAGGTTATTATCGGGGATTTATTCAGGACTTCTCCAAGATAGTCGTGCCCTTGACTCGGTTGACAATGAAAGTTGTGGTCTTTTGCTGGAGGCCTGAGCAGCAGGCCGCATTCGAGATATTGAGGCAGAGGTTGTGCGAGGCGCCAATATTAGACTTGCCAGAGGGTGTGGAGGATTTTGTTGTGTATTGCGATGCTTCCATCTCGAGCTTGGGCATGGTATTGAGGCACAGGGGGTTGTTATCGCCTACGCTTCGAGGCAGCTGAAGCCTCTTGAGGCGAACTATACGACGCATGACTTGGAGTTGGGAGCAGTTGTGTTCGCCCTCAAGATTTGGCGTCATTACCTCTATGGGGTCCGTTGTACCATTTACACGGACCATAAGAGTTTGAGGTATCTCATGGATCAGCCGAATCTGAACATGAGGCAGCGTCGGTGGCTGGATTTGGTGAAGGATTATGATTGTGAGATCCTCTACCACGCGGGGAATGCCAATGTCGTGGCCGATGCGCTTAGCCGCAAGGCAGCGCCGATTAGAGACATCTGCATGAGGATGACCGTGGTGACTCCATTGTTGGAGCAGATTCGAGAGGCCCAGCAGGAGGCTGTGAAGGAGGAACATCGTAAGAGTGAGCGTATTGTGGGCCAGATATCCTTCTTCGATTGTGACTGTCGCGGATTGTTGACACTACACCGTAGAGTGTGGGTCCCATATCATGGAGGTGTGCGCCATATATTGATGGAAGAGGCGCACAAATCTAGGTTTTCCATCCATCCCGGGGGGACGAAGATGTACATAGATCTTCGTCATGATTATTGGTGGCCATGTATGAAGCGGGATGTAGCTTGGTCTGTTGAGAGATGCCTGACGTGCAGGAAGGTCATGATTATTGGTGGCCAGTTGTTAGACATCCCCATGTGGAAATGGGAAGATATTACCATGGATTTCATCACCAAGCTTCCCAGGACCGCTCGGGGAGTGGATTAGATATGGTTCATCGTGGACCGGTTAACCAAGACTGCCCATTTCATACCGATCCAGGAGAGCATTTGGGCCGAGAGGTTGGCCGACATCTATATTCGGGAGGTGGTGGCCCGAAACGGAGTGCCAGTCTCCGTGATTTTTGACAGGGATGTGCGGTTCACTTCCAGGTTCTGGAAGAAGTTTCATGACGAGCTGGGTACTCGTCTGCACTTTAGCACCGCTTTTCACCCTCAGACGGATGGTCAGAGCGAGAGGACCATCCAGACTCTGGAGGATATGTTGCAGGCGTGTGTTTTAGACTTCGGAGGTAGTTGGGATACTTACCTTCCTTTGGCTGAGTTTTCCTATAACAACAGCTATCATGCGATTATTGTCACACTCCCAAACCAGAACGGCGGAAACGTTCGGGGGCGGAGGACTTCAGGTAAGTATCACAAAACATGCAAAATAGTAATCAAAGTACAAACAACCATTGTATTAATAAGTATAAGTTTTACATAAGTGTTTAAACATTACATATTCAAACACCAAAGTAGGTACAGTAGAAGACAAGAGTCGCGGTACGGTACTAGGTAGTCTTCTCAAAAGCTTCGGGAGTGTACCTGCCTACTGGATTCCAGAGAATACAAGTTATTTGGAAAGAGTAGATCAGCATTTAAGCTGGTGAGTTCATAAGTATTTTAGTTCTGTTAAGTATACTCTAAGTTCTTTGGAAAAGTTCACTGGTTCCTCCAGAAAATCCTATATTTCCTAAGGTGATTAACTGATAACCTCAATAGTTTCCCTCTGTAATTACTTAGTTTATACTGATTATATATAACCCAATATCGAATGGACAGTTAAATGGGCGTATCTGCCCTAAGCCCACAACCAAACAAGGAACAGGAAGTAAGGCGGAAGTCACACATTTCACTGTCAATCGGATATTACTTATGTATAAATATGATGTAGAAACTAAGGAATTATAGAATTAACCACTAAAGGTTCATTGTGTTATACTAGTTTACAGAAAGTGAATAACTAAGTTCCCATTTGTAAAAGTGGTTTAATCCCATAAACCGTTTCATTTGTAAAAGTGGTTTAATCCCATAAACAGTTTCCTTTGTAAAAGTGGTTTAATTCCATAAACCGTTTCATTTGTAAAAGTGGTTTAATCCCATAAATCGTTTTCTTTGTAAAAGTGGTTTAATTCCATAAACCGTTTCATTTGTAAAAGTGGTTTAATCTCATAAACCGTTTCATTTGTAAAAGTATTCTTAGTTATATCCGTTCTACAGTAAAAACATTAGTATTAATCCTGGAAAATATTATATTATCCATAATACTGCCTTGTGGTTTTAAATGTTCCAAAACCAGAAGTACAAGTGTATTTACCATACTTGATTTCATGATACGTAGCTTTTACTGTAAGTAAAAACTAACAGAAGGTATATTTGGTCAGGATGTAATTATCTTTTTGTTGAGTTTAATTGTGTTGCGTCATGGGCTTTATGTTTTGTATCCGAATTGGGCCTGTCCATCCGTGATTATCTAGTAGGGTTATACTATAAATATGCATGCATGTATGCATTAGATTAGTTGATTATTATGTTCATAGTTTTGTAACCCTAAAATACCTCTACAGTCGAAGTTCTTAATCGAGATCTTCTGAGGTGTTGAAGTTTTAATCATACGACACATTCAAAGCCATTCTCGTGTTCATAATTATGTTCTTATATGTTTGCCTGTATAGAATCTAACGATCCTAATTGAACTTTGTTCTAACAATTGGTATCAGAGCAGGAGACTGTGTGATCAATACACATTCCTTCTGTATTCAGAATTCTTTAGGGTTTCCGCTTTTATCGTATAAATAGAAGCCGTCTTCTTCGTATCGACGGCAACTCTGTTTCAGATAAAACCCTAATCCCAAGTTTACAGGTTTGATTCTAGCAGCTCACCATGTCTCACGAAGATCCGCAAACAAATCCCATCAACATCTCAAACAGCATTGGATCAACAACCAGGATACCCATACTCTACACTCAAGACTATAAAGTATGGGCGCGTCACTTTGAAGACTACGTGGTTGGATCTGAAGATAATGGCTATCTCATCTGGGAAGCTATCACACTTGGGCCGTTTGTTCATTCAGGAACGAACACGACAGTTAAGTCCCAAAAGGAATATAACAAGCTGGTGGCGGATGTAGAGAAGATGCCACAAGATGAGAAAGACAAGTTGCTGTGTAACGTGAAGGCCATGAGAATTATCAGATTCGCCTTGCAATCTGACACTTTTTGATTGGTTGGATCATGCACGACGGCCATAGAAATCTGGGATAGGTTGAAAGAACTTTATTCAACTGATGAAGATCTGGAACACTCCATTCAAACCTTGCTGCTGTCTGAATTTGGAGTTTTCGAACAGAAACCAGAAGAAAAACTCATACAAACTTTCGATCGGTTCAATCATCTCCTAAGTAAGATGATCAAGCATGGAATAGAAAGAAAGTTGATCGAGCAGAAGGTGACCTTCATGAACGGTCTGAGACCAGAATGGATGGCTGTGGTTTCAACCGTGAGAGCGCATGAACAGTTTAAATCTTACTCGCTAGTGAAACTTGTGGGAATACTTAAGTCCCATGAGAGTGTAGTAACCAAAGAAGCGAAGGTAGTTTCAGGTGTGGGATCGTTAGCGCTTGTCTCAAAAGGAAAAAGCATTGCAGAAGAAGAAGAAGAGTCTGATATGTCTGAGTGTGATCTTACAAGCGAAGAGTATGCTATGATGGTCACCAATCCAAAGAAGTTTGCACGAAGAAAATTTCCTGTCAACAAGAACCAAAACTGGCAGGGAAGTTACAGTTCTGAGAAGATGAAGGATGAAGCGAAAGTCTCTTCTCAAAAGGATGAAGAAAAGAAGGAGAGCAAGCTTGCGGGAGACTCTGGGTTCGAGTGCAATTACTGTCACGGCAAGAACCACTTTGCCAAAGATTGCATGCTAAGGAAAATGGCTGAGAAAAGAGATGGTGAAGATGATGAGGCGTACTATATGCGCAAGTTGGAAGAGATCAAGAAAAAGAAGGCGACTAATAGTTCTATGAATGCCTTAATTGTGTAGGAAAATGCAGATAAAGATGAGTTCGGTGGCGTTGAAGTTTGGCCAACCGACTCTGAAGATGAAGAGGTGAGAAAGCCCACTCATGGAAAGGCTTATGTGGCAAAGGAAGTAGGTTCGGCTGGAAGGTGTTTAATTATCACAGCTGGTTCATCAACCGAAAGTGCAAGTGAGGAACCGAACCTGACTGAGGACAAGTGTTTTGCGGCCAAGCCTGTGATTGAGAAGATCAACGACTGCGATCGGTTGATCAAAAAGGTACAATCCATCCTTGAATCACTTAAAGTTCCAATAACAGATTACGAAGAAGAATTAAATGAATTAAAATTTAAATTTTCTAACTTAAGTGGTAGTCTCATGCAAACTCGCTTAGCGAATTCTAACCTAACTGACCAACTCAGCAGGGTGTCTTCAAAAAGTGAGGAGAGAAAGATGTGGATTGAGCTAAAGGAGGCGGAGTTAGTTAGGGCTAGGGATGAAAGTATTTATTTGCAAAGAGACAATTTAAAGTTTTTAAAACAAAGGAATGTTTTTTGTTTAATTGCTACGCGTTTATACTTTAATATTGCTCAATTGCATTTAAGTTGTGAGATAGGAAAGAAGATTCATAAAATGATGTTACCCTTCCTTGAATATAAGGAGGATGAGGTCATAGCAGAATGTGAATCAATAGTATCATCAGAAGAGACATCCATGTCTAACAAAATAGGACTGGACAAGATAGAAACCTTCATTGATTCTAAGGAACACAAATGTATGCTCAAAAATATTTTAGATGAAAATGATAGGTTAAAAATTAAGTCTGAAACTATTCAATCCTTTGACTCGTCAAATGCCAAATTAACTTCAGAAAATAAAATGAACTTAGATAATACGTCTGAATTTGATGAGGAAAGTGAGATGAGAGAAATCTCAGTAGAAGACGAAGTTGATTGCTCTGAGTTCATGAAGAGTGAAACCGAGAATGAGAAACCCCTCATTTCTGAAAATTCGGTTGAATTCGCTCGCTTGTCGAAAGAAAAGCCACAGAAACTCAAGGAAAAAGCTATGGTCTATCAAAAGGTTCAAACTGTGCCGAATCAGGTATATGCAGTTACAGGGGTCACTGCTAAACAAACGGCAAAATTAAAGATCTTGTTCGACAAAGACAATGCTGAAGGATATGACGATTATTTCTGGTCTGCCCCTATTGACAACACAGACGAAACCGTAGGCTTATCTGAGCAAACTTCATGGAGGGTTAAAGGAAGATATGTTGCTGAACCCATCAACAAACCCTCAAGTTTCGACAAACCAAGCACAAGTGGAACTAAAAGGAAAAGAAAAGGAAAGGAAAACGTCACTGGGAGTCCCAAAATCCCAACTACGTACCTCCTAAGAAAGAATCAACGGATAAAGGAAAGGAAAAACTGAAAGGAAAAGAAAATTTCAGCCCAAATTCCTACTATTCCAAATGTCAGAACCGAACATCTACTTTCGGTTCCCAAACTAGCGTACCAAACCGAAAGTCAAGTTTCGGTCCCCACATTGGCTCTCAGAACCGAAAGTCAAGTTTCGGTCTCAAGTCTAGTTTCGGTCGTTCTAACTCCCATAGCAAAACAAATTCAATGAAGGACATCAAAGTAAAGGGAAAGCTCGAATCAAAATCTGAGTTCCATAATAAGAAAAAGTCAGCTAACCCTAGGATTCAAAAGAAAATTCCTAAACCATCTAAGTACACACCAACTAATACACCAAAATTTAAACAAGATAAAACTAAAATCAATGTGTATACCATTAAAAGAAAAGATCAAACCACTCTAGTAAAAAGAACATATTTGGTTGATATTTCTTCTGTAATTCCTTTTTCTGTGAAAAACTCACCAGGACCCAAGAGACTTTGGGTTCCTAAATCTGCTTGAATTTGTAGGTAATAAGTGACGAGCAGTTCGATGATGAATGGTATATAGACAGTGGCTGCTCGCGTCACATGACAGGAAGGAAGGAAGAGCTGAGGGAGTTTCGGTCCCTAAAAGATGGTGGGTGTGTAAAGTATGGAAATAACTCCTATGGAACAATCAAGGGATATGGTATGATTACCAATGGAGATTTCTCGATTCGAAAAGTGGCGTATGTGGACGGTTTGCAGCATAACCTCATCAGCGTGTCACAATTAGTTGTGGGAACAGGTCTGAAAGTATCATTTGATGATGAGGGCTCTGAAATAATAGAAAAGCAATCGAAAAAGGTTCTGCTAAAGTCTGAACGCAAAGGAGAAATGTATCCTTTAACTCTCAACCCAATACGAGGAAAACCAGCAATATGTCTGCTGTCAAAGGCGAACACTGATGAAAGCTGGTTGTGGCATCGACGTCTATCGCACCTGAACTTCAAAGACATTAATAAGTTGGTGCTTCGTGATCACGTTCGAGGCCTCCCTCTTCTCAAGTTTGACAAGGAACATCTGTGTGCAGCATGTGAGATGGGCAAACAAAGCAGAAAGAGCCACCCTACACGAATTAATACAAAGATTGTTGAAGCTCTTGAACTATTACACATTGACTTATGTGGACCTTCAGCTATCGAGAGCATCGGTGGTAGTAAGTACATTCTTGTTATTGTAGATGATTTTTCTCGCTTCACCTGGGTTTTCTTTCTTAAGCAGAAATCAGATGCAACTCCCAAGTTGAAGACATTTATCAAGCAAGTGGAGGTGCAGCTGAGAAAGACGGTGAGGAATATCCGAAGTGACAACGGTCTGGAATTCAAGAATAACGATTTTGAGGAGTTTCTGGCTGACAAGGGGATAACTCACAAATTTTCGGCCCCTTATACACCACAACAGAATGGGATTGTTGAAAGACGAAACCGTTCTTTATGTGAGGCAGCTAGAACAATGCTCAATTTCGCTTCTCTTCTGTTATACTTCTGGGCTGATGCAGTTGCAACCGCCTGCTACACTCAGAATCGATCCTTGCTCAACAAAAGATTCTTAATCACTCCTTATGAGATCTTAAACAATCGAAAGCCAAATGTCAAATTTTTCCACATATTCGGTTCAAGGTGCTTTATTTTCAATTCTAAAGAGAACCGAAATAAGTTTGACGTCAAAGACGATGAGGGAATCTTTCTGGGTTATTCGCTAACATCAAAAGCATACAGAGTGTTGAACAAACGCTCCAAACGACTTGAAGAAACATATTATGTAACCTTTGACGATAATTACATGAAGAAAGTTCAAAGGAGCGAAGGTGACTTAGGGGAAATTTTTCTTGCATCAGGACAAGTCTCGGTTCGCATATCCAACTTGTTCGAAGAGTACATTCGGTTATTCGATGAACCAGTGAAAGCAGTACACTCAGAAGCGAAAACGGCTGACAACAAAATCGATAATCTCAAGAAGATCATAGATGACGCTGCCAAAGAAATAGAAATTGAACCTACTAAACAGACAAGTGGTCAACCCTCCACTGCCTCTCCAAACAGAGGCTCATTGTTCAAGGGGGAGATTTCAGCAGCACCAAAGACAACCGAAGTATCTTTCGAGGGGGAGAATCCAATACCATCCCCAACTCATAAAGGTCCAGACGAGGGGGAAAATACTGCTCCAAAACCACCCAATAGTAGTCCAATCGAGGGGGAGAATCCAACTCCCACAGAGGATGCAAACTCTGATGCTGCCACAGGTTACACTTCACCAGTCGAGGGGGAGAAAGAGAATGCAACTGACGAAGGCGATGGTGATCAGTCAGAATTTGAAGAGGAAGTAAATGCTGAATTGGATCCAGCATATGACCCAAATTATCCTCCGTTAGTTAAATGGACCAAGGACCATCCCAAAGCTTAAATTATTGGTGAATCATCTGAGAAAGTTCTCACTCGTTCGCAGTTGAAAGCGAAACAAACTGCATTATTCTCTAAAGTTGAATTCTGTATGTTTAATTCGTTTATCTCCAAGGTCGAGACGAAAACAGTAAATGTTGCACTTGATCATTCTGATTAGGTTCAAGCAATGCAAGATGAGCTCCATGAGTTTGAACGCGGCCGAGTTTGGAGGCTGATTCCCACACCAAAGGATGCTTTAGTGGTCGGCTTAAAATGGGTCTTCAGAAATAAGTTAGATAAAGAGGGGAATGTCATTCGCAACAAGGCTCGGTTGGTGGTGAAAGGATATTGCCAAGAGGAAGGGATAGATTATGAGGAAACCTTCGCTCCAGTAGCTAGGTTGGAATCAGTTAGAATCTTCCTGGCATATGCTGCTCATAAAAACTTCGAAGTTTTCCAAATGGATGTCAAATGCGCTTTCTTGAATGGAGAACTAGAAGAAACAGTGTATGTTGAACAACCTCCCGGGTTTGTGAATGAGAAATTCTCTGATCATTGCTATGTGCTGGATAAAGTTGTCTATGGTTTAAAGCAAGCACTGAGGGCCTGGCATGAAACTTTAACTCGCTTTCTGAAAATGTCGAAATTTAAGCAAGGTTCGGTTGACCCAACCTTCTTCCGAAAGAAAGAAGGCGAACATCTAATGATAGTTCAAATTTATGTCAATGACATCATCTTCGGCTCCACGAATCCTAGCCTAACGGCTGAATTCAGGAAGTTAATGGAGACTAAATTTGAAATGAGCGCAATGGGTCCGATTAATTTTTTCCTTGGTTTGAATATTAGACAGGGACCAGAAGGTATCTTTATCAACCAGGAGGCGTACACAAAGACCCTGCTAACAAAATTTGGCATGACAGGAGACTCAAAAGTGAAGGTTCCTATGGCGTTTGGCACTAAGTTAACACCTTCTCTGGAAAAACCTGTTGTTGACATAACACTATATCGACAAATGATAGGGTCCCTAATGTATCTAACAGCTAGTAGACCGGACATTATGTTTTCTGTTTGTTATTGTGCCAGGTTTCAAGCTAATCCAAGAGAACCTCACATGGTGGCAGTGAAAAATATTTTCCGTTACCTGAAGCAAACCTCATCTCTCGGTCTCTGGTATCCTGCTAGATCTGGATTCTTTATTCAAGCATTTTCTGATGTTGATCTTGGAGGATGTGGTCTGGACCGAAAGAGCACTACAGGCTGATGCCAAATTCTTGACGGAAAACTTGTTAGCTGGCAATCCAAGAAGCAAACATGTGTATCACTTTCAACAGCCGAAGCTGATTATATAGCTGCAGCATCCTGTACTTCTCAAGTTATATGGATTCAAAGTCAACTAAGAGATTATGGGCTGAGTATGAAGAAGATTCCTCTCTATTGTGACTCAGAAAGTGCAATAAGGATTTGTCACAATCCTGTGCAACACTCTAAGACTAAGCATATTGCACTTAGATATCATTTTATCAAGGACCACGTAAAAGATGGGAACGTGGAAGTACATTTCGTTCGGTCCTCTGATCAACTGGCTGACATATTCACTAAAGCCTTGCCTGAAGCGAGTTTCAATAAAATTTTACAAGGCCTGGGAATGATGGAAGCAGAGTCGGTACCGAATCCTCAAATATCTTACTAAAAATTAGACAAGCAAAATGGAGCGAACACTCGGTCTATTTCGGCTCCATAATTTTCGGGAACCGAAATGAACCGACCGCTCGGTCTATTTCGACTCTGGAATTTTAAGGAACCGAAATGAACCGACCGCTCGGTCTATTTCGGCTCTATAATTTTCGGGAACCGAAATGAACCGACCGCTCGGTCTATTTCGGCTCTGGAATTTTAAGGAACCGAAATGAACCGATCGCTCGGTCTATTTCGCTTCATTCTTTTAAGATAAGGTTTCGGTTGTACACTTTGGTAAGCTTCAAAAATCCAAAAATATTTTCTTTTTCTGTTTTTATTATTTTTCAGAAAACTTCAAAAATCCAAAAATATTTTCTTTTTCTATTTTTATTGTTCTTCAGAAAATTTCAAAACTTCAAAAATATTTTTTTTTTGTGTGGTGTGTTTGTTTGTTTGTTTGTTCCTTTCATTAGGTCACAAGTGTATCAGTGCAACAGAATTTGGAGCTAATACAGGTATAATCATTTCCATAAGAACTAGTTAAGGGTCCCTAGAAGCATGTTGCTGCATGTTGACCAAAGTCTCTACGACTTAGAGCAAGGCCTTAATGATTCGATCTCTACCTATCGTTTCTTCACAATCAGGCTGTTCAGATCAACTCAGTCTACAGCTACCTTACTCTTCTCATATGAGTTAAGAGTTTTTCTGCTTAGTCACGTCTTTATAGCAGAAGGTACCTTCGGTTCCTTAACCACCCTCCTTACTTTCTCCATCAACTTTCGGTTCATCACTGTAACCCTTGAGACTCTCAGTCTTTACCACTGAGGTTTATGGTTGCACAAAATATGTGTTTGTGATCTTAGATACGTCTACTACGTACTGAGTGAAACCCACAATCCAACACCAACAACGAATTGACGGTGAATTGTAATATTCAAGATCTTACTGGTTACCTAATGAAATCTCATTTTTTTTAGTGATCTTTTATGAATTTGTCTATCACCAAGGCTTTTCTTCCCATAGAGATCCAGTTTATTTTTGTTTTTGAGATTTCTATATCTTCATTAGCCACTTTAAAATATATCCTACCTACTTGTTCAACAGACCACATCGGTCTCACAAGTACTTCTTCCAATGGTCGGTCTTATGTTAAGAATCGACGTTCGGTTGAAGATAAGCCACCTTAAGCCAATAACTTAAAAAGAAGCCTTTCAATGTTTCTCTACAAACATTTGATCGTTATTTCACGGGAATCCACTCAAGCACTTCAAGTCTCTCTTGACTCTGAAGGAAGCGATTTGTGCCCGGAATCACCTGCTTTCTGTCTTATAATAGACATCACTCACATCTAATACACATTTTCTTTATTACTATATCTTTTGTCACTCTATTGCACGAAAATTTTAATTTTCCAACAATCTAGTTGCTGTTGGTTCGATTTTTGTTTATCTTTTTGCAAAACAGGGGTAATCCTATTTCTTGGAGCGCAACTGAATTTCAAACGTCGATTGAGGATAAGAATTTAGGCGCGTGAATTTGAACAGTCTATATACCCACGCGTGCTGACGTATACCTAAGAGTAACCAACCTGTCACATCGCGCTTTTTCAGGCGACGTTTCAGTGATATCATCATTATGATGATGATTCTTTCTCTCTCCTAGCAACGGTATATAAAGGGTTTCTACTTTTATTTGTCTTTTACCAGCAACCAATTCTCTCAAAATTACAAGGCAAGTTGAAACTGTTCATCTTCTTTCTTCGATCAACAATGGCGACTTCTTCATCCGTTCACGATCAGACTGCTTCGTCCACATTGATTTCGATCAAGCCAAATCAGAACATTATTATTGAACTCAATCCGTTTCTGTACGATTCGTATATGCTGCAGGTGGTTGAGTGTTTGAAGTATTCTCCACTGGTTCTAGCCCTAACACAGGTGGAAGCCGTTCCGATGTCCCTTCTATCACAAGTTTACTCTACTGCCTCATATGACAAGAACAAGGAAAGAATCTACTTTCTAATCCATTCTAAAAAGGCTTCTATTTCAAAAGGGAGATTTTGTTCCTTATTGCACCTCGCTGTGGATTCATCTGTGATTTCACCCGATTTCATCACTACTACTCAGCTTTTCTCGATGCTGTACGAAATGGGATACACTGACGTGCTTACAACAATAACGAAGGTTAAGAAGTCCTGCCTACCGTCCCCATGGAATGGACTGCTTACTCTTCTCATCAAGAGTTTGGCGGAGCGAAGTGCTGGATCTGATGGCACCAGCAAGGGTTTCATAACCCTTCTCTACGACCTTTACAATGGTCTCAATCTTGATTATGGGACGATAATCTGGTCTCAAGTAGTGCAAAGCCTCAACACTACAACGAGGAATTCTGAAATCTCATGTGCACGATTCTGGACTCTCATTACCAGAAGGGCGATAAATTCTTTGGAAATTCCGGTGATGAAGGATCCTCTACTTGCGTCTATTGCTACGTTTCACACGAAGAAAATCATAATTTCTGATCCTAAGAAGTTCCCTCACATTGGCTCTATCCCTGAGACAATGTATAGATGTGTTACAGCCGAAATTAAACTCATGGCTGATTATCGAAAACTTCCTCCCAAGGAACCGAGAGTCCTATCTCCTGAACAGCAGGCTGCCCTAGATGCTGTTGACAAGCCGAGTAACCAAGGTAAACGGATTTCTACCAAGAAAGAGCCAAAAGAGGATGATAATTCTAAGACTTCCAAGTCCAAGAAGCGAAAGTCTGATACAGGGGATTCTTCTAAACCGAAGAAGATTAAAAAGATGGCAAAAAGGTCCAAGAGTCCCACTCCTCCTAGCTCAGAAAATGACGAGGAAGGTGAAGAAGAGGAAATTCATCATGCATCACCGAGAGGTAACACTCCTCCCCGATCTCCTACTCCAACCGAATCTCCTCACAACAAGCTTCCAACCCCACCATCATCACTGAAACAGACAGTTCCAGTTTCGGTTGCTCCTATTCCTCCACCTACCACATCACAAACAACAACTTCTTTTCCACCACCACCACCACCAGTTTCTTCCATTCCTATTTCCACCACTCCCTTACCACCTCCTATAATTTCCCAATCCACCACCACTACAATTCCTGAACCGACAGTAGGAGTCAACGTATCTGATACGGGGGCAACTACTGAAACCGAACCTCCAGTCATCACTAAATCTCTTTCACCCTCCCATTCAACTGATTCCGGTACCACTCTCGGTGGTGCTAATGATGAGTATGATTCTACATACTTCAGTCCCTATCGGCTTCCTACTGATGAGGATGATGATGCTCCTATCACCAGCCAACACTTGTAGAGCATTCATGAGAAAGTGGATAAATTGATTGAAGACAGCAAGTCCTATAGTGGTGTTGTGCTTAAAGCCTTTTTGGACACTGCTCTTGAACAATATACGGAGTCAATTGAAAAATCCACCAAAGCTGTTAATGAGTCTACCTCCTCTTGCCAAAATGCCACCACTGATATTAATGAAATTGTTCATAGTACTCAGATCTTTCTTGAGTCACTTAAAGGGCATGCTGATACGAATACAGCAAAGGTGAATGCTTCTGTGGATTCTTTCTCCAAGTCTCTTCAAGAAGAGCAAACAAAGTTTGAGGCTGTGCGTTCCTCTATCCAAGCCGAGAACTCTTCACTTATCAGTTCGGTGAATTCTCGCCTTGAATCTTTTCACGCTGATTTGGCAAAAGAACATGCTTTGAAGGAAGAACTTGCTCGACAAGCATCCACGATCGAAGTTCAGAAGGTTCAGCTTGCTCAAGCTGATAAAGAAATTGGTTTGTTGAAGACAGAGAGAGATGTTTTTTGCAGCTGTGCAGGGGATGTGCTGAATATGCTCACCAACATTCTTGGTGCTCATGATCCTATCCTCACTTTGACCATTCGGAATCATCTCACTACCAATCTTCTTCCTGCCCTTGCATTGTTACATGAGATGAAGGGTGTTTCAGAGACATTTATTGCTCCAAAACAAGGGGGAGAGGGTGCTCATCAACCGAAGGTTAAAAGTGAAACTGATTCTGCTCAACCGAAGGTCAAGGTTACAACCGAACTGAAGGATAATGTAGCTTCAGGTTCTGGTTCACAAGCAAAGCGAAAGGAGATTGATGATGATAGCGATGATGAATCTGGGGAAACTATTGTTGAGGCTCTTAAGAGAAAGAAGAGGGATAAAGAGCTTCATGAAACCTTGAAGGTTGCAAGGGACGCAGAGGAGAGGGAAAGGAGAAACAAGGAAGAAGAAGAAGCCTTGAACTGTAAGAAGGCATTGTTTCCCTTATGGACAAAAGAGGCACTTATCAATCAAGCTATAGAGTTTCCAAGTGTTTATTAGTTGGAACCTGTTGCTTCGTTTGACTGTGACAATTCTAAGGACTCGCAGTTCGACATGCCGATAACTCGAAAGGCATTCACGTTTCACTGCTTTGATTCGACTGCTGAGGTTCCTTTTCCTCATCCAAAGGTTGACCGAGAGCTTATTGATTTCTATCTCAAGTATGGGCAACCTCAGTACTTGACCTGGAGCGCACATAAGATAATCACTGTCAAGGTGCTGAAACCTACGTCTGCTGGGAAATTTGTAAATGTCAATTTCAAAATCACACGAGGATCTGCAAACTCGGTGTCGATTATCTCCCTAGCAGATCTTCCAAATCTAAATCCTCATGACTGGATTCTTTTGTTTAATATTCTGCTCACAAATCCGAGGGAATATGAGCCGATATTGGAGCACTTGAAGAGGATGTTGGCTTCTTACATCCATGAGGTTGCAGCTATGGATCAAGAGATAGCAAAAGTGATGAATAAGAAACCGTCCATCAAGCCAACACCGAAACCAGGAGATGTGAATAAGATGAAGATGGGGCAAATAGATTCAACACATCTTACTGTGATGTTTACAAAAGGCAAAGCTCACATATTTTTATTCCCTCTTGTTGATAAACATTTATTTTCCACTGGCTGCTTGGAGCACATCATCAACATTATTCATCGGTGCAAGCAGAACTCAGAAGCAGACAAAAAGAACTTCACGGACATGCTTCGGTGGTACATAACGTTCCGTCATTATTTGTTGGCTATCATTCCGAAGGTGTTCAAAACAATAAAGAAGTCTTCTGCAGCTCAACCGAAGTGAGCTTTCGGTTCCATTGACGCAAAGGGGGAGATTGTTCAGTTTAATTGTGTTGCGTCATGGGCTTTATGTTTTGTATCCGGATTGGGCCTGTCCATCCGTGATTATCTAGTAGGGTTATACTATAAATATGAATGCATGTATGCATTAGATTAGTTGATTATTACGTTCATAGTTTTGTAACCCTAAAATACCTCTACAGTCGAAGTTCTTAATCGAGCTCTTCTGAGGTTTTGAAGTTCTTAATCGAG
Source organism: Lactuca virosa (assembly GCF_052849685.1). NCBI lineage: Eukaryota > Viridiplantae > Streptophyta > Magnoliopsida > Asterales > Asteraceae > Lactuca > Lactuca virosa. The sequence continues at coordinate 183,870,938 of NC_136427.1, read as the reverse complement.
CTCTACAGTCGAAGTTCTTAATCGAGCTCTTCTGAGGTGTCGAAGTTCTTAATCATACGACACATTCAAAACCATTCTCGTGTTCATAATTACGTTCTTAATTGTTTGCCTGCATAGAATCTAACGATCCTAATTGAACTTTGCTCTAACACTTTTCTTACTGTTTTAAGAGAAGTATATTACTTAGTAATTTACTCGTTGTTTTATCCATGTGAGTTCTATTAATCATACTAATATGACTGATATGCATGTTGCGACGTTCTTCAGGCATCGGAAATGATATGATATTTGACACCCTAGGCCTGCCGGCCAAACTGTAGCGAACAGTAAAGGTGCGGGATTGTCAGTCCCATATAGATCTATACACAAATTCACGCTCTCCCTACAAGAGATTCTGGTTAATAAGACAGGACTTAAGGTCGTACTTAGATAACTACACCATGAAGAGTCTCACAAATTTATTGTTTCAACGAGATTTACGATGTATTATTACCCCGTGATTGCTAACCCTGGTACTCTGTATTGTACATTTGTTAATGCAAACCCGGTAGGATGTATTATTACCCCGTATTTGCTAACCCTGGTACATTGTATTTGTACCTTTGTTAATGCAAACCCGGTATGATGTATTATTACCCCGTGATTGCTAACCCTGATACTCTGTATAGTACCTTTGTTAATGCAAACCCAATATGATGTATTATTACTTCTTTAATATCTTGTTCATATATTAAAGGTATTATACATATCCTGGTAAAGATAAATGAATTGTTGGTAATTTCCTTGGAAAGTATAAAATCGTGAATCATACTTGTATATTTTGTTTTGAATCATAAATTATACATATTATAATTTATATGTTCTATCTGATTAGCATGATTTCTCATGGATGAACACCTTTGCTCAGCATGATACAAAGGTAATGATACCGAAAGGAGTAACCTTTTATATTCATATATGTATAATATATATATATATAATTAAGAAGGAAACGACCTTCGGACAAACACCACCACCTTAATTCCACATCCAAACAAGGAAAAGTAAATAAGATAATTCATTAGTCCTAAGCCCTTCAAATCTTATTTATATATTTATACATATATAAACATGATTTTGGCATTTATAATTTGAAATAGCTTATAAAACATTTTTCAAAGATTTTAACGGAGTTTACATGACTTTAAAGATTTAACATGGCTTTAAGTCATTTTGGAAGTATTTGGTAATCCCTAAAAGCAAAAGGAAATCCTTTGTGTGATTATTATCACATACAATTATTAACACAATTTTAAATTGTGTTCAACTTGTATTCCCCCCCCCCCTAAAAAGCATTTAAAAACCATTAAAAAGGTAAATTATATGGGTATGAACTCACTTTGATGAGTGGTGATTCGGGCAGCGTTTCGTTTCTACAGATGATCTTTCTCCAAGAAACCGCGAGTTTTTGAGTAAAAACCGGCTTTATGCGGGCAGCACTTCGACTGGAAAGAGGTTATCTTCTCGAGAATTTCGGGGCTCCGGGGCTTGCTTCGGGTTTTAGACACGATACCGGGGCCTTGGGGGTTGTTTGTGAGGTTATGGAAGTGAAAGGAGTGAAAAAGGACCAAAAATGGGGTGAAAAAGTGTAAAAATCTGGAGGGTCTCGCGGGCTATTTATAGTCTGAAGCCTCGGATCTGAGGCTATGCGAGGCTGTGCGAGGCTGCCACGTGTTCGGACAGGTGGCGAAGGAAGGAATCTGCAGCACACGCGTCGGTCTTGCGAAGGGTACACGGGGCGAGGTTTCGGACGTGGTGGCTTCTGAGTGGGCCGAACTTCGGTCCAATGGGAAGAGGGCATGTGTCCGAGGGGGTGTCCGAGGGGTGTCCGGGGGGTGTCTCATGCGAAGGTGTCGGCTGCTCACTAGACCTCGCCTGCGGTCCAATCAGATGGTGACACAGTGAACTTCAGTCCTATCAGAAGGTGACACGTGGAGGCTCGCATGCGAGGGTGACGTGTCCGAAGGTCACCCATGCGAAATTGCCCGGTTTTCAATATTTCTTGGTTTTTGTGCCAAAAACTTGTTAAAATCATAACTTTCGCATACGAGCTCCGTTTTCGACGTTCTTTATATGCACGCGTAGGTAAAATTATACTCTACGACTTTCGTTTAGACTTCATCGGCTGATTTTGAACTTATTTTTAATATTATTATTTTTAACAGACCGGGACAAGAAATCCGTTAAAAATTCATAACTTCTTCATCCGACGTCCGTTTTCGTCTGTCTTTTTACCGTTGTACTACTTTTCACGAGACCTTCAATTCTCGTTTAAGTTGTGTCGGCTAAATATCGATCGATTTGTATTTCGAATTTTTAGTTGTCTACTGCTAAACCGAAACTTAGAAAAATCATAACTTCCTCATACGAAGTCAGAATTTTACGTTCTTTTTATGAACGTTCTCGGTTTAACATATTCTACAACTTTCATTTAGAATGTTAAGGCTAAAAAGCCTTTTATCAAAAATCCACTTTTTACACTGAACAGTGTTTTGCCGGTTTTGTCGCGGATTTTCGATTGGTCATAACTTCTTCGTTATAACTCGGATTTCAGTGTTCTTTATATTTTTGGAAACCTTGTTACAATCTCTACCACTTGGTTCATCCCAATTATGATTATTGATCAATTTATTTTTTACCTAAATTTGATTGGTGTCACAATTATTGACCGTCCTCCCTTCGAGATGTTGTATGGGAGGAAGTGCAGGACCCCGATATTCTAGGGTGAGGTTGGGCATAGGGTCATGGGGAGTACCAAAGTGGTACTCAAGACTATGAAGAGGATCCAACAGGTGCGGAGCAGGCTCCAGACTGTTCAGAGTTGGCAGAAAAGTTATGCCGACAGGCATCGTTCGGACCTGGAGTTCCAGGTCGGAGATATGGTGCTCCTGAAGTTGTCGCCTTGGAAAGGCGTCATTCGGTTCAGGAAGCGGGGCAACTTGGGCCCCAGGTACATTGGACCTTTCAGGGTCGTCGCCTGGGTGGGCAAGGTGGCATATAGGTTGGACCTGTCAGCCAAACTCAGTCAGATTCATAGCACTTTTCACGTCTCCCAGTTACGGAAGTGTCTGGTGGACGATTCGACAGTGGTGACTTTGGAGGATATTCAGGTGGACGACAGCCTGAACTACATTGAACGGCCTGTGGCGATCCTCGACAGAACGTCGAAGGATCTAAGGAACAAGAGGGTGGAGCTGGTGAAGGTGCAATGGCAGCACCGCAAGGGCTCGGAATGGACTTGGGAGTCGGAGGACGAGATGAGGGAGCACTACCCAGAGCTTTTTCAGGACTCAGCAGCAGACTTCGAGGACGAAGTCTAAAATAAGTGGCGGAGATTTGTAACACCTGGTTCCCGGTACATATTTAAATTCAAGTATTTTGGTAGTCTACTCTGAGACTCGGCGAGTTGGAGGCCCAACTCGTCAAGTAGACTCGACATTATACGGGAGTTTTAGTGATCGACTCGACGAGTCGGGGGACCGACTCGACGAGTAGGAGCTGTCTGGACAAAACCCTAATATTTGGGTTTGCACCCTATTTAAATAACTTATAACGCCCCAACACAGCCTCCATTGTTCCTCCCAACCCAGAGAAAGCCCTAACTCGAAACCCTAGCCAATATTGTGTGTTCTTGAGCTTGTTGGTACCTTTTTTTGTGTTTTGAAGTTGGAAAGGAGGAAGGAAGTTTGGGAGTTCAAGTGGAAGCAAGAAGATCCAGAGGTTTTGCTCCATTCTCAGCTCATTCAAGATAAAAAGTTGGAACCTTGTCCATCTATCTCTTAGATTTTGATTTGGGGGCTATTTCTACCCTTTTTATGAGTTTAGAAAAGTAAAATCGGATTTTGTGGGTGTGCTTGGAGTTGCACTCCAGATCTGGAGCTATTGGGGGTCCTTATGGAAAAAAGGTGCCAACTTTGTTTCCATAAGCACCCCATGCTTCTTATATACCTCTTTTCATGGCTTTTGAGCCAAAAACCCCCATGCATGGACGTCACGATTGGAACGTTACGTATAAAACGGACCCTAGGAGGTCAGATCTATGGTTTTGATGCATTAAGAACCATTATAATCAACTGTATAGTTTTGGACAAAGAGAGACTCGACGAGTCGCTTGGGTGACTCGGCAAGTCGGGACACATTTTTCCCCCAAACGCCTTCTGGAAATGGTTTTGGTTGAGTGGAAGGAACACTCAGTCTGCTAGGGGTTTGTTTTGAACCTGGAAATCATCGGACTCGACGAGTGGATGAACAGACTCAGCGAGTTCAAGACAATGTCCCAACCACATGAAGATGGACTCGACGAGTTCAAGGAGAACTCGGCGAGTCATAGACTGAACACCTTCATATGGATGAAGATGAACTCGACGAGTTCAAGGACGAGCTCGGCGAGTTGGTTGAATATAGTTCGATGTGTTGTTGAAGGAGAACTCGTCGAGCTCTTGCTACACTCAACGAGTAAGGACGGGATTATGGCATTTGGTGGATATGGGGACTCGGCGAGTTGGTGGACCAACTCGGCGAGTCGAGTCAACGATATGTTGACTTTGACCAGATGATTGACCATCGACCAAGGTGTTGACCTTCACTTTGTCTTGGACTTGAGTTGACCCTTGTAAGGGTTACGAGGATGAATTGATAAGTTAGAAAAGTTGTTGTGTAGGGATTGAGGATTCGAGGAGAGTTGGTTTTCATACCGGGATCAGTGCAGACACTACACGACTTTGAGGTGAGTCCTCTCCTAGTAGGAGTGGGTCTACGGCCACAATGCCGGCCCACAAGTAAGAGTATTGGATAGATGATTTTCTTTGTGATAATTATCTAGTTTTGATATGAGATATGTTTATTGTGCCTGATATGATTATTGTGCTTGATGTGTTTACTATGCTTGATGTGTGTTAGCAGTAGTAGGGGGTGAAATAGTCCCCGGTTACCGGTTGAAAGATACTGAAGGGGAGGGTAGCTCCCAGTTACCGGTTGAAAGATACCGAAGGGAAGGTTAGTTCCTGGTTACCGGTTGGAAGATACCGAGGAGGAGCCCAGCTCCTGGCTATGCCCGACAATTAGCGGTTGAAAGATATCGAAGACTATGCATTATTTGATATGGGTATGATGGGGGAACTCGCTAAGCTTTGTGCTTACGGCTTTTAGTTTTGGTTTCAGGTACCTCTTCATCTAAGGGGAAGGAGCCGGCGGGGTAGCAGCTCATCACACATTCACACATGATATTCCGCATTTGAGAAGCCTGGGATTGTACTCTGATATTATACTATTTGCTAAGATGGTTTTGAGACTTGTGATTTGTGACTTTATGTTTGAAAGGATTTCAATGACGTTTTCCGTTAGCTATTTTTACAAGTAATATATTTTAAAACAAAAAAAATTTGGGTCTCGATTTTGGGATGTTACATCACTTCTTTTTCCAATTGCTCTTTTGGTAAAGGCTCCTCCCATTCCTCCCACTCTTCTTCCTTAAAGCCTTCAAATTCATCACACTCAAGGAACTTTATATGTTCTTACCTCACCAGATTGGCATTGGCACAAGATGGATAAGGGAGAGCTGGTCGATTTGGCTCAATAACTGATAAATCATAATTTTCTTTTATCGCCCACGATGTGGCATTATTGCCTCCACGTCGTGTCGACTGGGGAGCTTCACGATAGTCTTATTCTTCTTTTTCTTTTACTTCAAGTGACTGATTAGACTGTTCTTCTATTAAATCAAGGACCCCCATATGCACCAATTCCTCCTCTTCTTTTGTATAAACAACCATGACTTGAGAGATTGGGATTGGCTCGACATTTCTTGAAGGGGTTTCCAATAGCTTTTCTTGCACAAGCTTTGTAATTCCCCGACTTTTGTGTGGATTCTTAAAATAGATTCTTGTTTTTATCTAAGTGTTGCATCTGTAGCATCATGTCGTTTTCGCTAGCTTCCATAAAACTAAATAGCATTGACACGAGAGCATATATTTTCTTGGATTGGACTTGTTCAATTTGGTAGAGATCATGCTTTAGTTGTTGAATTTCTATTGTATCTCGATCTCTCTTGTACTCCAATTCACAATCCCATTTAGAATGGGTCCCCCACAAGCTCCACGTCTATCTGAATTGATCCACCCATTTTTGTGATCCTTTCTTCCATTGCGTCGAGCTTTGCAAATATTGAACTGATAGCATCTTGACCTCCATCTTTACTTGATTTTCCTCTAGTGAAGTCCTCTTTTGGGTTATGATACTCTCTTGAATGCTTAGCGAATTCTTCAATCAAAGCTTTATTTGTTTCTGGATCCTTCTGTTGGATTAATGTCTAAGTCCATAACTATAATTGGTATGTACTTGACCCGACTTGGCATGGTCCATTTGGGTTGCATGGCATCGGAACAACTGGATAGACAAGATGGAAAAAAGGATACTAGTGATTTATATTAATATATTATAAGTTCTAATATATTAATAAGAAAACATATTATTCAATTAGTATTGATCAAGTATTAATTTGGAATTAATTTAGTGATCAAAAAGAGACTAATTAAATATATGGGGATTCATTGTGTAAATCATTCATTCTTATATATGTGGGCTTATGATCCAAGATTCCTTATGTTGGGTTTAACCCATGTGGTGACCCATGGATACTCCATGGAGGTTAAAACCCATGGAGCAAAAGGAATTGGTAAAGTCATGGGTTACATGGTGTAACCCTAATGTGCACACTATACAAAGACCCCATTGGTTGGTGAAATTGGCACAAGTGCATATAATTGAGGGCAAGGCCAATTTCCAAGACAGAACCTAAGTATCCTTATTTTCAAGGTTATTCCAAGTGTTCATGGTGTTGTGTGAACCATTTGAAGTGTCACACTTGGGCACTAGGCTCTTGAGCTCCATGGAATCAAGCTACATCAAAAAGGTATGTATTCTATCTAGCTATTGTTATCCTAGTACATATGATTGTATACTAGTTAGGGTAATACCTTGGAAACTTCAAGATTGCATCTATAATAGTGAAAACATAGATCCAAGGTATTTAGGGTTGCATGTACATCATAGGAGTGTTAGAATGCTCAACACCCATCAGTGGTATCAGAGCCTAGGCTTGTTTTCACTTATACTTGATGAAAACTTGTTTTTTCAAAGCTGAAACTGTCCAGACCATAAAACTCGACGAGTTTATGCAAAAAACTCGACGAGTTCATCATTTTGGGCATGAACTCGACGAGTTCCTCAAGGAACTTGACGAGTTTTGGGTGCTGACAGCTTGCTGTTTGATGTTTTTGGCTGGAATTGGACTAGGAACATTACCCTAAGCTGTTTTTGAACTTGTAAACCTGTTTTGATGCGGTAATGTTCATGCTAATCCAATTTCAAAGATAATTGTCAATAGATTCATGTTTTGTATTAGTTTAAGGATTAGGCTAATTACATGAAAAAGTTTGATTGAATTATCTTGTTCTTATGAGTTGCTTAGATTAATAGAAAAATTATGTGAAATTGTTGTTTTCAATCCAAATTAATCTAAGAGTTGGTTCTAAAATTTGTTTTTGTAACTTTCCTCAAGTTATATGAAAAGTCACATTTAAGATTCATAAAACTCATAAATATTTCCATAGGTTATGAATAAAGAAAAGTCATATTCTTTTAATAGTTTAAAGTCTTCCATAACTTGTCCTCAAGTTATGGAACTTGAAGAGTTTTTGAATTAAACTACTTTAAACACATAAGTTACGGAATTGAATAGTTTTGAATAGTTTCAAAACTTGCCCTCAAGTTTTGGAATTTTTAGAGTTTTCCCTTATGAACACTTTAATTCCAAGTTAAGCCCTTAGAATTTTAAACGTTAAAATTCAACCCTTATACTTTATAATATCATAAGTTAATAATATTTATATATATGTATAATACCAAGTCGTCTTACCATTAGTAGGCCTCATTCACGAAGTCGGTCTATAAGGGGGGTATAAGGTTAATGCCTATAAAATGACAGTTTAATGGGTGTCCACTCTCACCCACCACTTCCTTGACCGGGGGAGGGTCGTTAGCCGAACGGGTAGGACAAGGACTATAGTTCTCCCTTCATTAAAAGTATTATTGATAAATATTAAGTAACTAAACTTTTATAAATTCCCAATCTTAGTTACTTAGGAAAATGTGAATTTGGTGCTAACCCATGAAATTACACTTTGCACTTTGCTTAAGTCGTTAGTGGAGGCGCGTGTGGGTAACCGGCACACTAACCTGGATTTAACAAGGTATGCAAAGTGTAACTTAATGTTTATCATATTATCGGTGGAGCGTATGTGGTTAACAGGCACATCGATTGAGGGGTAAATATTAAGGGTACCAAGTATATTTGCATGGGTATTCACACTTTGTTTTGTGATCCTCGGCATCCCAGTCACAAAACCTGAAGGGCACACTCGAGACTGAAACATGCCATTGAAAAGTTCAATGAATCTCAAAAGAATCTAGGAGTTTCAAAACCAATTAAAACCTAATAATACATTTCGTTTATCGTGGTGGAAATTGGTGAATCGTCATTCACCTACCTTCAAATATTTATAGCTTGGATTACGGCATCCCTCTTCCAAGTTATAAAATAGTTTGTTGGGTCCTAGCCTCAATATTTCATATTGGGTGTTATATTAAGGATTTAAATCAACTAACTTGAATTTCTCCCATTGTAGATGTATGGTTCAGACAACAATGATCTTCCCGAATCTTATGGAACAAGGTTTTCTAATGAAGATGACTTCTTGAGTTTGGCTCATGGAAATCATACTTCTCTTCCTCCTCCTCCTCCAATTATTCTCCCTGACCCACAAGCTCAAAGACTTGAAAAGTTCAAGATCACTCAAGCACTGCTCACAATGAAACATAAAGATGGAAGACTTGTGTGCACTCATGTCTTAGGAATGAAGTCACACATTGACAGGTTGAGAATGTTGGGTGTCGTTGTCCCAAGGAAGTTGGCTATTGACTGGGTCCTTCAGTCACTTCCTGAGTCATATAGTAAGTTTATTAAAGACTATTATGTGACAGATCACGACATGACCCTAATAGATCTTTCTTACTTGCTTACTGCTGCTGAATCAGAAATGATTTGGCGCAATAGTCAAGAAAATATTTGTGGAAGGTCTATTTCTCAAACTTTCATGGACATGGACAATGGTAGTCCAGAAAAGCTTTCTCTTCCCAATGGAAAGGGATCGGCCTTGGTCAACCCGGTTAACCGAAAGGTAAAGATAAAGTCTAAGTCTGGAATTGCCTTTTGTACCATTCCCGAAGAGTCTATATGTTTTCATTGTGAAGAAAAAGGGTATTGGAAGCGAAGCTGCCCTAGCTACCTGAAGGATCTGAAAGAAAGAAAAATCAAAAAATTTGACTCTGATTCAGATAAGTCCACTATCTAACTCTGTTAAGTTCCTAATTGTTGATTATTAATACATGATGTGACTAAGTTACATTTTAATGTTTGGCAGGATCAAGCAAAGGGAAGGAAACTTAAAGAAAGAGTATGCTGAATCTGATCGCGAAGATGGATTTCTATCACATGGTTGAAGATCAGATTTTTGAGCTACTACTTAGGGGTTATGATAGATTGCTAGGAAACATGTAATAGCATAGTTTTTCATTTCAAGTTGCATTGTAAGGAAAATTTTTCCGCATTCTATAAATAAATAAAATTTTGTTTTATTTTAGTTTATATCTCCTTGCAATGGCTTTTATTGAAAATTGATATTTGTATGTTTCTAGCAATAATGGAAATGTGAATTTGATTCTTTCATTTGTGGTAGTATCTAAATTTACCAAATAAGGAAAGATTCTCATCACCCAAGTTCTCAATTGGACCGAAACTTGGAATCATGCAAGTTGTATAGTATGATGAATGAGAATTTTCATCTTTGAAAAATTAAGACTAATTCCTTGTTCACATGTATATGAGAGTCAAGTGAAGGACTAAGGGATCGAGTACACATTCTTGTGCACTGGTTAAGTCCACCACAAAAGATCGATAAGACTATTCGTCATGATTTACTAAAGTTTAATAAATATGTTTATACTTACAAGTTTAAGTATAATTCTAAAGCATCGGAAAAGTTTCAATGTATGGCAGAGCGAATAAGAAGAATCAAATTAGGCAGAAGGATAAAAGTTTCTCAAATCTAAAAAAATGGGAGAGTACTTTAGTATCATGTTTTGTGATCATCTTAATGATTAAAGAAACATATCACAATTGGTCTTCTAAGGATATCTTAGTGCATTCTTATGGCTAATAAGAGGAGTCATGAATTGTTGAAATGGTTAAATCAAGAAGATGAGTCATACTTCGTTCCAAAACAAGTCTTAGATTCATACTCCAAGATTGTAACTTGAGTGACACGTCTAAAAGAAGGTTTATAACACTTGTCAAATGTAAGAGTAAAAGTTTTCTACTCTTGTACATTTGAAGTTGGTAAGTTGTGATGTTTTGGATAAAACAAAGACCAACTAAGGCCAATTGTGTAAAGTTTTTGTCTTGATTAGAATCCACACTATCTCTTGAATATTCGGCAATAAAGTCTTATAGATCAAGAAGACAGTGGGAGTCTAAAAGATCCTGGAAAAGTTTCAAGAACTAATCAAGAATAAAACCTATGTTTCATCACTAGCACACGACTAGAGGTTTATAACCTATCGTGTTGACACTTCTGTGCCTATTCCAGTTAAAGTTGGCTATACATTTGAGTTCTACATGTTCTCAATTGTCTGCATAACTACTTGGAAGCAATGGCAGGCCCTTGTACTGCAAGGTGGGAAGAAGTTAAGATTACACTAGTTCAGTCCATATGAGTTTGGATTTGCCACTAACCTAGTCTTGTGATTATGGTTTTTACAAATTCACGTGGATAAGAACACATACACCATAAAATCTAGGGGTCATAAGGTTTCTCTCCGATTCATGGAAATGATGGTGATGAAACACTTCCACCAAGTAGATTTTAAGTAGATAGCAATTGTGATAATTGCAGTTCTCAAATTCGTTAGTGGAGTGTGCGTCGTTAACCGGCACATTAACATGGACTTATGAGAAATGGCAAAAGGTCTAAACAATTGAGACTATGATTATGGCATCCCTTTTTCATAGTTCTGAAATTGTTTAGACACACCTATGAGCTATCTAAGAGAAGGTGTATGATTTTGATAAAGTCTTATCAAAGCAATCTCGTATCAAAAATCTGAACTTTGGTAAGAAAGTCAATAAAGTATTGATTTCTAGAAGTCCAGCTGTTTTCTGGATACATGTCAAAGCTAGTGGGAGCATAAGTGTTATGCTAATAATCATCATGTTAGTGGGAGCATGATAATTATGATAAGTCTTGCAAGTTAGCAATGTTAATTATAGAAAACAAAAGTTTCAATTCGTGAGGTTGCAGGGGTTGAAAAAGTTGTTTTGCTATAATTAAGGGAGAGGAAATTATACTTCATTTCAATTCTAAAAGGCTTAGATTGAGATTTTAATCATTTTTCAATTCTGAAAGGATTAGATTGAGATGTTAATCATCTTTAGTCAAGAATATATATATATATATATATATATATATATATATATATATATATATATATATATATATATATATATGAATTTCATGTTGGATTGGTTCAACTTAAGGAAATTCTATATATTGCGTTCTCAAAATTCGATTATGATTACGGCATCCCTCTTCATAGTCAAATTTTGAAAACATGGCAAATAAAAAAAATATTGTAGCAAAAGACTGATTTAGAATCATGTCTTTATGTGAGACATCATGAATCGTGTCCCATTTGCTTTGGGTACAGGATCGATTGCATGTGCTATAATATTTATCCTTTCTAAATTTTCCAAATGCCTGGGGCATTTAAAAGGGGATAAGGTCTAGAATTGGATATGACTAAAATGATTAAGCAATTGTCGAGGACAATCTAAGGTTTATCAAAGATTGGTTGCTCAGGGACAGTTGGAAGTATAGGGTTGACATATTCTGAAAAGAGGAAACTCTTGTTCAGAAATGATAGTCAAAATGGGAATATGGAGTTGTCTCCATAGATGGAAGCAATCTGTGTAAGATTAGAAAAACTTAATGTAAGAAGCATGTTCAAAGCAATGCACTTTGAATATGAGACTTAGTATTCATGGAGTTGATCTCCATTGGAATGCCCTGTAATGACTATAGACAAGTCTTTGTGACTTTGTACATATTCATTACGAGAGGGTAGTGCATATAAGTTTAAAATCTAACAGATTTCGGTAAATGATAGGAATTTGGAATTCTTACATTTACGATAAGTATTTGGGAGTGTGAAATTAGAATCATTGAAATTATGTTCAATTGGTTTATTTCACAAAGTAAGGATCATAGACAAACATAGAGTGCATACTTGGTGTATGGCAAAGCTATTGGTTAGAAAAAAATAATGTACATGTTTAGAGCTTGGGACGACTAGTGTTTTTAAATTCAAGTATAAAATTGATAAAAACGAAACAATGAATAATGAGTAATCAGTATGGTGATAAATAAAAAGTGTTTTATTTATATTCATAGGTTTTGATACCATATTATATTCAATTATTCTTGTGTTTCATTTTTCATGTTTTGACTTCCAGAATAAACTAGATCATTCTTACGAATGACTAAGTTATTCAAACTATCCACAGTCGGTCATATGTTGGAAGTAGATATGAATTAAGACTGTCATGAGTTGGATTGTAGATGTCTAAGTTGTTGGACATAACAAAGGGTGCTACAACACTCATGAGTGCTCATAAGTTCTGAGTATTGGATTCAACCCACGCTCATTTGAATCACTTCATGGATTTTATCACGAGTGATCATGAGACGATAATATCTTATATTCTTCAAACCTAGAGATATGAGTTGGTTATACATTGATTGCACAAAAACGCATTAGTAACTCGATGTTATAAAACGTGCCTTTGTGTATGATTCAACAAGTAGTAGAACAAGCCATATGAGTCGAAGTTTATCCATTCCTTTTATCTTCGGGATAAAAGCGATATCTGTGGGCCCCTCGATGATTTAATGATGATACATGTGAGTGCTTGACTAAGCCAGGACTGATTTGATATGTTCAATCAGTCAGTCATCATGAATCGGAAATCGGGAAACAACAAATGGAAAGAGAGAATGATTTATAATCCATGTCTCAGTCCATATGATATCTAGAATGGAGGAATATATGATCCCTTATCTAACGGACAAGTCATTGACTAGGTCAGATTCCGGCAACAACTTTGTTCAGAGTTCGGCAGCAGCTTTTAAGAGCTACGATTGCCAGTTAGGTTTTGAAGTCATACTCAATAATAGTTTTAGACTTATCCAAGTGGTAGATTGTTGGATTAATGTCTAAGTCCATAACTATAATTGGTATGTACTTGACCCGACTTGGCATGGTCCATTTGGGTTGCATGGCATCAGAACAATTGGATAGACAAGATGGAAAAAAGGATACTAGTGATTTTTATTAATATATTATAAGTTCTAATATATTAATAAGAAAACATATTATTTAATTAGTATTGATCCAGTATTAATTTGGAATTAATTTAGTGATCAAAAAGAGACTAATTAAATATATGGGGATTGATTGTGTAAATCATTCATTCTTATATATATGGGCTTATGATCCAAGATTCCTTATGTTGGGTTTAACCCATGTGGTGACCCATGGATACTCCATGGAGGTTAAAACCCATGGAGCATAAGGAATGGGTAAAGTCATGTGTTACATGGTGTAGCCCTAATGTGCACACTATATAAAGACCCCATTGGTTGGTGAAATTGGCACAAGTGCATATAATTGAGGGCAAGGCCGATTTCCAAGAGAGAACCTAAGTATCCTTATTTTCAAGGTTATTCCAAGTGTTCATGGTGTTGTGTGAACCATTTGAGGTGTCACACTTGAGACACTAGGCTCTTGAGCTCCATGGAATCAAACTACATAAAAAAGGTATGTATTCTATCTAGTTTTTGTTATCCTAGTACATATGATTGTATACTAGTTAGGGTAATACCTTGGAAACTTCAAGATCGCATGTATAATAAAACATAGATCCAAGGTATTTAGGGTTGCATGTACACCATAGGAGTGTTAGAATGCTCAAAACCCATCACCTTCTTTGTCATGGGCCCTAGCGAGTCTAGAAGTTGGTGACTGCATTCTTGTTACACACTAAAGTCATGTTGAGGGCAATGTCATAAAAATCTCTTGTAACTGTCCCAAGCTTCGTATAGCGACTCCCCTTCTAATTCTTGAAATATTTGAATGTTTGTTTTAAGCTTCGCCACTTTTGAAGGAGGGGTAAAACGATTTATGAACCCAATCGTAAAATCAGCCCTTGTCGTGATTGCTCCAAAGGGAAGTGATTTTAACCATTCTTTTGCTTCACCCTTTAGTGTAACTGGCAAAAGTCGAAGCATCACCACATCTTTACTCAAGTTTGGTGCATGAAAATAGTTAGAAATTTCCACCTCTTCTATACGCTCATAAGCATCCTCGTGTTCCTTCCTAAAAAAAGGTAGTTCCTTTAGCTTGCCAAGAATGTGCCCCGGAAGTCCAAACTTTGTCGTGTTTGGGATTTTTGATGGATCACAACCACATCTATTATCGTTCCTCATATGTCGCTTGTACTCTTCCATTATCATTTTCATGATGTCCTCCATAATTCATGCTAAAACAAAACTAGAAAACAGACGTAAAACGAACAAAAAAATAAATAAAATTAAATAAATTAAAAAAAACTAAAAATAAAAACAAAACTGTCAGTGCCCACGTCGTGGTAAGATATTGCCACGTCGTGGGGGATGCCAGGACAGAAAATAACCAAAATTTAGAAAGTAAATTTTTACGGGTTTTACCCCACAAAAGGATCGATTAACTAGAAGCAATTAAATTATAACTAGAATAGTCTGTTCCCCGACAACGGCGCCAAAAACTTGATGTGCATAAAGCATACCTATCAACTTTTAAATTTGTAACATAACAAAACTTAACTAACTACGCACTTAGAGGCAGTATACCTAGTCGAATTACAGAATAGTAAGTAAGTCAGGTGTCGATCACAGGGAACGGTGTTTAATTTATAAAATAACAACTAAAAGGCAAACTAATAGAAACAACTAGAAGTGGGGGATTTTATCTGATTTAAATGTTCAGATTAACTTAATTAAAGTACTCAACTAATTACTAGAGTAAACAACTAGAAAGACAATTTTAAATCAAGAATAAATGATACTTTCTTTTAACTTCGAATCCCTCCTGGTTCCTACGGTTGATTTCAACACAGTGGGTTAACTCAATTAGGTACCAAATAAAAGTTACTAGTCGTCATGATCAGACTAACTAGCATAAGTAAATTTAACAACTTTAACCCCAATGATCATACAAGTTAAGGACACTAAATTGATTTTAAAGGTAATTTGGACTCTCAATGATAGAATCTACAGACTATTATTCTTTGGTTAAGTCTAGTAATCAAGGAAATATTATGATCAAATACTGCTCTCTAACACAGTTCAGCAACTAACTTATCACCTATACTAGGATATAACTTATCACCTATACTAGGATATGACTAATCACTAGCTCTAACAATTTAATGATCATAAAATAGCTAGGTAAATCAATTTCATGCAATTAACTACAGTTTAACCACACAATCTTGAGACAAGGCAATAAAGATAGACTGATGATTTGGGTAGCGTTTCGCCTAACACCTCATCCTTTCCTTTTCGAAAGACCTAGATGTCAATATCACTAAGGTCTCGTTTGATAGTTTCTGTCTAGGAAAGTGCTTTCTGGTAAAGTGTTGTCTGGGAAAGAAACCATGTTGTTTGATAGTACATCTGATTGATTGTGCTGAATGATGAAAAAAAGTAATAATTCAATAAAAAATAAATTAAAAAAAGTTATTTAAAAAAAATTAATAATCCAAGAAAGAAAGAAAGAGGCGGGGTTTGGTGCATAATTGTCTTTCCAGCCCATTCAGCCAGAAAGATATGATTTTGGGGCTTTCTGGGAAAGACATATCTTACCGGGAAAGACCCATTTTTTTGTGCAAATCAAACAGTCTTTCCGTTCCATTCAGCCAGAAAGATCTGTTTGGACCTGGAGAGATGCGTATCAAACGGGGCCTAAGTCTTAGTCTAGTTTGATATTCCTTGTGACTATAATAATGATAGTCTACATTCCTCACTAATCCCAATGTCTACATCAAGATCTATCAAGTAAGGAATAACTAGGTAAGATCATATCAGAGGTAGGATCCGTTTGGTGTACAAAGTATATTGTTTGGAAATCCTACTTTACACACATCAATAGATCTACCCTAGACGTCACTCCTGTAAGTAGATCGATCAATATTATGATGTTGAATCACTGATAAATTTTATTTATAGGTTCATAATAACGATTATGAATATAAATATAAGTTACACTTAAAGCATAGTAATTGTAGCTTAACTAATAAAGTTTTCTAGTGAGAATAGGTAATTACGTGGGCAGAACTCCAAAACCGAAAAGCTCTATCTATCAGAAGCTCTAGAGCCTCGCTAAAGTGGTCGGGAACTGGTGAGTATATGTAACGCCCTGTTCCGAATTGTTTCATATTTCGGGGTACTGATAAAAGATCGGGTATTAACAGGCTCAGGACCTTTGAAGAATTAAGATATGGACTCATTTGGAGGTGGGTGATGTAATTTAGATGATCTAGGTGTTCGGTTTGTGGTTTGGAGCCAAGGGGTATATTGGTAATATGTCACCTCGGGCTTTTATGGAAAAAGGGATATTGTTCGGGAAATTGTAAGGCAAGTATGATTTGATAAAAGCATAGAGCTTCTCGTTACCTCTTCATAGATATAAGGATCATCGAAATCGGTTTTATAACAAAGAAGTTATGGCCTTCGGATGAATTTAGGGTTTAAGGAAAAACCCTAGTACGTGTGGCGTAAATAAATAGTACGCGACGTGTACTAGTGTGAAGACTTTATGCGAGGCGTTATTTAGTGTACGCTTAGCGTACTATGAAGGGTGGATCAGGAGTGCGAGGCCTCATACGCTGGGCGTACGAGGATTATGCGGGGCGTACGAAGGAAATAAGAAACCCTAATTTTAGGGTGTTGCACCCTATATAAACACCTTAAGTCATTAGGGATAGCCTCTTTACCATCCTTTAAGCCTCCAAAACCCTAGAAGTCGTCCATTAGCCTCCATGGTTGTGCATTTGAGTTCCTAAGACGATTTTGGTGGTTGTTTTGCTGCTTGTGAAAGAAGTATAGAAGTTGGAAGGTGCTTTGCTTGGTGAGAAGGTTATAAATCTAGAATCATCACCCTTGTTGCAAGCTTATTGAGGTATCAAGTTCAAACATTGTCTTCTCCATGATTAGATCACTTCATTTCTTTTTTTTTATGCTTTTGGTCCCTTTTTGGGTTTGTTTGAAGAGTTGGATCATTTTAAGGACCTATTCTTTTAGATTTGAGATTTTTATGGCCTCCTATGGCATAAAGGTGCAAGCTTTATGGGATTTTTGGTCACATGCATGCATTAAGTCACTTTTTAAGTCCTCTGGAGCTTTAAGAGCTTCATTAAGCCATGCATGAGCGTAAAGTTAGCAACTTTACGTGATTACCCAGCTCAAAGAAGTCAGATCCACGTTTTGGTATCAATGTCTTAGCGGATTCTGATGCAATTTGAGTTTGGGCTAAATGGAGGAGTACGCTGGGTGTACAAGCCTGTACGCTGGTCGTACAAGCCCTTAATCCAATATCCTTAGCGTAGAAGCTGATTACACCCCGCGTACTTAGCATGATGGGATTTCGGTGTTTTGGGCTTCGGTTTGGGCCATCTTTTGGGCTTAGTTGTTTTGGGCCATGTTGGGCCATCAGGTGTTGGTCTGATATTTGTTTGAGGAGGCCTACTATGGGAATTGGGCCCAATTTGGAAAATTGGGCCATGATTTGGGCCTTGGGTGGCTGATTTGGATTGGGCCTTGGCCTTGGGCCAAGTTATGGAGAGGGTACAAAGGTCTTTTATCCTAGTTTGGACACTTAGTGTGGGTCGGATCCGATTATTGATGGATGATTAACTTGTGATGTTATCGCGAGGATTCTTATGGGCCAACAGCCAGAGATTCTTTCTGTGAGATTCGGCAGTGTGAGGTGAGTCTCCACACTGAGTTTAGCGGGTTGAAGGCACCAATTCCGGCCCATGGTTTATATGTTAGGATGTTAGATGTCTGCATGACTCTTGCATGTGTTATGTGATGGCATGTTTACAGGACAAGGCCTGATGCCAAGCGAGGCCTGATGATTGTATGCAAGTTATTAGTATATGTTTTATGCTACCGGGAGGCCTGATGTTGGGCGGGGCTCGATAACCGAATGGTATGCTATTGTCTTTGTGATTATCACATGTGTAGTATGATTACATATTTTTATGATTATATGTATCGGGCGGGGCTCGATGTCAGGCGGGGCCTGGTGATTGACAGATCTGTAAACCGAGCGGGGCCCGATGGAGGGTGGAGGCCCAGTAGGGGATTTAGTATTTTTGGTATGTGGTATCTTGGGGAACTCACTAAGCTTTGTACTTTCGGTTTTCAGTTTATGTTTCAGGTACTTTGGTTTTCTGTTGAAAGAGATCGGGATGATTGCAGAGCAAACACCACATGTTTCCGCATTCTATGATTTACTCTGATAACGATGATGTATTAATAAAGCTTTGATTACCTTGGTTCATGAAAATGAGATGATGTACTATTTTAGTAATTTTAAAAATGAAAAGCTTTTTGGGTCTTATTTTTGGGACGTTATAAGTTGGTATCAGAGCCTTGGTTTGAGGGATTCAGACATACTCTCGGGTGTGTCTGAACTCAAACTGAGGATTTGGTAAAGTTTTTCAAAAATGAAAGAAAAATTATTTAAAAAAGAAAAAGAAAAACAAGTTTGCAAATACAAGAAAGGGTGTGGTGCATGCAATTGACCGAACTGAACTAAGTTTTCCCAAAATACCCATACATGTTATCTGATATGATTTGATTTATGAATCTGTGAATTGTATGTTAGTTAGGGCTAAGGATCTGCTTAGTGTCTGCATGATAGAATGCTAGGAGAGATGCCTTGTATGCCTATTATATGGGCTTGTAGACTTTCATGCTAGTTCTGATTAGTCAGTGATAGATTGGCTTGATATGTGATGCCTTGTAGCTTAGGAAGCGTGTAATTCTAGATTGTGTATAATTTGCATGCGTAAGGTTGTCGGCAGAAGAGTGAAGGTTCCTAGCATGAGTTGTGGAATGTGAGCTTGAATGTTCTCAGGTTATTCTATGGAATAGAGTGCTACTACATGAATGTGGCTTGCTTTATGCTTTGTGGAACTCTTAGGTGATGGTAGTTAGCTACTAAGTGAATATGTTAAGTCATATGTGAAAAAGGTTGAATAATCTCAGAGTGATGGATTTAACCTTATTGCACAACTCTTGTCAGAGTCCAACCCATGTAGGGATGAGTCTGTTACTCGAAGGATTATTTAAGATTTGTTGCATATTATTGTATTTATGAGGTGGGTAACTGGCATTATGGGGAGTTCTTTAGCAATTGATGGCAGGGTGAGGTCAAGAACCTAGGGAAAGCCTAGGAGGTGCTTCAATGGGTTTAGTTGCATTGTTTAGAGATCATGTGGAGCATCAGTTTGGGAAGGTGACCTCGAGGAATTGGGAGGATTCCTCAGGAAAGTATGGATAGGTGTGGAAGGTAGTATTGGGCCCGTACTACTGAAAGCACAAGATACATACTCGAATCAGGGAAAGTTTCGAAGAATCTAGGGAGCAGGTGGGATGAGGATTTTTGGGCATGCTCTGATCATTTTGCATGTTGTTTTCTATATGGTGATGAGCTCTCGGGAAGAGGTTCATGTTCGGGTTTAGGCTCAGATATAGGTACTGAGTCGGTCGATGAGCGCATGCGGGAGTTCATCTCATCGGAGATTACCTGCGATATTTTGGAATGGACTCCTGTGATCTTTGGTTCAGTCAAAGAAGAGATTTTGGAGATCTTGCATGGTCATCTCGGGGCCTTTCAGGCCGAGATTGTAGCAGGGCAGTTGGGGCTCATCTGGAGCCTAAAGCTTGTGGATCCCTAGAATCCTTCAGGAAGGAGGATTCTATGGTTAGTTCTTGTCATTTGGGATTGGAGTGAGTTTTTCACCATGTCCTTAGGAGGGTCGACTCCATGATTGGGTTTCCGAGGAGTTACCTGACATCATTGGGCGCGTCATTGATAGATTGGTCGCCAGGTTCAAGGGTCGGACCTCGGCTGTTCAGGCGGTTAATAGGATTGTCGGGGTAACTCAGGAGGAGGAGGTCAGGGTTCCTTTAGATTCTTTTGCGGGTATGTTATCTTCTACTTTCTTTTGGGTTATTATAAAAAATTTGTATTGCTTTGGAATTTTGCTTGGGTTTAGGTAAGCAATATCTCTGGTTTGATTTTCTTTTTTTGTTTGGTTTATATTATCAAGGATTACTATATGCCATTCTGCATGCCAAGAGTCTCTTATGAATCATTAGTGGGTCACATCTTGTTGAGCGGGTTTTAGTGTGTTCGGTTGATATTCCGGTTCTTGATAGGGATCGATTCAGGGGTATTTTTTGGAGGATCTATGGTCAGCGTTAGCGGGTTAGTTCTCCAGTGAAGTCAGGGTTCAACGATATTAGTGCTTATTCTAGTATGATCGATAGGATTGTCGAGGAGTATTTCTCTGTTTTAAGTTGAGGACCATTGGGGTATGAAGCGGAGTCGGTCCTGTGCAACTCTAGTTGGGTGGGACCCATGGGCGAGGTCGCTCCATGGAATAGTTTGGGTGGGACCCGTAGGTGAGGCCCGTGTGTTTATGGCAATGCAAGTGGGACCTGGTAGACACCGTTGGGTCAAGGTATTGGATCTTAGGTTACAGGTTTTTGTGTGAGGTCAGTAAGTGGCGCAGATAGATGTTTATGTTGGGTAGCCTTGTCATTTGATCTCTTGGGAACCTGGTGGCTGGACCAGGTGTGAGACTGGTAGTCTCAGCATTGGTTTGGGAATATTCTTATCCCGGTTTAGTGAGGGGTTGTAATGAATCAAAAGGTTTTGGGGGAAAAGCGAGTGTAGATCCTTGGATCTCGGGTTATTAGTTGGGTACTGAGTTGGTTCTTAGTGGGAACTCGCGTGGGGAATCGCGAGCATTTGTGGGCAAGGTCTTCATTTCCGTGGGTTACGAATAAAGGAATATTTGTGCCAAGGGGATCAGTTGAAGGGTTCGGGATTAAAGGATAGTTTTAGTTTAATGGTAGATCAAGCTCTTGTGATTGTGTTTTGGTTTGGTTCTATCTGCGAGGGGCATCAAGATAAGTCAAGGTGGTATTAGTGATTTGGGATTCATGTGTAGGGTCACTTGTTATTTCGGAGAATATACCAAGAAACTTTGCAGTTTAGATTAAATAATCTCAGAATCATGATTTGACCCTGTTGCGCAGCTCTCGTCTGAGTCTAACCGTTGCAGGGATGAGTCCTCTACTCAAAGGATTATCTAAGCCTTTTGTCAAGTATAGGTGTTCTGCAACAATATATGGTCAGTGATTTTGTTCCCAATAAAAGCATCAAGTCAACCAAGAGTTAGCAGAATTTTTTTAAGTCTGGACTTCAATGGGGTTTTGACCTGGTAGTGGTTCAGTATGCGCGGTCTGTTGGGAAGTCATACCAATGTGAGGTTTCAGGATTCGGGGAAGGTAGAGGTGGTTTTTCTACATGGAATTAAGGATTCGTTTATCTTCGGGTCGGAGAGCCCTGCTAACGTTGGTTTTGGTTGCCTTGGGAAGGCTGTGATATGCTTGGGGATGTGGCTGTGTTGCTCGGGATGTCTGGCGTGTCGGGGATGGTAAGGAATGATTTCGAGGACGAAATCTAATTTAAGTGGCAGAGAATTGTAACGCCCTGTTCAGAATCGTTTCATATTTCGGGGTAATGATCGAATATTGGGTATTACAATTCTCAGGACCTTTGAAGAATTGAGATTTGGACTCATTTGGAGGTGGGTGATGTAATTTAGATGATTCGGGTGTTCGGTTTGTGTTTTGGAGCCAAGGGGTATTTTGGTAATATGTCAGCTCAGGCTTTTATGGAAAAAGTATATTTTTTTCGGGAAATTATAAGGCAAGTATCAGTTGATTAAACCGTAGAGCTTCTCATTACCTCTTCATGGATATAAGGATCGTTGAAATCGGGTTTATAACGAAGAATTTATGCCATTCAGATGAATTTAGGGATTAAGGAAAAACCCTAGTGCGCGGGGCGTAAACAGGTAGTACGCGGGGCGTAAACAGGTAGTACGTGGGGCGTACTAGTGTGAAGACTTTATGCGAGGTGTAATTTGGTGTACACTTAGCATACTGCGAAGGGTGGACCGGGAGTGGGAGGCCTCGTACGATGGGCGTACGAGGATTAAGCGGGGCATAAGAAGGAAATAAGAAACCCTAATTTTATGTTGTTGCACCCTATATAAACGGCTTAAGTCATTAGGGTTGGCCTCTTTACAAGCGTTTAAGTCTCCAAAACCCTAGAAGTCGTCCCTTAGCCTCCATGGTTGTGTATTTTAGTTCCTAAGAAGATTTTGGTGGTTGTTTTGCTCCTTGTGAAAGAAGTATAGAAGTTGGAAGGTGCTTTGCTTGGTGAGAAAGTTATAGATCCAGAATCATTAGCCTTGTTGCAAGCTTATTAAGGTATCAAGTTCAAACCTTGTCTTCTCAATGATTATATCTCTTCATTTCCTTGTTTTATGCTTTTGGTCCTGATAACGTCTATTTTATGCATAAATTTATGATGTTTTCTTATTATTTTATACTATGTTTTTATGTTATTTAGAACTAAAAGATACTTAATATGCTTTGAAATATTCAATTACAGTTTAAATGGGAGCTGGAATACAAAAGGAAAAGAATGGAGCTGAAAAGATGCAAAAAGGATAATGCTGGCAGATTGACCCCTCTTCAGTGTTTCGGGTATATCCGATGACTCATAAGTCCGATTGATGAGATTCAAAATGTTCTGAAAACTAGACGGAATTTACTAGGACTTATGTCAGAGGGCCTTTTTGCTAATTCGGAATTTTTCATATCCAAAATCGGCCTTGAAGATGGAGCATAAAAGCTCGACGGAAATTCCCTCCAAGTTACTTATTCCCCAAGCACCACTTACCTTATTTTTATTTGCTTAATCCATAAGTCATCATTAGTTTCCTTATTCCAATCCAACTCTAATATTCCATATTAATTCCATCTCCATTCAACTATAAATACCCCATATCATTCCACCATTTTCATCATCTATGATATTCCACTTCGACTTGTGCGACAAGAAAACTTCATAGCTGCCGTTTTGAGGGTCTAGAAGGCAGCCGGATGGCTGTTAAGCTGATATGGATCAAAGATCTAAGGGATTAAAGAGCATATTCATGTCGGTAATCATGTGGTTTGTTATCGTGACCATGTTTAGCATTCCATTGTGATGTCATTATGTGTTTACTTTCTGATTTAGGTGTAAAAACCTTTTACTTTGTGTTTATGATTGAATGAACTTTTGAATTTATGGTTTAATTTCTATTTGGATTATTTAGTCTTATTTAATTTATTTTTTCAAGTTTTATTGAAGATCCATATATGTTAAAGATCGTTACTTTTTTCCCTATTGCTGAATTGATATAGTTTAGATGACCATCTGACTATGTTAATTTGAATCATAGTTGTCCAGTGACCATTGGTGATTATGACTAGTGTTTTCACCAAAACCTAGGGTTAGGAAATAAAGTAATGAACTTTAATGTGTGTGCATGAGTAGAATGACCATTCTCTGCATGATTTAACTCCTATCACCATTAGGGTTAAATAAGATCAAATCTTGCTTAATACGAACTGAATACTGATTTGCATGATTGTTTGTTCACCTGATCAATAAGTTAGTAATTATGTTAAAATCAAATGATTAGTAGTCGTGACCATGACACTAGTCATATTAGGAATCGGTGAATAATGAATAAATATCCATTATATCGGTAGTTAACCATTAATTTGAGATGTAATTTATCTAAACCGAAGTACCTAAAGAGATTTGTCTTCCAGTCAGTTTATTGATATTTGATGTTAAGTGGTATTGAGTATTTCATAAAACATTTCTTTATTGATTTCATGTGTTTTATGTAACCTAAAATCAAACACTTCAAATTAATTCACTATCGTTCCCCTTGTGTTCGCACCCTTGCTTATCAAAGCTATACTATACTCGATCGGGTTCACTGCCTGTAAGGTGTGGTTTAGATGCGATATACTAGGAATTATAAATAAAAAAATTAGTGCATTTAAAATACACATCAAGTTTTTGGCGCCGTTGCCGGAGAACGATTTTCAATTAATTTAGTTTGTTTGATTATTCGTTATTTGTTTTTAATTTTTAGTTTTATATTATGTTTATTTTTATTTTCGTTGATATCATGTCACTTGTCGGGAAGGTTTTTGTTTTTATGTGCAGGAATTCGTGATCTAATGCATTGCTTGGTTTTTACTTTTTGCATGGGTTTCGAGATTGCAAGAGATTAGGGAATTCTTGACTTGTTTAGTCTACTACTTTGATGATTTGTCCGACTCAATCCATGAGGCGTAGTATAACAAGGCGTATCATGGTGGTTAAGTGAAAGACCGAGCTCTTGCTGTTCTTCACTAGTTTGGTCAACTCTTGTTCTACTTATTAGTTAATGGTGCAAAGAAAACAAAGGAAATAGTCTGACAGGTCCCGAAAGTTTTTGTTCTCACAAACCACCTCTTGCATGCAAGGGATTTAATCAACAATTGTTGCTTGATTTCGACGAAGACGAGTGATCGTGATATCCTTTTTAGTTATTTTGGTTTGCTATTTTTTTTGTTATTTTAGTGCGTTTTTATTTTTATTTTTAGTTTATTTAAATTTTGTTTTCCATGTTGATGCTCTTTTATTGTTTTAGATCTTTGCAGAATTTTCGCCCTTAGAAAGCTGACAGTAAGTTCAGCAGCTAGGTTCGACTGTTGTTTTATCACGAGAGAGAAAGTCGTGTATAGTTGAAGTCAAGACCCACGACTTTTAACAAGTGTGGGGTGCGCGTAGATATTGTGAGAGTTTATTATATAGAATAATGGCATTTCTACCATACATTGATTCCTATGGCATGGATGAGCTGTTCCCACACCATGGAGTTTTATTTTGACACGAATCAGAATTATTGTCCCGGCTGTCATGACATGGTTGACACTTTCCTATGTCGTGGGGGAGTTTTTCATCGCGAGAGAAGGCTGCCATTCTCGATACCACGACGTGGCCACCAATTACCATGTCGTGGCTATGCTATTATTCGCAATATAGATTTTACTTAACTCGACGACACGACGTGGTCGACACTTTCCCACGTCGTGGACACTACACATTGCATTAGTTTGCAATACTTTGCACCACATTTCAGAAGTCGATGTTCTTGATTTTTTTTCCGGCACATTCAGAAGCAGCAGTTCCAGTTTTCTATCTTCCAACACATTTATGGAGCAACTTTTAGCAGCCGCAGTCGATCTCGCCACTACTACCACAGGGGAGTCTGTTCCTTTTTCTCCCTCTTTTACTGTTTTTATATGCTTAAATAGTTTTATGCATACAATGAGCGCATTGTATGAAATAAGTGTGGGGTAAGGGATCGAAAAAGAAATTTAAATTGGAAAATTAAAAACTGCTAGATTAGGAAAATTTAAAATTTTGAAAACTTGAAATAATAGTTTAATTTAGGAAAATCTAGTAATAATTAAAAAAGAATTTCCTAATATTTTGTGGGATCATCCGATGAGAACCCAAATGTTTACTTGAGCCAACACATGTTATAGGGTATTTGTGGCTTCCCATTTCCTAGTGAAAAGTCATGAGATATGAAAGGTAATCTGGTAGTTTATATGGCATAATATGTTCTGCAGCCTAAACCTTAAATCTATCCAGGAGAGCTTATGTAGTCATTGCACTTAGACTAATACCTTAACTAATAAAGGTTGAAGTTAAGCTCCTTGCTTAAGCATGTAGGGTATGATTGAAAAAAGTGAGATAAAAAAAAAGAGAAATTACACAAAAGTTGAAAGAATTTTGGAGTAGTCAAGTATGAAATCCAAAGATCAAAATTCTGAAGAATCAAAAAGTTGAAGATACCAAAATCAAACAAAAAGGTGGTGAATTCAAAGAAATAAAAGCAAAGATCAAAGAAGAAATGAATTCCAAGAGCTCCATTGTGGTATCAAAGTGTAATTCTTTCTAGAGTTTATGTATGCTTGGTAGTTTAACCAAAAATACCTTGAGGTTAAGAAAGATTTCTGAGGATTGATTCGGAGGGTTGCAAAAAACTGAATGTCGTATAAGCTAAGGGGTGAAGGTTCATAAAGATTGTGAGTATTTAGGAGTGGGAAGTTCTTAGGAATTGTAGACACAAATACATGCATTGCGGTCTTAGGATAATGGATGGGTTTAAAATGTATTATTCAATGCGATATTGGTGAGATAATAAAATCAATTTTGCTTGAGGGCAAGCAAAAGGCTAGTGTGGGGTAGTTTGATAACGTCTATTTTATGCATATATTTATGATGTTTTCTTATTATTTTATACTATGTTTTTATGTTATTTAGAACTAAAAGATACTTAATATGCTTTGAAATATTCAATTACAGTTTAAATGGGAGCTGGAATACAAAAGGAAAAGAATGGAGCTGAAAAGATGCAAAAAGGATAATGCTGGCAGATTGACCCCTCTTCAGTGTTTCGGGTATATCCGATGACTCATAAGTCCGATTGACGAGATTCAAAATGTTCTGAAAACTAGACGGAATTTACTAGGACTTATGTCAGAGGGCCTTTTTGCTAATTCGGAATTTTTCATATCCAAAATCGGCCTTGAAGATGGAGCATAAAAGCTCGACGGAAATTCCCTCCAAGTTACTTATTCCCCAAGCACCACTTACCTTATTTTTATTTGCTTAATCCATAAGTCATCATTAGTTTCCTTATTCCAATCCAACTCTAATATTCCATATTAATTCCATCTCCATTCAACTATAAATACCCCATATCATTCCACCATTTTCATCATCTATGATATTCCACTTCGACTTGTGCGACAAGAAAACTTCATAGCTGCCGTTTTGAGGGTCTAGAAGGCAGCCGGATGGCTGTTAAGCTGATATGGATCAAAGATCTAAGGGATTAAAGAGCATATTCATCTCGGTAATCATGTGGTTTGTTATCGTGACCATGTTTAGCATTCCATTGTGATGTCATTATGTGTTTACTTTCTGATTTAGGTGTAAAAACCTTTTACTTTGTGTTTATGATTGAATGAACTTTTGAATTTATGGTTTAATTTCTATTTGGATTATTTAGTCTTATTTAATTTATTTTTTCAAGTTTTATTGAAGATCCATATATGTTAAAGATCGTTACTTTTTTCCCTATTGCTGAATTGATATAGTTTAGATGACCATCTGACTATGTTAATTTGAATCATAGTTGTCCAGTGACCATTGGTGATTATGACTAGTGTTTTCACCAAAACCTAGGGTTAGGAAATAAAGTAATGAACTTTAATGTGTGTGCATGAGTAGAATGACCATTCTCTGCATGATTTAACTCCTATCACCATTAGGGTTAAATAATATCAAATCTTGCTTAATACGAACTGAATACTGATTTGCATGATTGTTTGTTCACCTGATCAATAAGTTAGTAATTATGTTGAAATCAAATGATTAGTAGTCGTGACCATGACACTAGTCATATTAGGAATCGGTGAATAATGAATAAATATCCATTATATCGGTAGTTAACCATTAATTTGAGATGTAATTTATCTAAACCGAAGTACCTAAAGAGATTTGTCTTCGAGTCAGTTTATTGATATTTGATGTTAAGTGGTATTGAGTATTTCATAAAACATTTCTTTATTGATTTCATGTGTTTTATGTAACCTAAAATCAAACACTTCAAATTAATTCACTATCGTTCCCCTTGTGTTCGCACCCTTGCTTATCAAAGCTATACTATACTCGATCGGGTTCACTGCCTGTAAGGTGTGGTTTAGATGCGATATACTAGGAATTATAAATAAAAAAATTAGTGCATTTAAAATACACATCAAGTTTTTGGCGCCGTTGCCGGAGAACGATTTTCAATTAATTTAGTTTGTTTGATTATTCGTTATTTGTTTTTAATTTTTAGTTTTATATTATGTTTATTTTTATTTTCGTTGATATCATGTCACTTGTCGGGAAGGTTTTTGTTTTTATGTGCAGGAATTCGTGATCTAATGCATTGCTTGGTTTTTACTTTTTGCATGGGTTTCGAGATTGCAAGAGATTAGGGAATTCTTGACTTGTTTAGTCTACTACTTTGATGATTTGTCCGACTCAATCCATGAGGCGTAGTATAACAAGGCGTATCATGGTGGTTAAGTGAAAGACCGAGCTCTTGCTGTTCTTCACTAGTTTGGTCAACTCTTGTTCTACTTATTAGTTAATGGTGCAAAGAAAACAAAGGAAATAGTCTGACAGGTCCCGAAAGTTTTTGTTCTCACAAACCATCTCTTGCATGCAAGGGATTTAATCAACAATTGTTGCTTGATTTCGACGAAGACGAGTGATCGTGATATCCTTTTTAGTTATTTTGGTTTGCTATTTTTTTTGTTATTTTAGTGCGTTTTTATTTTTATTTTTAGTTTATTTAAATTTTGTTTTCCATGTTGATGCTCTTTGATTGTTTTAGATCTTTGCAGAATTTTCGCCCTTAGAAAGCTGACAGTAAGTTCAGCAGCTAGGTTCGACTGTTGTTTTATCACGAGAGAGAAAGTCGTGTATAGTTGAAGTCAAGACCCACGACTTTTAACAAGTGTGGGGTGCGCGTAGATATTGTGAGAGTTTATTATATAGAATAATGGCATTTCTACCATACATTGATTCCTATGGCATGGATGAGCTGTTCCCACACCATGGAGTTTTATTTTGACACGAATCAGAATTATTGTCCCGGCTGCCATGACATGGTTGACACTTTCCTATGTCGTGGGGGAGTTTTTCATCGCGAGAGAAGGCTGCCATTCTCGATACCACGACGTGGCCACCAATTACCATGTCGTGGCTATGCTATTATTCGCAATATAGATTTTACTTAACTCGACGACACGACGTGGTCGACACTTTCCCACGTCGTGGACACTACACATTGCATTAGTTTGCAATACTTTGCACCACATTTCAGAAGTCGATGTTCTTGATTTTTTTTCCGGCACATTCAGAAGCAGCAGTTCCAGTTTTCTATCTTCCAACACATTTATGGAGCAACTTTTAGCAGCCGCGGTCGATCTCGCCACTACTACCACAGGGGAGTCTGTTCCTTTTTCTCCCTCTTTTACTGTTTTTATATGCTTAAATAGTTTTATGCATACAATGAGCGCATTGTATGAAATAAGTGTGGGGTAAGGGATCGAAAAAGGAATTTAAATTGGAAAATTAAAAACTGCTAGATTAGGAAAATTTAAAATTTTGAAAACTTGAAATAATAGTTTAATTTAGGAAAATCTAGTAATAATTAAAAAAGAATTTCCTAATATTTTGTGGGATCATCCGATGAGAACCCAAATGTTTACTTGAGCCAACACATGTTATAGGGTATTTGTGGCTTCCCATTTCCTAGTGAAAAGTCATGAGATATGAAAGGTAATCTGGTAGTTTATATGGCATAATATGTTCTGCAGCCTAAACCTTAAATCTATCCAGGAGAGCTTATGTAGTCATTGCACTTAGACTAATACCTTAACTAATAAAGGTTGAAGTTAAGCTCCTTGCTTAAGCATGTAGGGTATGAGTGAAAAAAGTGAGATAAAAAAAAGAGAAATTACACAAAAGTTGAAAGAATTTTGGAGTAGTCAAGTATGAAATCCAAAGATCAAAATTCTGAAGAATCAAAAAGTTGAAGATACCAAAATCAAACAAAAAGGTGGTGAATTCAAAGAAATAAAAGCAAAGATCAAAGAAGAAATGAATTCCAAGAGCTCCATTGTGGTATCAAAGTGTAATTCTTTCTAGAGTTTATGTATGCTTGGTAGTTTAACCAAAAATACCTTGAGGTTAAGAAAGATTTCTGAGGATTGATTCGGAGGGTTGCAAAAAACTGAATGTCGTATAAGCTAAGGGGTGAAGGTTCATAAAGATTGTGAGTATTTAGGAGTGGGAAGTTCTTAGGAATTGTAGACACAAATACATGCATTGCGGTCTTAGGATAATGGATGGGTTTAAAATGTATTATTCAATGTGATATTGGTGAGATAATAAAATCAATTTTGCTTGAGGGCAAGCAAAAGGCTAGTGTGGGGTAGTTTGATAACGTCTATTTTATGCATATATTTATGATGTTTTCTTATTATTTTATACTATGTTTTTATGTTATTTAGAACTAAAAGATACTTAATATGCTTTGAAATATTCAATTACAGTTCAAATGGGAGCTGGAATGCAAAAGGAAAAGAATGGAGCTGAAAAGATGCAAAAAGGATATTGTTGGCAGATTGACCCCTCTTCAGTGTTTCGCGTATATCTGATGACTCATAAGTTCGATTGACGAGAATCAAAATGATCTGAAAACTAGACGGAATTTCCTACGACTTATGTGATAGGGCATTTTTGCTAATTCGGCATTTATCATATCCAAAAACGGCCTTGAAGATGGAGCATAAAAGTTGGACGGAAATTCCCTCCAAGTTACTTATTCCCCAAGCACCACTTACCGTATTTTTATTTGCTTAATCCATAAGCCATCATTAGTTTCCTTATTCCAATCCAACTCTAATATTCCATATTAATTCCATCTCCATTCAACTATAAATACCCCATATCATTCCACCATTTTCATCATCTATGATATTCCACTTCGACTTGTGCGACAAGAAAACTTCATAGCTGCCGTTTTGAGGGTCTAAAAGGTGGCTGGATGGTCGTTAAGCTGATATGGAGCAAAGATCTAAGGGATTAGAGAGCATATTCATGTCGGTAATCATGTGGTTTGTTATCGTGACCATGTTTAGCATTCCATTGTGATGCCATTATGTGTTTACTTTCTGATTTAGGTGTAAAAACCTTTTACTTTGTGTTTATGATAAAATGGACCTTTGAATTTATGGTTTAATTGCTATTTGGATTATTTAGTCTTATTTAATTTATTTTGTCAAGTTTGATTGAAGATCCATATATGTTAAAGATCGTTACTTTGTTCCCTATTGCTGAATTGATATAGTTTAGATGACCATCTGACTGTGTTAATTTGAATCATAGTTGTCCAGTGACCATTGGTGATTATGACTAGTGTTTTGACCCAAAACTAGGGTTAGGAAATAAAGTAATGAATTATAATGTGTGTGCATGAGTAGAATGACCATTCTCTGCATGATTTAACTCCTATCACCATTAGGGTTAAATAAGATCAAATCTTGCTTAATACGAACTGAATACTTATTTGCATGATTGTTTGTTCACCTGATCAATTAGGTAGTAATTATGTTGAAATCAAAGGATTAGTAGTCGTGACCATGACACTAGTCATATTAGGAATCGGTGAATAATGAATAAATATCCATTATATCGATAGTTAACCATTAATTTGAGATGTAATTTATCTAAACCGAAGTACCTAAAGAGATTTGTCTTCCAGTCAGTTTATTGATATTTGATGTTAAGTGGTATTGAGTATTTAATAAAACATTTCTTTATTGATTTCATGTGTTTTATGTAACCTAAAATCAAACACTTCAAATTAATTCACTATCGTTCCCCTTGTGTTCGACACCCTTGCTTATCAAAGCTATACTATACTCGATCGGGTTCAGTGCCTGTAAGGTATGGTTTAGATGCGATAAACTACGAATTATAAATAAAAAAAATTAGTGCATTAAAAATACACATTAGGTCCCTTTTTGGGTGGGTTTGAGGAGTTGGATCGTTTTAAGGACCTATTCTTTTAGATCTAAGCTTGTTATGACCTCCTATGGCATAAAGGTGCAAGATTTATGGGATTTTTGGTCACATGCATGCATTAAGTCACTTGTTAAGTCCTCTTGAGCTTTAAGAGCTTTATTAAGTGTCACACCCTCGGCCGCCGGCGGAAACGCCGAGGTGCGCGACGTAAATCAGTAATCACAGTTATTAAACATACATTGAACAGTACAAATATAATTTTCTATTATAACCGAAATAGAAATTACATTGATAATGGCTATCACTAAATCGTGACACACGCCTAACAATCTGGCGTTTACAAATGTATAATACAATTAATGAAGAATCTTCTGAGCGAATACTTTCGATCTGTTAAATAACCTGAGAATACATGCATTTAAAATACGTCAACAAAATTGTTGGTGAGTTGTACAAGTTTTGACACAGAGTACTTTTATAACCCAAAAGTGTTTGGTAAAATTTGGCTAGCTGACCACCTTTTATAAATATTTACTTTTCTATTAAAAAGTATAAAATAATTGAGTTATAAAAATGTGTTATGACTCATTCATAAATACCATTTGTTCAAATCCAAATGTACAAGAGTTGGAAAATACATATAAGTATTTCAGACTTATATCAAAGTGCATTTTTATATAAATATTTTGAATATCAAATTATATAAAAATAGGAAATGGTACCCTTTGTGAGAACATAGAATAACCAAATTTACTCTTGAAACCTTATACAAGAATTTGTATCATTTATATGAAAAACTCATAAGTCTTGAATCTATGAACTTTGTAAAATCGTGTCGTGGCAATAGTTAAGTATTATCTTACTTAATTTGAAAATCGACACTTAACCGGTGGGGCAATGTAACGACGTAAATTTTCAAAACAATTTTTCATTTTTAAACCATACTTTCATTCACACGATAATCACAAAAACATATTGTATCCACTATATCATAACAAAACATGTCCCAGAATCTCAATCACATAAACTCCATAAGTGTGTACGGATCATGCCGACGCCTTCCCGCGATCCTCGCTAGTACCTGAAACACATAACATAACAACTGTAAGCATAAATGCTTAGTGAATTCCCCAAAATACCACATACCACACATACGCCTTTCCAGGCCATAACCCTGTAAGATCCTCCGATCCATGTGTCTCAGGGGACTTCCGTCCCGAATCCCGGTAGACCTTCCGGTCCTACCCGTATCGACCTTCCGGTCCATAACCCCTTGACCTTCTGGTCCATATCATCTTGACCTTCCGGTCCATACCATACATAACATACATAGCACATACATATCACATAACCGCATATAGCACATACATCTCATAGCATACAAGACCTTCCGGTCACACATAAGTACCCTTCCAGGTACAGTATAGTGAGAAGACTCGTCTCAATGAAGTCGGATAAACTCTCGTGCTCAACTTCCCGACTTAGCCTCCTCCTATTATTCAAATAACATCCTCGATCAATATTCTCTCATAGCCTCATCTCTACAGATTGGGTAGAAGGCCATTCTACCCTTCCCTGAACTCTCTTGAATCAGTCTTGACCAGAACCCTCAGGTTAACGAAAGTCAACGGTCAACTTTGACCCGACTTGTCGAGTGCACAAGGGCGACTCGGCGAGTCCATGCGGGTCCTCTGAATCCTTTCAGCCTCTCTTGGCTCGTCGAGTCATCCTTCCACTCGACGGGTTACACCTGTCACGAATCGCGGGGCAACCCCGACTCGACTCGTCGAGTCCACTTATGGACTCGGCGAGTTGCCTCCATGTTCATCCTCAAATGACCTCCTAAGGTCAGATCTGCTTCCCTAACTATCAGATCTACCCTTCAAATGTTCAAATGTCACGTAAAGGTGCAACCTTTACGTGCATGCAACCCACATCAAGTCATAAATGGAGAAATAACTCTAAAAATGGCAACCTAGTCCCCAATCTCTCATTTGCTTGCATAAAGCTGAGGGATAGTGACTCTATGGACCTCTCATGGTCCAGATCTGATGCTATTAACACAAAGGGGACCTCATACCCGCTAGATCTTACATAGAATGGAGGTAAAAACCCTAAAATCATGAAATCTATCATATCAACATGAAATGGAAAGGATTATACCTCCAGGGATGAACTCTGAAGATGATTAGTCCAGATCCAAGCTCCATTCACGCTCTAGATGGGTGTTTCCTCCTTCCTTCTAGCAAAACTACACCAAAAGTGATGTATTAGCCTCTTCTAGCTCTCAACTCTCCTACTGCTCTCTCTAGGGTTTCTCTGGGATGAAGTGGCCGCAAATGGAGGCCATAAAGGCCTTTAAATAGGGCACAGACCCGGGGATTTAGGGTTTCACTTAACAGCACGGACTCGCCGAGTCCACCCTTCCCGACTCGTCGAGTCCGTTCATTAATCCAGTCAGCACACGCGCTCCTACTCGACGAGTCTACGCCTCAACTCGTCGAGTCCTTCATTAAATCAGACAAGAAATGCGCGATCCTACTCGGCGAGTCTGAGCGCCTACTCGCCGAGTCCCTCCCTAAACTCAAGATAAATACTTAAAATAAGATACCTGGGAATCCGGATGTTACAGGCAAACTCCTCCCACATAGACATTATGTTTTATTATAAAAACAAATGGTTTATATAAATAACTTATTTTATATAAGTTAATAAATCTTGTCGAGTCGTGTCATGATATTAATTAAGTGTTATATAACTTAATTTTTGGTATTGACACGTATCGCTTTGAGTCACAAGCTATCCCACTAAATACAGTTTCTTACAACTAGAATAAGTGAACATAAACCCCGTATAAATCCAATATCGATTCTATACGGTAACGAAACAAAGCTGAGATTTTATTATGAAATCATAACCGAACTCGTGACACTGTACTTTATTAATGCACCGACACCATAATAAGGCGTGTGTGCTAAAGTCATTCACCCCGTTGTAACACGTGGTAATGTTTCGATAATGCTAACATCAGCGCCAAAATTCATCTCGTCAGATGTAGTTATAGCTAGCAACTCCAGGCGGGCGGTCGTACCGTATAAGATCAATAATATGACACTTACACCCGACGTTAGTCGTTCCCTCGAGGATTAACGGTTATATATTGGAGAGTTTCTACTAAGTATTGAGATCTTAGCTTTCGCGAAACCCGGAATATTTTATAATGGAAACTCAAACGTATTGGATACGTTATTCGGAATAGGTATGATAAACCTATAGAATAGGTATGATGAACCTATATGGAATATATGGAGTAGGTATGATGAACCTACACGGAATAGGTATGATGAACCTATACGAAATACATGGAGTAGGTATGATGAACCTACATTGAATAGGTATGATGAACCTATACGGCTTACATGGAGTAGGTATGATGAACCTACACGGAATAGGTATGATGAACCTATACGGAATACATGGAGTAGGTATGATGAACCTACATTGAATAGGTATGATGAACCTATACTACTTACATGGAGTAGGTATGATGAACCTACATGAAATAGGTATAATGAACATATATAATCCATTCTAAATTCACTGGATATGTAACATTATTCACCGTTTAGGAAAGCGATAACTGAAATTCTTATATCTTCAAGAATTTATCATACTAGATACAGTTTCGATGATGTATTAGCATAATAGCTAATTTTTGAATTTATCCAAGTTTGGATCGACCGTAGATCTACATTCCCCATATTTTATATAAATTATGCGAGAATGTTTTTAATACATTTAATATGGGATAAAAGTAAAGTCTTTAAATACAATACTCGACAAGTATTTATTTCGTAAATAACGACTCTTAAGCTCTTAAGTCGATCATGTTATTTATTGTGATAAGAATAAATAACTTAGTATAATGAAGTTATGTTGTTATAATTAATATAAAAATATATTAATAATTTCTCAATTCACTTTTACATAACCTTATATATATATATATATATATTAAAGGTTAAATATTATAATTTTAACCAATAATTATATAATCTCATTAATTTAATCTTCCATCAATTATGGCAATATACTTTCATTTTATACACGGATAATAATTTTGGTCATTATTATATCATTCCATGCTTCCATGAGATACTTTATCTTACACATGTAAAGTCATCATTTTTGTGACTCATAATATCCACTTGTATAATTATAGCAATATACTTTCAATCTTGTGATTTTTCTTAATAATTATATTTATATTTCACATAAAGTATAATTATATCAACTTATAACAATCTACTTTAACTTAATAGATTTGCTAGTGATTTATCACATCTTTAGATTGCTATTTCATAAACGTTTGACCAATAATCAAGTAAGATGTTATTTTGTATATAAAACTTGAAAATCATCAAACTTTAATAGACACGCATATATTCTCTCCCAAATATTAAAACCGTAAAAGAGGGGCCGTAGAAACTCACCCTTGAAGCGTGAGTTCAAGTTGTTTGAATTCGGTTTCTGTTGTGAAACTTGTTGTGTCAACCGCAAATCCATAATCCTTGAACTTTGAAGTATTCTCGGGACCATTTCGTAACAAATATAAACTATTAGGGTTTGTTTGGCAATTTCATAAACCAAAATAAGACTGCTTTGGTTAAAATAATTCAAGGGAAGGGCTGAAATGGTTATTTTCTGAAAGTTAATTGAAATTAGGGCTTTTATGAAAAAATAATCCCATGGAGGGACTGATTGCGGCTAAGTGGTCCAACTTATCAAAATTAGGGCTTTTAAGTCCCGTTTCTTTTGTCTGATCGGGTATTGAAGGAAAAGAGGAAACATGTCTCCCTCCTCAGTTGATCGGGAACAGCAGAGGCAACGAAACGGTGGGAAATGAGGGTTCGATCTCCGGCGATGATGTTGTCTCCGGCTGCAATGGCGAGGGGTTGTGGCAGCTTCCCGTCGGTCCCTTTCCTCGATCCGTCCACAGAAAAATGCGAAGGGAGGGAAATCGGAGAGGGAAGCACCTCCGGTGCTTGATCAATTCGATGACGGGGAAGAAAGACGACCGGGACGAGGAGGGGCATCGGTGGTGTCCGATCGTGAAGAGAATGAGGAAACCGAAGGCGTCTTCAATCTGTTGAAGTTAGGGCTTGCTCCGGTCGACTGTAAAGAAGGAAGAGAAAAGCCGATAGCCACCATCTCTGGCATATCTTCCCTTCGTTCATTTGCTTCGTCACCAACAGCTACACAAGAAGTGGAGGGGGGATCAAAGCAGTCGCTGATCAGAGCAGGGAAAAAGGAGGCTGTAGCCTCTTGGTCTTCATTGTATTGAACACACAGCAGGTGGGTGGTCGATCGGTGGGAAAGGAAAACGGGGGAACACAGCAGCAAGGTCGACAGGAAGAGTTAGGAGGAGGTGAAGCGGCGGTGATGGTGCCTTGGCTCGCTGGCTGTCGTCTGTGATGGAGGAAGTTCCCGACGGGACTGTTTTAAGCCCCGATACATGGTAACAATCGATAATTTGAGGTGTTTGTCTGCTTTATTGATAGGTACCAAGGATGAACTTTGATGTTCGGGTTTGGTGTTTAACAGGGAATGGAAGCAAGGATTCACTCTGTTGTGAATTTGATGGGAAGGAAGAAGGACCAGCAAAAATAGGATAATCACAGCAGTAAGTGGAGATGTTTGGCTGCTGTGTTGACAAGGTAGCTAGAAGAAGAAGAAGAAGAAGAGGCTATTGCCTCTTTGTTTTCACCAGCAAAAGCCCACCTTCGGTGGTGATTTCTTGGCAGCTAAATGTGGAAGGGGGAATAGAAGGAGTGATCAGTAGTATGAGGGAAGCTTTGTGAGTGTACAATTAACCTAGATTTGCATCAGATTTGAGTAGATATAAATATGATTTTGCTTGTACAAATAAATCAAACTAGATACACCCATGTGCACAAATATGAATGCTCAATAGCTTTTCTCCGTATATACACAAAGAGTCTTTTGGAAGACATGGATGTGTAAACATATAATGAAAGATAATGGAATAGATACATATATAAATATTTGAGTATTGAATAAAAATCCATAAGATATACACATATATGTATAAGTATTCTATCATTAAATACACAATTTACTTGTATTTTAGAAACAACATATATAACTTATACATCCATATGTATAATTATTTGGGTAATATATAAAAATTGTATATTATATGCTTGCATCATATTTTTATGATATATACGTAAGATTGGAAGTTTAATGTATAATTAATAATGTTATTATTTTCCATCGTGTAATTTTACTAATAACAATTTTGATTCTTTAAAACATTTCATACGTGACTATTGTTTGGGTCGGACATGGCGGGTTTAAAAGCTCAAACGAAATTAAATTTTTAGAGGAAACTATAAATATAATGTATTTAATATTCCTTATTAACATAAAGTTACACACAATTGGTCATTAATACATAGCGGGTCGCGGTGGTTTGACCACCGAACTCTGACCAATTTTTGCCAATTGTTACATTAAGTCATGCATGAGCATAAAGTTAGTAACTTTACGTGCTTACCCAGCTCAAAGAAGTCAGATCTATGTTTTGGGATCAATTTCTTAGCGGATTAAGAAGCAAATTGAGTTTGGGCTGAATGGAGGAGTACATTGGGCGTACAAGCCTGTACGCGCAACGTACATGCCCTTAAGCCAGTACGCTTAGAATATAAGATGAGTACGCCCCTCATACTCAACATGACAGGATTTCGGTGTTTGGGCTTCGGTTTAGGCCATTTTTTGTGCAGAGTTGTTTTAGGCCCTGCTGGGCCATCAGGTTTTGGTCTGATATTTATTTGAGGAGGCCCACTATGGGATTTGGGCCCAATATGGAAAATTAGGCCATGATTTGGGCCTTGGGTGCCTAATTAGGATTGGGCCTTTGGATTGTCGGATTGGGCCTTGGCCTTGGGGCAAGTTATGGAGAGGGTAAAAATGTCTTTTACCCTAGTTTGGCCACTTAGTGTGGGTCGGATCCGATTATTGATGGATGATTAACTTGTGATTGTTAGCGTGGGGATTCTTGTGGGCCAGCAGCCAAAGATTCTTTCTGTGAGATTCGCCAGTGCGAGGTGATTCTCCTCGCTGAGTTTAGCGGGTCGAAGGCACCAATGTCGGCTCATGGTTTATATGTTAGGATGCTAGATGTCTGCTTGAATCTTGCACACGTTATGTGATGGCTTGTTTACCGAGCAAGGCCCGATGTCAGGTGGGGCCTGATGAGTATACTGTATGCAAGTTATCAGTATGTGTTTTATGGTACCGGACAAGGCCTGATGTCGGGCGGGGTTCGATGACCGTATGGTATGATATTGTCTTTGTGATTATCGCATGTGTTAGTATGATTATATGTTTA
The DNA here is from genome assembly GCF_052849685.1 of Lactuca virosa. Taxonomy (NCBI): domain Eukaryota; kingdom Viridiplantae; phylum Streptophyta; class Magnoliopsida; order Asterales; family Asteraceae; genus Lactuca; species Lactuca virosa. Next base: position 183,831,415 of record NC_136427.1, on the reverse strand, counting down.
TATGATTACATGTATCCGGCGGGGCCCAATGTCAGGTGGGGCCTGGTGACTGACAAATCTATAAACCGAGCGGGGCCCGAAGCCGAGTGGGACTCGATGTCGGGCGGGGGCCCAGTATGTGATTTAGTATGTTTGGTATGTGGTATCTTGGGGAACTCACTAAGCTTTGTACTTACGGTTTTCTGTTGAAAGAGTTCGGTATGATTGGAGAGCACACACCACATGTTTCTGCATTCTGTGATTTACTCTGATAACGATGATGTATTAATAATGCTTTAATTACCTTGGTTCATGAAAATGAGATGACGTACTATTTTAGTAATTTTAAAAATGAAAAGGTTTTTGGGTCTTATTTTTAGGACGTTACAGTATAGGGGCTAGGGGTGAGTGAGGGTTTTCAGAGGATATGGGAGTAAATTGGTGAGAAAATGAGCAACAAACAAGTTATACATATAGGCTGGAAAAAGTAGGTTACGCCGCACATATGGTCTGCGCGTGTCGCGCCTCTTGTAGGTACAATTGACGTGGCTCCGGTCACATGTTGCCACGTGTCACAATCTAGGTGGGCCGCGCCCCACCATTTGTGAGCTACGTCTGCTGTCTTTGCGCACAAATTTTTATTTTTTTTCATAAATTAATATCTTTTTCGTACAAGCTCCGTTTTTTGACATTCTTTATATCCATACATAGCTATTATTGATGAGTACTCCAACTTTCATTTAAATGTTGTCGGCTAATTCTCACATTATTTTTAAAGTTATATTTTTAGAGAGCTTAGATTGTTAAAATTTGTGTAAAAATCATAACTTTTTCATACGACATTCATTCTCGATTGTCTTTATATCGACGGATTCCTATTCACGAGATCATCGATTCTCATTTAGATTGTTTTGCCTAACAATCGAACGATCTAAATTTCAATATATGTGTCGCACACTGCTGTATCGAAACATAGAAAAAAATCATAATATCCTCATACATAGTCAATTTTAGAGGTTGTTTATACGCACGAGTTCGCTTTTACGTTTACTACGACTTTCATTTACATTATTTTACCAAAATAATCGTTTATCAAAAACATCTATTTATCTAATTATCTTATTCAAAGATTTTAATTATAATAATTAATACAATTATGTTTTAATCAGCTTGGCCAATCTTGCGGACATTACACTAACTAAAAAAAAGACAGTGATAGTTATACCCTCATTACAATTAGAAAATACCTAACAGGGAGAAATTTTAGTTTTTTTTTTTTTTTTTTTTTTTTTTTCAAAAAAATATCAACAACATGTCGAAGAATCATCTCTCAAAGTTGATTTATTGTGATTAGGCCAATTATTTCCCTTTTCTTTGAGTATTATTTACACCACCAAGTTTTGTTCTTTTGAAATTTATACCCCTCTTCTTTTCTTCTTTTGAAATTTATACCCCTCTTCTTAATATTTAATATTTTTTCTTCTTTTGATCACCCTTTACACCATTAGCTTGTTATTTTCAAGGTTCTAAAAAGAAAGGCTTGTATGTGCCGCCACGCTTTACCAAAACGTCGCCTTGACTCATATATGTGAATAAAAATGAATAATAGTTTAAAACACATATAAAAATATGAATTATATACAAAAATTGCCGCGTTAAGTCACGCCTTACAAACGACGTGGCTCGCCAAGGCTTGGAAAAACTTAAGGCTTGACATTGCCGCCAAGTCACGCCTTACGTTATTTAGAACTTTGGTTATTTTTGAGGTTATAAACACCTTCAGTAATAAAACAAAAAGACGATCATAGATCAGATTGCAAAACCACCTTTAATAATAAAATTTGGATTTCTTTTATCAAAGCCAAAAAATAATCGAAATTAGATAATTACATAATTAACCACTTAAAAAAAATACAACTTCAAATTAATTCATTTCAAAAACAATAACATGTTGTCCAACTATAATATTTAAACTAATGTATATATAATATTCAAACTATGTACTCGCCTATTCTCACCTTTGGTCACAAGTAATTTAAAGTTCTATAGGTTTTAGTTTTAACCGTTAAAAGGTTAGTATTTTCAAATTTGGATTTTTGTTTGTTTGTATGCCAATTTTGTATGAAATTCACAAAAAAGATGTATGTAAAATAGGCTGAATTTGGAATCAAGCATGTAATTTGGAGACATATCCATATGACCATATCACTTCTCTACCATCAATATCTAAGAAATTAAAATGAAGTGGATAATGGTCAATATATGAATCTTTCGTAGATAAAAAAAGTATATGTGGAAAAATCTTCTCCTTTTTGGGAACCTGTTTTTTAGTGTATGATGTTCTTTTAGTTTACATAAAACGAATATACACTAAGGCACTCACATACATAAACACACACACATAAACACACAACCACACACACATCAACATACACACATAAATACATAGATAACAGTGAGAACACACACATCATTTTTTTTTATTTTTTTTGATACGTCAAATCTAATCTACTCCTAAAATTGGATATACTATTTTAGTATTTTTAATGTACAATTTTGTAATTATATAAAATTTTCAAACTCTTTCGTGTTACCAAAATTTCGAATGTAATGTACTATTTGTTGGCATGTGTCTAAGGCAAGGTTCTAAAAAGTTCGCCATGGCTCCACCATGGCGCGCCATGACTCCAAGGTTTGCATGTGCCGCCAAGCTTTACCAAAACGCCGCATTGACTCATATATGTGTATAAAAATTAATAATAGTAGAAAATACATATAAAAATATGAATTATATACAAAATTGCCGCCTTAAGTCACGCCTTACAAACGACGTGACTCGCCAAGGCTCGGAAAAGCTTGAGGCTTGACATTGCCGCCAAGTCACGCCTTACGTTATTTAGAACCTTGGTCTAAGGTAATAGGTTATAGTTTGATAGAAATATTATCTTAATTAGTAGGCGAGTTTGAGATTATATGATATGAAATTCACTCTTTTATTTTTGTCTTAAGGATAACTAGACATTTACTTTTATTGTTTATACCTTTGATATGGGTTGAAGATTCCTTGGGAAAAAAAATTGATAACTATATGATAGAATGTTTTCATGCACTAGGATTTCATGATGTACTTTTGAATTTATTTACTTTAATCAAAGTATAATGTTATCTTCAACATACTATATGAGGAATGTTACAACCAACATTTATGATTTAGTTCATAATTATTTACGATCTCATACTCATAAGTTTTCATGTGGATTACAATCATGGGTGAGAAATGTTTCATAGAGGAAGCTCTTGGATACTTGTATAGAAGATTTTCCAGAATTCCTTCCCTTTCCCTTCCCTTTACCTGATGATTCAATTTTATTTGTTTTGACACCACAGACATTGTGATTTGGGTTCACTAATTCATCAGAGGACAAGTGGTGGCCAATATACGAATGATAGTATCTAGAAATCGTTGGAGGATTGTAATCGATATGACATGAAAATGGGTACGTATGGCTTAGGGGTGGGTATGAACAACAACAACAACAACAATATCATACAAAATCATCAAAAACATACCACTTTATATACTTATTCATAAAAAAGAAATCCACCTAAGCGGTTTCCCGTGAAACCTAAAATAACCCTTAATAATTCTTTGTTTAAAATTTACAAAGAGTTATTACGTACCAATACCATTTCTCATTCATACTTATTTATTAACACTCCTGTCATTAGTATACAACTTACTTGCCAACAAACGATTATATTTGAAGAAACCAAAAGTAGGCTTAAAAAACACTTAAGAGTTACAGTGATTCATCAAATGTGGTTGTTGTCGATGTTGACTCACCATACGCTAGTGGGAACTCTTCATAGTATTTTGCATGTCCAAAATTAGTTTGGACCTTAGAAGGAACATGTGACAACCGAATGCCTTCTAACTCAACGAAAACTTCTTTCATTGTTGGCCTATTTTTACCATTCATATTTAAGCATCGCATTACCAAGTTAGCTATGGTCAACAGTTCGGTCCTAGAACCCTCCTTAACAACTATTGCATCAAAAATAGACATCACACGACCTTCTTCCATGGCTAACAAAAAGTGTGTTGTTAAACTTTTATTTTCACCAGAGCTAGTGAAGATGATTGGCTTTTCTCTTGTTAATAGTTCCAACAAAACTACTCCAAAACTATAGACATCACTTTTTTCGGTGAACTGGCTCGATTGGAAGTACTCTGGATCCAAATAACCAAATGTCCCTTTGACTAAGGTAGTCAAATGAGTTTGATCTATCGATACAAGCCTTGAAGTTCCAAAGTCTGAAATTTTTGCTCTATACTTTTCATCTAAGAGTATATTTGTGGTTTTGATGTCCCTATGGTATATCGGAAAGGAGGTTGATGAATGTAAGTAAGCAAGTGCTCCTGCAACATCTGTGGCGATTTGTATTCTCATATTTAAAGAGAAAGAGAACTCATCGGTTTCATCATGAAGAAGGTCATACAACGTACCATTCGAGATGAACTCGGAGACAAGCAGTGGAACCTCAGTCTCTAAGCAACATCCAAGTAGTTTGACCACGTTTCTATGATTGACTTGTGAAAGAATGACTACCTCATTAATGAATTGTTGTAGTTGGCTTTCATCAACCATCTTTGATTTCTTGATTGCTACAATCCTTCCATCGGTTAACATGCCTTTGTACACTGTACCTTGACCTCCTCGACCAAGAATTCTGTTCTCATTAAAATGGTTAGTTGCCTTCTCCAACTCGTTGGAGCTGAAAAGTATGGTTTTGTCAACTAAATGAATATTGGTTGCTTGTTGTTGCTTAAGAAGTAGACCACCATTGCGTTTAAAAAACCTTTCTTTCAGCCGCTTGGATTTAGTTTTCTTGATTACTTTATACAATGCATAGACGAGCATTGTTGAAAAAACCAGTCCCATACTTATGCTAACACCTGAAAGAAGAAAAAGACAATGCCAAAAATTGATATATGAATCTAAAAAAGTTCACCGATTACATTTAAATATATATTTTTTTTAAACGGTAAATCTATTGTACTCCTAAATACTCTTTAATTCTACATACGTTCATGACGAAACTTGAACCCCCAAGCTGAAAGAGAGATGACAACATCTAATACCGCTGATTGCTACAAATAACTATACCAATCAATTGAGTTAAGTGAAAATTACAACCACTATCCCTGTTTTCAACATTGTATAATATCATTTTATTAATTTGTAAATATCGCCAAAAAGATTTCTCGGAATATTGTTTGAACTTATCTTTTAATATGAAACACAAATACAAATAGGTGCTCTATTTAAACCAAGTGATTAGATAACAAAATAATAAAGATAATATGAATATAATATATAGAAAAGAATTAATAGTCAATGACGAACCATAAAACAACTGAAATCGACCTTTTTGGACTTGCTCGAATTGAAGCCGAATATATCAGGTAAGTTTCTCAGACAATGAATAAAACTCATGCTGTTAATTAAGTATTCATAGTGTGGGGCTTCTTGCTCACCTAGTTATGACTAAAGATTTATGCGAGAGCCATTGAATGTTATGAAACGATCACAAAAATAGACATCCATCGAGAAGAAAATAGAAAGCCATTCATCAAGAATATGGGGACATGTAATCGAAAAATAAGAAAATATACCATACCTAGTATAACACCTAGTGACGTTTTGCTGCTTCTAAAACCATGGCTACGATTTGTTTCGTTAGAAAGACAAGTAACATTCCAGATCAGTTTCAAGTCAACATTATATACTGGGTCAAAGATGCAATTACCCCCAGTACGACGACACTTCACACATTCTTCATGTTCTAAAATCACATAAACATAACAGATCTAGTAAGTATATATCATGAACAAAATCATTAATACAAAAGTAAACAAAAATTCATCCACCTTTGCATCCACCCTCTAAATAAGGGTTTCCTTCATATGTTGCACCACACTCACACCTAATAGACTCTGCGGATGTATTGTAACCTAGATCAAATACGGTTCTTGTACGTACTGATTGCGAACAACCTGGTAATTGATCGTAGTCATGGTCAGCCAGAGTCCACAAAAGTGATATGGGAACAAAAGTGGATTGGTCAGAAAAGCTACTTCCTTGAACGTATGAATTCTTATCAACTAAGTAGGCAAACCCACAAACTCCTTTCTGTGTTTCCATGTCTGTAAGATCCAAGCTGAATGACTTAAGATCATAAGGGATGATTGTTTGGCAACAACCGATGCCAAAGCAGTTGTTTACATCACTAACAGTGTTATTGTGGCAAGTAGCTGAACATCCCGTGACAACAGCCGACCCATGGTCACGGATCATGAAAGCGTTGCCACATCCCTCAACCACGAATATGTTATGCAATTTGGCAAATAGGAAGGGATTCCCACCACTACCAGGGTTGGCTCTTAGAATATGACTGCTATTCCATACTGGGTTCTGGCAATTAGAGATCTTGGAGACATTAACAGTGATCGTTTGTTGTTCCAAGTTTATATTCAACACCTCCATGTTGTTGAGTGCAGAAAGATATGGTGTAGAGAAGTTACAGTCAAGAGTGTACCATTCGTTCAGAGAACAATTTCGTCCAATTCCGAAAGGGTATGGAATCCTGACATTCCCACATGTATCTTTGCATCCTGGCTTGGCGTAATCAAGAGCTTCTGTTAATGAAATCAAGATGAGTAAATGGAAAGCTTGAAACTGCTTCATTTTGCTAACAATGATCGCTGGTAGAAAATAAAACATTAAGTCCAGATAAGTTTCCGTGCTCAAATAACCAGCCTGATTTGATTTTTCACCTGTAAAAAATAGTAAACTATGGTGCCTTTATCATCAAAACACCTGGAGTTTAGGTGTCTTGGTTTGACGGGAAAATAACCCTTTAATTTATTTTAATAATTTCACACGTATCTTTTTCTTTTTGCATAATAGGTATTTAAGTTTTTATTTTATTTTTGATATTTCTATGGGCATAATAATAATTAAGAGGCAGAAGGACATGCTTTTGTTGAGACAATTTATTCAATACATTTTTTACATAATCTTAATGGTTTAGATTTTAGATTTAGGTATTGCTTCTTTGATTATAAAAAAACATTCAAACTTAATTAACTCCTCTAAAAAGTAATCAAATATTTATATTTTATTATGATTTCCATTATATATTATAATAATATTAACTTTTTTGATACGTGTTTACGAATGCAAGACCACTGTTTTTCTATACAAATTTCAAACTGACTAAGTTCGTCATTTGATTTTGTATTTATATGATGATTGATGGAAACATAGAAAAATACGACAAAGATGCAAAGTTTTTTCCACTTTTTAGTAATAAGGAAACTTCATTATCCTTTGTATTTTTCATTATTTTATATTATGTCACGTTAAATCGTCTTGTAAATGGTTTGGACTTTACCAATAATGTAATTTATTTATTTAGTTTTTATGATTTTGTTCAAAAAAAACTATTTTATTATTTTTAGAAAAAACTGCAAAAAATAGTCTCTTTGATATGTATTTTTGAAGCTAAAGGTTCAAACCACCATAACTTTTGCATTTGGTTTTGGTATTTTCAAAAACTAAAAACACTAAAATATATTATGATACATTTTTTTTATGTTTGTTTATATTAATTTAAATTTTTATTAATAATAAATATATGGCCCACTTCTCTCTCTTGTTCTTCACCTGATCGATCAGCCTCTTCCTCAAAAAAAACACACACATACTCAAATTTGTACCTTGGAAGCAGGGTATTTTTGTATTGCCATTAAAAAGGTGTGATGGTTTTTTCTTGTCATCTCCTTATAACGATCTCTCTCGTAAGCCTCATAATCGCGTCTCGGTTATTTGATATTCATTTGGTGTGTTTTTAGAATTTCTGGGTTTTTGATCTTACTTTGGGTTTTCTCATAATATCTCTGATTGTACATGATATTTAACTGAGTCTCTAAAATGAGCTCCATGAGATCATGAAAGCTTTAGCATTAAACTTCATAGGTTCGAAATGGGTTTTGGGTTGCTGCAACTCGACGGTAAAAGAAACTCTGGTTTGTTCTTGACTGAAATGTTTCCGGTGATTGGGGAGTGGAGGGTGAAGCGTCAGCGAGTACATGACTGAAACAGGAGAAGATAGAAACAGTGAATATTATTTGTGATTCATATATTCGTATATCGCTGATGAACAATATGGATGGAAGCCTTAATCGTATCTTGTGTTTCATCTGTGTTTTATTTTCCCTTAATTTCCTTCATTGGGTTGCCTGCATTCACATGTGGGAAGGAGAGAATTAATTTGTCGGTATGATTTTGGTGTGTATGTGTGTTGTGTGTGTGCGCTCATCCTCAAGAACTCAAGACCAAAATCATCAGATATACACATATATTTCGTTTCCGAAATTGATTTTGTATTTTGTTTTTGAAATCAATTTTGTAATTCGTTTGTTGGGTTTCTAGAACTCGATTTCAAAAATAAAAACACATAAACACAAACAAAAAATGTCCTAAACATTTCAGATTTATGAGTGTGATTATCTAATATGTTAATGAAACCCAAAAATTAAATCTCTAAGTATGTAACTATGTATGCGTTCTTGAGTTTTGAACGGTTGCTAATGAGAGAGAGAGGGGACCTTTTCTTTATTTATGAATGAAAAAACCAGTTTATAAGACAACAGTTATACTATTAATTAAACTTTCAAATTAAAAAATCAAAATATTAATCAATTAATTTAAATATATAATTACTTAACAGATATTTTTTTAGTTATATAAAATTATAATCGTTGATTTAAATAAATACGTAAAGTTATATCACCTTATAATATGTATTAATTTTATTTTATTTTTTTACTCTTAATTTAATATAATTACAATGAAAAAATTAAAATTTAAAATTTAAAATAGAGAATCAATTATTAATTTAATGTAATTAGAATGAGAAAATTTAAAATTTGAAATTTGAAATTTGAAATTTATAATTAATAGGTTGACAAGTGACCTGATAGGTAACATATAATATTAATGATGAGTTTTAATAGTATGACCTATTCATTTATTATATTAGGGAGATAGTTAAAAAAAGAAAGAAAAATTAAAAAAATCTATATTAGGGGTACAATATACTTTTCATTTTGTAGAGGGACCAAAAACATAGGCAAACTTGCTGAAAATGACAATCAATCCAAAATTTTAATGATTTGGACCTTTTTTCTTGAAAAAAAATGAAAATCATACGGACAATTTTTGCATTTTCGTCTTCTTTTTATGTTAGCGGTAACGGTTTAGGCCCAAGCCCTTTAGGGTTTAGCCATTAGGCTTTCGGTATTATCTATATATTCTTATGTAATTGACTTTGGAGAATCAATCCATTATCTAACATGGTATCAAAGATCTAGGTTAAAACCTTGCTACTGTCCACAACCCACATCCACCGCCTTCAACCTCCGACGACCTTCTCCAATAGTCGTCGGAGGTGCCTTCATTATGTTCCATATTTTTCATTTTCTTCTCTTTTCCACCTAAATAATAAATCAGCCACTGAGACCAAACTAGAGTTTTTTCATCGGTTTCTTCCATTGCCTCGTCTACTTCTACCTCTTCCTCAGATGACCCTTGCCTCTGAGCATTCTGCCTCCTCCTCGGCTGGCCACTTCATCACATCTCTTTTCCGATTCAGCCCCTTCTAATGTTGCTGTTGCCTCCCTCCGATGGCACATTCTCCGCCGGGCAGCCTCAGATCTTTAGTCGTTTCTATCTCTATCAACATTGTAGTTGCCGATCTCGCCAGAATTGGCTCCGTCTGTCATAGCTCGAGCCCTCTTTCTTTATCGTTGCCTTTCTCCAGACTCCTTTGTCGTTGGTTGCATGATCATTAACCGCAAATCTTCTCTTTTTCTACAGCAGAATCACCTATCGATGCCACTTCTCTTCTCTTCTTCGACGAGCAGTTGATGATAGCCACCATTGTTAAAGCTCTACTACCGTCCATGCCGTTATCTTCATCCAGTTTTTATGCTTTCTTCTTTTTTTTATTTTTCCAGTTTAATCGTATCCACCCGATCAAACTACAGGGGGGGGGGTGTTAGTTGTCACACCCCCAAACCAGAACGGCGGAAACGTCTGGGGGTGGATGACTTTATGTACAGTATCATAAAAATTAATAGTAGTGATCAAAGCATTACAACCATTGTATTGAATATTTAATAAAGTTACATTGTGCTCAAAACATTGTTTACATAATATCAAATGCATATGACAAGAATAAATAACATGATGCGACGACGTTCCATCCTCCAAATCTCTCGTGATTACCTGTTACTGAATTCCTGAGAATACAAGTGATTTTGAAAAGTGCCAACAATTAAGTTGGTGAGTTCATAAGCATTTTGTATGAAAAATAGTTGGTAAATGTTTCGTGTAAAAATGGTTTTGTACACTTCTAGAAAATCCGATATTTTCTTTAAAAACGAGTTGTAAGTCTTATACCTAAGACTAAAATATATGTATTTCATTTGTATCTTTTCCTTGTAAAGTGATATTGTATGTTACCCGAAAATCCAATATTTTCGTAAATATAAACTGTAGTCTTAAATCCTAAGACCAAGAATGTAAGTAATGTTGTACTGAGAAAATAGTAGGTAGTTTCATCTTTTAATAAAACTAATGAAGTGTAAGTTACCCCGTAAACCGAGTACTTTTGTTAATCCCTATGTGAGTTATTATAACCATACTTAATATGAGTGATACGCCTGAACGACGTTCTTCAGGTGTCGGAATTGGTAGACATTTGTCACCATAGACTGGTCGGTCTAACTGTAGGGAACAACTGAGGTGTGGGGTTGTCAATCCCGTATAGATCTATACATAACTATCTCGCTCTCCCTCAAGGACACTCTGGTTATAATACATGACTTAAGGTGTACACTAGGTAGGTACGGTGAAGTAAATGTCTCACAAGAGCATCAACAGATTTACGTGATCTATGACTCTTTTTTCTTGTAAAACATAATAATTATACTTTTGAATAATTATATGGTTTTTCTGAAATGATAGTGTGGTTTTGTGACTCCCAAACTATACCAATTATAGTTTATTATGAATGTTTTGTTAAGTCCATTTATATAATCAAATATATAAACACATGTAAGTTATCATGTCTAGATGTTTTAAAAGATTATAACATATAAACTTACATCTAAACACAAGTTTGAAACATTTAGTATAATAAAGACAATTTTTAGTTTTTGACTTTTCTGTCCCTGTTTTTAAAAAAATTATAGAAAAATCATCATAAGTCAAAATTTGGATCCGTAAACTCTCAGATCTTAGAAAACGAGTCTACATTGTCCATAATATATTTCCCTGATCATAAGTGGTTCCTAACCAGAGTGACAACGTTCATTTTTACAGACTGGTCCGAAAATGTTCTGAAATGATAGACAATTTTGTAAAAATCCCCATAAATTGTAGAAAACCTGTATGAACGCATGCGAGTAGTCCTTAAAAAGGTATAGACCTGAAATATTTGCATGTTGAATAGTTTTAAAATATACGAAGTTTAAGTAGAGAAAAAAATCGGTGAACAGACCACAACTTTTCTGTAAAAAGCTGATTTTTAAGCTTAGATATGTTTTAGTGACATAACTTGTATTTTTAATTTGCAAAGCCTTTAGATCATCCAAATATGATTTGTTTACTTGTATTTCCCCTCTAAAACATGGAAAAATTCTAAAATGAAGGGGTATGAACTCACCTGGAGTGGATTTGTGGGTAGTTTGAAGTGATGAAGTGAAGATTTCGAGTCTAGAATCTTGAATGGAGTTGATGAACTCCCTTGAAGATGTTACTATCCTAAAGTTTCAACACACAATAATGTGTAAAGATGATGAAATCAACATAAAAGTGTATGGAATCAATATAGGTTTACAAAAATGCTTACCAAAGTATAAGGACCAACTTGAAGGTGATGATCTTGAGAGAATGAGGAGTGTTGAAGATGAAAGGATATGATAATGGTGGGGGAAGGCCATTCTTGGCCGAAATTAAAAAAGGGAAGGGGATGGGATGGGTGCATGGTTGTTTGTGGGTTAATATCATGTGTTGCATGGTTGCTTGCGGGGTAAAGGCTTGGGTTGCATGGATATGTATTGGATAAAAGGTGGCAAAGTGGAAACATCAAGTCACTAGGTCAACTCCTACCCCTTTACTCCCAAAACCGAAATCACCTTTCACTCTTGGTGATTTTGGCCCTAACTCCTCCACAAGATGTTTTCAGTCCTAGTGGTTTGGGTTCTTAGGTGTTTTCGGCCTAAAGGGTTCTAGTTTGATGATTTCGGTCCTATCCCATTCATTTATTGTGTTTTCGGTTTTGGTATCACCCATAAAAAGGTGATTTCATTTTTGGTGTTTCTAGGCCAAAAACTATAAGATAATGTTTTAAATTTCATGGTTTTATGTTCCATTGATTTGGCTTTGCTTTGCCTTTAAGTGTTTACTACCAACATGGTTTTTAAAGTATGCATATATGCTTATATATCTACTTATACAAATGATACCCTTTTGGTTTTCAAAGTTTTATTGCAACAAGGTTGTGATGTGGTTTTACATTATACATAGATACACCGTAGACCTTGGTTAATCAAAATATTCTGGTTGTCACATCATCCCCCCGTTAGAGGAATTTCGTCCCGAAATTAGTTCTAGAGTAGGCACTCACAAACTAGGGAAGAGATGTGGGTACTTCTGTTTCATTTGATCTTCGCGCTCGCAAGTGAATTCAGGTCCTCGCTTGGCGTTCCAGTGGACATTCACTGTTGGTATACAACTTTGTTTCGTCCTTTTGACTTCCCACGTTTTCCAAAGCATATCATTCCTTTCCAGGGCGAGACCTTCACCAGTACGCGGTCATCGACCTGGGACTCCAAGAGTTTGCGCCGCTTATCTGCATAATTCTTTTCCCGATCCCGGGATGCTTTGAAATGTTCACATATTTGGACGATCCGTGGTTTCCCGTATGATTTTCGGTCCGACGACTGTGCTATCAGGTACTTGTCCTATTTCCAGCTGTGTGTCACCCACCTTGGCCCAGCATAGGGGTGATCTGCATTTGCGTCTGTAAAAGGCTTCGAATGGAGCGGACTTTATGCTAGTGTGATAGTTGTTATTGTAGGAGAACTCGACAAGTGGTAAGTGGGTATCCCAAGCTTTACCAAAGTCTATCACACATGCCCTCAACATGTCTTCTAGCGTCTAGATGGTCCTTTCGCTTGGTCCGTCAGTCGGAGGATGATAGGTTGTACTCTTGTCGAGCTGGGTTCCCAAGGACTTCTGTAGGGATTGCCAAAACAGAGAGATGAATCTACTATCTCTGTCGGAAATGATGGACATTGGCACCCCATGTAGTCGTATAATTTCTCTAATGTACGTCCTGGTTAACTTTTCCATTTTGTCGGTCTCCTTTATTTGTAGGAAGTGTGCAGACTTGGTTAACCTATCGACGATCACCCAGATGGTGTTGAGTCCACCCGTGGTCTTGGGCAGCTTAGTGATGAAGTCCATTGTTATCCGCTCCCACTTCCACTCGGGTATATCCGGTTGTTGTAGTAATCCTGAGGTCTTTTGGGATTGTACCTTGAGCTTGGCGCAAGTCAGGCACTTGCCCACATGGGTAGCGATTTCTGTCTTCATGTTTGGTCATCAATAAAGTTTCTTGAGGTCCATACACATCTTGTCTGAACCGGGATGAACGAAGTATTTGGTCTTGTGAGCCTCGTTTATGACAACTTCTCTGTACCCGCTGAATCTCGGTGTCCGGTTCGGTCCACGAGGTAACGAGCTCCATCATTCTTGACCTCGAGGTTTTTATCCATTCCCCGCAAGGCTTCACTCGCGATATTCTCAGATTTCAAGGCTTCAAGTTTTGCCTCCTTGATCTGCGTGGACAGGTGTGAATGGATGGTCATAGTCAATGAAGATTGTGCACTTGGTTCCATAAAGGTAGTGTCTCCAGATTTTAAGGCAACCATTATTGCCTCCAAAATAAAGGTTATATGTGGTGTAGCTGACCTTATGAGTCTTAAGTTATCTCGGGGATATCCTTCCTCGGAACTCTGAGCTGATGGTATCTTGACCTTAGATCGACTTTCTACGAGGTAGCTTGTTCCTTGAAGTTGGTTGAACAGATCGTCGATTCGGGGTAGGGGCATCGGTCCTTGATGGTGAGTTTATTTGAATCTTGACATCCAACACACATACAGAATGATCCGCCTTTCTTGAACAAGACTGATGCTAAGCAATATGGGGGTTTGGCTATAGGGGTGGCTCCAGAGATTTAGTCGATTTTGAACTCGACTTGGCGTACGGATGGTATTCCCGAAAGGTCTTCTGGGAATACATCAGGAAAGTTATGGACTTCGGGAATATCCTTGAGGTCCTTCACCTTTTGTTCCTTATTTCTGTCGTGGGCTAAGAAAGAGCGTCGTATCTTTTGCATAGGTACTTGTGATCCTTGATGCAAGGTATAATTCGGAGGTTTGTGTTAGATTTGTCATCATAAATGGCAAGGGTTTTGCTTATTTGGTAAGTCAAATCGAACGACCTTTTCATATCATTTCGTATGATGAGGATTTAACCAAACGTGTAAAGGGTTGCGTTGAAGTTCCCTATTATTGTTGGTATTAAGTCGATTTAGAAAGAATGCTTGTTTAGAATTAGAGTGCATACTAGGTATGTGTCGTTGGTGGTTTCAGTTCTTCTCCTAGCCATTTTTGATGTAAACGTTTCATTAAGTGTTTAAGGTTTTTGTTTAAGGAAATGTTCAAATTTATGGTCCACATCTGTAACAAGTCTAACCCATCTTAGCATTTGCGGCTTGGGTAGTTTCTTGTGCTGACGTCTTACAGTAATGGGCGGTATGCCCCTTTCTGTTGCAATTATTGCAGTGCAACTTTCGGCAGGATCCGAAGTGATGGAAATTACACTTTCCGCATTTAGGCAAGTTCCCAGCGTATGGTTCCGTTGGTACTGAGGCAGTAGGGACGATAGTGGTGGTATGAGATGCCATAGTTTGTTGTCTTTTGGCAGGTCTTTGAGTTGGATGACCATTTTTCTTGTGCCAGAACTTTCGTTTCTTGGATAGTACTCCCCCATTATTGTGGGAGTTCTTAGGTTTGCCATTTTGGGTGTCCTTGTAGGAACACACTCGTTGGAGTTCTTGGTTGTTACCATGATTGGAACTATTGACACCGTTCCTGTTTCCGTTTGTGTTGTTAGTGGTGAGTTGTGCCATAACGGCTGTCACGGTGGCTGTTACAACTACTTGGAATGTAGCGGGGTACATTCATAGGACTGATGTTGTGCCGGTATGCTGTCTATTTCCGCGTCGCGGCATGATTCTGTTGTATAGAAACGAATTCGTAAGTAACTATGGTCGTCGTTGGTTGTATCCTATCCACATTTATATTTATATACGTATAACTACATTTTTTGATGTATGTTTCCCAATTGTTTCGACCAACCTCATCACAATATACGTATGGTAATAAGTAATAGTAGGTATTGCACAAACGTTAAGTTATCCAAATAGAACATAGACGTCGAAACATTAAGTTGATTCGAGTTACATTGATTTTGGAGGGCGTACCTCGCTTGATTCATTACTACTAGTTGGGATAAGAGATACATTAAGCTTGACCCTTAGTGTGAGTAGTGTAACAACTTAACTCACTAAGTTATACTAGTCTTTCATATACCAAAATGATACACAAGGTGTCCGACCATCTCACACATCTCGCGAGTGGCCTCCTATGCTCTTTGTTCTGCTATGGTTGCCCTAGTTTCAGCTGCAAGAATTTGTTGTCTCAAGGCAGCCATCTCCTCCTCTAAGGAGAGTAGGTGGTCCGTAATGTCCTCCTGCCCCGCTTGTTGATTTAGCATGACGCCCGTACGGTGTTCTTGTTCCTCGTGGATGCGTAGAATTTGCATTGTCGCGTTCCGGGCTTCGCCACCGATCTCCATTACCTCGTGATGGAGAGCCCGGACCTGATTTTCTAAACGGTCCACTTGTGGTACATCTAGAGGTAATGCTTGATTTGTGAGAGTGTTGGGGCCCAAAACATGGTGTAGTGGGTGCATGCGAAATGTGGGTCATCGGCTGTTATCTCTAGTCCACTATTACGGTTGGTTTGCCCATTATAGGGGCGCATTCTGGAAGGAAAGAGGTGCAAGGGGCTCATGCCCACTCCTGAGAGGGTAAGGTTCATTAGCAATTTTTTCAGTGCTTTCCTCCTCGTTTGATCCCTCATCAGAATCCTCTTTCTCGTAGTCCATCTCTTGATACTCCTCAGGTTCCTCTTCTGGATTTTCCTCGTGGACCTCCTCTGGTTCTTCCTCAATCCATCCATTGGCTGCCATTGCAGGATAGTAGGGGTCTTCATTGTGATTCCCAACCATGTCGTCTGTGCGAGAATAGAGATATGAGAAATACATCAAAGGCTTAAGTGTATAATCCTGTAGTATTCTAAAATACTCCTATAATATTTTAATCCTCTGTGTTTGATTCTTAGAGTCTCTGATGGGTTTTGAGCATTCTAACACTCCTATGGTGTACATGCAACCTTAAATACCTTGGATTTATGTTTTTCTTTATTATACATGCAAACTTGAACTTTCCAAGGTATTACCCTAACTAGCATACAATTCTGGATACTTGGGTAATATGAACAAGTTATAAGACATACCTTTTAATGAAGCTTGAAGTCTTGATCTTTAAGAGCTTAGCTCCGATAGTGTGGAAGCCTCAAGTGGAATCACAAATCACCAAGAACACTTTGGAAAAACTTGAGAGAATAGTAAGCACACTAGAAATGACCCACTCTTGTATCCTCACACACTAGTGCCATTTCATGTGCCAAGGACCTCTTTATGTAGTATGGAGGATTAGGGTTACATTCATGTAAACCGTAATACCCATGACCTTTCATTTCCATAGGATCGATGGGTTAAAAACTCCATGGACTATCCATGCAAGCTTAGACCAACCTAAATGAACTTGGCCCATAGTATATATAAGAGTCCATATTTAATTAGTCTCTTTTGCTCACTAAATTAATTCTAAATTAATTCTTGATCAATACTAATTAAATAATATGATTCCATATTAATAAATTATAACTTATAATATATTAATATAAATCATAAACATACTATTCTCAAAAGACTATCCATATGAATTGTTCCGGTGAAGTGCAACCCAAATGGACCACGCCAAATCGGGTCAAGTACATACCAATAATAGTTATGGGCTTAGACACTAATCCAACAGTCTCCCACTTGGATAAGTCTAAAACTATTATTATGTATGACTTCAAAACCTGACTAGCAATCATAGCCCTTAAAGCCGCTATCGAACTCTGACCTTAGTCAATGACTTGTCCATTAGACAAGGGATCATATATTCCTCCATTCGGGAGGAATATATGGATTATAATCATTCTCTCTGTCCATTTGTTGTTTCCCGATTTCCGATTTATGACGACCGACTAATTGAACAAATCAAATCAGTCCAGGCTTGGCCAAGCACTTCGGGGTGTCATCACTAAATCATCGAGGGGCCCACATATATCGCTTTTATCCCTTCAAGGGTAAAAGGAATGGATAAACTTCGACTCATATGCTTGTTCTACTACTTGTTGAATCATACACAAAGGCACGTTTTATAACATCGAGTTACCAATGCATTTACGTACAATCAATGCATAACCAACTCATAGGTAACAACTCATATCTCTAGGTTTGAAGAATATAAGATATTATCGTCTCATGATCACTCGTGATAAAATCCATGAAGTGAGTCAAATGAGTGTGGGTTTAATCCAATACTCAGAACTTATGAGCACTCATGAATGTTGCAACAACTCTTGCTATGTCCACTACCTTGGACATCTACAAACCAGCTTCATGACAGTCTTGATTCATATCTACTTCCAACATATGACCGACTGTGGATGGTTTGAATAACTTAGTCATTCGGGAAGAACGACCTAGTTATTTTGGAAGTCAAAACATGCAAAGTGAACACACAAGAATAATCGAATCCAATATGGTCTCAAAACTTATGAATATAAATAGAACACCTTTTATTTATCACCATAAAGATCACACATTATTCATTGCATACTGTTTCAAACTATCAACATTATACTTGAATTAAAAACAATAGTTATCCCATGCTCCAAGCATGTACACTATGTTTTCTAAACACTAGTCATGCCATACACCAAGTATGCACGCTATGTTTGTCTAAACATTAGTTATGCCATACACCAAGTATGCACACTAAGTTTGTCTATGATCTTTACTCTGTGAAATAGATCGATTGAACATAATTCCAATGATTCTCATTTCAAAATCCCAAATCCTTACCGCAAATGCAAGAATTCCAAATTCCTGCCATTTACCGAAATCTGTTAGATTTTAAACTTATATGCACTGATCCTCTTGTAATGATTATGCACAAAGTCACAAAGACTTGCCAACAGACATTACAGGGTATTCCAATGGAGATCATTCCATGGAAACGAAGTCTCAAATTCAAAGTACATTGCTTTGAACATCCTTTTTGCATTAAGTTTCCTAATCTTACACAGATTTAATGAATAACTTCCACCTATGAGAATACTTCCATATTCTCATTTTGACTATCACTTCTGAACAAGAGTTGCCTCTTTTTTCAGAATATGTGAATATGGTCCTCTCCAAACATTTACACCATACTTCCAACTGTCCCTGAGCAACCAATCTTTGGTAAACCTTAGATTGTCCT
Organism: Lactuca virosa; assembly: GCF_052849685.1. Lineage (NCBI taxonomy): Eukaryota > Viridiplantae > Streptophyta > Magnoliopsida > Asterales > Asteraceae > Lactuca > Lactuca virosa. The sequence goes on along the minus strand of NC_136427.1, from coordinate 183,812,572 downwards.
CGACAATTGCTTAATCAAATGAGTGATATCCAGTTCTAGTACTTTTTCCCTCTTAATGCTCTAGGCATTTGGAAAAATTTAGAACAGGTGAATATTATAGCACATGCAATTGATCCTATATCCGAAGCATATGGGACACGATTCATGATGTCTCACATAAAGACATGATACTAGACCAGTCTTTTGCTATAATATTTCTATTTCTATTTGCCAAGTTCTCATAATTCAGATTATGAAAAGGCATACCGTAATCATAATCGAATTTTAGAACGCAAATAATGGACCCATATATAGAATGTCCTTATGTTGAGCCATTCCAACATAAAATTCATATATATATCCTTGACTAAAGATGATTAAAACCTCAATCTAAGCTTTTAGAATTGAAATGAAGTATAATTTCCTCTCCCTTAATTATAGCAAAACAACTTTTTCCCAATTGAAACTTTTGTTTTCTATAATTAACATTGCTAACTTGCAACACTTATCATAATTATCATGCGGATTGTTATCAAGATAAACACTTCACACAATTGGCCTTAGTTGGTCTTTGTTTTATCCAAACATCACAACTTACCAATTTCAAATGTACAAGAGTAGAACACTTTTTACTCTTACATTTGACATGTGTTAATAAACCTTCTTTAAGATGTGTCACTCAAATTACAGTCATGGAGTATGACTCTAAGACTTGTTTTGGAACGAAGTATGACTCATCTTCTTGATTTAACCACTTTTAACAATTCATGACTCCTCTTCTTAGCCATAGGAATGCACTAAGATGTCCTTAGAGGACCAATTGTGATATGGTTTCTTAATCATTAAGATGATCACAAAACATGATACTAAAGTACTCTCCCATCTTTTCAGATTTGAGAAACTTTTATCTTTCTGCCTAATTTGATTCTTCCCATTCGTTCTGCCATACATCGAAACTTTTCCAATGCTTCAGAATTATACTTAAACTTGTAAGTATAACCATATTTACTAAACTTTAGTAAATCATGACGAATAGTCTTATCGATCTTTTTGTGGTGGACCTGACCAGTGCACAACCAGGTGTATCCGATCCCTTTGTCCTTCACTTGACTTACATATACATGTGAATAAGGAATTAGTCTTAAGTTTCCAAAGATGAAAATTCCCATTCATCATACTATACTACTTGCATGATTCCAAGTTTCGGTCCAATTGAAAACTTGGGTGATGAGAATATTTCCTTATTTGGTAAATTTAGACATTACCACAAATGAAAGAATCAAATTCATGTTTCCATTTTTGCTAGAAACATACAAACAACAATTTTCATAAATGCCATTTCAAGGAGATATAAAATAAAATAAAACAAAATTTTATTTATTATAAAATGCGGAAAAAACCTTCTCCTTACAATGCAACTTGAAATGAAAACTATGCTATTACATATCTTCTAGCAATCTATCATAACTCCGAAGTAGTAGTAGCTCAAGAATCCGATCTTCGAACCATGCGATTGAAATCCATCTTCGCGATCAGATTCAGCATACTCTTTCTTTAAGTTTCCTTCCCTTTGGTTGATCCTGCCATACATCAAAATGTATTAAGAATCTCCAAATAGGAACTTAAGTGAGTTAGATAGTGGACTTAGCTGAAGCAGAATCAAACTTTTTGACTAGACCTTCTCTCAAATCTTTCAGGTAATTAGGGCAGCTTTTCAACCAATGCCCCTTCCTTTGAAAATAGAACCATATGGACCCTTTGGGAATGGTACACTGGAATATCTCAGACTTGCCTTTCTATTTACCATTTGGTCAACCGAGTTGACTATGGTCAATCCCTTTCCATTGGGAAGAGAAGGCTTTCTGGATTTCCAATGTTACCAATGTCAATGTCCATGGAAGTTTGGGAAGTTGATCTTCTAATCAAATTTGCTTTACCAGTCCTCCAAATCATTGCTGATTCAGCAGCACCAAGCAAATAGATAAGATCATTAAGGGTCATGTCATAGTTTGTTTCATAGTAGTCCCAAAGGAAACTCACTATGTGACTTAGAAAGTGATTGAACAACCAACTTTCTCAAGACTTTGACACCCAACTCTCCTAAGTTGTCAATATGTGACTTCATCTCCAAGATGTGAGCACACATAGACCTTGCTTGCCAATAGGGCTTGAGTGACCTTGAACTTGTGGGTTAGGGAGAATAATTGGAGGAGGTGGAGGAAGTGAAGTATGATTTATGGGACATCATATTCATTAGGAAATCTTGTTCCAAGAGATTTGGGAAGATCATAGTTGTCTGAACCAGACATCTACTATGGGAGAAATTCAAGTTAGTTGATTTAAGGTCCTTAATATAACACCCAATATGAAATATTAAGGCTAGGACCCAACAAAATATTTTATAACTTGGAAGAGGGATGCCGTAATCCAAGCTATAAAATATTTGAAGGTAGGCGAATGACGATTCACCAATTTCCACCATGAAAAACGAAATAATTTATTAGGTTTTAATTGGATTTGAAACTCCTAGATCTTTTGAGATTAATTGAACTTTTCAATGACATGTTTTAATCTCGATTGTGCCCTCACAAGTTTTGTGACTGGGATGCCTAGGATCACAAAACAAGGTGTAAATAACCATGCAAATATACTTGGTACCCTTAGTATTTATCACTTAATCGATGTGCCGGTTAACCACACGCGCTCCACCGATCCTATGATAAACTTTAAGTTACCCTTTGCCTACCTTTTTAAATCCAGGTTAGTGTGCCGGTTAACCACACACGCTCCACTAACGACTTAAGCAAAGTGCAAAGTGTAATTTCATGGGTTAGCACCAAATTCACATTTTCCTAAAGTAACTAAGATTGTGAATTTATAAAAGGTTTAGTTACTTTATATTTATCATTATACTTATAATGAGAGAATTATAGTCTTTGTCCTACCCGTTCGGCTAACGACCCTCCACCAGTCAAGGAAGCGGTAGGTGAGAATGGACACCCATTAAACTGTCATTTTATAGGCAGTAACCTTATACCTCCTTATAGATCGGCTTCGTGAATGAGACCTACTAACGGTAACACTGACTTTGTTCTTATACATATATATATATATATATATATATATATATATATATATATATATATATATATATATATATTATTAACTTATAATACTATAAAGTATAAGGGTTTAATTTTAACTTTTAAAATTCTAGGGATTGGAATTAAAGTGTGTGTGAAACTTTACAAATTCCAAAAGTTGAGGGCAAGTTTTGAACTATTCAAAAACTTTTGGATTTTCATAACTTATGAGTTTAATTAAGCTTTTAAAAACTTTAATGAAGAGACTCTTGAACATCCATAACTTGAGGACAAGTATGGAGTTCATAAGACAAAAAGACTCTTCAATTGTGTAACCTATGAATTTTAATGGATCTTTAAAAGAAATGACTTTTGGTAATCCATAACTTGAGGACAAATTATGGACTCCATTAAAATACATTTAGATCAAGAATTAACTAACAAACAATTTTGCAAATAATTCCTATGATCTACCAAAACTCAGAAGTGTATGAACAATCATATCAACAATTTCAAGAATTACATAAACACACATAAAAATTGAAATTTTGATAATTATCATTTATTTGGATGAGAATAAACATTACCATAACATCAAAATCAAGTTTTATGAACAAAAACACTTTGTGGTAATGATTATAATCCAAAATAGGCAAAAAAACTAAAAAAAAATTTCACTGAACAGTCACCACCTCGTGGTGAACTGGCAGATTCCAAAAAAACGATTTTTTTTGCAAATAGCATCAAGTATAATTGAAAACAAGCCTAGGCTTTGATACCACTGATGAGTTTTGAGCATTCTAACACTCCTATGGTGTACATGCAACCCTAAATACCTTGGATCTATGTTTTCTCTATTATACATGCAAACTTGAACTTTCCAAGGTATTACCCTAACTAGCATACAATCTTTGATACTTCGGTAATATGAACAAGTTATAAGACATACCTTTTGATGAAGCTTGAAGTCTTGATCTTTAAGAGCTTAGCTTCGATACTGTGGAAGCCTCAAGTGGAATCACAAATCACCAAGAACACCGTGGAAAAATTTGAGAGAATAGTAAGCACACTAGAAATGACCCACTCTTGTATCCTCACACACTAGTGTCATTTCATGTGACAAGGACCTCTTTATATAGTATGGAGGATTAGGGTTACATTCATGTAAACCCTAATACCCATGACCTTTCATTTCCATAGGATCCATGGGTTAAAAATTCCATGGACTATCCATGCAAACTTAGCCCAACCTAAATGAACTTGGCCCATACTATATATAAGATTCCATATTTAATTAGTTCCTTTTGATGACTAAATTAATTCTAAATTAATTCTTGATCAACACTAATTAAATAATATGATTCCATATTAATATATTGGAACTTATAATATATTAATATAAATCATAAACATACTATTCTTAAAAGACTATCCATATAAATTGTTCCGGTAAAGTGCAACCCAAATGGACCATGCCAAATCGGGTCAAGTACATACCAATAATAGTTATGGGCTTAGACACTAATCCAACAGTTTCTTGGTATGTAGGATTGGTAAGTTTTAGATTTGTTGCCCACCACGACCATTCCTAAACACATGTTGGTCGTATCTCATATAAATATAGTTGATCAGACTATATTTATCCCATATATGATTACATAACTGTGTAGGCTTGACCGTAGTGTCCAACTCCTCCAAAAACCTTTATACGGTTCTTATTATGATACTGTTCCTAGTATGTATGCATGTATGTATACTTTTTTAAGATACTTATATTTTTAAAGTATACTTTTAGTTAGAGTGTTTTAGCCCCATTGTATTTATTGTTGTATATCTTTCATGGTTTGATATACTTAGTTCACCATAAACAATGCTCTGATACTAATATGTCACACCCCAAACCAGAACGGCGAAAACGTCTGGGGGTGGATTACTTCATGTACAATATCATAACAATTGAATAGTAGTGATCAAAGCATTACAACCATTGTATTGAATATTTAATAAAGTTAAATTGTGCTCAAAACATTGTTTCCATAATATCAAATGCATATGAAAAGAATAAATAACATGATGCGACGACGTTCCATCCTCCAAATCTCTCGTGATTACTTGTTACTGAATTCATGAGAATACAAATGATTTTGAAAAGCGTCAACAATTAAGTTGGTGAGTTCATAAGCATTTTGTATGAAAAATAGTTGGTAAATGTTTTGTGTAAAAATGGTTTGGTACACTTCTAGAAAATATGATATTTTCTTTAAAAACGAGTTGTAAGTCTTATACCCAAGACTAAAATGTATGTATTTCCTTTGTATACTTATGCTCCTGTTGCTAGAATTTCCACTATTAGATTATTGTTAGCTCTTGCAGCTATACATAATCTTGTGATTCACCAAATGGATGTGAAAACTGCATTATTCAATGGTGACTTAGATGAGGAAATTTACATGAAACAACCTGAAGGGTTTATTATGCCTGGTAATGAACATAAAGTGTGCAAGTTGAAGAAATCATTATATGGTTTGAAACAAGCACCAAAACAATGGCATCAAAAGTTTGATGATGTGATCTTGTCTAATAGTTTTGCATTAAACGAGGCTGACAAATGTGTATATAGCAAATTTTATTCTTCTGTTAAAGGAGTTATAATTTGTCTATATGTTGATGATATGTTAATTTTTGGTACTGATCAAGGTGAAGTTGATAAAGCCAAGAAATTCTTATCATCTAGTTTTATATGAAAGACATGAGGGAGGCTAAGGTAATTCTTGGTATAAGAATTAGAATAGGAAACAATGGGATTTCAATTTCTCAATCTCATTACATTGAGAAGATATTGAAAAAGTTTAAATTTGACAATTATTCTCCTGTTAGCACTCCTATAGATCCTAGTCTTAAGCTTCTACCTAATAAAGGATCTCTAGTGTCTCAACTTGAATACTCAAGGGCTAGTGGTTGTCTAATGTATGCCATGATTAGTACTATACCTGATATAGCATATGTTGTGGGAAGGTTTAGTAGATATACTAGTAATCCTAGTTCACATCATTGGCAGGCTGTGAGTAGAGTATTCAAGTATTTAAAATGGATCATAAATTATGGTTTAACTTAGAATGGATATCCTTCTGTTTTGGAAGGTTATTCTGATGCCAGCTGGATTAACAACTTATAGGATCACTCCTCTACAAGTGGTTGGGTGTTTCTTCTTGTAGGAGGTGTCATTTCTTGGGCATCCAAGAAACAGACTTGTATTACTAACTCAACCATGGAATCTGAGTTTGTTGCATTGTCTGCTGCTGGTAAAGAAGCTGAGTGGCTAAGGAATTTGATTTATGAAATTCCACTCTGGCCAAAACCGATATCTACCATTTCTATCATATGTGATAGTGCTTCAACCTTGGATAAGGCTTATAGTCAAGTGTATAATGGGAAGTCTAGACATTTAGGTGTTATACATAACATGATTCGTGAGCTCATTATGACTGGTGTGATATCTGTGGAGTTTGTGAAAAATCAGTTGAACTTAAGGGTCGTTTGATAGTTGCTAACTGGGTTAGAGCTGACTGGGTTAGAAGCTGACTGAGTTAGAAGTTCTGACTGAGTTAACTGGTGACTGAAACTTATTGTTTGATTTTATATATCTGACTATACAAAATGACTATATTACCCTCCAACAACATTTTTTTATAAAATCAGTCAACCTATAGTAAAAAAATAAACAAATTAAAGATTTGTAACTTTTGTTCGAAGAAAAAAATCCTCAAGATGAAGAACTACATATTTTGGCACGAAACAAACAAATTTTTTATAAAATTAATATCAAATCAACGTAACAACTCTCTTGTGCATTCCCCCTCAATGACCCATGATTACAAAGGTCAAAAAATAGCAAAGTTTTTAGTACGTTAAAAGCTCAAAATTTGAAAATTTAAAAACTAACATAACTATATAATAATTAAATTTTGATAACTTAATTCTATTTTGCTCACTTTCTCAATGGCTCTGATAATGTAATTAATTGTACAACAAATATTACTAAATTATTACTAGTATTTATCACCATCTCTACTAAAAAAACTTGTCAATATATAATTTTTTCCTAAGCCTTTTTTTCATGCTATCCCATCATGTTCATGCCTGGGCTAGGAAAAAGATTGTACATCAGACAAATTATTACTAGTATTAAAACTCTTCTCCATCTTGCTTCGCTAATTTTGACTTTTCAGCTTTGAAAACCCCACATCTCAAGGCTTGCAAGAGATAAAAAAAATCTCCAATAAAGACCCTTTTTCCCTTTATTAAAAATGTTCTTCCAAGAAGAGTAGAAGATTCTGATCTTTTTATTCATATCTTCACTACAGTTCTAACACAAAGCTTCCAGCCATTTAAGACCAACCAAATCCATCCATAGTTGTAAATAACAGAGAAAATCCATCAAAACCATTGATTTTTATTCTTTCCACTTGAAATTTCATTATCAAATCCCATTAAATATACTGTTCAGTCACTTGTAGTAGCTTGTTCAACTGTAATCTCATTAAAGCAAAACATCAAATAGTTTATAGGCATTCCAATTCATAGAAACTTACATCAAAATAACAGACAAATTTAGTAAAAGAAACATGTTTATTCAATGAATTAACAAATTTGATAGCTTTTACATCATTCCTGATCATCGCTTGTTCAAAATTTTCCTTCAACTAAGCAATAACTGATACAATTGAATCGCAATAGCACTAATACAATTGAATCGCAAATTACAAAACAAAACTTGAATCGCAAATTACTAAACAAAACTAATTATAGAGATCAAAATATTAATATAGCAATATAGCATACCTTGGCTTGGAGATGATGAAACGATTGGAGAAATCAATTAGGATCGATTGTAGTGGCATGGGATATAGGTTTCGATTTTGATGGTTATAAAACATAATTCTGAAGATTAAAAAAGGTATCCTTCATCCATCGCAGGAAAAGAATGAATGAAGGAAGAATATTAATCCTCAAAGAGAAGTGAAGGAGCGTCGCCGGTAGAGGGAAAAGCATGTCTTTTTCTTCATTCCTCTCCAATCAGCCAGGTTTTTTCTTTGGATCGAATCAACAGAAAAATGAGAACCGAATCAGCATTTTGGACCGAAACCAAGGTTGTAGCTGGAAATCAAACACACGGACTGGAGATTTCTGACCGGGTCCAAGTATTGGACCCAATTGGAAGGTGCATCAAACAGGCCCTTAGCCGATCATTTGACCAAAGGGTTAGCTAGAGATCTTGTGCACAAGGTGGTTGTAGGGATGTAACATACACGTTTTGAAATCGTGTTTTAAGTAAATAATAATATGAAATATTATATAATTATGAGTATTAAGTTCTAACGGATAGTTTTTACTAGAAATGAAGTAAAACTATGTTTAGAATCAATCGGAAAATATTGGAAGTCTTATGAGATTCCAATTAAAAGACAAATATCGAAATTTAACGAAAATATAAAATTTGAAATAAGTAAAATTTTATTATTGAAATTTGTAAAGAATCTTGTTAGAAACATTTAGGCGAAAACCTCATCGAAATCCGAGTTATAACGAAGAAGTTATGACCAATCGAAGATCCGCGACAAAACCGACACGGCGCCGAATGACGTAAAAAGTGAGTTTTTGATAAACTACTTTTTAGCCTTTGTGATCTAAACGAAAGTCGTAGTATTTGTTAAACCGAGAATTTTGATAAAAAGAACGCCCAAATCTGACTTCGTATGAGGAAGTTATGATTTTTCTAAGTTTCAACTTAGCAGTAGACAACTAAAAACTCGAATTTTAGATCGAGTGATTTTTAGCCGACACAACCTAAACGGGAATTGAAGGTATCGTCAATAGTAGTACAACGGTAAAAAGACAGACGAAAACGGATGTCGGATGAAGAAGTTATGATTTTTTAACGGATTTTCCTGTCCCGGTCTGTTAAAAATAATAATATTAAAAAAAAATCAAAATTAGCTGACGAAGTCTAAACGAAAGTTGTAGAATATATTCCCGCCTACGCGTGCATATAAAGAACGTCAAAAACGGAGCCCGTATGAGAAAGTTATGGATTTTTGAAGATTTGGGCTCAATTTCCGAGGAACCTCGCATGGATAAGACCGATCTCGGTGAGTCACGCGCGCTACGTATCCGAAGATGCTCACAGGTCCGACGCGTGTGCAGCTCCGGTTCCGAAGCGTGTCCGCCAGCTCCTCGCATCCGAGCGCGCCACCTGCCTCACACCCGAAGCTCGCTGCTTCTGTTGCTTGTTCTTCCTTCGCCCGAAGATCCGAGCCACGTGCCTCTCCCTCCTTGCTTCGGATCCGACCCTCACATCTATATATAGTGGCTGCGAGATCTTCCGGGTAAACTTTGGAAATTGCCACTTTTTACCCCAAATATCAATATTTCTTGCAAATCAACTTCCCCCGAAGCCCCGAGATTATTTCCAACGCCCGAAACACACCGCGAAGTTCCCGAGAAGACCGAAAAATTTATCTTTTCGGTTTTGAAGCCCAACCCTCGCAGGGCCCGATTTTCAAGAAAACTCCCGGTTTTCAACGAAGAAATCTAATTATAGTAACGAAGTGCTGCCCAAATTACTATTTTAACCCCTGGTTATTTCACGATGAGTTTAATATATATGAACAATTGTATGTTATTTGTTATATGTGCTATGTGCTTTTCAGTATTATTATTCCGGGTTATTTTCCCGTGTTATTTTTATTTCTGCTATATATGATAGCAAAGTTATACCTTTGACCATGTGATCAGTGAAAGGACTTAGATTCACGGTGGTACTGGTACGTAGCCTCTGGCCATGTAGAGCATGTCTCCGTAAGAGAATGACTTCTATTTTATGACATTGACAAATGGTTAGACAGGGCTATAAGCCTGAAATCTATCGAAATGTTTAAATCAGAAAGTGTATGTCTTCTATGCCAATTGGGCCGAAGCTTTATTGGTGTATATCAAGTATATAAATTGTCATGTCTCATTGATCGTATATCTTTGAATCAAATCATTGATTGATATGGAAAGTTTGTCTCATGATTCACATACGCCTTTTTTGTTCCTTGTTCCTCTTTGCTTCTGCCATATTGAAGTATATATATGGCATAACGTTATATTGTATCTATTACTGAACTCACTAAGCGTCACTGCTTACCCATCTCAGTGTTTAACAATTGCAGGAGATAAGTAACCAGTATGGTTATATAATGTCGGAAGATGTAGAATAGTTTTTACTATTACTTTTGTATTTCGGTTTATGTTTGTATAAAATTACAATATCCTGGGTAGTTATGTAAAATATTAAAACATAGTCGGTTTGTATCCAATCTTTTGTAATCACTTTATCAATATAAACTATTATTTATAAATATGCATGTAGCATGTTTTGGAGTAACAATTGTCGAGTCTGAAAGTTTGGGTCTTTCAGAAATACGAAAGTTTAGAAAGGGGTTCTTTCAATCATGGTATCATAGCGGTGGTTTAAGTGAACTAAATTCCATGGATTGGTATTTAGACTTAAACTATTGGAAGTTCAATATATGAACTGAATCATTGTAAATATATGGATACAAACCATAGGAAATACTTAAGTGGGGTATTGGGTAGTGATAAACCCTAGTATTCTAAGATATTAAGTTACTTCAAAATTTTCAGAGAATTGGTTTATGTGAACGAGGAATTTTGAGAATTTCTAGATTTAAACATGGATTGTTAAGTGAAGATGATACGATATGTATCTAGTATACTTTAGGTTGAATACCTAATGGACACAAGCACTAGAATATTAAGAGGAGATATGCCTTATATTCTAATATGTGCTAAATGATAAATGAATATAGCATGCCTTAGGTTGCTTGCTTATATTGCTATTACTTGAGAAAGTTTAAGGTCTGTTGCCGACCATATTATGGGAAAGGAAATTTTATGTATTCCAGATTAAAAATTTCTATATCAGAACTGATATGAAACTTTTCGAAGTGATAAAAAGAGACTTATGATAGTTGACATCGATAAGTTTATATATAAACAACCGTGGGATATCGTAAAATAATAAATATGAAGTGTTATCGTAAATAGTGTATTAATTCCAATGGAGTGGTACTATACATTTAAAGTATGTTTGATATATAATAACATCTTTGGAAGAAAGATGTGCGTTTGAAACACATTTGGGCAAGATAAATGTGTTGGTACAAAACCATGAACTTGTTCTACCGCTGTCCAGATTGAAGCAGTGATTACTTATAGAGTAAGAAGAACCGAAGATGGTGATCAATACTTCGGCAGTATCGCAATTGATGTTGTACGAGATTTAGAAGATTTAAAGATCAAAGGAAAGGCTAATGAAGTTTTTCAGACTCAATAGGCCAAGGCTTTGCCTAAACATTTTTATATAGTGTGTAGTTCAAGTAGTAATCCTATACATGATGTTCAGACTTAGAATTTAATAATACAAAATGACTTCTATCACATCCTTATAGAAATTCCATTGTGTGTTAAGTCGACTTTAACATACATGATTAGGATGGTGAAATAGGTTATTTGGTTGTGAAAAGGCTGGGCGGCTTACTTGTTAGAGTAAGGTAGAGTACTTAGTTGAAGAAGATATACACTCATATTATCATATGAGAAGAGATGTTGTAGTTAGGAATGACAGAGAATCAAGTTGAAGCTAGTAGAACATGCTGAGATGCAGCTATAATGCGGATTTCCTAGGATAGATTCCTATGAAGTAGACTTAAACGATACACTCATGAGAAGAAGACTTACTCATATACAGAAATGAACAAATGTGCATGGTGACTTGCATGAATTAGAAGATGATGCAGATAGTTAAAGACCGTTTGTCTCCACGATACTAGAGTAAATTCTGGTATAGTGTGTCTTGCAAAGTAGACACTACCCGATAAAGAATATATATGAAGAAATGGAAGTAAAATTTCTATCGACCTATGGAAAAGTATTAGAATATGCTAGATCGAGCATATGCATGAGAAGAATCCTAGAAGGCGAGTATAGGTAATCCAAGATATGTTTGATAGAAACGCGAAAACCCTAGTTGAGTCTAGGAGAAATTGTTGTATGTATTTGTTTAAACACGTTCATGTGTGATAAGTTGCTTTGTGATTTTAAATGGTGACTTGGATAACTGCGAGACAATACTTGGGACGAGTGTGAGTAGGTGTGAATAGTAGTAGAGGCCTATACTATTGGAAGCACATGACTCACACTTGGATCAGGGAAAGTCACAAGGTTACCAAGAAGCTAATAATTGATTCCGTTTTTGTTCAAGTATGTCATTACCTTTGTTTCGGTGATGACTAAGGAGACGATTTCCATTCGAACCTTAATGGTCATAAAGAATCCAGTCCGATTAGTATAAATCCACAAAAGGGGTTGATTGGTTCAGAGAACCATGTCTTGTATAGTGACGAAACTTCAGTAGGAATATTGAAGAAGTAGATGGTCGAGGTAGTCGATAGAAATATAACGATCTTCATTAAAGGATTGAGCAATCATTAGCTAGAGATGTTACTTGCTATGCATGTGGTGTTACTGGCCACAAGAAACGTTTCTACCCTACTCTTACTAGTCAAATGGCGGGGAGTCAAGTTTCCGTTCAACAATCAAAGAGTACTCCAACTAAAAAGGAGGAGCTGCCAAAAGCTAAAAGCTGTGTATTCCAGATTACCGTAGAAGAGGCACGCGAGAACCTGGATATTGTGACTGGTATATTTCTCATCAAATCTAGACCTGTACACATCTTATTTGATTCCAATGCCTCAGATTATTTTGTGTCTCGAGAATTCGAATATTCTTTTGAAATCGTTTGTTACACATTTGTCCAATCATTTCATATAGATAACATAGGAAGTATATCATTACTTGCTGAAAAAGTCTATAGAGATATTGTCAGAGAAATTGAAGGTTATAATCTTCTTGCTAACCTAATTCCTATCTCCTTGCCAACTTTGATATTATTCTTGGCATGGATCGGTTGTCAAAGAACCGCGCAAAATTCTTGTGCTACGAAAAGATAGTTCTCATCCCTATCGAAAGGGAAGATTCTATTTATGTCGATGGTGAAAATAATAATTTATTTCTTAAAAACTCGTAAATTTATATCGAAGGGATATTCTACTTATCCGGCTTATACAGTTGATATCTCAAAAGAGGGGAAGAAAACTGTAATTGATAATCCCGTCATTAATGAATACCCTGATGTTTTCCCCGACGAATTGTCTGAACTACCCTCGGATAGGCAAGTAGAATTCCGAATTGATCTTATACCTAATGCTGCTCCAATTGCCAAAGACCGCTATATAGAATAATAACATTTGGATAATTGTCGACCGGCTGACTAAGAGTGCATATTTTCTCGTCATACGTAAAATGGCTCCAATGGAGAAATACGCACAAGTTTACTTAGACAAAGTTGTGGCGAGACATGGTGTGCCACTAAAGATTATTTCTGATCGTGATATTCATTTCACTTCTCTCTTTTGGGCGAGTATCCAACGTGAATTGGGATCTCGAGTTGCCCTCAGCACAGCTTATCATCCCCAAACAGATGGTCAGATGAGAGAATAATTCAAACGGTAGAAGATATGCTTTGTGCATATGTCTTGGAGTTGATGAACGTCAAGTGGAAACACCATCGAGGCCCAAATTATAATTAGGAAAATAAGAATGAGATAAGAGCGAAATATTCCCAGTCATTTTTATCGTTATGATTTCGGGGACGAAATCCTCAAAAGGAGGAGGTATTTGTAACATACACGTTTTGAAATCGTGTTTTAAGTAAATAATATTATGAAATATTATATAATTATGAGTATTCAGTTCTAACGGATAGTTTTTACTAGAAATGAAGTAAAACTATGTTTAGAATCAATCGGAAAATATTGGAAGTCTTATGAGATTCCAATTAAAAGACAAATATCGAAATTTAACGAAAATATAAAATTTGAAATAAGTAAAATTTTATTATTTAAAGTTGTAAAGAATCTCGTTAGAAACATTTAGGCGAAAACCTCATCGAAATCCGAGTTATAACGAAGAAGTTATGACCAATCGAAGATCCGCGACAAAACCGGCACGGCGCCGAATGACGTAAAAAGTAAGTTTTTGATAAACTACTTTTTAGCCTTTGTGATCTAAACGAAAGTCGTAGTATTTGTTAAACCGAGAATTTTGATAGAAAGAACGTCTACATCTGACTTCGTATGAGGAAGTTATGATTTTTCTAAATTTCAGCTTACCAGTAGACAGCTAAAAACTCGAATTTTAGATCGAGTGATTTTTAGCTGACACAACCTAAACGGGAATTGAAGGTCTCGTCAATAGTAGTACAACGGTAAAAAAGACAGACGAAAAAGAAGTTATGATTTTTTAACGGATTTTCCTGTCCCAGTCTGTTAAAAATAATAATATTAAAAATAAAGTCAAAATTAGCCGACAAAGTCTAAACGAAAGTTGTAGAATATATTCCCGCCTACGCGTTCATATAAATAATGTCAAAAACGGAGCCCGTATGAGAAAGTTATGGATTTTTGAAGATTTGGGCTCAATTTCCGAGGAACCTCGCATGGATAAGACCGATCTCGGTGAGTCACGCGCGCTACGTATCCGAAGATCCTCGCAGGTCCGACGCGTGTGCAGCTCCGGTTCCGACGCGTGTCTGCCAGCTCCTCGCATCCGAGCGTGCCACCTGCCTCGCACCCGAAGCTCGCTGCTGCTGCCGCGTGTTCTTCCTTCGGCCGAAGATCCGAGCCATGTGCCTCTCCCTCCTTGCGTCGGATCCGACACTCGCAGCTATATATAGTGGCTGCGAGATCTCCTGGGTAAACTTTGAAATTGCCACTTTTTAACCCAAACATCAATATTTCTTGCAAATCAACTTCCCCCGAAGCCGTGAGATTATTTCCAACGCCCGAAACACCCCCCGAAGTTCCCGAGAAGCCCCAAAAATTTTTCTTTTCGGTTTTGAAGCCCAACCCTCGCAGGGCCCAGTTTTCAAGAAAACTCCCGATTTTCAACGAAGAAAGCTAATTATAGTAACGAAGTGCTGCCCAAATTACTATTTTAACCCCCGGTTATTTCACGGTGAGTTTAATATATAGGAACAATTGTATATTATGTGTTATATGTGCTATATGCTTTTTAGTATTATTATTCCGGGTTATTTTTCCGTGTTATTTTTATTTCTGCTATTTATGATAGCAAAGTTATACCTTTGACCATGTGATCAGTGAAAGGACTTAGATTCACGGTGGTACCGGTACGTAGTCTCTGGCCATGTAGAGCATGTCTCCGTAAGAGAATGACTTCTATTCTATGGCATTGGCAGATGGTTAGACAGGGCTATAAGCCTGAAATCTACCGAAATATTTAAATCAGAAAGTGTATGTCTTCTGTGCCAATTGGGCCGAAGCTTTATTGGTGTATATCAAGTATATAAATTGTCATGTCTCATTGATCGTATATCTTTGAATCAAATCATTGATTGATATGGAAAGTTTGTCTCATGATTCACATACGCCTTTGTTGTTCCTTGTTCCTCTTTGCTTCTGCCATATTGAAGTATATATATGACATAACGTTATATTGTATCTATTATTGAACTCACTAAGTGTCACCGCTTACCCCTCTCAGTGTTTAACAATTGCAGGAGATAAGTCACCAGTATGGTTATGTACTGTCGGAAGATGTAGAATAGTTTTTAGTATTACTTTTGTATTTCGGTTTATGTTTGTATAAAATTACAATATCCTGGGTAGTTATGTAAAATATTAAAACATAGTCGGTTTGTATCCAATCTTTTGTAATCACTTTATCAATGTAAAATATTATTTATAAATATGCATATAACATGTTTGGGAGTAACAATTGTCGAGTCTGAAAGTTTGGGTCTTTCAGAAATACGAAAGTTTAGAAAGGGGTTCTTTCAAGGGATGGGTTTAAAGTCCCCGTAAAATCTTTTATATTAAGATACCCAATTCCCATCTAATGCAATATTAAATGTTGAATTCAATGTGGAAAGCTTGATATTCAATGTGGAAAGCTTGATATTTGAAGATTGTAACACATTATTATCATCATCCCAAGGTATGTGTTCGGTATTGCAAGTTAAGGAGGTTGAAATTTAATTTCTTCGTAGTTCTTTGAAAAATTGCATTTGCAGGTGCAAGAACAAAAGAACTACCTATATAAGCACCAAGTTTAGCTGCTTCAAGAAGTTGAGACTTGACTTTGATATGCTTATTGAAGGATGGGACACAAGCTAGTAAAATATAGTGTCAAGTTAGAACTTTGAGAATGTAAACTGTTGTGTATATTATCTTCATGTATTCACTTAGAATAGAAAGGGTTCAATCCTTAGTGACACCTTGATATTCGAATATTTGGAATGAGTAATATACTAATGTGAAATTCAATCGTCACGATATTTCATTTATGCATCAGTTTGTTGGTGTTATGTTTCATTTTA
The DNA here is from genome assembly GCF_052849685.1 of Lactuca virosa. Lineage (NCBI taxonomy): Eukaryota > Viridiplantae > Streptophyta > Magnoliopsida > Asterales > Asteraceae > Lactuca > Lactuca virosa. Next base: position 183,795,985 of record NC_136427.1, on the reverse strand, counting down.
AGTTAATCAAGATTACACTTAAATGCGGGAGGTTTGTTGGTGATTTGTTATCATCAATGTTATTTAAGTGTAATGGGATTACTTTGTTGACCAAAAGTGAACGTGATAAATATTAAACAAGTAAGGAAAGTGTGGAGTACACACTTGTTTAAGTTTGATCAAGTTTCAAAGTACACTGTCATTTAGAGGCGAAGCCGCTGAACGAACGAGGGTCCGGAGGCAGCGCCCCTGGGAGCGGGGTCCAAGGGGCGGCAGCCCCTGGCGGGGTTCAAGGGGCAGAGCCCGTCATATGACAGTTTTTAGATAATTGACCATTTGTTTGACCCTTATCCATATATCCGTTTTTATGAGAGTTTTTATGGTTTTATGACAGTTTAAAACTGTCATATGACAATTTTCAGACAAAGATCTTAAAGTTGGTTTTGGTCTCATTTCTGATACATACGAAAATATCATCAAACATTCTTTGTTCTTGTCTCTCTGAGTCTTATCCAATTGAGAATTTGGGAGTACCACCAAAATACTTCGATTTGAAAGTGATAATCAAAATTCTCAAAATTTTCAAGCCTTTCCAGTTTCCATATCCAAATTTCTAACATAAAAGATGCTTGGTGTTAAAAAAAAAGTAGTACAACCCATAAAGAACAAAAGTGCCGAAAGAGATGCAATCATAGTTAATACGTGTCTAAGTTGGAAATATAACATGTAGATATTAAAATCACACACATAATTGATTAGCAGCCACATAAGTTCGTTAAAAAATATTTAAAATTATTAAATTTATTTCTTCAAAAAGATAGTTGTAGTTACGTAAGTATGAATACAAACGTTATTTTCATGAAAGTTCAAACTTGATTAATTCAAATTTGTCATTATCGAAGGATCAATTAAACTTTTTTCGACATTAGAAATATTATATTGCAACAGTAGATTTGAGTAGATTCTTAAGCTACAAACCATTACATGGATCACATGAAATCGAAATCAAGTTCACTATACCAGATCCAACCAAAATATCGTCACCATGTAATAAAATAATATAATCATCATTGTCTCGGAAAATTTGCTTTTCGGGATTTATTTATTAGGAAAATATAATCCAAAATTGCACCAAAAAACAAGTAAAATTTGTTTACTGGGACATGCATTTAATACAATTTCCTTTTAAAAAAAATTCACCTTATATGACTGTTTGTTTCTCATGATACAATAGTAGAAAGCATGTAACGTCTTAATAATTACAATGAAAATTTTCATTTTCAAAATATATATTAATTGATTTAAACATTTGCTTCAAAAACCATTGAATAACATTTGATTGATTGAAACAATTAATTATCAGAGTTAAATTTATAAAATCGTGGAAACGAGTATATTTGATGCATGTGTACAGTCCGACCGAGCGCTTCGTACGAACAACCTGCATAATGTTTTAATCCAAAACTGTAAGCATAAAGCTTAGGGAGTTCCTTGGTATAACACATATTCCATTATACATACAATACATCCACACAAGTCTGAGGCTCTAGCGTCGAATAGCCAAATCCCTTATCCACATAAACATACTTAACAATTAGACATGAAATAACGGGTCTGCTCCAACCTCGAGTGAATACTATGGGCCAAATCGTAATCTTACATCTTGCTATGGGATACCCTTACAGTCTTTCCCTACAATGTCATGGGCTACCCCCATGGTCTTATAATCAAGTGCCATTGGCTGCCCCCATGGTTTTTCCATGCAATGTAATGAGCTACCTCCATGGTCTTACAAGCAAGTGTTATGGGCTACCCCCATGCTTTTTTCCTACAATGCCATGGGCTACACCCATGGTCTTATAAGCAAGTTTCATGGACTACCCCCATGGTCTTTCATAGAATTGTCATGGGCTACCCCCATAGTCTTTCCCTGCAATACACAAAGTCATATGTAGAGAGGGATCAGATAGACAGTCGAACAGATGATCCACCCGAGAGCAAACAATCAGACAAGAACATCACAATCAGGGATTAGAAAAAGATTTCTCAGGCTATCCAACTTAGACTACGTAGAACCTAAGCTATTACTACCACATAACAATATAACATGAACTCAGAATATATACTAGCATATCCATACTCTTTGCAACTAGTCTTCCCTAGTTACCCTGCCATTGACCACTTCTCAATCAAATCCTTCATTGGTCAGTCATACATAATTCGAATAACTAGACTACCCCAACTACCCTAATCAAACATAACTCTTAACAGAAACATATGATCAACAACCTGTAACGTCCCAAAAATGCAAATAAAATTTTTCATTCTTAACCATCAAGTCATACAACCATTTATTCCAAAACCAAACCAGGTAAAACGTATTTTCAAACATCATAGTAAATCAAAAGTAATCAATACTGAAAAAGCCATCAGGATATGATGTGCAGTCAAGTCGGACCCTTCCCTTTGAAATGGAAGTACCTGAAAATGTTTAAACCACAAAAATTGTAAGCACAAATCTTAGTGAGTTCCCCACAATACTGCATATCATACATACATTTACATGGGCTATCCCCATGGTCTTGCATACAACTGTCATGGGCTAGTAGGCTACCCCCATGGTCTTTCCTTAAGTTGCCATGGGCAACCTAAATGGTATCATATACAAGTGCCATGGGTTACCCCCATGGTCTTTCCTCGCATTGCCATGGCTACCCCATGGTCTTATATACAAGTGTCATGGGCTACCCCCTTGGTTTTTCATACAAATTCCATAGGCTACCCACGAGATCTTCCATTCAAGTATCACAAAGACAACTAGCATCCTACACAATATAGTAAGAAGACTCACCTTGCCAATGCAATCCACAGCTAACAGCTCTCACAACCAATGAATGGGTGCTAAACACCTCCTAATAAACCACACAAGGTAAACCTTAAGTCTACCTTCTAAAAAGTAGAAAGTTGGCCAAAAGTCAAACCATGCCAAAAGTTAGCGGTCCAAGTTAAAGTCAACAACCAAGGTCAACACTCAACATCACTAACAGTTGCTTCCCACGTCGTGACCAACCGTTGGTCATGTCGTTACCAATGAGCTCAGATCCGAACCAAAACTCTAGATTCGAACAACTCAACCGCGATCAAAACCACTGTCACGTCGTGATGGTCATCCCCTCACGTTGTGACCAAGTTAGTCCAAAACAACTAAGAAAATACCTCATCACGTTGTGGCAACCACATCATCACGTCGTGACTACAACAAGAAGGGACAAATTAATCGATTATAACTTTCCAGAGGGCCTGATTACTTCAAAATCTTCCTCAAAATCGATGCTTTATAGACATGCATGTCCAATGCATGTCATGATCTCATATTAGGTCAAAATGATAATGGAATGGAACCACAATCACATGAATAACTTCCAAACCTAGCCAAACTCCAAATCCAACAACCACAACCCTTAAGGGACCTTAAGGACCCATAAAGTTGCTAACTTTATGGAATCCTTCCTTCCAAACATCCATAACATGAAGGAAAATGTGACAAAAAGCGTAGATCTGGAAGCTATCATCATAAAGTTTGGATCTAAGACACTTACAATGATCCAGAAATGGCTTCTTTTCCCACAACTTCTTTTTCTTTCCAAGGTCTCCAAAACACAAAGGATAAGCTCATAAATGAAGTGGATAGTATTAGGGTTTGCTTCAACGCTCAAAAGGGTGATGAAGGCTGAAAATGAAACCCCAAATCCGAGTTTAATGACTTAAATACGGAGGAAACCCTAAAAGATCATGGGATTGGGCTGCAGCTATCCTCACAACGTGGCCATACTTATGTCACATCGTGACATGCTTCCCGGATACGTGCTTCCCAATTGACTCATCACATCGTGACCTCCCTATGGTCACGTTATGACACTCGGTTTTCCCTAAAAACCATGCTTTTGACTCCTTAATGCCCTAAGCCGATCTTTTTTGGAAAACGGGTGTTACAACTCTCCTCTACTTAAATTAGATTTCTTCCCTGAGATCATTCCTTACAAGTTACTATGGTACACCATCCAACCCCATCTAAACTTTCTTGAATTTAGAATAGAACCGAGAAATCATCTCACACAGACGACAACCTTCCATCACTACTACCGCAACCCAATCTTCGCAGAAATCACATACCCTGACGGAGAAATGAACCTTAAAACGATGTCCTTAATCAACAAAGAGAAAATACAACTACTCTGCACAGAATCTGAAAACCCTATACTATGCGAACTTCTAGGAAAACAAAACCATTCAAACCATATCCATAATGACTTCAATCTGCAACCCAAACGAAACAAACCCCTTTGACCTTGAATTATCTCATTAATAATTGGAAAACGGATTTCCTGACCATGGGTCGTCGATAACCTTACACTCGAATACAGAAGTGACTCCCAACATGAGTCTCAACCATTGGTGCCATACCAACATATACATCACATCTTGTTAACCAAAATTCGCATATTCGGTCAATTTGAGATCTCCTAATTCCATGTTGTCCTACAAATAAACTGAGATACAAAATCTATGATTGATTCTTGAAACTGACAACCTCCCACACGATTGCACAACAAGACTCCGACCAAGAGTCTAACTCACAAAGACTAGCCTACCTATCCATCAACACGGATCCAACCGCCCTCCAACCTAAACAAAGGACGACTGAACTAACCAACACACGTACCATAAACAACTTTGTTGCACTACAGTTGAATTTTGCGGCTAAGTCGTAGTCGTACATTACACTCGGCCCCAAATTAGCCTACGATGTATCCCAATACTATGAATGACGTGTCCCACCCACAGTCTCACAACCATTACTAGGATGGTCTAACTCATCATAGTGAATGTTACGAGCCAAGTCATAGACATAAAACACTTCCGCAACCGCCTACCAACCTAGTAAATGCTACGGGTCACCACATAGTCTTATAACACTTCCACAACTGCCTACCAACTTAGTGAATGCTATGGCTACCTGCAGTCTAACAACGCTTCCACAACTGCGTACCAACCTAGTGAATGTTATGGCTACCCTGCAGTTCTACAACAGTTCCAAAACTGCCTACCAACCTGCTAAACCTCAGCACGTGTTAGGGTCATGTTTCGAACCCTAGAGCGTTCATCAGACAAGAAAAAGCAGGGAGGTCCTAACACAAACCTCAACCTAAATCTAGTAACGAACCCAAAATATACCCTTACTGATGTTTCACATCCGTGAACGAGATAACCAGAATCCTTAGCATTTCTTTCACTGATTACAACAGACCAATGAACATTATTCCTTGCATAATCATCGTCTCAAACCATTTCTGCATTCGGGAGAGTACACTAGTCAACCTCCTTGAAAAGTAAATATTATGAATTGAGGTTATTATACAAGTAAAAAATAAGTTAATATTTTATGGTATTTTACCTTCAATTAAACCACGTTCAACAAAACACCTTTGAATGTAGTCATGAATTGACTCGGTAATCATTATTATCAGTACATTGCATTGATTAACAGATACACCAACATAAATTTTGGAATATGAATTTTGATTACATTCCAACGGATGTTAGGGAAATAAGTTGTTGCCCATTTCACATGACCGATGTCGGAAAGCACCTCACGTGCATCATTGGTTAGTCGATAGAAGTTATGTTCAGTATAAAACATAGTATATGAGTTGGATTTCATACAGAACAAAGGTTCCAATGTTCTGTTTCCACCAACTCTTGTGCGCATATACATGAACATGCTTTTAGAAGTATACCTATGATAAGAATCAAGGAATACCTTACCTATGCAAGAAATAATGACATCATCTATATTGGTTATGAATTAGACTTCCCTACCCTCTCCGAGAGCTTCCTTCAACCTCATTAGGAACTAGGTACAAGTGTCGACATTATTTGTCATGCCCAGACCAAAAGCTATAAGGAGGGTCTGGTTGTTTCCGTCTATAGAAACCGCTATGAACATTGTGTATATGTAGTCCCCTGTTAAAAGGACACTACCTATGAAGATGATAGGCAACAAGCAGCCTATGAATGGATGGAGCTGTATTTTTTTGGAACACAAAACAATTAGTTTAGATGTAGAAACATTATTAATTTTAAAGAAACAATAGAAATGTGGAAAAAAATTTACCAAACATCCAATAGCCAGGGTCATGCCAATGGGTGGGGCGGCATGGGCGATGGCCCAGGGCCTTAAAATTTCTAGGGGGCACATTTTGATATACCTTATTTTGTTAGTATATAAAAAACCTTGATATATCATGTATAGTAGTTGCGCGAAAAAACAAAATAAAACGGACTCATAAACAAAAACAGCAGTAAAGACTTAGGGATGTGTGATTCTTCTGGAATAATCATCACATTGCGCCCCTCACCACCATCGATCGAGGGACTCTATAAGTCGATTATGTGTTTTTTTACGCAACATTCTACTTTTTAATTTCAATTCCCATTTTCTAATTTCTAATTTCAATCTTTCTTAATACATAGATTCTGATAATATGATTTCACACATCCTTCAAAAAATGATCTTCTATTTGTGTTAATTTGATTGCATACGCTCTCGCCAAACCCTTACGAAACATCCCTTCCCTCTGCCGCCTCATTTCTTCACTGTCTGAGTTTTTTTTTTCTTGTTTGCCCCAAACCCTAGTTTAGAAATGAAGCTCCGTTTTTATATGATGGGCTTATTCCTTATGCAAATTAATTTCCTTTTCAAAATAATTTCCTTTTACCTTCACGCACTTCCACCTTCACGCACCAGTTCTTTTTCTGCAACTATCTCATTTATATGTGCTTGAGTGCTTCACGGGCAGATTTGAGTTGATACACCAAGCTCGCTGCATTCCCATTGGATCTCTATAATTTGAACGCAAAATATTGGTGCAACAGTTAAAAAACCTAATCACTAAAGTGGGGGATTATACATGGGTTAAATTCTCAAGCCTAATTGGTGAAAATTATACACTTCTTTTTCTGCCCGCCAGGTGTTCGATAAAATGTCTAAAGGTTTTTTTTCAAGTGTTGCAACCATTTTAGCACCCAAAAAGATGTAGAGTCTCTTCCGGGGTGTTTTTTCATTGTGCACTTCAACATTTTGTTGGAGTGTCACACTTTACTTTGGATTTTTGCTTCTCATTCCGAGCCTCCCCTTGAGGCTTTTATGGCGTCTTCTCATACACATGCGAGCGGAACTTGGCCGTGCCCTTTTCGGGGGTTTCATTGCTGCCCGAACAGGGAAGTGGGTGGTAAGGGGATATCTCGTATGATTTCTCATATCAAAAGTTTGCACCTCTCTACGGATGAGCGTAGAGCTGTGTTGCGGGATGCTATTTCTTTAGACCTTGGATTGTTTATGTCAGTGGCAACAACATTGAAGGAGTTTGGTCAATGGATATGTGGAGAATGTATGAGTCTCCATGCCCTAAGCCGTTCGTGTCGACACTCAGGTGGTCTTGTTAAATTTAATGGTGATGTTGATGACATGAGCAGACATATTGTTGGTATTCAAATGCCGCCACCCAATGAACCGGATGCCAACCTCAATGAGGGGTTGGTGTTGGATGCTCAGCTCCTTGATCTTGTGTTTAAGCTACCTATCACCACAGTCAAATGCATCCTTCATAACTGTCGTATGGCTTCCTCTCAGGCTTTGAAAGCAGCCCTTTCCAAGGTTTTTGCTCATCCTGGGTCCATTGAAGCATTGGTTACATTGTTAATTCTTCCTAGGTGTATTCTTTAGGTGTTCAGGCCCAAGAATAGACAAGAAAGTAGGTCTGGGAATAGGAAGTCCTTGCAACATCGTAACATCTTAAGCGCATTAGCTACTTGGGGTACAGAAGATGGTATAGCCAAGCTTGTTAAAAACTTGGTTGACAATGTAAGGATGGAGCAACAAGGCAAAAAAGAAGAGTACATTCAGGAGGATAGACAACAGGGTGATGCTAACGTCAGACAATGTCTTCGTAAGGTTTCTGATGGGAATTTCACAGCAGCAGTGAAAGTATTATGTTCCTCGGGGCTCGCTCCATACGTGGATGCTACCACGAAGGCACTGGAGGATAAGCATCCACACAAGCCACCACCATCCATGCCGAGTACCATATGTTCAGTACCTCCCCTTGTGGTTGATATTGACAATGTCCTTAGGGGCATTAAATCATTCCCTAAAGTAACCGCGTGTGGGAGAGATGGGTTCAGATCTCAACACATTTTAGATGCTCTTTGTGGAGAAGGTTCAACAATTGCCAAATACCTCCTATGCTCTATCACATGTGTGATTAAATTATGGCTAGGGGGAGATGCCCTAAGAGTTTGGCGGAATTTGTTGCCTCTACCCATCTTACACCGCTTCTTAAACCTGACAAGGGAATACGACCTATTTCAGTATGAACTATATGGAGACGTTTGGTTTCCAAGCTGGCTATGAAAGGTGTTGGTAAAGAAATGGCCAAGTATCTCAATGATTTTTAGTTCGGGTCGGGGTGTCGGGTGGCGCTGAAGCCGTATTACATAGCGGCAACAGGGTGTTGAGTGAACGCCACAATGACGGTTCTCTTTCCATGCTTACTGTAGACTTTTCCAATGCCTTTAACCTTGTTGACAGATCCACATTACTTCATGAGGTCAGATTGAGGTGCCCTTCTATATCCTTGTGGGTAGAATTCCTATATGGTCAAGCAGCAAGGTTATATCTAGGGGACACACATATTTGGTCTTGTACTGGAGTTCAACAAGGAGACCCCTTGGGACCATTTCTCTTTGCCCTTGTGTTGCACCCGCTCTTGCATAATATTAGAGACAATTGCAAACTTCTTCTCCATGCATGGTACCTGGGTGAAGGCACACTTATTGGAGATTCTGAGGAGGTGGCAAAAGCCTTAGACATCATTAAGGCTATTGGCCCAAAATTGGGTCTTCAGTTGAATATCAATAAAAACGAGCTCTTTTGGCCCTCGTATGATGGAAGGAAGCTGCGTGAGGGGTTATTCCTGGTTGGCATCGGGGGGCCGCCATTGGGGGTGAAACTTCTCGGGGGAGCTGTTAGCAGAGATGCTGGTTTCATTAGCAACTTAGCCATAAAGAGAGTTGAAGGCGCTGTGAATTTGATGCTCCTTCTTCCACAATTGTCTGACCCACAGAGTGAGCTCCTTCTACTTCGGTCTTGTATGTGTATTGCTAAACTTTTCTTTGGGCTAAGGACGTGCCAACCCGTTCACATGGAGGATGCGGCGTTGTTATTCGATAATGGATTACACGAGGCGATTGAGGACATTGTGGTTTGTGGTGGCCCCTTCTTTGGCGACTTGCTTCCCTACCCATTCGGTTTGGTGGTTTGGATTTATACTCGGCAGTAGAGGCTACCTCATATGCTTTTGTTGCCTCAAGGGCCCAATCTTGGGTATTGCAAGACCACATGTTACGGGATAGCGACATTTATGGTATGGATTCTGATTATGCTTGTGCCTTAGATTCTCTTCGTAACAAGCTTCCGGACATTGACCTTAGCAGTTTTACTACTAAGGACACCGCCCACCCGAAATCCCAGAATACACTGGCGAGTGCCCTTTTTAGTAAAATTATCCAAGATATGGAAGTGAATTTTAATATGACGGCTAGACAGAAAGCAGTTTTCCAGTGTTTACGTGCACCACATGCTCAAGATTTTCTTCTAGCTATCCCTATAGATGGGCTTGACCAACATATGTCTCCGATGGAGTATCGTACCATCCTCAAATATCGACTCATGATTCCAATATTCTCAGCCGATGGGATATGTCCGGTGTGCCGTAAGGCATGTTTCGACTCTTTCGGCGAGCATGCAGTTCATTGCAAAGAACTCCCGGGGTTCAAATACAGGCACGATATGGTTAGGGATTGATGAGTTGAAAAACTCTTAGATCGATTAGATCTTCAACAGGTTAAATAATAAAATATCAAACAAACACAGTAAACACAATATAGAATCAAATAATGCTTAATGATTCAAATGTAGTCACGCCTCAGCAGAGCTCGATGAAGAACTTCCACTGTAGAGGCGGGCTAGGGTTTGTAGTACAATACTTTGAATAATAATGAAAGCGCTTTCAATAAAGGATGCATGCATGCACCTTAAATACTAAACCCTAATAAACAAAAACGGTTGGACAGGCCCAAACCGGATAACAAAACTGGGCTAAGGACCGAGCCCAAGACGCAACACTATTCGACCCAACAATCTCCCCCTTTGCGTCAAATGAGGCGAGAGACTATTTCTGTTGCGTAACCTTGACCTTCTTCACAACCTTGAAAAGCCGAGGAATGATAGCAAGAAGTGTCTGCCGAAACTGAATATACCAGCGAAGCATATCGGTAAACAACTTCTTGTCAGCTGCAGTATTCTGATTACACCTGTGAATGATCTCCAAAATATGCTCCAAGCAAGCGGTTGAGAACAGGTGCTTGTCAATAAGAGCGAACAGGCACTTTTGACCATCGTTCCTAATGAACATCACTATATGAAATTTTGGATCGATTTTGCCCTTGACCATCACGTTCACATTGCCAGTTCTTCCAATTGGTTTGATCGTAGGTCGCTTGTGGATGGCAGATGCGATTTCTTGATCCATCTTTGCTACTTCATGGATGTAGCAAACAAGCATTCGCTTGACATGATCAATAATTGGCTGATACTCCTGAGGATTAGACAGTAGAATATTGTTGAGGAGTATCCAGTCGTGTGGGTTCAGGTTTGGTAGATCAGCCAGGGAAAAATTATGGACCGAGCTATCTGAGCCTCGGGTCACTTTGAACTTGACATTAACAAATTTCCCAGCTGAATAAGGCTTCAGTACCTTGACCATCGTAATCTTCTGTGTGCTCCAGGTCAAGTACTGAGGCTGAGCGAACTCCAGATAAAACTCCAACAGATCCCGATCTACCTTCGGGTCTGGAGAGGAAATGACAGCTGTTGAGTTGAAGCAATGAAAGATAAATGCCTTTCGGGTGATTGACATATCAAACTGAGCGTCCTTCGAGTCCTCAAGACCGAACGACATAACGGGTTCGAGCCAGTGAGTACTCAGTTCATCTATAACTTCCCTCTAGAGCGATTTAATGGTCCATTCTGGAAACATGGACTTCTTTTTCTCTAAGAGCTCTTTTTCTTTCAGCTCCTTCTCGATAAGAACCTTTTCCTTCAGAATTCTCTCCTCAATTTTTTTATCAGTGGATTTAATCTTTGGATTGGGTTCAGGAGCATTCCCAATGATGGTGTCTTCAATATCATCATCATCATCATCATCTTCATCGTCTTCACCAATAATCTTCTTCTTCTTATTCCTCTTACTGACCGAAGCTACATTATCCTTCGGTTCAACTGTTGATTGTGGTTCTGGAGGGGGTTGGGAATGAGCTGCTTTACCTTGTGGAACCTTTTCTCCCCCTTGTTTCGGAAGGACAGTAGTCTCCGGAACACCCTCAATCCGACTTAGGATATCCAAAGCAGGTTTGAGCTTTTCGGCTAAATGGCGTCAAATGGAGATAGTCAGGATGGAGTCGTGGGCGTCAAGAAGATGCAACAAAATGGAATGAACATCCCACGGAGCTTCGAATAACCTCCCGTTCAGACTTTAAATCATCAAGCTCTTTTGTGGCAGTACAGAGCTTTAAACTGTGAATCTTGAGCTGGGAAGTTCGCTTGTCCAGCTCATCCATAATTCGATTTTCAACTGCAAGTTCAGCCTCCAGCTGAGTTAAACGCTCATCAACTTTCGTATGAAGGTCTTCGTTAGCAGCTTCAATGGCTCTTCGAGCGACTTCAAGATTAGTCTTTTCAGCTTCTAGGAAACGTGTGAGATTGTCAACCGAAGCATTCACAGTTTGGGCGTTCTTCTGAGCAGTAGCTTGCAAAGAATCCAAGAATAGTTGAGCCTCAGAAATTAGTTTTTCGACTTTTGCGGTCGCTTCCTTAAAATCCTTTGTTGAGGCTTCAACAGCAAGTGAAGCCTTCTGACATTGAGATGTAGAAGCATCAATAGCCTTTGCTGCGTCAGAGATAGAGGTAGCATGTTCTTGTACCACCGAAGAGAACAAAGCTTTGAGAGCAGCGTCTGAGTAAGCACCAGTGGAGGAGGAAGATAGTAGCTGGTCGATCTTATCAGTCACCACCTTCAGATGGCGCTTGGTAATAGGAGCATCGTCATCATCGTCACTTTGGACACGATAAGGACTGAAGTAGGTGGAATCAAACTCCAAGTCCTCACCGCCAAGAACGGTATTAGTTTCTGTTGAGGGAGTAGGAGATGGAGGTTTAATGGTAACAGGGGTTTCGGGTGCTGAAGAACGAGCCCCCGTATCAGATATGTTGGTCCGAACTCCAGTAGTAGTGGTGGTAGTAGCTTCAGTGAAGATAGGTGTAGAGATGGGAATGGTAGAGGAAGGTTGAGATGTGATGATAGGGAAAGTGGGAGGTAATGAGATAGGAATGGAAACAGGTGGAGGGGAAGTTGCTTTGGAGCGAACAGGTACCTCTGGTATAGGCGAACGAGGTGGTGTATCACCACGAACCGAACCTTCATCCTCTGAGCTTTCGGTCTCAGATTCACTAGGAAGAGTTGATTGATGACCAGGAGCCACATATTCTGAGTCAGAGTCACTGGATGATTGAAGAATGAGCCTTCGAGCAGGTTTCTTGACTTTCTTCTGCTTAGGTTGAGATGGCGCAGCCTTCTCAGACTTTCGCTTCTTAGGGGTCTGAAATTTTGAGACTTGACCTCCTTTATCCCCCTTTTTTGCTTATTGCTTCTTCCCTCTCTTTGCAGGTTTGTCTGCTTCCTCAATAGATTTCACCATTTCAGCAGTGAGTTCCCTTGGACCAGAAGAGGGAAGCTTCTGGTATTCCTGAATAATCTTGCTTGAAGGAGACACATAAGCATACATTGTCTCAGGAATGGAGCCAACAAAAATAAACTTTGAAGGACGAGTGACAATGATGTTTGTGGTATGAAACGTAGCAATGGAAGAAAGCATTGAGTCCGCCATGATAGGAACATGGTAACGGTCCATTACCCATTGAGTTATAATAGTCCAGAAGCGGGCACATGAGATTTCCGTGTGGCGAGAAGAAGATGATAAACTCTGAACAAGCTGAAGCCACAAGACCATTCCATAATCCAGATTGAGACCATGGTACAACCCATAAAGCAGAGTCATAAAAGACTTGCTAGCACCGTCAGATCCGGCACTTCGTTCAGAACGCCCTTTGAAAAGAAGAGTGAAGAGGCCATTCCATTGAGGACGAAGGCAGGACTTTTTGAACTTTGTCACAGTGGTTAGGGTTTCAGTGTACCCCATGTTGTAGAACATTGAGAAAAGCTGACCTGTTGCGATCGAATCAGGATTCAACATGGATTCTTCATAAGGCAGCCCCAGCAGAGAACAAAAACGAGTCGTGGAGATTGAAGCTTTCTGGTTAAGGATGTCGAAGTAAATCTTGTCTGCCCCTTTGTCGTACGTTGCAGAGGAATAGATCTGAGAGAGACAGGACATCGGGATGACTTTAACTGTTGTTAGGGCTTTGACGAGTGGGGAATATTTCAAGCATTCCACCACTTGATACATGTACGTATCGTAGAGAAACGGTGTTAGATCGATCAGCAAGTTCTGATTTGGCTTGATTGCGAGAAGAGTGGAGCGTGCAGTGGTTTCTTGAACAGAGGAAGATTCTGCCATTGATGAAGCTTGTCGAGGAAGAAGATGAACAGTGAAAATTGGATCGCGTGGTTTTGCTTGAGAGATTTGAAGTGTGGTAAAGAATAACCCCACAAAAATCAAACCCTTATATACGATTTTGTAGAGAGAGAAAAATCACAAGCAATGATTCCTTAAATCTGGGAAACGATGCCTAAAAAGGCTTGATTTGACAACTTGCAACCCCGATAAAGTAGTGATGACGCATGATGAGGAACGCTTCAAATTCTGGCGCCTTCCAAACTTATCCACAATTCAAATTATCAAGCGTTTAAACTTCCTGCTGAGTCACCGCTTGAACTGCCAATCAAATCTTTAATTTTATAATCACCAAAGGCGTTTTCTGTGACGCATCTCATTGTTTTGAGAATAACTGCAATACTTCGTTAAGAACCAAAGCTATAAATAGCTTATAAATAACCAAACAAGAATTTTGGAAAATACAAGATTTTCGTGCAAGAGAGTGTGAAAGATAAAGAGATAAATCAAACTATTTGTGGGAATAAGTGATGTCATTTAAGACACAAAACAGTGGATCCCGGGCACGGATCTCTTCCTTCAAAGTCAAGAGAGACTTCAAAGTGCTTGTTTGGATTCCCGTTGAATTACGATCAAGTACTTGTTAAGAAGCATTGAAAAGCATCTTTTATATATAAGGCTATTAAGGGTGGCTTTCGCTTCAATTCTTGATTTCGATACTTGATATAATACCGAAATAGAACGAAGTACTTGTGAGACCGATGTGGCCTGTTAAACAAGTAGTTAGGGAACATATTCAGTGACTTGGTGAAAATATTAAGTAGAAATCTCAAAAAAATAAAATCTGGATCCTTTGGGAAGAAAAGTCTTGGTAAAAAAAACATTTTCATAAGGATCTCTTAAAAAAAATAAAAAATAAAAGGAGATTTCAGTGAACATGCACAAAAAGTATTTTCGTTAATTCCAAGGGTGAAAACTAGAACATTTAATTGTTTACCGTCAATGCATTAAAGGTTTTGAATTTTGGGTTTCACTTGGCACATAGTGGCATGAAACCAAGATCATCAACACAGAAGTTGTGTAACCGTAAACCTCAGCGGTAAAGCTGAGAGTCTCAAGGGTTACAGAAATGAGATGAAATGTGATGGAGAAGATATTGGAGGTGGATAAAGGAGCGAATGTACCTCTGCTACAAAAGATGGACTAAGCAGAACAACTCTTAACTCAATTTGAGTAGAGTAAGGTAGCTCATGATTAGAGTGAATGTAACAGCCTGATTGGGAAGACAAGATTGGTATATATCAAGTCATTAAGGCTTCACTCAAAATCTTTTGAGGCTTGGGACAACATGCAGCAGCATGCTTCTAGGGACACCTAGCTAGTACATGGAAAAAGAATTATACCTGCCCCAACCCCATCATTGAGAATGATCTGTATACACAAAGTAAATAGAAAAGAAAAGGAAAGTATTTTTGGATTTCATATGATTTTCTGAAAAAGAATTAAAACAGAAAGAGGAAAATATTTTTGAATTTTATAAGTTTTTCTGAAAAAGAATTAAAACAGAAAGAGGGAAATATTTTTGAATTTTATAAGAACTAAAGGAAAAACATAAAATAAATTGCGAGAAAAGAATATACATACTATACAACTGAAACCATCAGTTAGAGATAGGAGGCGAACCGAGCCCGGTGAAACCGAACCCGAAATAGGCCGAGCGTTCGGTGCATTTCGGTTCACAAAAGAACCGAACCCGAAATGGACCGAGCGTTCGCTCTATTTCCCTTCCAACGTTTATTAAGACAAAAGTGATTTCGGTACAGATTCAGCTTCCATCATTCCTAAGCCTTGAAGGATTTTATTAAAACTTGCTTCAGGAAAAGCCTTAGTGAAGATGTCAGCCAACTGATCAGTGATTCTTACGAAATGAATTTCTACGTTACCATTTTCCACATGATCTTTAATAAAATGATACCTCAGTGCTATGTGTTTTGTCTTTGAGTGTTGCACTGGGTTATGACAAATCCTAATTGCACTCTCTGAGTCACAATATAGTGGGATTTTCTTCATGTTCAGGCCATAGTCTCGAAGTTGACTTTGTATCCAAATTACCTGAGATGTGCATGATGCTGCGGCTATATATTCTGCTTCGGCAGTGGAGAGAGATACACACGTTTATTTCTTGGATTGCCAGCTAACAAGTTTTCCATCCAGAAATTGGCATCCTCCAGTGGTACTTTTTCGATCCAGTCCACATCCCCCAAGATCAGCATCTGAGAATACTTGGACAAAGAACCCTGATTTGACTGGGTACCACAAACCGAGAGAAGTGGTTCGCTTCAGGTATCGAAAAATGTTCTTGACAGCTATCAGGTGAGGTTCGTGTGGATTTGCTTGAAACCTGGCACAATAACACACACATAACATTATGTTTGGTCGACTTGCTATTAGATACATAAGAGACCCTATCATCTGACGATAAAGGGTCATGTCAGCAGCCGGTTTGTCCAGAGAAGGAGTTAGCTTTGTGCCAAATGCCATAGGAACCTTTACTTTGGAATCACCTATCATTCCAAACTTTGCGAGCAAGGTCTTCGTGTAAGCCTCTTGATTAATGAAAATGCCTTCGGGTCCCTGTCTTATATTCAAGCCAAGGAAAAAGTTAATAGGACCCATTGAGCTCATTTCAAATTTAGTCTCCATCAACTTCCTAAATTCAGCTGTTAAGCTTGGATTTGTGGAACCGAAGATGATATCATCAACGTAAATCTGAACGATCATAAGGTGGTTACCCTCTTTTTTTTACGAAAGAAGGTTGGGTCAACCGAACCTTGTTTAAACTTAGACATTTTTAGAAATCTAGTCAGAGTTTCATACCATGCCCTCGGTGCTTGCTTGAGACCATAAACTGCTTTATCCAGAATGTAGCAGTGATCGAGATTCTTTTCGTTCATGAAACCCGATGGCTGCTCAACATATACCGTCTCTTCCAGTTCTCCGTTTAGGAAGGCACACTTCACGTCCATTTGGAATACTTCAAAGTTCTTGTGTGCAGCGTAGGCGAGAAAAATACGAACTGATTCCAGTCTTGCTACTGGAGCGAAGGTCTCTTCATAGTCTATGCCTTCTTCTTGACAGTAACCTTTCACAACCAGTCTTTCGTTGTTGCGTATCACATTCCCTTCCTTATCCATCTTGTTCCGGAAAACCCACTTTAAACCAACCACAGAAGCATCCTTTGGAGTAGGAATTAATCTCCACACTTTATTTCTTTCGAACTCATTGACTTCGTCCTGCATTGCCTGTACCCAATCGGAATGATCGAGTGCAGTTTTGACCGTCTTGGGTTCGACTTTGGAGACAAACGAATTAAACATGCAAAATTCAACTTTAGAGAAAAGTGCAGTTTGTTTCGCTTTCAGTTGTGATCGTGTAAGAACTTTTTCAGCCGAATCACCAATAATATGTGCTTGTGGATGATCTTTGGTCCATTTGATGAGTGGAGGGTAATTAGGATCATATGAGGGGTCCAATTCAGCATTTACTTCTTCTTCAAGTTCAGACTGAGTATCATCATCATTTAAATTCGCATTCTCCCCCTCGAATGATGATACTTCTTCAGTTTCAGGTTCAGAATTCTCCCCCTGGACTTGACTTTCGGTTGGAATGAATGAAGAAGAGCTCTCCCCCTGGAATTGTGAATCTTGGCTATGTTGAAACGACGAACCCTCCCCCTGAGTATTAGAACAATCTTTTGGAGGTTTGCTTGTTTTTGGCTGTTCGGGTGGTACTGGTTGTTCTTCTGCCATTTTCTGCGTCGTATCATCGATTATCTTCTTCAAGTTATCTACCTTATTGTCTGCAGCTTCAGATTCCGAATGAATAGCCTTTTCTGGTTCATCAAACAGTAGGAGGTACTGTTCAAAAAGATTTGAAATGGGTACCGTCACTTTACCAGAGATTGGAAAAATTTCCTCCACAGACCCTTTGGTTGTCTTCAGTTTCTTGACATAGTTATCATCGAAGGTAACATAATAGGTTTCCTCAATTTTCTTTGAACGCTTGTTGAGGACCCTATATGCTTTGGAGGTTAAGGAATAACCCAGAAAGATTCCTTCGTCTGCTTTCGCATCAAACTTGTTTCTGTGCTCCTTTGAATTGAAGATGAAGCATCTTGAACCGAATACGTGAAAGAACTTTACATTAGGTTTTCAGTTGTTCAAGATCTCGTAGGGAGTGATAGAGAAACGTTTGTTGAGATAAGATCTGTTCTGCGTAAAGCATGCAGCAGCAATGACATCAGCCCAAAAGTATAGAGGTAGAGAGGCGAAGCTCAGCATGGTTCGGGCTGCTTCACACAAAGATCGGTTTCGCCTTTCGACAATACCATTCTGTTGTGGATTGTACGGAGCTGAGAAATTGTGAGTTGTTCCTTTCTCTGCAAGAAATTCTTCAAAGTCTTTGTTCTTGAACTCCAACCCGTTGTCACTTCTTAGGTTACGAACTACCTTTCGCAGCTGAACTTCGACCTGCTTGATAAAGAGTTTAAGTTTAGGAGTGACCTCTGATTTCTGCTTCAAAAAGAATACCCAAGTAAACCGAGAGAAGTCATCCACTATGACAAGTATATACTTGTTACCGCCAATACTTTCGATTGAAGAAGGACCACATAAATCAATGTGAAGTAATTCAAGTGGTTCAATAATTTTTGTGTTGACTCGAGAAGGATGACTCTGTCGACTTTGCTTTCCCATTTCACATGCAGCACAAAGGTGTTCTTTATCGAATTTCAGAACATGAAGACCTCGAACATGATCCCCAAGCACCAGTTTGTTGATGTCTTTAAAATTCAGATGGGAGAGTCTTCGGTGCCAAAGCCAGCTTTCGTTTGATTGAGCCTTCGTTAGCAAGCAGATTGCTGGTTTCCCTCGTATGGGATTGAGATTCAGAGGGTACATTTCTCCTTTTCGCTTCGATTTTAGCAGAATATTGTTCGACTTCTTTTCAATAATCTCTGATCCCTTGTCATCGAATGAAACTTTTAGCCTGGTACCAACCACCAGTTGAGAAACACTGATAAGGTTGTGTTGCAAACCTTCAACATACGCTACTTTTCGTATCGAGAACTCGCCATTGGTAATCATTCCATAACTTTTGATCGTGCCAAAAGAGTTGTTACTGTACTTGACACTTCCACCATTTGTAAGGGACCGAAACTCCCTCAGTTCTTCCCTTCTTCCCGTCATGTGACGCGAGCAGCCACTGTCTATGTACCATTCGTCGTCAAACTGCTTGTCACCTATAACCTGCAAAAATTAAGCAGATTTAGGAACCCAAAGTTTCTTGGGTCCTCGTGAGCCTTTTACAGAACATGGAATTGCAAGAGAAACATCAACTAAAAATGTTCTTTTTGTTAAAGTTGTTTCATCTTTTCTTTTTAAGGTAAAAACTTTGATTTTATCTGATTTAGGCACTTTAGGTGGTGTTTTTGAGTTCGAGAATTTAACGTTAGGAGACTTTTGTTTATCAGCGTCAGGTCTAATTGACGTCTTCCTGGCGTCTTCTGGATAGAGCTTCCCTTTTCCCTTTCGATCATTCTGTGAGGAGTAGTGGAAACAAGAGAGATGAGATTTGGGATTTGAATTAAGGTTTTGGTCAATGCTCTTGCATGGTTGAGAGCCGAAACTACTTTCTCTTTTGTTCCTCTCACATGTTGATTTATAACCGAAACCACTCTTATGGTTTTTCTTATCATGAGGACCGAAACTGCTTGTTCGGTTACTATGCCTTTGTGGATCGAAACGCTGTTTTCGGTTGATTTGGTTCTGAGGACCGAAACTCTTCTTTCGGTTGTTTTGGTTCTGAGGACCGAAACTCTGTTTTTGGTTGTTTTCGCCATGTTGAGTACAGGAACCGGAGTTTGCCTTTCCTTCCTCCTTCGACTTAGAAGGTTTTTCATAGCGCACATAATTTGGGTTTTGAGATCTCCAGAATTGTTTGCTTTCAGTGAGATTCTTCTTGTACCTCAAATTTCGTTGATGCTTTCGGTCTAACACCTGTTTCGGATTATTGTGGATGTTGGACTTCTTCTCTGGTTTTTGAGTATGAGGCTCACTCTTTGGTGATGGAGTTTCGCTTGACACCTTGTTCGGTTCATCTGAAGGAGTTTTGGTACCGCTTGTACTAGGCACATCAAAACGTGTAGGATCATTGAGAGGTTGGGGCACATACCTTCCTTTTACTCTCCATGATGTTTTCTGAGACAAACCTTTTGTTTCATCGACGTTATCAATTGGTGCTGACCAGAAAAACTCATCACAGCCATCAACATTATCTTTTGCTACTAATGCTGTCAGTTCAGCTGTCTGTTGCTGAGTAACTCCATGAAATTTGTAAACCTGGTTTGGAGTTGTTTGAACCTTTTTATATACAACGGCTTTTTCTTAAAAATAACACTCATATCATCATCCTCATTGAATTCAGAAGAATTTTCAAAATCAATTTTATTTTCTGAACTCAATTTGGCATTCAAAGAGTCAAATTTCTGCACTGTTTCGGTTTTGATTTTCAATTTGTCATTTTCATCCAACAAATTTTTGAGCATGTCCTTATGGTCTTTTGACTGAATGAAGGACTCTATTTTGTCAAGACCAATTTTGTAGACGGGAGAAATATCATCAGAAGAAACAACGCTTTCACAGTTATATGCATCGGCATCGATTTCGTCCTCCTTTAACTCAAGGAAGGGCAAAATCATACGATGTATCTTCTTTCCTATTTCACAATCAAGATGCAATTGAGTAATATTGGTATATAACCGCTTAGCAATTAAACAAAAAACATTTCGTTGTTTCAAAAGCTTTAAATTATCTCTTTGCAAATAAATTGTTTCATCCCTAGACCTAATCAACTCCTTCTCCTTCTGCTCAATCCACATACGCCTCTCCTCACTCTTCGATGATACCCTGCTGATTTGATCAATTAGGTTAGAGTTTGTGACGTGAGTTTGAGATAAACTACCGCTTATACTAGAAAATTTTGATTTTAATCCATTTAGTTCTTTTTCGTAGTTAGTGATTGGAATTTGTAAGGAAACAAGAATAGATTGTACCTTCTTGATCAACTCATCATATTCGTTGATCTGTTCACTGACAGGTTTCGCTGCAAAGCACCTGTCCTCTCGTTCCTTTGCTTCATCCATTCCACCATCAGCGGTGTAGCTTTTCGCTTGTGACACCCCAGAAGTCACCATTAGACACTTTCCTGCAACATTCTCGCCTCTTTCTAGCAGAGCTCTGCTATGAGTAGGCTTCCTTACTTCTTCATCTTCTGAATCGGTTGACCAAACTTCAACACTACCGAACTCATCGTCAATAATATTTCCCTGCACAATAAGAGCATTCATAGTATTGTTAGATCCAGCTTTCTTCTTCCTGATTTCCTCCAAACGTCGTGTGAGGTTCGCTTCCTCATCCTCATCTTCGTTCTTCTCAGACATATTTCTCAGCATGCAGTCTTTGGCGAAGTGATTTTTACCTCCACAGTAGTGACAGTTAAAGCCCGAGTCACCTCCAAGTTTCGCTTCCTTCTTTGGTTCTTCGGTCTGAGAAACACTTTTCGGTTCCTCCTTTGCTTTCTCGGCACTGTATCTGCCTTTCCAGTTTCGGTTCTTATTTGTTGAGAACCTTCTCTTGATGAACTTCTTGGATTTGACACCATCAAGGCATAATCTTCACTTGTTAGATCATATTCTGAGAGATCTAAATCTTCTTCTTCCTCAGCAGCATTCTTCCCTTTGGAGATTAGGGCCAAGGATGCCATGCCAGAAACAACATTCGTTTCTTTAGTCAAGGCACTCTCATGCGACTTTAATATTCCCACCAGTTTTGCAAGAGAATAACTTTTGAATTGTTCATGTGCCTTTACTGTAGACACCACAGCCATCCAATTTGATCTAAGGCCATTCATGAATGTTACCTTCTATTCAATGACCTTCCTTTCAATCCCATGCTTTATCATCTTACTTAAGAGATGATTGAAGCGGTCGAAGGCTTGAACGAGCTTCTCTTCAGGCTTCTGCTTGAAGTCACCAAATTCTGAGAGCAACAATGTTTGGATTGAATGCTCAAGATCTTCATCCGTAGAGTACAATTCCTTCAGCCTGTTCCAAATTTCTTTTGCCGTTGTGCATGAGCTTACCAACCGAAACGTGTCCGATTGTAAAGCAAACCTAATCATCCTTAAGGCTTTGATGTTGCACTGAAACTTTTCTTCTCATCTTGGGGTATATCTTTCACGTCGCTGATGAGTTGATTGTACTCCTTTTGAGTTTTAACGATTCTAGAAGAGCTTGAGTGAGCGAATGGACCTACAGTGATCGCCTTCCAGATCAAGTATCCATTGTCTTCAGAGCCAATCACGTAGTCTTCAAAGTGATGCGCCCAGACCTCATAATCCTGAGTGTATAATATAGGAATCCTTGTCGTCGATCCTATGCTGTTGGATATATTGATTGGGTTTGACTGAGAATCATCCATGGATGTGTCGCCGTTTTTTTAAAACGTGCTTAAGATCAGACTTGTAAATAACGTTAGGGTAAGATCGAATATTTAAAGAACAACGTCAATAGCAGATGACGGCTCTAGTAATATCAATCAAAGTGGAAAACCCTAAGATCTTCTTCAACAGAAGATATGTGTATGAATTACACAGTCTCCTGCTCTGATACCAATTGATGAGTTGAAAAACTCTTAGATCGATTAGATCTTCAACAGGCTAAATAATAGAATATCAAACAAACACAGTAAACACAATATAGAATCAAATAATGCTTAATGATTCAAATGTCGTCACGCCTCAGCAGAGCTCGATGAAGAACTTCCACTGTAGAGGCGAGCTAGGGTTTGTAGTACAATACTTTGAATGATAATGAAAGCGCTTTCAATAAAGGATGCATGCATGCACCTTAAATACTAAACCCTAATAAACAAACATGGTTGGACAGGCCCAAACCGGATAACAAAACCGGGCTAAGGATCGAGCCCAAGACGCAACACTATTCGACCCAACAGGGATGTTTTGGTCGACATATGTAAGCGTGCCGGGGTTTCCGCCAAGAAAGAGGCTCCTGTGAATTTCCTGACTGACCGACAGAAGGAAGGTCAACCCTTAGGCCGGCTGATGTTTTGATTTTTGGATGGGTGGGAGGGAAACACGCATGTGTGGACCTTACAGAGGTATCCCCTCTCGTAACCTTGAGGGCTGGGGGTTTTACGACGGTACATGCTACATTAAAAGCTGCTACATGCAAGGTTACCAAACATGAGAAACCGTGCATGGAAAATCAACACACGTTCATACCATTTGCATTTGATACATTTGGTTTCCTTGCGCCGGATGCGGTGGAGCTTCTTAGTAGACTACAACGGATCATGCATAGCAATGTTATATCCCCTAGATCTATGGATGTAGTCTTCAAAAGAATTGGCTTTACCATACAAAAGGGCTTAGCGGCGCAACTTGTTGCCCGTTTGCCTTCTCATTCGTTGTATGATGATAACTAAAATGTTTTAATTTTAAATGCTTTATTGGATTCAACTGATTTTTTATTCATGTCAATTGTAAGATTCGTTATTGTTTTTTACTTCTTTCATGTTAGTTTTCTGATAAAAACTTAATTTATGTGTTTTAATTCTGATTTTTTGTAGATAACATGAAACTTCAACATAACAAGTATTGAAATCCATGTTGTTGGAGTCTAGAAAAAAAATCAAAAATCATTATCCTTGTTGGAAAACAATTCTGAAAATGATTTAACATCACAAGATCACAATTAATTGTTTTTGTTTCCTTTACTTGATTTTTTTTCTTATTTTTTCATAAGTTTAAAATAATGACATGTTGCCTGCAAAACATTTATCAGGTAGCGAGAAAAGGAAAAAAAGCGAACAACTAATACAATAAAAAAACGATATAAGGAGAAATTTATAGCAATGGTTCATTTAAAAAAAATAAAAAAGCCACTCTCTAGTATATTTTTTATATTTTTTACTATAAGGGTATATCTAACCTATACAAAAGCTCAATTTTTACACAATTTTTTATATAACTTTTTTAATTAACAAATTTCATTTTAATAAAATAACATATATTTCGAATTTGCAATATACAAATAATTAATTTGGTTATAATTTTATAATAAACATATTTTATGAAGTTTCACAAAAAAAAATTGTACATAAATATGTTAAGACCTAATTAATTAGTTGAAGGGTGTGCTTGACAAATTTATATAAGTTCAAAAAAAGAATATAGTTTACAATATTATTTTTGCTATAAAAAGTTGTGTTGGGTTGGAAATAGTCTAAGGGCCTCATTTATTTATGTTGCTCGAGGCCTTAAAATGGATTAGAACGACACTACCAATAGCCACAAAACAAGCTTAGAAGCGATCAATCACATCAGTTTTGATGTAAGTGTAAGTATGCGGGTTGGTTCGCCTAAGGTTATGTAAGTAAATAGGCATGTTGTTAAAGCTTTCTTCGTGCTTACTCTCTGAGAAACTCAACTTCAAGAAATTATTAAAGAAAATTACGGATGATCGGAAGTAAGCGTCTATGTATATGCAGACACATATATATGTAGGGGACAAAATTTGAGTTTTCTAATCTGGAATAACTGCCCGGAATGGGTGGTCGAAACGTGTATGAGCCTGACAATCATACATAGATTCCTATTTCTAATAGTGGTATTCCGGAATGTATGAAGATTCTTACAGTACTAGAAAAATACCATTTAATGACACATATTACGTGTCATAAAAGGGTACAGATGACACACAAATGTGTGTCAAGGCTCATACATTTAATGACACAAATTAAATTTTCATTTAATTTCTCATAATAGAAAATAAAATATCATATACAAAAAAAACAATCCATTGCACATAATTTAATGTCATACAAACAATCGTTCCAATAGCAGACGAATGTAATACATCAAATGAGAAAGAGATGAAAATCATCAACAAATCATAGTTGAACTAAAAGAACTTATTGACCACATTCACGACATCCGAGTTAATTTGCTTGATATTATGCACATCTACAAGACCTACAAAATTTGAATCATGCAACCATTAGATTCACATAAACTAGCAAACCCCATTCAAATGGATCAGACACTTCCTTTAAAATATCTAATAGAGGCAAAAGGGTACATGTTTGACACTTCCTTTTATCAAAATCAGATAGAATAAATTCAAGATTCTTGCCCCAGAATTATCAACATGTTTATCATGAACTTAAATCTATCGGATGAGTTAAGCATAATACAATAGAGATAACATAAGACATCTTGTCAGATAAGTGTAATACATTTGCTACAATAGTTATAAATAGAATTTTCAAATTCCGACTTGAAATTATTATGCTTCACAGATGTCTAGATGCTATAAATAGTTTTATCTATATTGACCTTCTCTTGCGGAGTTCTACATGCATATTCTTTTGTAGAAAGATGTAGCTGCAAGGACTACACACTAATGCAAACTGAATATATTTAAAAGGTTATCTCATTTGTTGTAGGGACAACTCCGTATTTTAATTACTTTCTACCAAGAAGAGCATTTATGAAAGTTGATTTTCCAGAATTGAATTCAACCTATCAAATCATGACAAGATGAAATCTTAGTGAAAATCGTAGCAAACTATTAATACTACTTACTTAACAACAAGGTCTACATATATCATAATATAACTATGAGGTTAAAGTTTAACAATAGAAAAATCTTAGAAATTTACTACGTTGCAAATTCCCCGGTTTTAAATGAGTATTTGAAAGTAATTTTGTAACAAAAAAATATAATAAAATCATTTGAAGTTCAGAGCTAATACAAATTTATACCCGCAGAATCAGAAGTTGTTCAAGTTCAGCATATAATTACCACTATAACCAGTAAGAATGGCTCGCTGTGGTGTGAAAGAGCGTCCCTGAGAAGTGAATCTTGATTAACCCAAGCTTATTTCAGGATAACAGAATGTGATAATTACCAGTTGGTGCTTTGTTATGTATTCATCAATTCTTTCATTGTCATTGGCCAGAAGAAGAACCAATACCTGGATAAGAACGAAAAAAGAACAATCATATTAGGTTAAAATTAAGAAAAAATTTGTAGGTGGTGAGTTGGAATCAATACAAACCTGAGTATCCTCAGAGAAAAAACTTATCACACATTCAATCTCTAAGGATCTTGTCTTATTGCTAACTTTTAACCTTTCGATATCTAAGACGAATGTTCTACCCACCACAAAAGAAAATATGTGTGTCTCTACTAACTTGTGGATCAACATGAATCCTTGTGAGAATTACAATTATTTTCTTTATCATATTTAATCACCAATTCTACATGGGTTCCAGTTGAAGGTAGGGGTAAAGATAAGTATATGAAAGGGTCAAATAAAAAAAATAAAAAATACTTTTCTTTTACCTTTGCATATGCTGAGTAATGGCCACCACCTGAGACGGTTGTGGGTTTTTATCGACTCCAAGAAAGAAATAACAGAAAAGCATATAAAAGAAGGAAGACCAACACCAAGAAAAAAAGATGAATGAAACTAGAAAAAAGTGGAAGAAAAACGTACCTATAGCTGAGAATCGAAGGTCTCCGGCGTAGCTGTGGGGTGTGACGGTCTCCGGCCGGTGGTGGCTTCACAAGGAGGCGATGGCTAACGGCGGCGAGCAGCGTCGCTTGAGGAGCCAACGATCAAGATAAGTAGATGGAGGGTCTATGATAGGTTTCGTTATATAATATGGAGTGTGATATGTTGGATTAGGGTTTTAAGAGAGAAGGAATGGAAGTAATTTTGGGTCAATGTGATTATCAATGGGTAGAAGGGATTTGTAGAGAGAAGGAGGGAGAGAATTAAGGTCGATCTGGTGGGTGGAGAGAGTGCAGAGGTAGAGGAAGGCAGATTGTGATTTTAGGGTTCAATGGTGGTGGTGATGGCTTAGAGTTTGTAGAGAGAATGGAGCGATGGAATGCAGGTCATGCGTGGGTGAAGATCTAGAGGAGAAAGTGCAGAGGAAGAGGAAGGCGGGGTACTTCAAATTTATAAAACGACATTTCTACATGACACCCGTTTAATTTAAGTGCCCTCTGTGTTTGAATTTTTTTTGTTGGACACTTAATTTTAGGGCACGCATAAATGCGTGTCCTCTATCCTTTAAATTTTGGAAAGCTGACATTATTTTTAGGACACTCGCGAAATACGTATCATAAATCCGTGTGTGTCAGTGTTCACGTGTCATTAAAACTCTGTTTTCTAGTAGTGTTATTTCAGACCAGAGCTCCGAAATGAGCACCCCTACTCTAGGATGCTCTATTTCAGAGAAAGTGGTCAAGCAGCACTCTAGAATAAATACACTGACTCCGGAATGCTCTATTCCGGAGAAAAGTGATCAGTTTAAAAAAAAAAGTAATAAACAAAATTAAGTTGGTTATTATTATTAAATTACTCGTTTATATGGGTTAGTTTACTCAATTTTCCTATATTAAATCATTTGTCACTTCATAAATTTATTCCACTAAACTAAGAGCGTCCAAAATGGTGATTTCAAAGGAAGAGTTGAACGAGGTGGCAAGTCAATTTGTCATTCAATGGATTAAACTCTACCTTAACGAGATGCCACAATGGCATTCAATGGATTTGGAGTTCAATGGACATTGAACTCTTTAATGGGAAAAAGTAAAGTTTTTAATTCTTAAATATATAGTATAAATTAGCTTTTGTAATTTTCTATTGAACTTTTAGAGTTCAATGCATTGTAGAAAAAAATTGATAAAGTTGTATGGAATGTAAAAAATTATGTGACAATCCATTCAATTCTAGGAAGTTCAATGCATTATGAATGCCCTAAAAGATGGTTATAGGCTTATAGCTATTGTATAGTGGATGATGAGAACGAAAATATCATATGGAGAAGATCCTTTTGATACAATGGAATTATCATTACTCATACCAAAACTGGAAAGTTTAAGAGACACGGAGAAAGAGAACATACTTTTTAACTTTCATAACTTGTCGATAAACACATAACTATCCGAGAAATTAACACATAATTCATAAACTTACAAATTACCTCATCATTTACTAATGCTTTCTCTGAAATTAATTGTTGTTGACATTGACTCATCATTTGGTAGCATAAATATATTTGTGCTAGAGTTCACTTTTCCAAAAATCATTTGAACAGCTGACGACACATGTGATGTTCTCATACCTTCCAACGCCATGGCTACTTCCTTCATTGTTGGTCTGTTTCTTCCATTAGCATCCAAGCATCGACTTGCTAAGTCAGCTATGGCCAAGAGCTCATCCCTAGAACCTTCCTTCACAACCATTGCATCAAAAATAGACATCACATGGCCTTTTTCCATGGCCAGCATAAAGTGTGTAGCTAAATTTCTATTTTCACCAAATCTTGTAAATGAAATTGGCTTTTCTGTTGTCAAAAGTTCTAGCAAAACAACTCCAAAGCTATAGACATCACTCTTTTCGGTGAACTGACTGGTTTGGAAGTACTCTGGATCCAAATAACCAAATGTTCCTTTGACTAAGGTCGTGAAGTGAGTTTGATCTATTGATACCAACCTTGATGTTCCAAAATCAGAAACCTTGGCTCTATACTTTTCATCCATAAGTATATTAGTGGTCTTAACATCCCTATGATAGATTGGAATAGAAGTTTCAGAATGTAAGTAAGATAGTGCCGCAGATACCTCTACAGCAATTTGTAATCTCAAGTTCAAAGAAAGTGGGAAGTCATTAGTATGGCCTTGAATAAGTTCGTACAATGTTCCATTTGGGATGAATTCAGAGACAAGTATAGGAACCTCTGTCTCAAGGCAACATCCCAATAGTTTGACCACATTCCTATGATTAATTTGTGAAAGAATGACAACTTCATTGATGAATTGCTCTAGTTGGCTCTCATCAACAACTTTTGATTTCTTAACTGCCACAATCCTTCCATCTGATAACATGCCTTTATACACTGTGCCTTGACCTCCTCGTCCAAGAATTCTGTTATCATCAAAATGGTTAGTCGCCTTCTCCAACTCAGTAGCGGTGAAAAGTATGGTTTTATCAACTAAACTAGTATCAGTTGCTTCTCGTTGTTTAAGAAGTAGGCCACCATTGTGTTTGAAAAACTTCTCTCTCCGTCTCTTGGTTTTTATTTTATTGATTAGTTTGTACAACTCGAAGATGATCTTTGCTAGGAAGAGCAACCCTATGGATATGCTAATACCTGAAAAGAGGCAAATACAACAAAATTATATTACCAATTTAAATTGTTCATTATAGTCAACATTTCAAATTAAAGGAATCTGGGATTTTAGAATAGATATATGTATTACAATAGAAATATAGAATGAAAAACTCGATTGAATAGAATAATCTGTTACATAAGAAATGTACTTTTCCCTGTAGATTAAATTTATTTACTAGTGGAATGGGGTTTTATTAAGGAAATATAATGAATTACAATATGAGCCATTATATTTCTGTTAGAAAATTTGGTCGATGAGAAAATCGTCTCCCATTATCATGCATGGAAGATAAGAAAAATATTGACAATTTTAGGTAAATAATGTATCAATGTTTTTGTTTTTTTAAACGAAAATCTAATCTACTTTTATTCTACATCTAAAATTCACCGATGTTGCAAATGAGACTTGAATCCCGGACCTCATAATAGAAAGAAAAAATACTTATGTCCGTATGTGCATAGAGCATAGAAAGTTTATATGAACACCAGTAACCATTATATATTACGGAGTATACTTCAGAATAAGGTTATCAAGAAAAAAAATATAACAACGAGATTCAAATCTACTGATTCAACTGCATGATTATTTTTCATTACTATTAAAATGATCACATATAATTGTTTCACAATTTGTAAACATCTTAAAGAAGTCCCTTAACATGTGCTTACTGATTCAAGTCTTGCTTCGGTGTAGATTTAGGAGGTATAGGTGTGTTAGTTAAGTCCTAGAAACATAAGTTTTAAACATCGATCTTAATAAATTTCAAAGGAACATGTAAGGTTTTATACTACCTATCTAGCAGTGTTGTAATATTTTCAATTGTATCAACTACAGCCTATTTACCTTAAAGCCCAAGTTTGAATAAATTTATCAATTTAATTCAATTCAAGCATCAATTATGATGTTTTATATGTATCTCCTAGGATCAGAGTATATTACCTAGAATAACACCTATCGGTGATTTGCTTCTTGAAAGATCTTCGGTTCTATATACGGAAGGATAAACACAAAAGAAATCCCACCCGGAATCTATATCATTCACATCTCTTTCATCATACTGGCAGATTCGTCCAGAATCCCGACACATTTTACAGCTTTGAAATTCTAAATTCACATAACACAAAGCGTAATTAAGTTGCCTGGACATACACAATTAACGCGAAAAGAATACACAAACTTATATACCTTGGCATTGATTGTGCAAATAAGGGTTTCCTTCTCGTCCAACACCACAGTAGCACTTCTTAGAACTCACGTAACTACCGTTACCCAAATCCAGCGTTAGTCTCCTGACCTTTCCTTCCCAACAATTTGGTATTTCATTGTGTTTTAGGGTCCACATAAGTGATATTGGAATAAAAGAATTATTCTTGACACGATAATCTTCATACACTTGGTCATCATATATTTCATCCACCAAAAAGGCAGACCCACAATGTCCACCTCCATCAAGCCTTTGTAAACGCGAAAGATCCACAGTGTAGGACTGTAAATAATGAGGAATTGTAGTTTGACAACTGATGCCAGAATAATTATTTTCTTCACTGATTGATTCATTGAGGCAAGTAGTTGAACATCCAGTGAAATGGTTCTGATCGTCCAAGATAGCAGCATCACCACACCCCTCAACCACGAATATGTTATGAGTTTTGGAAAATAGGAAGGGGCTCTCACCAAGGTCGACACTTGGGATAAGAGAGTTATTCTTCAATGGATTCGGGCAACCAGAGATTGTTGGGACCTTAACTGTGACTGTTTGCTCTTGCAAACTCACACTTGACACCTCCAGGTTGTGGAATGCAGATAGATATGGTTTTGAAGAGTTGCAATCAATAGCATACCATTCGTTCACAGAACAGTTTGATCCAATCCCAAAAGGGAATGGAATCTCGATTCCCCCACAACTATCTTTGCATCCTGTCTTGGCGTAATCAAGAGCTTCTGTTGATGCTGTTGATAATAAGATCGAGATAACAATACGAAAAACTTGAAGTTTCTTCATTTTTGTTAACTAGGTAAGGTGGAATGATGGCAGCAAGTATCTGGACTATGGAGGGATGAACGTCTAAAGATGACTGAAGTGGTCAAAAATGCCGCGTGATTTTATTATTTTCGTGGAAATGTAGATCATTGTTGACTTTAAATCAACGATGCATTTGTTTTTGTTTATTTTAAAAGAGATATCTTTGAAAAAGTAATATATTTTTTCAAATTATTATTATTATATAGCACTATAATTTTTTTATATATTAATTATTAAATTGTATTCAAATTTTAATTAGTAGATTATAATTTAAAAAATATACTTAATTATGACCATGGTTAATTATGAAATTGTCGCTAATACTCGTGTGTTGCCTCTAATGAGTCGTCGTATGACACTACTAGAAAACAAGGGTTTTACCTACGAAAAATACATAAGAAAAATTGTAACACCCGAAAATTTCAAACCAATTTAAACTTTCAAAAACAACCCTAGTTCCATTAGTTATTACAAAAAGGTTTCCAAATAGTTTATTATCAGAGTATCCCAAAAACAGAATCATAAAAAGTGAGGAGCGGTACGATCACGCATTTGCCTTGCCACGTTCTCCTGATGTACCTGAAACAATAATCGATAAATGTAAGCTCGAAGGCTTAGTGAGTTACCCCCAAAATGCTCGTACACACATAACCATACACATACAACAATGAACAACATACTATGTGTCCAATCAACCATCGGGTTGGAATACCCCAGGCCCTCAACCATCGGGTTGGAATGCCAACATACTACGAGTCCAATCATCCTCGGGACGGAATACTCTCGGCCCACAACCAACGGGTTGGAATGCCCACACTCCTATACATACAACAACTACTATGGGTCCAATCATCCATCGGGATGGGATACCCCGGGCCCTCAACCATCGGGTTGGAATGCCAACCTACTACGACTCCAATCATCCTCGGGATGGAATACTCTTGGCCCACAACCATCGGGTTGGATTGCCCACATACTATGAGTTCAATCATCCTCGGGATGGAATACTCGCGGCACACAACCATCGGGTTGGATTGCCCACATAACCAATCAAACATGTGCACCTATATCAGATAATCATAAAACAGTCTACCAGACAACATACTAGGGCCCTATCATCCTCGGGATGGAATACCCTCAACTACCATATCAAGCATGTGCACATATAACAGGTAATCTCCTATTAACATACAGATAGTCAGACCAACTACATGTCACTAGGTATAACCACATCCGATTTACGCGGATACCGATCTAACAGATCATACTAGCATATAATCATCCTATCTACCAGGATACCGTACTAACATATCATAACAGAGACCATTCCAAATAACAGAGCAAAGGGCCGGCCTTGGTGCCTTAGACCCTTGGGTACAGTGAGGATAACTCACCTCGCACGTAGCTCGGAAGGTAGTGTCAAACTCCTCCAAATGTAGCTCCAACTCCAACACCTATATTCACCCATGTCCTTTGCTATAAATCGCCAGTTTATCAAAATACCCTCAGAAGTCAACTGGTCAGCCCTTGGTCAAAGTCAAAGTCAACTGTCAATGTCAATGTCAACAGTCCATGTTGACCTTAACTCGTCGAGTACCCCTAGCTACTCGTCGAGTTCCTTGCATAACCTGCCTACCCGTCGAGTCACTCGTCTGACTCGCCGTGCCCAAGGCATTCTTCATCGGACTCGCCGAGTCGTTCATACAACTCGCCGAGTCTACGACAATCTTCATCGGACTCGTCGAGCCGTTTATCGCACTCGCCGAGTCCCTTCAGTCCTTCATTCATTCAGACGATTTTAAGCAGCTTCATAGCTCCAAACAGTAGATCTAGGCTCCCAACGCATGTTTATCACGTAAAGTTGCAATCTTTACGTGCATGCAAGGTGATAATGGCTCAATACAAGCTAGAGAGAGGGTTCAAGACAAGAATGCTCACATACATGCAAAAAGGCTGATACTTTTTGCCTCCATGGACCAAGGCAAGTCTAGATATGAAGTTGCAACCTCAGATCTAGTCCTAAAACCCGAAATGCATCCTAAACATGCTAAATAGCCCCAAATCATCATCCATGATTAGATCTAGAAGGGAAGAGCTCAAGGAAACGACTTGTTACCTCCAAAGTGTGCCCAAGCTGAAGTAGATTCTAGATCTACACGAATTCCTTGATGCTAGCCTCTTGATCTACAAGCTTCCTTCACCAGAATCACCTTCCAAAGCTCAAAAACTCTCACCAATGGCTCACACACGATTTTAGGGTTTACTGACTCTCAAGGGGTAACAAAGAGGCTGGGGTGAGGACATAAGGTCGTTTAAATAGGGTGCAAACCCTAAAATTTAGGGTTTTCTCTTCCCAGCACTGACTCGTCGAGTCCAGCCGCCGACTCGGCGAGTCGAGTCACTTAACACGTGCCCAACACCCACTCCGACTCGATGAGTTAAGATACCTACTCGTCGAGTCTACTCCTTTATTTACACATAGCACACCGAAATTATATTCCTGAATTTGGGATGTTACAACTCTCCCCCACTTAAATTAGGCTTCGTCCTCGAAGCCTGCTGCAGCACACAATTTCAGATAACACTCCTACATTGCAGCCTCCGGTCTCCCAAACCAGCCCAAATCTCTTCAGGCGCTACTACCGCGTCCCTTCTAAGGACAACTCCTTCCTGTCATGAACACACTTTCGTGACTTGCGAAAGTTAGATACTACTATAATTCACCGGGCTCTCTCACAGGACTAATCTATCTTCCCCTTTCTAAAACTGGCAATAACCCGAGTAACTTGCAATATTGGAAACTCATCCTGTCCCCTTCCTGAATCTAGTCCCTTTCCGCGCTGACAGGATGATGCATCCTTCAGCTTCCGCGCAACTCCCATGAACAACTAGCTATATCACATAAACGCTCATACCTGGCCCAATCAGCCTCAGGCTGGAATACCAGGTACGCCTACGACGGGTCCAGTCATCCCAAGGATGGTATACCCTCGTATCCTCACACATGTTTGGCCCAATCAACCTTCGGGTTGGAATACCAAACACATCAGGTCCAATCCATCATAGGGTCCGGTCAGCCCCATGATGAAATACCCTAAATTGGAATACCACCACATTCATAACCCATGTCTACAACCATACTCAGAATCCAAGGATTTATCCTTGCATCTCCTTCAAACTTCTCTGATTCGACATAACCGAGCACAGCTCGCCCAAATCTCGACAATATGTCCAATCCGAATGCGCTCCTACAATAGACATAATCACACCATCTCTATGCCCACAGCCTATGACTGGAACACCCTTACGTGGTCCTCAGCATAGGTCTGGATTGCCTCTGAGCCCACATCATGAGTCTGGTATGCCCTCCCCGGCCCTCAGCTCATGACTAGAATGCTCCCGATGACCGATCGATACTACCGTCGTCACTTCAGTTGCCAAACACTCCGACCCTGCAGGTATCTACTTTCCTTCGCCACTCGAAGGGCCTAATCGACGCTGATCTCATCAACGAACAATATACGATACAAAAACTACTACCACACACGAATCACGATAACTCAAACCATCAACAACATACCCACCATTACCGGCCAACCAGCCCGACACTCATATCTAACCCATATCACCCCCTTCGGGTTAGAATACCAACATGTCTAATCAATTCAACTATCGAGTTGAAAATTTTCAGGGTTTGTTGGCCTACCGCCTCAATCCTACCGCTCCCTTCGAGCCTCCGTGCCTACGACTTATAGTCGGCCCGCACCGGGTATCTTGGCCTACTGCATAGAGCAGGACCGCCTCAACCCCATCCAAATGCCATAAACGATCAAGAAAAGGTCTAACCCTGTTCCCAGAAACTGAATGACAGGATATTCAAATCCCAAACCTTCCCATAACTAACTAATACCCATTCGGATTCACTCTCAGTCCCCAAGTGGAGTATTACCCGATCCAAGCAGATGAAACCTCGGAGACACTCCGAACTGATGGAATCACCAAGATCCTTTGAACTCCGCCCGACCACTAATAACAACTTCCAATCAACCAAAACACACCGGAGTTCTCAATATACCAGACCGCCTTATTGCACCCCTCTAGTAACCGTCATCCAAACTGCATCATGCAGCATCTTCCAGAGCAAACGCCGCATCAGAGAATTTCCAATTCTCCCCCACTTAGAGCACTAACTATTGTCTATTGGCGGCGAAGCTGGTACGCGACTCAATTTTCCCTATCCGAGGCAACGAACTTCAAAGAATCCGAGCTCCTACTGATGATTTCTAAATCCCTGAATCACGGCTGCTCGTCCTGGTCTGGCGATTTCTCTGTCCTACCTCTTTCTCTTGTATGCACTACTGGATCCTACCCATCTAAGATCTCTTAACAATACATTCCCCCTAGCATCTCCTACGCCCTAATAACTCATGCAGAAAGAAACGGAAACTCATAACTCAAATATGAACAAAAGATAGGAAGAAAGACATACCGGTCGTCACCTCTGGCGCTGTCCCGGTCTCCTCGGCTATAAGCTGATAGGCACGCCCTTGAGCCCTCGGAGGCTCTGCTTTACCCTGACTCCCATCAGTAAGCCTCAAGGTGTCTGGTGCTTGAGCATGCGCTGGCCTGGCAGCCAAAAGAGGACACTGGGCCTTCATATGGCCCACCTGCTCGCAATGATAACAAAGTCGGACTCCAGCAGGTGGAGTCTACTATCTGCAGTCCCTGGCTATGTGACCCTCCTTGCCACACTTGTGGCACCCAGAAGAAGACCCACAACCTCCATCATGCACCTTGCCGCACTTCCCACAAGTGCGACTCCTCTGACTTCCCTGTCGATAATCAGTGGCCCTCAACCGTTCCGGCGCAGGCTGTGACTGCACCGGGGCCTGTCTCTGCTCCCTCAGCTGGAGCTCAATCTCAAACTCGCGCCGCCTGGCGGCCTCCTGCAACTCCAATAAAGTATCACATCTCAGTGTGGACACAAACTGTCTGATGTCCCTCTTGAGCATGCTCAGATACCGGGTCATCTGATCCTGCTCCGAAGCAAACTCAGGGAAAAACATCGCCCTCTCCGTAAACATCCTGGTGATCTCCGTCACCGACTCTGAATCCTGTCTCAGCTCCAAAAACTTTTGAGCCAATCTTTCCCGCTCTACCCGCGGAATATAACGAGTACTGAAAATATTCTGAAACTGATCCTAAGTCACCGCAACTCACTGCGCGTCAGAGTATGATCCCGTAGTCAACCTCCACCAATCATTCGCCCCGAGCCTAAAAAGGTTCAAAGCACACCTCACCCTTTGCTCAGCAGGGCATTAACACGTGAAGAAACATCCGTCAACATCTGACAACCATCTCATAGCAACGATCGGATCCTGAACCCCGTCGAAGGTAGGGGGCTTCGTATTATCGATGTCCCGGTACTGGAAGCCCCTTCCGGCTCCTCCCCCTGTCGCTGCTACAGCCGATGTAGCTGCCGCGGCAGCCGTCTCAGTAAGAGCTGCATAACGATCATCGAAGTACTCCATCATAGCGGTCTTGATAGACCCGAACATTTCCGGTAACTGAGCCCGGAACATAGCAACAACCTCATCAAACAGGATTTCATGAATCATGGCATCCAACTCATCTGTCCTCATCTAACCAACGACCTCGGGTGGTACTGATCCATCCTGACCACCCTCTCCTAATCCTGATCCCGATCCGGATCCCGCCCCGAAACGTCTCGGAACCACCATACATAAAATATAAGAGGAAGATATCAGACAATCCGCCTAGATAACCGGGGACAAACTCCCTTCTAAACCCTAGGGGTTGTGACTTCCTTGCTACGCGTATGGGTCCTGTGCTTTCAGTAGTACGGGCCCATACTACCTTCCACACCTACCCATATTTGTCTCAAGTATCATCATAACACCCTAACACTATACATGTACACACATACTGGTTGCTCGACCTCACCCCTAGAGGAAGGCTAAATATCACATAACTGGCCTCTCGGCCTCTCACGACCCACCCTACCACCAACTGCCACACGACCCTCCATTGGTGCTAGTTAACCATTGCATGAATACAATCACATACCGCACGACTTAAATAATCTTAGGCCAAATGATTCAATCCTACAACGGTTGGACTCAGACAAGAGTTGCGCAGTAGGACTGAATCCCTTACCCTAAGACCATTTAACCCCTATAGCATGTGACTTAGAGTATTCACCCAATAGATAGTTCACACACGAAAGAGTCATACAACACTCGATGAGGTACTCTACATAAGATAAGGCATCAATGGTCACACAGTTCTATCATACAATTCCTGAGGATCCCTATCTTATCACTAGCATGCTGTTCTAACATATTACATAATCAAATAACTGTATGGTATTTTGGTGTCTACTTACTGGCTCCGGCTGATCGTACTGTTGGGTTTTAGTATACTACAACATCCTATGGTGCACATACAACCCTAAATACCTTGGATCTATGTTTTCTCTATTATACATGCAAATGGTTTCCAAGGAATTAAACCTATAACTAGCATGCATTTGACATAAACCATATAATATACTAGTTAGGGAAACATACCTTTTATGTGGCTTGAAGTCTTGATGTATTTGGCCTTAAGAGCTTAGCACCAATAGTATGAAATGCCTCAAATGGAATCACAGCACACCTAGGACAAAGGTGGCTCTTGAGAGAGAATTCCATGCACCAAAACACCTCCATATTTCTCTAAGAAAAGAAGTGGTGATTTTGGCTATGGAGTAACCTATTTATATGTAGGATTCCAAGGGTCATGGGTATAACCCATAATCCATACCCATGGGTTTTATGATCCATGGTTCATGTGGCCCAACTCTTTATGTATCCATACATAAACTTGGTCTAACATGGATCATAAGCCTAACACATATAAATATAACTAATTATCATAATTAGTCCCCGTAGATTTAATTAGTCTCTTTTGATCACTAAATTAATTCCAAATTAATTCTTGATCGATACTAATTAAAACATATGATTTCATATTAATATATTATAACTTATAATATATTAATAAACCATAAATAACCTTCTCTCAAAAGTCCATCCTAACAAATTGTCCTGATGATATGCAACCCAAATGGACCATGCTACTCTCGGGTCAAGTACATACCAATAATAGTTATGGACTTAGACATTAATCCAACAGTCTCCCACTTGGATAAGTCTAAAACTATTATTGAGTATGACTTCAAAACCTAACTGGCAATCGTAGCTCTTAAAGCTGCTGTCGAACTCTGACCTTGTCAATAACTTGTCCATTAGATAAGGGATCATATATTCCTCCATTCTAGATATCATATGGACCGAGACATGGATTATAATCATTCTCTCTGTCCATTTGTTGTTTCCCGATTTTCGATTTACGATGACTGACTGATTGAACAAATCAAATTAGTCCTGGCTTGGCCAAGCACTCACATGTGTCATCGCTAAATCATCGAGGGGCCCACATATATCGCTTTTATCCCGAAGGTAAAAGGAATGGATAAACTTCGACTCATATGGCTTGTTCTACTACTTGTTGAATCATACACAAAGGCACGTTTTATAACATCGAGTTACCAAATGCGTTTTCGTGCAATCAATGTATAACCAACTCATAGTAACACCTCATATCTCTAGGTTTGAAGAATATAAGATATTATCGTCTCATGATCACTCGTGATAAAATCCATGAAGTGATTCAAATGAGCGCGGGTTGAATCCAATACTCAGAACTTATGAGCACTCATGATTGTTGTAGCACCACTTTGTCCACCAACTTGGACCTCTACAAACCAACCCATGACAGTCTTGATTCATATCTACTTCCAACATATCACCGACTGTGGATGGTTTGAATAACTTAATCATTCAGGAAGAGCGACTTAGTTATTCTGGAAGTCAAAACATGCAAAGTGAAACACAAGAATAAATGAATCAAATATGGTATCAAGCCCTATGAATATAAATAAATACTTTTATTTATCACCATACTGATTACTCATTATTCATTGTTTCGGTTTTATCAACTTTATACTTG
The DNA here is from genome assembly GCF_052849685.1 of Lactuca virosa. Taxonomy (NCBI): domain Eukaryota; kingdom Viridiplantae; phylum Streptophyta; class Magnoliopsida; order Asterales; family Asteraceae; genus Lactuca; species Lactuca virosa. Next base: position 183,756,827 of record NC_136427.1, on the reverse strand, counting down.
AATTAAAAACACTAGTTGTCCCATGCTCCAAGCATGTACACTATGTTTTTCTTAAACAATAGCTTTGCCATACACCAAGTATGCACTCTATGTTTGTCTATGATCCTTACTTTGTGAAATAAACCAATTGAATATAATTTCAATGATTCTAATTTCACACTCCCAAATCCTTATCGAAAAATGTGAGAATTTCAAATTCCTATCATTTATCGAAATCTGTTTAGATTTTAAACTTATATGCACTGACCCTCCTGTAATGAATATGTACAAAGTCACAAAGACTTGTCAACAATCATTATAAAGTATTCCAATGGATATCAACTCCATGGAAACTAAGTCTCATATTCAAAGTACATTGCTTTGGACATGCTTCTTGCATTAAGTTTTCTAATCTTACACAGATAACTTCCACCTATGGAGACAACTCCATATTCTCATTTTGACTATCACTTCTGAATAAGAGATGCCTCTTTTCAGAATATGTCAATATAGTCCTTCCAAAATTAGCACTATACTTCCAACTGTCCCTGAGCAACCAATCTTTGGTAAACCTCAGATTGTCCTCGACAATTGCTTAATCATTTTAGTCATATCCAATTCTAGACCTTTTCCCTTCTTAATGCCTCTGGGCATTTGGAAAAATTTAGAAATGACAAATATTATAGCACATGCAATCGATCCTGTACCCAAAGCAAATGGTACATGATTCATGATGTCTCATATAAAGACATGATTCTAGACCAGTCTTTTGCTACAATATTTTTATTTGCCATGTTTTCAAAATTTGACTATGAAGAGGGATGCCGTAATCATAATCGAATTTTGAGAACGCAATATATAGAATTTCCTTAAGTTGAACCAATCCAACATGAAATTCATATATATATTCTTGACTAAAGATGATTAAGGTCTCAATCTAAGCCTTTAGAATTGAAATGAAGTATATCCTCTCCCTTAATTATAGCAAAACAACTTTTTCAATCCCTGCAGCCTCACGAATTGAAACTTTTGTTTTCTATAATTAACATTGCTAACTTGCAACACTAACAATAATTATCATGCTCCCACTAACATGATGATTATTAGCATAACACTTATGCTCCCACTAGATTTGACATGTACTCAGAAATCAGCTGGACTTCTAGAAATCAATACTTTATTGACTTTCTTACCAAAGTTCAGATTTTTGATACGAGATGCTTTGATAAAACTTTATCAAAATCATACACCTTTCCTTAGATAGCATGCATGTGTGTCTAAACAATTTCAGAACTATGAAAAGGGATGTCATAATCATAGTCTCAATTGTTTAGACCTTTTGCCATCTGCTTCAAATCTACTTGGTGGAAGTGTTTCTTCACCATCATTTTCATGAATCGGAGAGAAACCTTATGACCCTTAGATTTTATGGTGTATGTGTTCTTATCTATGTGAATCGTCAAAACCATAGTCACAAGACAAACTCATATGGACTGAACTTATGCAATCTTAACTTCTTGCCACCTGGCAGTACAGGGCCTACCATTGCTTCCAAGTTGTTATGCAACCAATTGAGAACTTTCAGAACTCCTATGCAAAGCCAACTTTAACTGGAATGGGCACATAATATGTCAACACAATAGGTTATAAACCTCAAGTCGTGTGCTAGTGAAGAACCTCAGGTTTTATTATTGATTAGTTCTTGAAATTCTTTTTAGGATCTTTAAGACTCCCACTATCCTCTTCACATATAAGACTATCTTGCCAAATATTCAAGAGATAGTGCAGATTCTTTATCAAGACAAACACTTCACACAATTGGCCTTAATTGGTCTTTGTTTTATCCAAAACATCACAACTTACCAATTTCAAATGTACAAGAGTAGGACACTTTTACTCTTACATTTGACAAGTGTTTTAAACCTTTCTTTAAGATATGTCACTCAAGTTACAATCTTGGAGTATGACTCTAAGAATTGTTTTGGAATGAAGTATGACTCATCTTCCTGATCTAACCATTTCAACAATTCATGACTCCTCTTCTTAGTCATAAGAATGCACTAAGATGACCTTTAGAGGACTAATTGTGATATGATTTCTAAATCATTAAGATGATCACAAACATGATACTAAATTACTCTCCCATCTTTTCAGATTTGAGAAACTTTTATCTTTCTGCCTAATTTGATTCTTCCCATTCGTTCTGCCATACATTGAGACTTTTCCAATGTTTCAGAATTATACTTAAACTTGTAAGTATAACCATATTTACTAAACTTTAGTAAATCAAATAGTCTTAACGAGCTTTGTGGTGGACATGACCAGTGCACAAGAATGTGTACTCGATCCCTTTAGTCCTTCACTTGACTCACACATCCATGTGAACAAGTAATTAGTCTTGATTTTCCAATGCTTGAAAGTTCTCATTCATCATACTATTCAACTTGCATGATTCCAAGTTTCGGTCCAATTGAAACTTGGGTGATGAGGAACTTTCCTGATTTGGTAAATTTAGACACTACCACAAATGAAAGAATCAAATCCATTTTCCAATATTGCTGTCAGTGGAATCATATAAGCAACAATTTTCCACAAATGCCATTGTAAGAATACTTCAAATAAATAAAATTAAACAATTTTCTTTTATTTTAAAACTTTGCGGAAAAACTTATCCTTACAATCCACATGAAAAATTATTGTTATCTATTCCTTAGCAATATATCATAACTTCTTAAGCAACTGCTCAAAATTCTGATGCGATCGAAATCCACCTTCGCGATCAGAATCAGCATATACTTCCTTTAAGATTTCTCTCTATTCTTTGATTCTTAAAACATCAACATGTGACCCAGTCACATCATGTAATGAGGATCTCAGAATAGAACTTAACAGAGTTAGATAATGGGCTCTACCTGATGTAGAGTCAAACTTATTGACTTTAACATCCTTAGGTAAATTTGGTAGCTTTGCAATCAACGCCCCTTCCTTTGGCAAAATAAACATATTGACCCTTTGGTAATGTGACTATCTCAGACTTAGCCTTTATCTTTACCATTTGGTCAACCAGGTTGACTATGGCCAATCCCTTTCCATTGGGAAGAGAATGTTTTTTTCTGGATTTCCAGTGTCACCATTGTCACTGTCCATAAATTTTTTTGGAAGTTGATCTTCTAATCAAATTTGCTTTACTATCGTTCCAAATCATTGCTGATTCAGCAGCACCAAGCAAATAGATATGATCATTAAGGTTCATGTCATAGTCTGTTTCATAGTAGTCCCAAAGGAACTCACTATGTGACTTAGAAAGTGATTGAACATCCAACTTTCTCAAGACTTTGACACCCAACTCTCCCGGCTTGTCAATATGTGACTTCATCTCTAAGATGTGATCACACATAGACCTTGCTTGCCATTAGGGCTTGAGTGACCTTGAACTTGTGGGTTAGGGAGAATAATTGGAGGAGGTGGAGGAAGAGAAGTATGACTTCCATGAGCCAAACTCGGGAAGTCATATTCATTAGGAAAGCTTGGTTTGGGAAGATCATTGTTGTCTAAACCAGACATCAACAATGGGAGAAATTCACGTAAAGTTGATTTAAGTCCTTAATATAACACCCAATATGATATATTAAGGCTAGGACCTAACAAACTATTGTATAACTTGGAAGAGGGATGCCGTAATCCAATCTATAAAATATTTGAAGGTAGGTGAATGACGATTCACCAATTTCCACCAAGATAAACGAAATGTATTATTAGGTTTTAATTGGTTTTGAAACTTCTAGATTCTTTTGAGATTCGTTGAACTTTTCAATGGCATGTTTCAATCTCGAGTGTGCCCTTTAGGTTTTGTGACTGGGATGCCGAGGATCACAAAACAAGGTGTGAAGTAACCATGCAAATATACTTGGTACCCTTAATATTTACCCCTCAATCGATGTGCCGGTTAACCACACACGCTCCAACGATACTATGATAAACATTAAGTTACCCTTTGCCTACCTTGTTAAGTCCTGGTTAGTGTGTCGGTTAACCATACACGCTCCACTAACAACTTAAACAAAGTGCAAAGTGTAATTTCATGGATTAGCACCTTATTCACATTTTCCTAAGTAACTAAGATTGGGAATTTATAAGTGTTTAGTTACTTAGTATTTATCATTATACTTATAATGAAGGGAGAATTTATAAGTCTTTGTCCTACCTGTTCGGCTAACGACCCTCCACCGGTCAAGGAAACGGTGAGTGAGAGTGGACACCCATTAAACTGCCATTTTATAGGCAGTAACCTTATACCCCCTTTATAGACCGGCTTCGTGAATGAGGCCTACTAATGGTAAGACGACTTTATCTTATACATATATATATAATTAAAATTATAATAATAGTATAAGGGTTGAATTTTAAACTTTTAAAATTCTGAGGTCTAGTTTGGAATTAAAGTATACATGGGGGGTAACTTTACAAATTCCAAAACTTGAGGACAAGTTTTGAAACCTTTCAAAACTCTTGGATTTTTCATAACTTATGAGTTTAATTAAGGTTTAATGAAAAAAAAATTCAAGTTCCATAACTTGAGGACAAGTTATGGAAGACATTAAATCATTTAATGATGACATTAAAAATAGTGACTCTTCTATTTTCATAACCTATGAGACTTAATGAAACTTTAAAAAGAAAAACTCTTCACTTTCCATAACTTGAGGACAAGTTATGGAGTTCATAAAAACCATTAAGATCAAATATTCCAATTAACACAATAATCAAATAATTTTTCTATGATCTAGATTAAACTCATAAGTAAAGATAATTCACATCAACAATTTTCAAGAAATTAGATAATCATATAAACTAATACAAATCTTAAAACTTTGACAATTATCCTTTGAAGACTCTTGGAATTCATAACCTAAAGAGTTAATAAATGAGACATTTCACATCCATAACTTATGGAAGTTTCAAAACTCTTAAGATCATAACTTTAAAAAAAACTTTTGAGTTCCAAAATTTTATGACAAAATTTGTAACTCCTTAAAACCATTTAGATCAAACTTTTAAAACAAATAAAATAATCATATCATTCTATCTTTTAATAAATTGACCTAATTCAATTCTTGTAGTAAAGTGACTCAAATTTTATAAATAATTAGTTTTTCATAAAATCAAGTAATTATCATAAAATTTGACAAACTTCATGTTTTTTTTCTTTTTTTTTTCCTTCAACTTGAAAAAAAAAATACATTTGCATCAAATATAACAGAAATCAACCCATGGCTCAGATACCACTGTTGGGTTTTAGTATACTACAACATCCTATGGTGCACATACAGCCCTAAATACCTTGGATCTATGTTTTCTCTATTATACATGCAAATGGTTTCCAAGGCATTAAACCTATAACTAGCATGCATTTGACATAAACCATATAATATACTAGTTAGGGAAACATACCTTTTATGTAGCTTGAAGTCTTGATGTATTTGGCCTTAAGAGCTTAGCACCAATAGTATGAAATGCCTCAAATGGAATCACAACACACCTAGGACAAAGGTGGCTCTTGAGAGAGAATTCCATGCACCAAAACACCTCCATATTTCTCTAAGAAAAGAAGTGGTGATTTTGGCTATGGAGTAACCTATTTATATGTAGGATTCCAAGGGTCATGGGTATAACCCATAATCCATACCCATGGGTTTTATGATCCATGGTTCATGTGGCCCAACTCTTTATGTATCCATACATAAACTTGGTCCAACATGGATCATAAGCCCAACACATATAAATATAACTAATTATCATAATTAGTCCCCATAGATTTAATTAGTCTCTTTTGATCACTAAATTAATTCCAAATTAATTTTTGATCGATACTAATTAAAACATATGATTTCATATTAATATATTATAACTTATAATATATTAATAAACCATAAATAACCTTCTCTCAAAAGTCCATCCTAACAAATTGTCCTGATGATATGCAACCCAAATGGACCATGCTACTCTCGGGTCAAGTACATACCAATAATAGTTATGGACTTAGACATTAATCCAACACATACACCCTGCATCCTCCTTTACTTATTTTGAAAACCATTTTTAGAAATCATTTTGAAAACCTTTCCTTGATTTGAGTCTGGATTCACACGAATGTTCCTCCAATTCACTCAAATCAAGGCTCTGATACCAACTTGTAACACCCAAAAATTTCAAAGCAATTTAAACTTTCAAAAAGAACCCAAATTCCATTAGTTATTACAAAAAGGTTTCCAAATAGTTTATTATCAGAGTATCCCATAAACAGAATCATAAAAAGTGAGGAGCGGTATGATCACGCCTTTTCCTTGCCACGTTCTCCTGATGTACCTGAAACAATAATCGATAAATGTAAGCTCAAAGGCTTAGTGAGTTACCCCCAAAATACCTATATACACATAACCATATATATACAGCAATGAACAGCATATTATGGGTCCAATCAACCATCGGGTTGGAATACCCCATGCCCTCAACCATCGGGTTGGAATGCCAACATACTACGAGTCCAATCATCCTCGGGATGGAAGACTCTCGGCCCACAACCAACGGGTTGGAATGCCCACACTCCTATACATACAACAACTACTATGGGTCCAATCATCCATCGGGATCGGATGCCCTAGGCCCTCGACAATCGGGTTGGAATGCCAACCTACTATGAGTCCAATCATCCTCGGGATGGAATACTCTTGGCCCACAACCATCGGGTTGGATTGCCCACATATTATGAGTCCAATCATCCTCGGGATGGAATACTCACGGCCCACAACCATCGGGTTGGATTGCCCACATAACAATCAAACATCTGCACCTATATCAGATAATCATATAACAGTCTACCAGACAACATACTAGGGCCCTATCATCCTCGGGATGGAATACCCTCATCTACCATATCAAGCATGTGCATATATAACAGGTAATCTCCTACCAGCATACAGACAGTCAGACCAACTATAGGTCACTAGGTATAACCACATCCAATCTACCCGGATACCGATCTAACAGATCATACAAGCATATAATCATCCTATCTACCAGGATACCGTAGTAACATATCATAATAGAGACCATTCCAAATAACAGAGCAAAGGGCCGGCCTTGGTGCCTTAGACCCTTGGGTACAGTGAGGATAACTCACCTCGGACGTAGCTCAGAAGGTAGTGTCAAACTCCTCCAAATGTAGCTCCAACTCTAACACCTATATTCACCCATGCCCTTTGCTATAAATCTCCAGTTTATCAAAATACCCTCAGAAGTCAACTGGTTAGCCCTTGGTCAAAGTCAAAGTCAACTGTCAAGGTCAACAGTCCATGTTGACCTTAACTCGTCGAGTACCCCTAGCTACTCGTCGAGTTCCTTGCATAACTTGCCTACCCGTCGAGTCACTCGTCTGACTCGCCGAGCCCAAGGCATTCTTCATCGGACTCGCCGAGTCGTTCATATAACTCGCCGAGTCTACGATAATCTTCATCGGACTCGCCGAGCCGTTTATGACACTCGCCGAGTCCCTTCAGTCCTTCATTCATTCACACGATTTTAAGCTGCTTCAAAGCTCCAAACAGTAGATCTAGGCTCCCAAGGCATGTTTATCACGTAAAGTTGCAATCTTTACGTGCATGCAAGGTGATAATGGCTCAATACAAGCTAGAGAGAGGGTTCAAGACAAGAATGCTCACATACATGCAAAAAGGCTGATACTTTATGCCTCCATGGACCAAGACAAGTCTAGATATGAAGTTGCAATGTCAGATCTAGTCCCAAAACCCGAAATGCATCCTAAACATGATAAATAGCCCCAAATCATCATCCATGATTAGATCTAGAAGGGAAGAACTCAAGGCAACGACTTGTTACCTCCAAAGTGTGCCCAAGCTGAAGTAGATTCTGGATCTACACGAATTCCTTGATGCTAGCCTCTTGATCTACAAGCTTCCTTCACTAGAACCACCTTCCAAAGCTCAAAAACTCTCACCAATGGCTCACACACGATTTTAGGGTTTACTGACTCTCAAGGGGTAACAAAGAGGCTGGGGTGAGGACATAAGGTCCTTTAAATAGGGTGAAAACCCTAAATTTAGGGTTTTATCTTCCCAGCACTGACTTGTTGAGTCCAGCCGCTGACTCGGCGAGTCGGGTCACTTATTTCATGCCCAACACCCGCTCCGACTCGACGAGTTAAGATACCTACTCGTCGAGTCTACTCCTTTATTTACACATAGCACCCCAGAATTATATTCCTGAATTTTGGATGTTACAACTCTCCCCCACTTAAATTAGGTTTCGTCCTCGAAGCCTGCTGCAGCACACAATTTCAGATAACACTCCTACATTGCAGCCTCCGGTCTCCCAAACCAGCCCAAATCTCTTCAGGCGCTACTACCGCGTCCCTTCTAAGGACAACTCCTTCATGTCATGAACACACTTTCGTGACTTGCGAAAGTTTGATACTACTATAATTCACCGGGCTCCCTCACAGGACTAATCTATCTTCCCCTTTCCAAAACTGGCGATAACCCGAGTAACTTGCAATATTGGAAACTCATCATGTCCCCTTCCTGAATCTAGTCCCTTTCCGCGCTGACTGGATGATGCATCCTTCAGCTTCCGGGCAACTCCCATGAACAACCAGCTATATCACATAAACGCTCATACCTGGCCCAATCAGCCTCGGGCTGGAATACCAGGTACGCCTACGACGGGTCCAGTCATCCCAAGGATGGTATACCCTCGTATCCTCACACATGTTTGGCCCAATCTGTTGGAGATAGTGTCTAAGTCCATAACTATATTTGGTATGTACTTGACCCGACCCGGCATGGTCCATTTGGGTTGCACTTCACCCAAACAATTTACGGATAATCTTTTGAGAATAGTATAAGTTATGATTTATTAATATATTATAAGTTCTAATATATTAATATAAAATCATATTATTTAATTAGTGTTGATCTATAATTAATTTAGAATTAATTTAGAGATCAAAAGTATGACTAATTAAATATGGGCTCTTGTATTTATATACTGTGGGCTAATGCTTATTTGGAATGGGCTAGGCTTGCATGGAAAGTCCATGGATACTCCATGGAGCTTTAACCCATGGATCTCATGGAAATGAAAAGACATGGGTATTAGGGTTTACATGGATGTAACCCTAATCCACCACACTATATAAAGGAGGCTTTGGTTCTTGAAATAGCACTAGTTGATGTGTGTAAACTAAGAGGGCCGATTTCAAGAAGTTTGTGACTATTCTCTCAAGTTTCCAAGTTTGTGGTGATTTGTGACTTCCATTTGAGGCATCCACATTATTGGTGCTAGGCTCTCAAACTCCAAGCAATCAACTACTACTACAAGGTAAGTAATTCTACTAGTTTTATTTGATTCAAGTACCCCATGCCATGCTAGTTAGGATAAGAACCTTGGAAAAAATAATTATTTGCATGTATCTTAGTCAAACATAGATCCAAGGTTTCTAGGGTTGCATGTACACCATAGGAGTGTTAGAATGCTGAAAACCCATCAGTGGTATCAGAGACTGGTTTGTTTATTTGATACTTGATGCAAAAAAATAAAATAAAAAAAAATAAATAAAAAACTTGAAAATCGAAGTTTTGTTCAAAAGCTCGTATCAAAATTTCAAGTTTTGTATATGTACTTACGATTCCTGAAATTTTTGATATGAACATTCATAAACATATGAGTTTAGAAGATCATAGAAATTATGTGCTAATAATTGATTAGATTAATTCTTGATCTTTATGTGTCTTAAGTTATGGATAACCAAAAGTCACATTTATAAATAACCATTAAAAGAACACATAGGTTACAAAATATGAAGAGTCTTCATTTTTAATAACCATTAACTCATAAGTTATGAGAAATGAAAAGTTTTAAAAGTTTACAAAACTTGCCCTCAAGTTTTGGAACATGTAAAGTCATAGTAAAAACTTTAGTTCCAACCCCTAGAATTTTAAAATTTAAAATTCAACCCTTATACTTTATAATATTATAAGTTTAATAATATTTATATATGTATAAGATCAAGTCGTCTTACCGCTAGTACGCCTCATTCACGAAGCCGGTCTATAAGGGGGTATAAGGTTGTTTCTTATAAAATGGCAACTTAATGGGTGTCTATTCTCACCCACCGCTTCCTTGATCGGTGGAGGGTCGTTAGCCGAACGGGTAGGACAAAGACTTATAAATTCTTATTAAAATTATAACGATAATACTAAAGTAACTAAACTTTATTGAATTCCCAATCTTAGTTATTTTAGGAAAATGTGAATAAGGTGCTAATCCATGAAATTACACTTTACACTTTGTTTAAGTCGTTAGTGGAGCGTGTGTGGTTAACCGGCACACTAACTTGAACTTAACAAGGTAGGTAAAAGGTGACTTAATGTTTATCATAGTATCGATGGAGCGTGTGTGGTTAACCGGCACATCGATTGAGGGGTAATACATTAAGGGTACAAAGTAATTTGTATGGTTACTTCACACCTGGTTTTGTGATCCTCGGCATCCCAGTCACAAAACTTGAAGGGCACACTCGAGATTGAAACATGCCATTGAAGAAAGTTCAATGAATCTCAAAGAATCTAGGAGTTTCTAAACCAATTAAAACCTACTTAAATATTTCGTTTTTCATGGTGGAAATTGGTGAATCGCCATTCACCTACCTTCAAATATCTTATAGCTTAGATTACGGCATCCCTCTTCTAAGTTATAAAATATTGTGTTGGGTCCTAGCCTTAATATTACATTTGGGTGTTTTGTTAAGGACTATCTCTATATATAATCTAATCTATTCCCTCTTCTTTTCAGATGTCTTCCAATAACAATGCTTCTGGCTCAAACCCTACTAGCTCCTTCTCTCTCATAAATCTTTGTGGGAGAGTCATCTTTGATGGGTCCAACTTTACAGATTGGATCAGAAACATCAGGATGGTCACTCGGTGTTAGAACAAAGAATATGTTCTCGACAAGGAGCTGAAGGTACCCGAGCCAACTGCTACTCCTGAAGAGCTTACTGAATATGAGGTACAAGAAAGAGATGCTACAAAAGTGGCATGCATCATGATGGCCACCATGACAGCCGAGCTCCAAAAGTCCTATGAGGACTATTTTCCTTTTGAGATGCACCAGGACTTGATGGACCGCTACCATCAAAGTGCTCGTCAAGAGCGATATGAAATAATCTCCTCCATGATAACAACCTGAATGAAGGATAGTGAACCCATCACGGGCCACATATAGAAAATGCAAAGGTATGTGGACCGTTTACTAAAGCTGAATGTGAACTTCCCTGAGGAGTTAGCAATAGACATCATTTTGCACTCCTTGCCATCGTGTTATGATCAATTCCGCATGACATATCACATGAACAAGGAAGAAGTCACCCTCAGCAAACTTCAAGGACTCTTGAAGACCGCCGAAAGTGGTCTAAAGGGTAAGTCGGTTGTTACTACTCCTACTCCTACTCCAACTGCGGCCAATGTCTTGGCAATCGGGCATGGCAAAGGGAAGAAGAGAAAGAACCCTTCTAAGGGTACCAAGGGTAAGACCCTTGAAGGCCCCTCTTCAATCAAAACCAAGAAAGGTTTTGTCACTCCTTCTGCTAACCCTAATGAGGCTGAATGCTTCTATTTCCATGAAAAGTCGCACTGGAAGCGAAACTGCCCAAAGTACCAGCAAGATTTGAAGGATGGGAAAGTAAAACCCAACCATGCAGGTATATACACTATATTGTCTAATAACTCACCTCATTCTAAGTCTTGGGTCGTTGATACAGGTTGTGGTATTCACATATGTTGTGATTTGTAGGGACTAAAAAGAAGTGAGAATGTGGAGCAGGGAAAGATAAACTTGATCATGGGAAACAGAAAAGCTTCACCTGTCACCAAGATAGGAGTTTATTCCTTAGTGCTAAATAGTGGGTTTACATTAGATTTTAATAAATGTTATTATTCGCCAGAAATGGCAAGAAATGTTATTTCCTTTCATGCATTGTATAAACAAGGTCTTACCTTTTATTTTGATAATAATAATGGTAGTATTGATGCTTTCTTTAATAATGTTCTTTATTTTAAAGCATTACCTTGTGATGGCGTGTATGAAACTGTATCTGTTGTAGATAGTCTAGGAAATAATGTATTGTGTATTAATTCTTCCACTAGCTTAGATAAAGCATCCTTATGGCATTGTCGTCTTGGACATGTAAGCAAGAAACGCATAGGCCAACTCCAAAAGGATGGAGTCTTGGAGTCATTTGACCTAAAGTCAGATGATAGTTGTGAATCTTGTTTGCTTGGTAAAATGACAAAGTCACCTTTTACTGGCACTTGTGCTAGGGGTGAAGGTTTGTTGGACCTGATACACACGGATGTGTGTGGACCCTTCAGAACCGCCACAAGAGATGCTAATCGGTTCTATGTGACTTTTACTGATGATTTTAGTAGATATGGATATGTCTACCTAATCAAGCATAAGTCAGAAACCTTTGAGAAATTCAAAGAGTTTAAGCAAGAAGTGGAGAATCAGTTGGGCAGGAACATTAAGATGCTTCGATCCGATCGTGGTGGTGAGTATCTTAGTACTGAGTTCCTTGACTATCTTAAGGAATGTGGGATTGTCTCACAATTGACACCTCCTAGGACACCACAGTTGAATGGAGTAGCTGAGAGGCGCAATCGGACCTTGTTGGACATGGTTCGTTCCATGATGAGTCGAGCTTCGCTACCAATCTCATCTTGGGGGTATGCCTTAGAGACTGCCGCCCATATCCTTAATCTAGTCCCTACAAAGAAGGTTGCCAAAACACCTCACGAGGTGTGGACTGGAAAAGTTCCTAATCTAGACCACATCAAGATTTGGGGTTGCGAGGCTTTCGTGAGACGCGAGACTCACGATAAGCTCGAACCCCGAAGCGAAAGGTGTATTTTCATCGGCTACCCACAGAAATCCTTTGGTTACATCTTCTACAGACCCAGTGATAATGTGGTCTTTGTAGCAAGAAGAGGATTCTTTCGAGAGAGAGAATTCATGAACCAAGGAGACAGTGGGAGGCAAATTGACCTTGAGGAAATTCAAGAGTCAAGTGGTGAAGGAACCTCAAACCCTAGCCCTCAACCTGAGGAGGAAACTCCTGTTGAGCCAACTGAAGAATCTATACCTCTGAGGCGTTCCACCAGAGTTAGGAATGCACCTGAGTATTATTATGGTTTTCATATTACTGCAGAAGGTGAGACACTTATCAGTGATAACACACTGGTAAATCTGGATGAGCCTAACAGCTACACGGAAGCCATGGCAGGCCCTGAGGCTGCTAAATGGAAAGAGGCTATGGATAGCGAGATACAGTCCATGTATGACAATCAAGTTTGGAACTTGGTTGACAATGTACCTGATAGTAAGATAGTTGGGTGCAAATGGATCTTCAAGAAGAAGACCGACATGGATGGTAATGTACACACTTATAAGGCACGACTGGTTGCAAAGGGTTATTCTCAAACTCCGGGAGTTGATTATGATGAGACCTTTTCACCAGTGGCCAAGATTAAGTCTATTAGGGTTCTGTTAGCCATTGCTGCATTTCATGATTATGAAATATGGCAAATGGATGTCAAAACCGCTTTCCTTAATGGAAAGTTGGCTGAAGATGTTTACATGGTTCATCCAGAGGGTTTTGTTAGTACAGAGTACTGCAGTAGAGTGTGTAAGCTCGAGAAATCCATTTATGGATTAAAACAGGCACCTCGCAGATGGAATCTTTGCTTTGATGAGAAAGTCAAAGAATTTGGCTTTTCAAGGAGTGAAGATGAATCTTGTGTCTATATCAAGGCTAGTGGGAGTATAGTCAGCTTTTTGGTACTGTATACTACGCATAGGAAATGACATCCCAACCCTGCAGGAAGTAAAGTCCTGGCTTGGGAAGTGTTTCGCTATGAAGGACCTTGGAGAAGCTGCCTATATCTTAGGGATAAGGATTTTGAGAAACAGGAGTAAAAGACTAATTGGACTTAGTCAAAGCACGCATGTGGACAAAGTATTGAAAAGGTTCAACATGCATAACTCCAAGAAAGGAGAGTTACCCATCCAGAGTAACACCAAATTGAGTAAGACACAAAGCCCTAGTATTGAGGCTGAGATAGCAGAAATGAGTCGAATACCTTATGCTTCAGCTGTAGGATCGATCATGTATGCTATGATGTGTATTCGACCTGATGTCGCCTTTGCTTTGAGCATGGTTAGCAGGTATCAGGGGAACCCTAGCAAGGCACACTGGACTGCGGAAAATAATATCCTCAAGTACCTACAGAGGACTAAGGACTGGTTCCTTACCCTCGGTGGCAGTGAGGACTTGAGAGTTGTAGGGTACAGTGATGCTAGCTTTCAGACTGACAGGGATAATTTCCGCTCTCAGTCGGGCTGGGTCTTTACTCTAAACGGAGGGGCAATTACTTGGAAAAGTTCCAAGCAGGAGACAGTGGCTGATTCCATTTGTGAATCAGAGTATATAGCAGCAAGCGAGGCAGCAAAGGAGGCTATATGGCTAAAGAACTTCATCGGAGACCTTGGAGTTGTACCAGCGATAAAGGAGCCAATGGAAATTTTCTGTGACAGCAATAGTGCGGTTGCCTTAGCCAAGGAACCAAGAGATCATGGGAGATCCAGACACATTGACAGAAAATATCACTTCATCAGACATCGAATAGAAGAAGGAATCCTCGTGGCAAAGAGGGTATCATCGGATGAGAACCCAGCAGATCCCCTCACGAAGGGACTGACTCGGGCTAAGCATCTCCAGCATGCTCGGAGCATAGGGCTGAAGGATGATATTAGTTTTAGTAGTTAGATAATCCTGAAATTTGTAAAATGTAATTGACATTTGATGATAAATAAAAGCTGTTATTTATGAGTAAAGTGTTGCTATCTCTTGTCAATCGTTTACTATTATTTCTTTTTGCATGTTTTGACTTCCAGAATAATTATGTTATGGTTTATATCATATTATTCAAACTCTCCACAGTCGGTCATATGTTGGAAGTAGATATGAATCAAGACTGTCATGGGTTGGCTTGTAGAGGTCTAAGATGTTAGACAAAGCGGGGCTACAACACTCATGAGTGCTCATAAGTTCTGAGTATTGGATTCAACCCACGCTCACTTGTATCACTTCATGGAATTTATCTCGAGTGATCGTGAGACGGTAATATCATATAAGTCTTCAAACCTAGAGATATGATTTGTTGCCTATGAGTTGGTTATGCATTGATTGCACGAAAACGCATTGGTAAGTCGATGTTATAAACCGTGCCTTTGTGTGTAGTTCAACAAGTAGTAGAGCAAACATATGAGTCGAAGTTTATCTGTTCCTTCTAGGATTAGAAGCGATATCTGGGCCCCTCGATGATTTTGTTTTGACCTATGTACCGGGCCCGGTCAGAACTAAATTGATGTGTTCAGTTAAGTTCTATGTCAAACAAATCAGAAATCGGGAAACAAATGCTGGACTATAAGCAAGACCATGTTCCATGTATTTGTCCGGTTGATATCTCGAACAGAGGATTATATGATCACTTATCTAAAATGGCGCTTCATAGTTCAACAGAGTTTTAAGAGCTACGATTGCTGATCGGTTCCTGAAGTCATACTTGCAACTATAGTTATTAGACTTATCCAAGTGGGAGACTGTTGGAGATAGTGTCTAAATCCATAACTATATTTGGTATGTACTTGACCCGACCCGGCATGGTCCATTTGGGTTGCACTTCACCCAAACAATTTACGGATAATCTTTTGAGAATAGTATAAGTTTTGATTTATTAATATATTATAAGTTCTAATATATTAATATAAAATCATATTATTTAATTAGTGTTGATCTATAATTAATTTAGAATTAATTTAGAGATCAAAAGTATGACTAATTAAATATGGGCTCTTGTATTTATATACTGTGGGCTAATGCTTATTTGGAATGGGCTAGGCTTGCATGGAAAGTCCATGGATACTCCATGGAGGTTTAACCCATGGATCTCATGGAAATGAAAAGACATGGGTATTAGGGTTTACATGGATGTAACCCTAATCCACCACACTATATAAAGGAGGCTTTGGTTCTTGAAATAGCACTAGTTGATGTGTGTAAACTAAGAGGGCCGATTTCAAGAAGTTTGTGACTATTCTCTCAAGTTTCCAAGTTTGTGGTGATTTGTGACTTCCATTTGAGGCATCCACATTATTGGTGCTAGGCTCTCAAACTCCAAGCAATCAACTACTACTACAAGGTAAGTAATTCTACTAGTTTTATTTGATTCAAGTACCCCATGCCATGCTAGTTAGGATAAGAACCTTGGAAAAAATAATTATTTGCATGTATCTTAGTCAAACATAGATCCAAGGTTTCTAGGGTTGCATGTACACCATAGGAGTGTTAGAATGCTGAAAACCCATGAGTGGTATCAGAGACTGGTTTGTTTATTTGATACTTGATGCAAAAAAATAAAATAAAAAAAAATAAATAAAAAACTTGAAAATCGAAGTTTTGTTCAAAAGCTCGTATCAAAATTTCAAGTTTTGTATATGTACTTACGATTCTTGAAATTTTTGATATGAACATTCATAAACATATGAGTTTAGAAGATCATAGAAATTATGTGCTAATAATTGATTAGATTAATTCTTGATCTTTATGTGTTTTAAGTTATGGATAACCAAAAGTCACATTTATAAATAACCATTAAAAGAACACATAGGTTACAAAATATGAAGAGTCTTCATTTTTAATAACCATTAACTCATAAGTTATGAGAAATGAAAAGTTTTGAAAGTTTACAAAACTTGCCCTCAAGTTTTGGAACATGTAAAGTCATAGCAAAAACTTTAGTTCCAACCCCTAGAATTTTAAAATTTAAAATTCAACCCTTATACTTTATAATATTATAAGTTTAATAATATTTATATATGTATAAGATCAAGTCGTCTTACCGCTAGTACGCCTCATTCACGAAGCCGGTCTATAAGGGGGTATAAGGTTGTTTCTTATAAAATGGCAACTTAATGGGTGTCCATTCTCACCCACCGCTTCCTTGATCGGTGGAGGGTCGTTAGCCGAACGGGTAGGACAAAGACTTATAAATTCTTATTAAAATTATAACGATAATACTAAAGTAACTAAACTTTATTGAATTCCCAATCTTAGTTATTTTAGGAAAATATGAATAAGGTGCTAATCCATGAAATTACACTTTACACTTTGTTTAAGTCGTTAGTGGAGCGTGTGTGGTTAACCGGCACACTAACTTGAACTTAACAAGGTAGGTAAAAGGTGACTTAATGTTTATCATAGTATCGATGGAGCGTGTGTGGTTAACCGGCACATCGATTGAGGGGTAATACATTAAGGGTACAAAGTAATTTGTATGGTTACTTCACACCTTGTTTTGTGATCCTCGGCATCCCAGTCACAAAACTTGAAGGGCACACTCGAGATTGAAACATGCCATTGAAGAAAGTTCAATGAATCTCAAAGAATCTAGGAGTTTCTAAACCAATTAAAACCTACTTAAATATTTCGTTTTTCATGGTGGAAATTGGTGAATCGCCATTCACCTACCTTCAAATATCTTATAGCTTAGATTACGGCATCCCTCTTCTAAGTTATAAAATATTGTGTTGGGTCCTAGCCTTAATATTACATTTGGGTGTTTTGTTAAGGACTATCTCTATATATAATCTAATCTATTCCCTCTTCTTTTCAGATGTCTTCCAATAACAATGCTTCTGGCTCAAACCCTACTAGCTCCTTCTCTCTCATAAATCTTTGTGGGAGAGTCATCTTTGATGGGTCCAACTTTACAAATTGGATCAGAAACATCAGGATGGTCACTCGGTGTTAGAACAAAGAATATGTTCTCGACAAGGAGCTGAAGGTACCCGAGCCAACTGCTACTCCTGAAGAGCTTACTGAATATGAGGTACAAGAAAGAGATGCTACAAAAGTGGCATGCATCATGATGGCCACCATGACAGCCGAGCTCCAAAAGTCCTATGAGGACTATTTTCCTTTTGAGATGCACCAGGACTTGATGGACCGCTACCATCAAAGTGCTCGTCAAGAGCGATATGAAATAATCTCCTCCATGATAACAACCTGAATGAAGGATAGTGAACCCATCACGGGCCACATATAGAAAATGCAAAGGTATGTGGACCGTTTACTAAAGCTGAATGTGAACTTCCCTGAGGAGTTAGCAATAGACATCATTTTGCACTCCTTGCCATCGTGTTATGATCAATTCCGCATGACATATCACATGAACAAGGAAGAAGTCACCCTCAGCAAACTTCAAGGACTCTTGAAGACCGCCGAAAGTGGTCTAAAGGGTAAGTCGGTTGTTACTACTCCTACTCCTACTCCAACTGCGGCCAATGTCTTGGCAATCGGGCATGGCAAAGGGAAGAAGAGAAAGAACCCTTCTAAGGGTACCAAGGGTAAGACCCTTGAAGGCCCCTCTTCAATCAAAACCAAGAAAGGTTTTGTCACTCCTTCTGCTAACCCTAATGAGGCTGAATGCTTCTATTTCCATGAAAAGTCGCACTGGAAGCGAAACTGCCCAAAGTACCAGCAAGATTTGAAGGATGGGAAAGTAAAACCCAACCATGCAGGTATATACACTATATTGTCTAATAACTCACCTCATTCTAAGTCTTGGGTCGTTGATACAGGTTGTGGTATTCACATATGTTGTGATTTGTAGGGACTAAAAAGAAGTGAGAATGTGGAGCAGGGAAAGATAAACTTGATCATGGGAAACAGAAAAGCTTCACCTGTCACCAAGATAGGAGTTTATTCCTTAGTGCTAAATAGTGGGTTTACATTAGATTTTAATAAATGTTATTATTCGCCAGAAATGGCAAGAAATGTTATTTCCTTTCATGCATTGTATAAACAAGGTCTTACCTTTTATTTTGATAATAATAATGGTAGTATTGATGCTTTCTTTAATAATGTTCTTTATTTTAAAGCATTACCTTGTGATGGCGTGTATGAAACTGTATCTGTTGTAGATAGTCTAGGAAATAATGTATTGTGTATTAATTCTTCCACTAGCTTAGATAAAGCATCCTTATGGCATTGTCGTCTTGGACATGTAAGCAAGAAACGCATAGGCCAACTCCAAAAGGATGGAGTCTTGGAGTCATTTGACCTAAAGTCAGATGATAGTTGTGAATCTTGTTTGCTTGGTAAAATGACAAAGTCACCTTTTACTGGCACTTGTGCTAGGGGTGAAGGTTTGTTGGACCTGATACACACGGATGTGTGTGGACCCTTCAGAACCGCCACAAGAGATGCTAATCGGTTCTATGTGACTTTTACTGATGATTTTAGTAGATATGGATATGTCTACCTAATCAAGCATAAGTCAGAAACCTTTGAGAAATTCAAAGAGTTTAAGCAAGAAGTGGAGAATCAGTTGGGCAGGAACATTAAGATGCTTCGATCCGATCGTGGTGGTGAGTATCTTAGTACTGAGTTCCTTGACTATCTTAAGGAATGTGGGATTGTCTCACAATTGACACCTCCTAGGACACCACAGTTGAATGGAGTAGCTGAGAGGCGCAATCGGACCTTGTTGGACATGGTTCGTTCCATGATGAGTCGAGCTTCGCTACCAATCTCATCTTAGGGGTATGCCTTAGAGACTGCCGCCCATATCCTTAATCTAGTCCCTACAAAGAAGGTTGCCAAAACACCTCACGAGGTGTGGACTGGAAAAGTTCCTAATCTAGACCACATCAAGATTTGGGGTTGCGAGGCTTTCGTGAGACGCGAGACTCACGATAAGCTCGAACCCCGAAGCGAAAGGTGTATTTTCATCGGCTACCCACAGAAATCCTTTGGTTACATCTTCTACAGACCCAGTGATAATGTGGTCTTTGCAGCAAGAAGAGGATTCTTTCGAGAGAGAGAATTCATGAACCAAGGAGACAGTGGGAGGCAAATTGACCTTGAGGAAATTCAAGAGTCAAGTGGTGAAGGAACCTCAAACCCTAGCCCTCAACCTGAGGAGGAAACTCCTGTTGAGCCGACTGAAGAATCTATACCTCTGAGGCGTTCCACCAGAGTTAGGAATGCACCTGAGTATTATTATGGTTTTCATATTACTGCAGAAGGTGAGACACTTATCAGTGATAACACACTGGTAAATCTGGATGAGCCTAACAGCTACACGGAAGTCATGGCAGGCCCTGAGGCTGCTAAATGGAAAGAGGCTATGGATAGCGAGATACAGTCCATGTATGACAATCAAGTTTGGAACTTGGTTGACAATGTACCTGATAGTAAGATAGTTGGGTGCAAATGGATCTTCAAGAAGAAGACCGACATGGATGGTAATGTACACACTTATAAGGCACGACTGGTTGCAAAGGGTTATTCTCAAACTCCGGGAGTTGATTATGATGAGACCTTTTCACCAGTGGCCAAGATTAAGTCTATTAGGGTTCTGTTAGCCATTGCTGCATTTCATGATTATGAAATATGGCAAATGGATGTCAAAACCGCTTTCCTTAATGGAAAGTTGGCTGAAGATGTTTACATGGTTCATCCAGAGGGTTTTGTTAGTACAGAGTACTGCAGTAGAGTGTGTAAGCTCGAGAAATCCATTTATGGATTAAAACAGGCACCTCGCAGATGGAATCTTTGCTTTGATGAGAAAGTCAAAGAATTTGGCTTTTCAAGGAGTGAAGATGAATCTTGTGTCTATATCAAGGCTAGTGGGAGTATAGTCAGCTTTTTGGTACTGTATACTACGCATAGGAAATGACATCCCAACCCTGCAGGAAGTAAAGTCCTGGCTTGGGAAGTGTTTCGCTATGAAGGACCTTGGAGAAGCTGCCTATATCTTAGGGATAAGGATTTTGAGAAACAGGAGTAAAAGACTAATTGGACTTAGTCAAAGCACCTATGTGGAAAAAGTATTGAAAAGGTTCAACATGCATAACTCCAAGAAAGGAGAGTTACCCATCCAGAGTAACACCAAATTGAGTAAGACACAAAGCCCTAGTATTGAGGCTGAGATAGCAGAAATGAGTCGAATACCTTATGCTTCAGCTGTAGGATCGATCATGTATGCTATGATGTGTATTCGACCTGATGTCGCCTTTGCTTTGAGCATGGTTAGCAGGTATCAGGGGAACCCTAGCAAGGCACACTGGACTGCGGAAAATAATATCCTCAAGTACCTACAGAGGACTAAGGACTGGTTCCTTACCCTCGGTGGCAGTGAGGACTTGAGAGTTGTAGGGTACAGTGATGCTAGCTTTCAGACTGACAGGGATAATTTCCGCTCTCAATCGGGCTGGGTCTTTACTCTAAACGGAGGGGCAATTACTTGGAAAAGTTCCAAGCAGGAGACAGTGGCTGATTCCATTTGTGAATCAGAGTATATAGCAGCAAGCGAGGCAGCAAAGGAGGCTATATGGCTAAAGAACTTCATCGGAGACCTTGGAGTTGTACCAGCGATAAAGGAGCCAATGGAAATTTTCTGTGACAGCAATAGTACGGTTGCCTTAGCCAAGGAACCAAGAGATCATGGGAGATCCAGACACATTGACAGAAAATATCACTTCATCAGACATCGAATAGAAGAAGGAATCCTCGTGGCAAAGAGGGTGTCATCGGATGAGAACCCAGCAGATCCCCTCACGAAGGGACTGACTCGGGCTAAGCATCTCCAGCATGCTCGGAGCATAGGGCTGAAGGATGATATTAGTTTTAGTAGTTAGATAATCCTGAAATTTGTAAAATGTAATTGACATTTGATGATAAATAAAAGCTGTTATTTATGAGTAAAGTGTTGCTATCTCTTGTCAATCGTTTACTATTATTTCTTTTTGCATGTTTTGACTTCCAGAATAATTATGTTATGGTTTATATCATATTATTCAAACTCTCCACAGTCGGTCATATGTTGGAAGTAGATATGAATCAAGACTGTCATGGGTTGGCTTGTAGAGGTCTAAGATGTTAGACAAAGCGGGGCTACAGCACTCATGAGTGCTCATAAGTTCTGAGTATTGGATTCAACCCACGCTCACTTGTATCACTTCATGGAATTTATCTCGAGTGATCGTGAGACGGTAATATCATATAAGTCTTCAAACCTAGAGATATGATTTGTTGCCTATGAGTTGGTTATGCATTGATTGCACGAAAACGCATTGGTAAGTCGATGTTATAAACCGTGCCTTTGTGTGTAGTTCAACAAGTAGTTGAGCAAATATATGAGTCGAAGTTTATCTGTTCCTTCTAGGATTAGAAGCGATATCTGGGCCCCTCGATGATTTTGTTTTGACCTATGTACCGGGCCCGGTCAGAACTAAATTGATGTGTTCAGTTAAGTTCTATGTCAAACAAATCAGAAATCGGGAAACAAATGCTGGACAATAAGCAAGACCATGTTCCATGTATTTGTCCGGTTGATATCTCGAACAGAGGATTATATGATCACTTATCTAAAATGGCGCTTCATAGTTCAACAGAGTTTTAAGAGCTACGATTGCTGATCGGTTCCTGAAGTCATACTTGCAACTATAGTTATTAGACTTATCCAAGTGGGAGACTGTTGGAGATAGTGTCTAAATCCATAACTATATTTGGTATGTACTTGACCCGACCCGGCATGGTCCATTTGGGTTGCACTTCACCCAAACAATTTACGGATAATCTTTTGAGAATAGTATAAGTTATGATTTATTAATATATTATAAGTTCTAATATATTAATATAAAATCATATTATTTAATTAGTGTTGATCTATAATTAATTTAGAATTAATTTAGAGATCAAAAGTATGACTAATTAAATATGGGCTCTTGTATTTATATACTGTGGGCTAATGCTTATTTGGAATGGGCTAGGCTTGCATGGAAAGTCCATGGATACTCCATGGAGGTTTAACCCATGGATCTCATGGAAATGAAAAGACATGGGTATTAGGGTTTACATGGATGTAACCCTAATCCACCACACTATATAAAGGAGGCTTTGGTTCTTGAAATAGCACTAGTTGATGTGTGTAAACTAAGAGGGCCGATTTCAAGAAGTTTGTGACTATTCTCTCAAGTTTCCAAGTTTGTGGTGATTTGTGACTTCCATTTGAGGCATCCACATTATTGGTGCTAGGCTCTCAAACTCCAAGCAATCAACTACTACTACAAGGTAAGTAATTCTACTAGTTTTATTTGATTCAAGTACCCCATGCCATGCTAGTTAGGATAAGAACCTTGGAAAAAATAATTATTTGCATGTATCTTAGTCAAACATAGATCCAAGGTTTCTAGGGTTGCATGTACACCATAGGAGTGTTAGAATGCTGAAAACCCATGAGTGGTATCAGAGACTGGTTTGTTTATTTGATACTTGATGCAAAAAAATAAAATAAAAAAAAATAAATAAAAAACTTGAAAATCGAAGTTTTGTTCAAAAGCTCGTATCAAAATTTCAAGTTTTGTATATGTACTTACGATTCTTGAAATTTTTGATATGAACATTCATAAACATATGAGTTTAGAAGATCAAAGAAAGTATGTGCTAATAATTGATTAGATTAATTCTTGATCTTTATGTGTCTTAAGTTATGGATAACCAAAAGTCACATTTATAAATAACCATTAAAAGAACACATAGGTTACAAAATATGAAGAGTCTTCATTTTTAATAACCATTAACTCATAAGTTATGAGAAATGAAAAGTTTTGAAAGTTTACAAAACTTGCCCTCAAGTTTTGGAACATGTAAAGTCATAGTAAAAACTTTAGTTCCAACCCCTAGAATTTTAAAATTTAAAATTCAACCCTTATACTTTATAATATTATAAGTTTAATAATATTTATATATGTATAAGATCAAGTCGTCTTACCGCTAGTACGCCTCATTCACGAAGCCGGTCTATAAGGGGGTATAAGGTTGTTTCTTATAAAATGGCAACTTAATGGGTGTCCATTCTCACCCACCGCTTCCTTGATCGGTGGAGGGTCGTTAGCCGAACGGGTAGGACAAAGACTTATAAATTCTTATTAAAATTATAACGATAATACTAAAGTAACTAAACTTTATTGAATTCCCAATCTTAGTTATTTTAGGAAAATGTGAATAAGGTGCTAATCCATGAAATTACACTTTACACTTTGTTTAAGTCGTTAGTGGAGCGTGTGTGGTTAACCGGCACACTAACTTGAACTTAACAAGGTAGGTAAAAGGCGACTTAATGTTTATCATAGTATCGATGGAGCGTGTGTGGTTAACCGGCACATCGATTGAGGGGTAATACATTAAGGGTACCAAGTAATTTGTATGGTTACTTCACACCTTGTTTTGTGATCCTCGGCATCCCAGTCACAAAACTTGAAGGGCACACTCGAGATTGAAACATGCCATTGAAGAAAGTTCAATGAATCTCAAAGAATCTAGGAGTTTCTAAACCAATTAAAACCTACTTAAATATTTCGTTTTTCATGGTGGAAATTGGTGAATCGCCATTCACCTACCTTCAAATATCTTATAGGTTAGATTACGGCATCCCTCTTCTAAGTTATAAAATATTGTGTTGGGTCCTAGCCTTAATATTACATTTGGGTGTTTTGTTAAGGACTATCTCTATATATAATCTAATCTATTCCCTCTTCTTTTCAGATGTCTTCCAATAACAATGCTTCTGGCTCAAACCCTACTAGCTCCTTCTCTCTCATAAATCTTTGTGGGAGAGTCATCTTTGATGGGTCCAACTTTACAGATTGGATCAGAAACATCAGGATGGTCACTCGGTGTTAGAACAAAGAATATGTTCTCGACAAGGAGCTGAAGGTACCCGAGCCAACTGCTACTCCTGAAGAGCTTGCTGAATATGAGGTACAAGAAAGAGATGCTACAAAAGTGGCATGCATCATGATGGCCACCATGACAGCCGAGCTCCAAAAGTCCTATGAGGACTATTTTCCTTTTGAGATGCACCAGGACTTGATGGACCGCTACCATCAAAGTGCTCGTCAAGAGCGATATGAAATAATCTCCTCCATGATAACAACCTGAATGAAGGATAGTGAACCC
The DNA here is from genome assembly GCF_052849685.1 of Lactuca virosa. Taxonomy (NCBI): domain Eukaryota; kingdom Viridiplantae; phylum Streptophyta; class Magnoliopsida; order Asterales; family Asteraceae; genus Lactuca; species Lactuca virosa. The sequence continues at coordinate 183,731,689 of NC_136427.1, read as the reverse complement.
ATCACGGGCCACATATAGAAAATGCAAAGGTATGTGGACCGTTTACTAAAGCTGAATGTGAACTTCCCTGAGGAGTTAGCAATAGACATCATTTTGCACTCCTTGCCATCGTGTTATGATCAATTCCGCATGACATATCACATGAACAAGGAAGAAGTCACCCTCAGCAAACTTCAAGGACTCTTGAAGACCGCCGAAAGTGGTCTAAAGGGTAAGTCGGTTGTTACTACTCCTACTCCTACTCCAACTGCGGCCAATGTCTTGGCAATCGGGCATGGCAAAGGGAAGAAGAGAAAGAACCCTTCTAAGGGTACCAAGGGTAAGACCCTTGAAGGCCCCTCTTCAATCAAAACCAAGAAAGGTTTTGTCACTCCTTCTGCTAACCCTAATGAGGCTGAATGCTTCTATTTCCATGAAAAGTCACACTGGAAGCGAAACTGCCCAAAGTACCAGCAAGATTTGAAGGATGGGAAAGTAAAACCCAACCATGCAGGTATATACACTATATTGTCTAATAACTCACCTCATTCTAAGTCTTGGGTCGTTGATACAGGTTGTGGTATTCACATATGTTGTGATTTGTAGGGACTAAAAAGAAGTGAGAATGTGGAGCAGGGAAAGATAAACTTGATCATGGGAAACAGGAAAGCTTCACCTGTCACCAAGATAGGAGTTTATTCCTTAGTGCTAAATAGTGGGTTTACATTAGATTTTAATAAATGTTATTATTCGCCAGAAATGGCAAGAAATGTTATTTCCTTTCATGCATTGTATAAACAAGGTCTTACCTTTTATTTTGATAATAATAATGGTAGTATTGATGCTTTCTTTAATAATGTTCTTTATTTTAAAGCATTACCTTGTGATGGCGTGTATGAAACTGTATCTGTTGTAGATAGTCTAGGAAATAATGTATTGTGTATTAATTCTTCCACTAGCTTAGATAAAGCATCCTTATGGCATTGTCGTCTTGGACATGTAAGCAAGAAACGCATAGGCCACCTCCAAAAGGATGGAGTCTTGGAGTCATTTGACCTAAAGTCAGATGATAGTTGTGAATCTTGTTTGCTTGGTAAAATGACAAAGTCACCTTTTACTGGCACTTGTGCTAGGGGTGAAGGTTTGTTGGACCTGATACACACGGATGTGTGTGGACCCTTCAGAACCGCCACAAGAGATGCTAATCGGTTCTATGTGACTTTTACTGATGATTTTAGTAGATATGGATATGTCTACCTAATCAAGCATAAGTCAGAAACCTTTGAGAAATTCAAAGAGTTTAAGCAAGAAGTGGAGAATCAGTTGGGCAGGAACATTAAGATGCTTCGATCCGATCGTGGTGGTGAGTATCTTAGTACTGAGTTCCTTGACTATCTTAAGGAATGTGGGATTGTCTCACAATTGACACCTCCTAGGACACCACAGTTGAATGGAGTAGCTGAGAGGCGCAATCGGACCTTGTTGGACATGGTTCGTTCCATGATGAGTCGAGCTTCGCTACCAATCTCATCTTAGGGGTATGCCTTAGAGACTGCCGCCCATATCCTTAATCTAGTCCCTACAAAGAAGGTTGCCAAAACACCTCACGAGGTGTGGACTGGAAAAGTTCCTAATCTAGACCACATCAAGATTTGGGGTTGCGAGGCTTTCGTGAGACGCGAGACTCACGATAAGCTCGAACCTCGAAGCGAAAGGTGTATTTTCATCGGCTACCCACAGAAATCCTTTGGTTACATCTTCTACAGACCCAGTGATAATGTGGTCTTTGTAGCAAGAAGAGGATTCTTTCGAGAGAGAGAATTCATGAACCAAGGAGACAGTGGGAGGCAAATTGACCTTGAGGAAATTCAAGAGTCAAGTGGTGAAGGAACCTCAAACCCTAGCCCTCAACCTGAGGAGGAAACTCCTGTTGAGCCGACTGAAGAATCTATACCTCTGAGGCGTTCCACCAGAGTTAGGAATGCACCTGAGTATTATTATGGTTTTCATATTACTGCAGAAGGTGAGACACTTATCAGTGATAACACACTGGTAAATCTGGATGAGCCTAACAGCTACACGGAAGTCATATAACTTGTATCACTTCATGGAATTTATCTCGAGTGATCGTGAGACGGTAATATCATATAAGTCTTCAAACCTAGAGATATGATTTGTTGCCTATGAGTTGGTTATGCATTGATTGCACGAAAACGCATTGGTAACTCGATGTTATAAACCGTGCCTTTGTGTGTAGTTCAACAAGTAGTAGAGAAAACATATGAGTCGAAGTTTATCTGTTCCTTCTAGGATTAGAAGCGATATCTGGGCCCCTCGATGATTTTGTTTTGACCTATGTACCGGGCCCGGTCAGAACTAAATTGATGTGTTCAGTTAAGTTCTATGTCAAACAAATCAGAAATCGGGAAACAAATGCTGGACAATAAGCAAGACCATGTTCCATGTATTTGTCCGGTTGATATCTCGAACAGAGGATTATATGATCACTTATCTAAAATGGCGCTTCATAGTTCAACAGAGTTTTAAGAGCTACGATTGCTGATCGGTTCCTGAAGTCATACTTGAAACTATAGTTATTAGACTTATCCAAGTGGGAGACTGTTGGAGATAGTGTCTAAGTCCATAACTATATTTGGTATGTACTTGACCCTACCCGGCATGGTCCATTTGGGTTGCACTTTACCCGAACAATTTACGGATAATCTTTTGAGAATAGTATAAGTTATGATTTATTAATATATTATAAGTTCTAATATATTAATATAAAATCATATTATTTAATTAGTGTTGATCTATAATTAATTTAGAATTAATTTAGAGATCAAAAGTATGACTAATTAAATATGGGCTCTTGTATTTATATACTGTGGGCTAATGCTTATTTGGAATGGGCTAGGCTTGCATGGAAAGTCCATGGATACTCCATGGAGCTTTAACCCATGGATCTCATGGAAATGAAAAGACATGGGTATTAGGGTTTACATGGATGTAACCCTAATCCACCACACTATATAAAGGAGGCTTTGGTTCTTGAAATAGCACTAGTTGATGTGTGTAAACTAAGAGGGCCGATTTCAAGAAGTTTGTGACTATTCTCTCAAGTTTCCAAGTTTGTGGTGATTTGTGACTTCCATTTGAGGCATCCACATTATTGGTGCTAGGCTCTCAAACTCCAAGCAATCAACTACTACTACAAGGTAAGTAATTCTACTAGTTTTATTTGATTCAAGTACCCCATGCCATGCTAGTTAGGATAAGAACCTTGGAAAAAATAATTATTTGCATGTATCTTAGTCAAACATAGATCCAAGGTTTCTAGGGTTGCATGTACACCATAGGAGTGTTAGAATGCTGAAAACCCATCACAATCAACCCTCGGGTTGGAATACCAAACACATCAGGTCCAATCCATCATAGGGTCCGGTCATCCCCATGATGGAATACCCTAAATTGGAATACCACCACATTCATAACCCATGTATACAACCATACTCAGAATCCAAGGATTTATCCTTGCATCTCCTTCAAAATTCTCTGATTCGACACAACCGAGCACAGCTCACCCAAATCTCGACAATATGTCCAATCCGAATGCGCTCCTACAACAGGCATAATCACACTATCTCTATGCCCACAGGCTATGACTGGAACACCCTTACGTGGTGCTCAGCATAGGTCTAGATTGCTTATGAGCCCACATCATGAGTCTGGTATGCCCTCCCCGTCCCTCAGCTCATGACTGGAATGCTCCCGATGACCGATCGATACTACTGTCGTCACTTCATTTGCCAAACACTCCGACCCTGCAGGTATCCACTTTCCTCCGCCACTCGAAGGGCCTAACCGACGCTCATCTCATCAACGAACAATAGACGATACAAAAACTACTACCACACATGAATCACGATAACTCAAACCATCAACAACATACCCACCACTACCGGCCAACCAGCCCGACACTCATATCTAACCCATATCACCCCCTTCGGGTTAGAATACCAACATGTCTAATCAATTCAACTATCGAGTCGAAAATTTTCAGGGTTTGTTGGCTTACCGCCTCAATCCTACCGTTCCCTTCGAGCCTCCGTGCCTACGACTTACAGTCGGCCCGCACCGGGTATCTTGGCCTACTGCATAGAGGAGGACCGCCTCAACCCCATCCAAATGCCATAAACGATCAAGAAAAGGTCTAACCCGGTTCCCAGAAACTGAATGACAGGATATTCAAATCCCAAACCTTCCCAAAACTGACTAATACTCATTCGGATTCACTCTCAGTCCCCAACTGGAGTATTACCCGGTCCAAGCACATGAAACCTCGGAGACACTCCGAACTGATGGAATCACCAAGATCCTTTGAACTCCGCCCGACCTCTAATAACAACTTTCAATCAACCAAAACACACCGGAGTTCTCAATATACCAGACCGCCTTATTGCACCCCTCTAGTAAGCGTCATCCAAACTGCATCAGGCAGCATCTTCCAAAGCAAAAGCCGCATCCGAGAATTTCCAATTCTCCCCTACTTAGAGCACTAACTATTGTCTACTGGCGGTGAAGCTGGTACGTGACTCAATTTTCCCTATTCGAGCAACGAACTTCAAAGAATCCGAGCTCCTACTGATGATTTCTAAATCACTGAATCACGGCTGCTCGTCCTGGTCTGGCGATTTCTCTGTCCTATCTCTTTCTCTTGTATGCACTACTAGATCCTACCCATCTAAGATCTCTTAACAATACATTCCCCCTAGCATCTCCTACGCCCTAATGACTCACGCAGAAAGAAACGGAAACTCATAACTCAAATATGAACAAAATATAGGAAGAAAGACATACCGGTCGTCACCTCTGGCGCTGTCCCGGTCTCCTCGGACATAAGCTGATAGGCACGCCCATGAGCCCTCGGAGGCTCTGCTCTACCCTGACCCCCATCAGTAAGCCTCAAGGTGGCTGGTGCTTGAGCCTGCACTGGCCTGGCAGCAAAAAGAGCACACTGGGCCTTCATATGGCCCACCTGCTCGCAATGATAACAAAGTCGGACTCCAGCAGGTGGAGTCTACTGTCTGCAGTCCCTGGCTATGTGACCCTCCTTGCCATACTTGTGTCACCTAGAAGAAGACCCACAACCTCCATCATGCACCTTGCCGCACTTCCCACAAGTGCGACTCCTCTGACTTCCCTGTCGATAATCAGTGGCCCTCAACCGTTCCAGCGCAGGCTGTGTGTGACATCCCCTAATTTCTTGGCCAGAAAAGACCGATTTTGTTTATGCTTTTTAAAATAAAATCAGAGTAATACTTTTAAAAGGTGTTGCGGAATTTGTTCCCATAAAAACATGACAATTATATTATTAAATCATTTATGAAGAAATGTATTTTATTCACTTAAACCATTGGGATGTCATCGTCAATACAGAAACATAAGCATAAACAGAACTTACACTCACTTACACTAGTGATCTACATCTCTTTTAATTTCTCAGTGTAAAATAACTTCGTATCGATACCTGTGATACAAACAAACTGAGTGGGTCAGGCTTGGGAGCCTGGTGAGCATATAGGGTTTTCAACCCACATTAAATAATTTTTTATGCTTAAACATCAAACAATCAACCCAATTACCCAATCCCCCTTATCTTACTTATTTCTTAAGGATTACCCTAAGAATCAAATCTCACTCATTCCTAAGGATTCATCCTAAGGAATCGGCACGAAGTCCATCCCTGCCCAAGGTTCATATAACAGGCACTACGTCACATAGTCGCCGGGTTTATACAATAGGCACTACGTCTCATAGTCGCTAAGGTTTATACAATAGGCACTACGTCTCATAGTCGCCAGGGTTTATGCAATAGGCACTACGTCTCATAGTCGCCAGGGTTTATACAATAGGCACGAAGTCACATCGTCACCAGGGTTTATCTAATAGGCACGAAGTCACATCGTCGCCAAGATTTATACAACAGGCACTAAGTCCATAGCTACCAACATACTAAATCCGTAGCTACCAACATACATCTATATTGTACAAAATTCATAGCTACCAACATACATCTATACTGTACTTCTATCCCTCATACTTTATCTACCCATGTTTTACCCAACATATTCGAAGATAAAATATATATACATTTTAAATCATTTTAAACATGTATAAAACATTCATTCAACACCCATCTCGAATAAACAAACAAAATATATACACATAGCACGTATTTTATATAAAATACTTCATATCTATGTGTAAGATGAAAGTGACTACACACTCACCTGATTTAATGAAAATCGGGCAGCAATTCGTTTCCTAAAACGATCCTTTCTAATAAAACCGGGAGTTTTATTGAGAAACCGGGCTCTGCGAAAGGTCGGGCTTCAAAACCAAAAAGATAAATTTTCCGGGCTTCACGGGCACTTCGTGGCGTATTCCGGGGCTTATAATCGATACCGGGGCTTTAGGGGATGCTAAGATGAAGAAAATAGGAAGAAAGGGGTGAAAAATGGTAAAATCCCAAAAGTATCCGAGAAGGCTCGCAGGACCCTTCTATTTATAGGAGGTCCGAAGTCGGTTCCGGTGGTTGGGTCCGCAGGCGAGGGTCCGCAGGTGGCTGCACGCGCGAAGGCCTCGGTGGCAGCTGCTGATTGGACCGTGGACTAGTGACCCATGTGCGAGGCTTGGAGGCTAGGCGGTGCGAGGCTCGGACCACCTGCGAGCTTCGGATTGGTCAGTAGCCTCGGTTCGGACAGATGCTTGCTTCGGATTGGGCCTCCTCCTCGGTCGAATCAGAATCCGACACGCGGCTACTGTTCATGCGAGGGAAGGTGACACGTGGCTTCACATGACTCACCAATTTCGGACACGTGGCACTTTTTCAGCGAGGGTGACGTGGCAAAAACGTGACTATGCGAATTTTCTCGATTTTCGCGCCAAAACTTCTAAAATCCATAACTTTCGCATACGAGCTCCGTTTTTTATATGCACGCGTAGGTAAAATTACGCTCTACAACTTCCGTTTAGACTTTGTCGGCTAATTTTGAATTTAACTTTTATATTTTTATTTTCAACAGACCGGGACAGGAAATCCGTTAAAAATTCATAACTTCTTCATCCGACGTCCGGTTTTGTCAGACTTTTTACCGTTGTGATACTATTTACGAGACCTTCGATTCTCGTTTAGGTTGTGTCGGCTAAAAATCACTCGATCTAAAATTCGAGTTTTTAGCTGTCTACTGCTATGCTGAAACTTCGAAAAATCATAACTTCCTCATACGAAATCAGATTTTGGCGTTCTTTTTATCGAACTTCTCGGTTTAACAAATACTACAAGTTTCGTTTAGATCACTAAGGCCAAAAAGTAGTTTATCAAAAACTCACTTTTTACGACATTCGGCACCGTGCCGGTTTGTCGCGAAACTTCGACAGGTCATAACTTCTTCGTTATAACTCGGATTTCGGCATTCTTTATATATCCGTAATCCTTGTCACGGCCACTACAACTTTCTTAATAGATATCGACTTTATCTAAAATTTAATTTTTGATGCTCGTTTTTATTCTTAATTAATTAAATCTTAATAATTAAGCATAAAACACATAAAACACATAATTCTTTTTCATTTCTCCAAAATGAGTCACAAAGGTTAACCTAGACTATCATGTCAATATTAATGCCTAGGCTAGAAACACGAGCATTACAATTCTCTCCCCCTTAGAATGATTCCGTCCCCGGAATCACACACCAGCAAACAAATACGGGTAGCGACTCATCATGTCACTCTCCGCTTTTCCCCAGGTGAGATTTGGCCCATTCGTATGTTTCCAACGCACAAGCACTAAATCGACCATCTGGCGTCACAACTTCTTAGTCTTACGGTCCACGATTGCCTCAGGTTCTTCAATTAACCTCTTGTTTTCATCCAACCTTAATTCAGAAATGGGAATTATGTCGGGCACATCTCCCGTGAACTTCCTCAAATAATACACATAAAAGGTGTTATGAATACCCGCCAGTTCTTTAAGAAATTCTAGCTTGTAAGCTTGATTCCCGATCCTCTGAAGAACTTTAAATGGTCCAATAAATCATGGACTCAAATTTCCCCTTCTACCAAATCTTATAAGTCCCTTCCATGGCGAGACTTTAAGTAAAACCGAATTTCCAACTTCGAATGATATCGGTTATCTTTTCTTGTCGGCATAGCTCTTTTGACGATCTTGAGGTGCTAACATCCTTTACTTCAATTCGGCTTAAGTCAACTACTACATCGAACTTGGTTCTCTGAACTACGTAACAAACTCATCGTAGTCGGACTCAATTTGATATGACCTCTAGGGTCGGAATAACAATCATCTTCTTAGTCATTACCGAAACGAAGGTAATGAAATATACTCGAACAATAACGGAATCAATTTCTAGCTTCTTGGTAACCTTGTGACTTTCCTTGATCTAAGTACGAGTCCTGTGCTTCCGGTAGTATAGGCCTCTACTACCATTCACACCTACTCCTACTCGTCCCAAGTATTGTCTCGCAGTTCTCCAAGTCACCATACAAGAATTTCACATAGTCATTCAATTCATCATATGACAAAACCAGGGTTTATATTATTTCTTAAAATAATTACACAGAGGTTTGAGTTTACGCTATACTATGCCTCTAATAGGCCACACCACGAGTTATTAACTGCATTACTACTTTATGTCTTAGTTTTGGGAATATAAGGTCCTTACTCCTGATCCCTTATATTTCCATCTGCTTCATTAAGGATGATTTTGAATGCCTTTGGTTTTGGGGGTGTGTTTTTCTTTGGGCAGTCTCTAGAAATATCCCCTTCTTCGTTACATTCGTAACACACCTTTTTGTTAGATGCGCATTTGTTGGCGTAATGCCCTGTCTTCCCACATTTGTAGCAAGTCATCTCCTCGCTACACTTCCCGAAGTGTTTATTTTTACACTTCTCACACCACTTAGCTTCATCTCTTCCTCCAGATTTTGAGAATTTGCGTTCTTTGATGATCTTTGAAGATCCCTCATGCTTCCTTTTCTCTCCAACTTCAGCTCTCTCCAAACCTTTCTCTCTTATCTGAGTCTCGACATTCTTAGCAGCCCAGATGGCGGCTTTCAGAGTGGCTGCTTGTTTGACTATCGAACCAAAGTCCGCTGGTAAACCGTGGGCAAACTTGTTGACCTTGGAGAGTTCAGTTGGAATTAGATAGGGAATAAGCTTCATCTTTTCTGTAAAACTAGTAGCATACTCGATGACGCTCATTCTTCCCTTCTTCAGATTCTGGAACTCATTGTTGATTTCCAGAAGGTCCTGCTCAGAGCAGTATTGCATTTTCAGTTGCACCACGAACTCTTCCCACGAAATCTTGCTAGCTTCCCCCTTGGGCATCGAATCAGCTAGTAACTTCCACCAGGTCAACATACCAGATTTCAACAGAGGAATTGCAAGTGCGGTCTTTTGTTTGTTGCTGCACTCACAGCTTTCAAACATCGTCTCCATTTCGGAGATCCAATTCATGACTTCCACCGGTGTCGGACTCCCAGATAGACACGGTGGTTTAGATGCCATGAAATCTTTGTATTTGCACCCGCGTCCATCAACTCCTCCATCCTGGTTGTTTTGTCTAACTATCGGTGGGTTGGCTTGACCAAGAGTCCTACTGTAGTTCCCTCCTATTGATTGCCCTTCATTCAATATGGGCTGTTCAACAGGTATCGTAGTTTCTTCCCTATTCTGTTGTAGTAATCGTCTGGTCTCCTCCATTTGGCGATCTAACATCATCTGCATCATTGCTTGTACCCCAGCCATCGTCATTGGCTCAGGTGCAGCTCCTACAACAGGTACCTGCTCGACTACTTGAGGTTGAGGCTGTTGATCCCTGTTTCCGTTTGCATGTGCAACTCCACTACGAGTTCTTACCATTACAATCTATATACCGAATAAGGCGAATTTAGGTCTTTACCCTCGATAGGTATTTAAATTCCCTAATCACTCCGAAACGTTTACATGTTAGTTCTAATATCGTAATCGTACGCTTAGAATCCTACACACATAACGTTTCCAGATCCGGTCGGCAACAAACCATAGATCCGAACAAATAATGGCATATATGGCAAACATATAGCATTTAGCACATAAAAACATTTTAGGCATCTTTCCTAAAATAAACTAGTGCTCGTGTCTAAAATATGGTAGACACTCATCTCACAATCATCACTTAGCATTCTAAGTTTAAGTCTAGAAATACTACAATTTTTTAGTTCGCTTAAACTAATGCGCTGATACCAACTATGACATCCCCTAATTTCTCGGCCAGAAAAGACCGATTTTGTTTATGCTTTTTAAAATAAAATCAGAGTAATCATTTTAAAAAGTGTTGCGGAATTTGTTCCCATAAAAACATGATAATTATATTATCAAATCATTTCTGAAGAAATGTATTTTATTCATTTAAACCATTGGGATGTCATCGTCAATACATAAACATAAGCATAAACAGAACTTACACTAGTGATCTACATCTCTTTTAATCTCTCAGTGTAAAGTAACTTCGTATCGATACCCGTGATACAAACAAACTGAGTGGGTCAGGCTTGGGAGCCTGGTGAGCATATAGGGTTTTCAACCCACATTATATAATTTATTATGCTTAAACATCAAACAATCAACCCAATTACCCAATCCCCCTTATCTTACTTATTTCTTAAGGATTTACCCTAAGAATCAAATCTCACTCATTCCTAAGGATTCATCCTAAGGAATCGGTACGAAGTCCATCGCTGCCCAAGGTTCATATAACAGGCACTACGTCACATAGTCGCCGGGTTTATACAGTAGCCACTACGTCTCATAGTCGCTAAGGTTTATACAATAGGCACTACGTCTCATAGTCGCCAGGGTTTATGCAATAGGCACTACGTCTCATAGTCGCCAGGGTTTATACAATAGGCACGAAGTCACATCGTCACCAGGGTTTATCTAATAGGCACGAAGTCACATCGTCGCCAAGATTTATACAACAGGCACTAAGTCCATAGCTCCCAACATACTAAATCCGTAGCTACCAACATACATCTATACTGTACAAAATTCATAGCTACCAACATACATCTATACTGTACTTCTATCCCTCATACTTTATCTACCCATGTTTTATCCAACATATTCGAAGATAAAATATATATACATTTTAAATCATTTTAAACATGTATAAAACATTCATTCAACACCCATCTCGAATAAACAAACAACATATATACACATAGCACGTATTTTATATAAAATACTTCATATCTATGTGTAAGATGAAAGTGAGTACACACTCACCTGGTTTAATGAAAATCGGGCAGCAATTCGTTTTCTAAAACGATCGTTTCTAATAAAACCGGGAGTTTTATTGAGAAACCGGGCTCTGCGAAAGGTCGGGCTTCAAAACCGAAAAGATAAATTTTTCGGGCTTCACGGGCACTTCGTGGCGTATTCTGGGGCTTATAATCGATACCGGGGCTTTGGGGGATGCTAAGATGAAGAAAATAGGAAGAAAGGGGTGAAAATTGGTAAAATCCCAAAAGTATCCGAGAAGGCTCGCATGACCCTTCTATTTATAGGAGGTCCGAAGTCGGTTCCGGTGGTTGGGTCCGCAGGTGGCTACACGCGCGAAGGCCTCGGTGGCAGCTGCTGATTGGACCGCGGACTAGTGACCCATGTGCGAGGCTCGGAGGCTAGGCGGTGCGAGGCTCGGACCACCTGCGAGCTTCAGATTGGTCAGTAGCCTCGGTTCGGACAGATGCTTGCTTCGGATTGGGCCTCCTCTTCGGTCGAATCAGAATCCGACACGCGGCTATTGTTCATGCGAGGGAAGGCGACACGTGGCTTCGCATGACTCACCAATTTCGGACACGTGACACTTTTTCAGCGAGGGTGACGTGGCAAAAACGTGACTATGCGAATTTTCTCGATTTTCGCGCCAAAACTTCTAAAATCCATAACTTTTGCATACGAGCTCCGTTTTTGACGTTCTTTATATGCACGCGTAGGTAAAATTACGCTCTACAACTTCCGTTTAGACTTCATCGGCTAATTTTGAATTTAATTTTTATATTATTATTTTTAACAGACCGGGACAGGAAATCGTTAGAAATTCATAACTTCTTCATCCGACGTCCGGTTTTGTCAGACTTCTTACCGTTGTGCTACTATTTACGAGACCTTCGATTCTCGTTTAGGTTGTGTCGGCTAAAAATCAGTCGATCTAAAATTCGAGTTTTTAGCTGTCTACTGCTATGCTGAAACTTCGAAAAATCATAACTTCCTCATACGAAGTCAGATTTTGGCGTTCTTTTTATCGAACTTCTCGGTTTAACAAATACTACAAGTTTCGTTTAGATTACTAAGGCCAAGAAGTAGTTTATCAAAAACTCACTTTTTACGACATTCGGCACCGTGCCGGTTTGTCGCGAAACTTCGACAGGTCATATCTTCTTCGTTATAACTCGGATTTCGGCATTCTTTATATATCCGTAATCCTTGTCACGGCCACTACAACTTTCTTAATAGATATCGGCTTTATCTAAAATTTAAATTTTGACGTTCGTTTTTATTCTTAATTAATTAAATCTTAATAATTAAGCATAAAACACATAAAACACATAATTTCACATAATTCTTTTTCATTTCTCCAAAATGAGTCACAAAGGTTAACCTAGACTATCATGTCAATATTAATGCCTAGGCTAGAAACACGTGCATTACAATTCTCTCGCCCTTAGAATGCTTCCGTCCCCGGAATCACACACCAGCAAACAAATACGGGTAGCGACTCATCATGTCACTCTCCGTTTTTCCCCAGGTGAGATTTGGCCCATTCGTATGTTTCCAACGCACAAGCACTAAATTGACCATCTGGTGTCACAACTTCATAGTCTTACGGTCAACGATTGCCTTAGGTTCTTCAATTAACCTCTTGCTTCATCCAACCTTAATTCAAAAATGGGAATTATGTCGGGCACATCTCCCGCGAACTTCCTCAAATAACACACATAAAAGGTGTTATGAATACCCGCCAGTTCTTTCGGAAATTCTAGCTTGTAAGCTTGATTCCCGATCCTCTGAAGAACTTTAAATGGTCCAATAAATCATGGACTCAAATTTCCCCTTCTACCAAATCTTATAAGTCCCTTCCATGGCGATACTTTAAGTAAAACCAAATTTCCAACTTCGAATGATATAGGTTATCTTTTCTTGTCGGCATAGCTCTTTTGACGATCTTGAGGTGCTAACATCCTTTACTTCAATTCGGCTTAAGTCAACTACTACATCGAACTTGGTTCTCTGAACCACGTAACAAACTCATCGTAGTCGGACTCAATTTGATATGACCTCTAGGGTCGGAATAACAATCATCTTCTTAGTCATTACCGAAAGGAAGGTAATGAAATACTCGAACAATAACGGAATCAATTTCTAGCTTCTTGGTAACCTTGTAACTTTCCTTGATCTAAGTACGAGTCCTGTGCTTCCGGTAGTATAGGCCTCTACTACCATTCACACCTACTCCTATCGTCCCAAGTATTGTCTCGCAGTTCTCCAAGTCACCATACAAGAATTTCACATAGTCATTCAATTCATCAGATGACAAAACCAGGGTTTATATTATTTCTTAAAATAATTACACAGAGGTTTGAGTTTACCCTATACTATGCCTCTAATAGGCTACACCACGAGTTATTAACTGCATTACTACTTTATGTCTTAGTTTTGGGAATATAATGTCCTTACTCCTGATCCCTTATATTTCCATCTGCTTCATTAAGGATGATTTGGAATGCCTTTGGTTTTGGCGGTGTGTTTTTCTTTGGGCAGTCTCTAGAAATATGCCCTTCTTCGTTACATTCATATCACACCTTTTTGTTAGATGCGCATTTGTTGGCGTAATGCCCCGTCTTCCCACATTTGTAGCAAGTCATCTCCTCGCTACACTTCCCGAAGTGTTTCTTTTTACACTTCTCACACCACTTAGCTTCATCTCTTCCTCCAGATTTTGAGAATTTGCTTTCTTTGATGATCTTTGAAGATCCCTCATGCTTCCTTTTCTCTCCAACTTCAGCTCTCTCCAAACCTTTCTCTCTTATCTGAGTCTCGACATTCTTAGCAGCCCAGATGGCGGCTTTCAGAGTGGCTGCTTGTTTGACTATCGAACCAAAGTCCGCTGGTAAACCGTGGGCAAACTTGTTGACCTTGGAGAGTTCAGTTGGAATTAGATAGGGAATAAGCTTCATCTTTTCTGTAAAACTAGTAGCATACTCGATGACGCTCATTCTTCCCTTCTTCAGATTCTGGAACTCATTGTTGATTTCCAGAAGGTCCTGCTCAGAGCAGTATTGCATTTTCAGTTGCACCACGAACTCTTCCCACGAAATCTTGCTAGCTTCCCCCTTGGGCATCGAATCAGCTAGTAACTTCCACCAGGTCAACATACCAGATTTCAACAGAGGAATTGCAAGTGCGGTCTTTTGTTTGTTGCTGCACTCACAGCTTTCAAACATCGTCTCCATTTCGGAGATCCAATTCATGACTTCCACCGGTGTCGGACTCCCAGATAGACACGGTGGTTTAGATGCCATGAAATCTTTGTATTTGCACCCGCGTCCATCAACTCCTCCATCCTGGTTGTTTTATCTAACTATCGGTGGGTTGGCTTGACCAACAGTCCCACTGTAGTTCCCTCCTATTGATTGCCCTTCATTCAATACGGGCTGTTCAACAGGTATCGTAGTTTCTTCCCAATTCTGTTATAGTAATCATCTGGTCTCCTCCATTTGGCGATCTAACATCATCTGCATCATTGCTTGTACCCCAGCCATCGTCATTGGCTCAGGTGCAGCTCCTACAACAGGTACTTGCTCGACTACTTGAGGTTGAGGCTGTTGATCCCTGTTTCCGTTTGCATTTGTCACTCCACTACGAGTTCTTACCATTACAATCTATATACCGAATAAGGCGAATTTAGGTCTTTACCCTCGATAGGTATTTAAATTCCCTTATCACTCCGAAACGTTTACATGTTAGTTCTAATATCGTAATCGTACATAAGGTTTCCAGATCCGGTCGGCAACAGACCATAGATCCGAACAAATAATGGCATATATGGCAAACATATAGCATTTAGCACATAAAAACATTTTAGGCATCTTTCCTAAAATAAACTAGTGCGCATGTCTAAAATATGGTAGACACTCATCTCACAATCATCACTTAGCATTCTAAGTTTAAGTCTAGAAATACTACAATTTCTTAGTTCGCTTAAACTAATGCTCTGATACCAACTGTGCCATCCCCTAATTTCTCGGCCAGAAAAGACCGATTTTGTTTATGCTTTTTAAAATAAAATCAGAGTAATCCTTTTAAAAGGTGTTGCGGAATTTTTCCCATAAAAACATGATAATTATATTATCAAATCATTTCTGAAGAAATGTATTTTATTTATTTAAACCATTAGGATATCATCGTCAATACATAAACATAAGCATAAACAGAACTTACACTCACCTACACTAGTGATCTACATCTCTTTTAATCTCTCAGTGCAAAGTAACTTCGTATCGATACCTGTGATACAAACAAACTGAGTGGGTCAGGCTTGGGAGCCTGGTGAGCATATAGGGTTTTCAACCCACATTAAATAATTTATTATGCTTAAACATCAAACAATCAACCCAATTACCCAATCCCCCTTATCTTACTTATTTCTTAAGGATTTACCCTAAGAATCAAATCTCACTCATTCCTAAGGATTCATCCTAAGGAATCGGCACGAAGTCCATCGCTGCTCAAGGTTCATATAACAGGCACTACGTCACATAGTCGCCGGGTTTATACAATAGGCACCACGTCTCATAGTCGCTAAGGTTTATACAATAGGCACTACGTCTCATAGTCGCCAGGGTTTATGCAATAGGCACTACGTCTCATAGTCGCCAGGGTTTATACAATAGGCACGAAGTCACATCGTCACCACGGTTTATCTAATAGGCACGAAATCACATCGTCGCCAAGATTTATACAACAGGCACTAAGTCCATAGCTCCCAACATACTAAATCCGTAGCTACCAACATACATCTATACTGTACAAAATTCATAGCTACCAACATACATCTATACTGTACTTCTATCCCTCATACTTTATCTACCCATGTTTTACCCAACATATTCGAAGATAAAATATAGATACATTTTAAATCATTTTAAACATGTATAAAACATTCATTCAACACCCATCTCGAATAAACAAACAACATATATACATATAGCACGTATTTTATATAAAATACTTCATATCTATGTGTAAGATGAAAGTGACTACACACTCACTTGATTTAATGAAAATCGGGCAGCAATTCGTTTCCTAAAACGATCGTTTCTAATAAAACCGGGAGTTTTATTGAGAAACCGGGCTCTGCGAAAGGTCGGGCTTCAAAACCGAAAAGATAAATTTTCCGGGCTTCACGGCCACTTCGTGGCGTATTCCGGGGCTTATAATCGATACCGGGGCTTTGGGGGATGCTAAGATGAAGAAAATAGGAAGAAAGGGGTGAAAAATGGTAAAATCCCAAAAGTATCCGAGAAGGCTCGCAGGACCCTTCTATTTATAGGAGGTCCGAAGTCGGTTCCGGTGGTTGGGTCCGCAGGCGAGGGTCCGCAGGTGGCTGCACGCGTGAAGGCCTTGGTGGCAGCTGCTGATTGGACCGCGGACTAGTGACCCATGTGCGAGGCTCGGAGGCTAGGCGGTGCGAGGCTCGGACCACCTGCGAGCTTCGGATTGGTCAGTAGCCTCGGTTCGGACAGATTCTTGTTTCGGATTGGGCCTCCTCCTCGGTCGAATCAGAATCCATCACGCGGCTACTGTTCATGCGAGGGAAGGCGACACGTGGCTTCGCATGACTCACCAATTTCGGACACGTGGCACTTTTTCAGCGAGGGTGACGTGGCAAAAACGTGACTATGCGAATTTTCTCGATTTTCGCGCCAAAACTTCTAAAATCCATAACTTTTGCATACGAGCTCCGTTTTTGACGTTCTTTATATGCACGCGTAGGTAAAATTACGCTCTACAACTTCCGTTTAGACTTCGTCGGCTAATTTTGATTTTAATTTTTATATTATTATTTTTAACAGACCGGGACAGGAAATCCGTTAAAAATTCATAACTTCTTCATCCAACGTCCGGTTTTGTCAGACTTTTTACCGTTGTGCTACTATTTACGAGACCTTCGATTCTCATTTAGGTTGTGTCGGCTAAAAATCAGTCGATCTAAAATTCGAGTTTTTAGCTGTCTACTGCTATGCTGAAACTTCGAAAAATCATAACTTCCTCATACGAAGTCAGATTTTGGCGTTCTTTTTATCGAACTTCTCGGTTTAACAAATACTACAAGTTTCGTTTAGATCACTAAGGCCAAAAAGTAGTTTATCAAAAACTCACTTTTTACGACATTCGGCACCGTGCCGGTTTGTCGTGAAACTTCGACAGGTCATAACTTCTTCGTTATAACTCGGATTTCGGCATTCTTTATATATCCGTAATCCTTGTCACGGCCACTACAACTTCCTTAATAGATATCGGCTTTATCTAAAATTTAATTTTTGACGCTCGTTTTTATTCTTAATTAATTAAGCATAAAACACATAAAACACATAAAACACATAATTTTCACATAATTCCTTTTCATTTCTCCAAAATGAGTCACAAAGGTTAACCTAGACTATCATGTCAATATTAATGCCTAGCCTAGAAACACGGGCATTACACTGTGACTGCACCGGGGCCTGTCTCTGCTCCCTCAGCTGGAGCTCAATCTCTAACTCGCGCCGCCTGGCGGCCTCCTGCAACTCCAATAAAATATCACATCTCTGTGTGAACACAAACTGTCTGATGTCCCTCTTGAGCATGCTCAGATACCGGGTCATCTGATCCTGCTCCGAAGCAAACTCAGGGCAAAACATCGCCCTCTCCGTAAACATCCTGGTGATCTCCGTCACCGACTCTGAATCCTGTCTCAGCTCCAAAAACTCCTGAGCCAATCACTCCCGCTCTACCCGCGGAATATAACGAGTACTGAACATATCCCGAAACTGATCCCAAGTCACCGCAACTCGTTGCGCGTCAGAGTATGATCCCGTATTCAACCTCCACCAATCATTCGCCCCGAGCCTCAAAAGGTTCAGAGCACACCTCACCCTTTGCTCAGCAGGGCACGAACACGTGAAGAAGCATCCCACCACATCCGACAACCATCTCATAGCAACGATCAGATCCTGAACCCCGTCGAAGGTAGGGGGCTTCGTATTATTGAAGTCCCGATACTGGAAGCCCCGTCCGGCTCCTTCCCCTGTCGCTGCTACAGCCGATGTAGCTTCCGCGGCAGCCGTCTCAGTAAGAGCTGCATAACGATCATCGAAGTACTCCATCATAGCGGTCTTGACAGACCCGAACATTTCCGGTAACTGAGCCCGGAACATAGCAACAACCTCATCATGCAGCATTTCACGAATCATGGCATCCAACTCATCTGTCCTCATCTAACGAACGACCTCGGGTGGTACTGATCCATCCTGACTACCCTCTCCTGATCCTGATCCTGATCCTGATCCCGCCCGAAACGTCTCATAACCACCATACATAAAATATAAGAGGAAGATATCAGACAATCCGCCTAGATAACCGGGGACAAACTCGCTTCTAAACCCTAGGGGTTGTGACTTCCTTGCTACGCGTATGGGTCATGTGCTTTCAGTAGTACGGGCCCATACCACCTTCCACACCTACCCATATTTGTTTCAAGTATCATCACAACACCCTAACACTATACATATACACACATACTGCTTGCTTGACCTCACCCCTAGAGGAAGGCTAAATATCACATAACTGGCCTCTCGGCCTCTCACGACCCACCCTACCACCAACTGCCACACGACCCTCCATTGGTGCCAGTTAACCATTGTATGAATACAATTACATGCCGCACAACTTAAATAATCTTAGGCCAAAAGATTCAATCCTACAACGGTTGGATTCAGATAAGAGTTGCGCAGTAGGACCGAATCCCTTACCCTAAGACCATTTAACCCCTGTAGCATGTGACTTAGAGTATTCACCCAATAGATAGTTCACACACGAAAGAGTCATACAACACTCGATGAGGTACTCTACATAAGATAAGGCATCAATGGTCAGGCAGTTCTATCATACAATTCCTGAGGATCCCTATCTTATCACTAGCATGCTGTTCTAACATATTACATAATCAAATAACTGTATGGTATTTTGGGGTCTACTTACTGGCTCCGGCTGATCGTACACCCTGCATCCTCCTTTACTTATTTTGAAAACCATTTTTAGAAATCATTTTGAAAACCTTTCCTTGATTTGAGTCTGGATTCACACGAATGTTCCTCCAATTCACTCAAATCAAGGCTCTGATAACAACTTGTAACACCCAAAAATTTCAAACCAATTTAAACTTTCAAAAAGAACCCAAGTTCCATTAGTTATTACAAAAAGGTTTCCAAATAGTTTATTATCAGAGTATCCCAGTAACAGAATCATAAAAAGTGAGGAGCGGTATGATCACGCCTTTTCCTTGCCACGTTCTCCTGATGTACCTGAAACAATAATCGATAAATGTAAGCTCAAAGGCTTAGTGAGTTACCCCCAAAATACCCATACACACATAACCATACATATACAACAATGAACAGCATACTATGGGTCCAATCAACCATCGGGTTGGAATACCCCATGCCCTCAACCATCGGGTTGGAATGCCAACATACTACGAGTCCAATCATCCTCGGGGTGGAATACTCTCGGCCCACAACCAACGGGTTGGAATGCCTACACTCTTATACATACAACAACTACTATGGGTCCAATTATCCATCGGGATGGGATGCCCTAGGCCCTCGACCATCGGGTTGGAACGCCAACCTACTATGAGTCCAATCATCCTCGGGATGGAATACTCTTGGCCCACAACCACCGGGTTGGATTGCCCACATACTCTGAGTCCAATCATCCTCGGGATGGAATACTTGCGGCCCACAACCATCGGGTTGGATTACCCACAGAGCCAATCAAACATGTGCACCTATATCAGATAATCATATAACAGTCTACCAGACAACATACTAGGGCCCTATCATCCTCGGAATGGAATACCCTCAACTACCATATCAAGCATCTGCACATATAACAGGTAATCTGCTACCAGCATACAGACAGTCAGACCAACTACAGGTCACTAGGTATAACCACATCTAATCTACCCGGATACCGATCTAACAGATCATACAAGCATATAATCATCCTATCTACCAGGATACCGTACTAACATATCATAACAGAGACCATTCCAAATAACAGAGCAAAGGGCCGACCTTGGTGCCTTAGACCCTTGGGTACAGTGAGGATAACTCACCTCGGACGTAGCTCGGAAGGAAGTGTCAAACTCCTCCAAATGTAGCTCCAACTCCAACACCTATATTCACCCATGTCCTTTGCTATAAATCTCCAGTTTATCAAAATACCCTCAGAAGTCAACTGGTTAGCCCTTGGTCAAAGTCAAAGTCAACTTTCAAGGTCAACAGTCCATGTTGACCTTAACTAGTCGAGTACCCCTAGCTACTCGTCGAGTTCCTTGCATAACTTGCCTACCCATCGAGTCACTCGTCTGACTCGCTGAGCCCAAGGCATTCTTCATCGGACTCGTCGAGTCGTTCATACAACTCGTTGAGTCTACGACAATCTTCATCGGACTCGCCGAGCCATTTATGGCACTCGCCGAGTCCCTTCAGTCCTTCATTCATTCAGACGATTTTAAGCTGCTTCAAAGCTCCAAACAGTAGATCTAGGCTCCCAAGGCATGTTTATCATGTAAAGTTGCAATCTATACGGGCATGCAAGGTGATAATGGCTCAATACAAGCTAGAGAGAGGGTTCAAGACAAGAATGCTCACATACATGCAAAAAGGCTGATACTTTATGCCTCCATGGACCAAGACAAGTCTAGATATGAAGTTGCAACCTCAGATCTTGTCCTAAAACCCCAAATGCATCTTAAACATGCTAAATAGCCCCAAATCATCATCCATGATTAGATCTAGAAGGGAAGAACTCAAGGCAACGACTTGTTACCTCCAAAGTGTGCCGAAGCTGAAGTAGATTCTGGATCTACACGAATTCTTTGATGCTAGCCTCTTGATTTACAAGCTTCCTTCACTAGAATCACCTTCCAAAGCTCAAAAACTCTCACCAATGGCTCACACACGATTTTAGGGTTTACTGACTCTCAAGGGGTAACAAAGAGGCTGGGGTGAGGACATAAGGTCCTTTAAATAGGGTGAAAACCCTAATATTTAGGGTTTTCTCTTCCCAGCACTGACTTGTCGAGTCCAGCCGCCGACTCGGCGAGTCGGGTCACTTAACACGTGCCCAACACCCGCTCTGACTCGACGAGTTAAGATACCTACTCGTCGAATCTACTCCTTTATTTACACATAGCACCCCGCATTATATTCCTGAATTTGGGATGTTACAACTCTCCCCCACTTAAATTAGGCTTCGTCCTCGAAGCCTGCTGCATCACACAATTTCAGATAACACTCCTACATTGCAGCCTCCAGTCTCCCAAACCAGCCCAAATCTCTTCAGGCGCTACTACCGCGTCCCTTCTAAGGACAACTCCTTCATGTCATGAACACACTTTCGTGACTTGCGAAAGTTAGATACTACTATAATTCACCGGGCTCTCTCACAGGACTAATCTATCTTCCCCTTTCCAAAACTGGCGATAACCTGAGTAACTTGCAATATTTGAAACTCATCCTGTCCCCTTCCTGAATCTAGTCTCTTTCCGCGCTGACAGGATGATGCATCCTTCAGCTTCCGGGAAACTCCCATGAACAACCAGCTATATCACGTAAACGCTCATACCTAGCCCATTCAGCCTCGGGCTGGAATACCAGGTACGCTTACGACGGGTCCAGTCATCCCAAGGATGGTATACCCTCATATCCTCACACATGTTTGGCCCAATCAACCCTCGGGTTGGAATACCAAACACATCAGGTCCAATCCATCATAGGGTCCGGTCATCCCCATGATGGAATACCCTAAATTGGAATACCACCACATTCATAACCCATGTCTACAACCAAACTCAAAATCCAAGGTTTTATCCTTGCATCTCCTTCAAACTTCTCTGATTCGACACAACCGATCACAGCTCGCCCAAATCTCAACAATATGTCCAATCTGAATGCGCTCCTACAATAGACATAATCACACCATCTCTATGCCCACAGCCTATGACTGGAACACCCTTACGTGGTCCTCAGCATAGGTCTGGATTGCCTCTGAGCCCACATCATGAGTCTGGTATGCCCTCCCCGACCCTCAGCTCATGACTGGAATGCTCCCGATGACTGATCGATACTACCGTCGTACCTTTAGTTGCCAAACACTCCGACCCTGCAGGTATCCACTTTCCTCCACCACTCGAAGGGCCTAATCGATGCTCATCTCATCAACGAACAATATACGATACAAAAAGTACTACCACACACGAATCATAATAACTCAAACCATCAACAACATACCCACCACTACCGGCCAACCAGACCGGCACTCATATCTAACCCATATCACCCCCTTCGGTTTAGAATACCAATATGTCTAATCATTTCAACTATCGAGTCAAAAATTTTCAGGGTTTGTTGGCCTACCGCCTCAATCCTACCGCTCCCTTCGAGCCTCCGTGCCTACGGCTTATAGTCGGCCCGCATCGGGTATCTTGGCCTACTGCATAGAGCAGGACCGCCTCAACCCCATCCAAATGCCATAAACGATCAAGAAAAGGTCTAACCCGGTTCCCAGAAACTGAATGACAGGATATTCAAATCCCAAACCTTCCCAAAACTGACTAATACTCATTCGGATTCACTCTCAGTCCCCAACTGGAGTATTACCAGGTCCAAGCACATGAAACCTCGGAGACACTCCGAACTGATGGAATCACCAAGATCCTTTGAACTCCGCCCGACCTCTAATAACAACTTCCAATCAACCAAAACACACCGGAGTTCTCAATATACCAGACCGCCTTATTGCACCCCTCTAGTAACCGTCATCCAAACTGCATTAGGCAGCATCTTCCAAAGCAAACGCCGCATCCGAGAATTTCCAATTCTCCCCTACTTAGAGCACTAACTATTGTCTACTGGCGGCGAAGCTGGTACGTGACTCAATTTTCCCTATTCGAGGCAACGAACTTCAAAGAATCCGAGCTCCTACTGATGATTTCTAAATCCCTGAATCACGGTTGCTCGTCCTGGTCTGGCGATTTCTCTGTCCTATCTCTTTCTCTTGTATGCACTACTCGATCCTACCCATCTAAGATCTCTTAACAATACATTCCCCCTAGCATCTCCTAGGCCCTAATAACTCACGCAGAAAGAAACGGAAACACATAACTCAAATATGAACAAAAGATAGAAAGAAAGACATATCGGTCGTCACCTCTGGCGCTGTCCCGGTCTCCTCGGCCATTAGCTGATAGGCACGCCCTTGAGCCCTCGGAGGCTCTGCTCTACCCTGACCCCCATCAGTAAGCCTCAAGGTGGCTGGTGCTTGAGCCTGCACTGGCCTGGCAGCCAAAAGAGGACACTGGGCCTTCATATGGCCCACCTGCTCGCAATGATAACAAAGTCGGACTCCAGCAGGTGGAGTCTACTGTCTGCAGTCCCTGGCTATGTAACCCTCCTTGCTACACTTGTGGCACCAAGAAGAAGACCACAGCCTCCATCATGCACCTTGCCGCACTTCCCACAAGTGCGACTCCTCTGACTTCCCTGTCGATAATTAGTGGCCCTCAACAGTTTCGGCGCAGGCTGTGACAGCACCGGGGCCTGTCTCTGCTCCCTCAGCTGGAGCTCAATCTCGAACTCGCGCCGCCTGGCGGCCTCCTGCAACTCCAATAAAGTATCACATCTCTGTGTGGACACAAACTGTCTGATTTCCCTCTTGAGCATGCTCAGATATCGGGTCATCTGATCCTACTCCGAAGCAAACTTAGGACAAAACATCGCCCTCTCCGTAAACATCCTGGTGATCTTTGTCACCGAATCTGAAACCTGTCTCAGCTCCAAAAACTCCTGATCCAATCTCTCCCGCTCTACCCGCAGAATATAACGAGTACTGAACATATCCCGAAACTGATCCCAAGTCACCGCAACTCGCTGCGCGTCAGAGTATGATCCCGTAGTCAACCTTCACCAATCATTCGCCCTGAGCCTCAAAAGGTTCAGAGCACACCTCACCCTTTGCTCAGCAGGGCACGAACACGTGAAGAAACATCCCTCCACATCCGACAACCGTCTCATAGAAACGATCGGATCCTGAACCCCATCGAAGGTAGGGGCTTCGTATTATCGAAGTCCCGGTACTGGAAGCCCCGTCCGGCTCCTCCCCCTGTCGCTGCTACAGCCGATGTAGCTGTCGCGGCAGCCGTCTCAGTAAGAGCTGCATAACGATCATCGAAGTACTCCATCATAGCGGTCTTGATAGACCCGAACATTTCCGGTAACTGAGCCCCGTAACATAGCAACAACCTCATCATGCAGGATTTCACAAATCATGGCATCCAACTCATCTGTCCTCATCTAACCAACGACCTCGCGTGGTACTGATCCATCCTGACCACCCTCTCCTGATCCTGATCCCGATCCGGATCCCGCCCCGAAACGTCTCGTAACCACCATACATAAAATATAAGAGGAAGATATCAGACAATCCGCCTAGATAACCGGGGACCAACTCCCTTCTAAACCCTAGGGGTTGTGACTTCCTTGCTATGCGTATGGGTCCTGTGCTTTCAGTAGTACGGGCCCATACTACCTTCCACACCTACCCATATTTGTCTCAAGTATCATCACAACACCCTAACACTATACATATACACACATACTGGTTGCTCGACCTCACCCCTAGAGGAAGGCTAAATATCACATAACTGGCCTCTCGGCCTCTCACGACCCACCCTACCACCAACTGCCACACGACCCTCCATTGGTGCCAGTTAACCATTGCATGAATACAATCACATGCCGCACGACTTAAATAATCTTAGGCCAAAAGATTCAATCCTATAATGGTTGGACTCAGACAAGAGTTGCGCAGTAGGACCGAATCCCTTACCCTAAGACCATTTAACCCTTGTAGCATGTGACTTAGAGTATTCACGCAATAGATAGTTCACACACGAAAGAGTCATACAACACTCGATGAGGTACTCTACATAAGATAAGGCATCAATGGTCAGGAAGTTCTATCATACAATTCCTGAGGATCCCTATCTTATCACTAGCATGCTGTTCTAACATATTACATAATCAGATAACAGTATGGTATTTTGGGGTCTACTTACTGGCTCCGGCTGATCGTACACCCTGCATCCTCCTTTACTTATTTTGAAAACCATTTTTAGAAATCATTTTGAAAATCTTTCCTTGATTTGAGTTTGGATTCACACGAATGTTCCTCCAATTCACTCAAATCAAGGCTCTGATACCAACTTGTAACACCCGAAAATTTCAAACCAATTTAAACTTTCAAAAAGAACCCAAGTTCCATTAGTTATTACAAAAAGGTTTCCAAATAGTTTATTATCAGAGTATCCCAGAAACAGAATCATAAAAAGTGAGGAGCGGTATGATCACGCCTTTTCCTTGCCACGTTCTCCTGATGTACCTGAAACAATAATCGATAAATGTAAGCTCAAAGGCTTAGCGAGTTACCCCCAAAATACCCATACACACATAACCATACATATACAGCAATTAACAACATACTATGGGTCCAATCAACCATCGGGTTGGAATGCCAACATACTACGAGTCCAATCCTCCTCGGGATGGAATACTCTTGGCCCACAACCAACGGGTTGGAATGCCCACACTCCTATACATACAACAACTACTATGGGTCCAATCATCCATCGGGATGGGATGCCCTAGGCCCTCAACCATCGGGTTGGAATGCCAACCTACTATGAGTCCAATCATCCTCAGGATGGAATACTCTTGGCCCACAACCATCAGGTTGGATTGCCCACATACTATGAGTCCAATCATCCTCGGGATGGAATACTCGCGGCCCACAACCATCGGGTTGGATTGCCCACAGAACCAATCAAACATGTGCACCTATATCAGATAATCATATAACAGTCTACCAGACAACATACTAGGGCCCTATCATCCTCGGGATGGAATACCCTCAACTACCATATCAAGCATGTGCACATATAACAGGTAATCTCCTACCAGCATACAGACAGTCAGACCAACTACAGGTCACTAGGTATAACCACATCCAATCTACCCGGATACCGATCTAACAGATCATACAAGCATATAATCATCCTATCCACCAGGATACCGTACTAACATATCATAACAGAGACCATTGCAAATAACAGAGCAAAGGGCGGCCTTGGTGCCTTAGACCCTTGGGTACAGTGAGGATAACTCACCTCGCACGTAGCTCGGAAGGTAGTGTCAAACTCCTCCAAATGTAGCTCCAACTCCAACACCTATATTCACCCATGTCCTTTGCTATAAATCTCCAGTTTATCAAAATACCCTCAGAAGTCAACTGGTTAGCCCTTGGTCAAAGTCAAAGTCAACTGTCAAGGTCAACAGTCCATGTTGACCTTAACTCGTCGAGTACCCCTAGCTACTCGTCGAGTTCCTTGCATAACTTGCCTACCCGTCGAGTCACTCGTCTGACTCGCCGAGCCCAAGGCATTCTTCATCGGACTCGCCGAGTCGTTCATATAACTCGCCGAGTCTACGACAATCTTCATCGGACTCGCCGAGCCGTTTATGGCACTCGCCGAGTCCCTTTAGTCCTTCATTCATTCAGACGATTTTAAGCTGCTTCAAAGCTCAAAACAGTAGATCTAGGCTCCCAAGGCATGTTTATCATGTAAAGTTGCAATCTTTACATGCATACAAGGTGATAATGGCTCAATACAAGCTAGAGAGAGGGTTCAAGATAAGAATGCTCACATACATGCAAAAAGGCTGATACTTTATGCCTCCATGGACCAAGACAAGTCTAGATATGAAGTTGCAACCTCAGATCTTGTCCCAAAACCCAAAATGCATCTTAAACATGCTAAATAGCCCCAAATCATCATCCATGATTAGATCTAGAAGGGAAGAACTCAAGGCAACGACTTGTTACCTCCAAAGTGTGCCGAAGCTGAAGTAGATTCTAGATCTACACGAATTCCTTGATGCTAGCCTCTTGATCTACAAGCTTCCTTCACTAGAATCACCTTCCAAAGCTCAAAAACTCTCACCAATGGCTCACACACGATTTTAGGGTTTACTGACTCTGAAGGGGTAATAAAGAGGTTGGGGTGAGGACATAAGGTCCTTTAAATAGGGTGAAAACCCTAATATTTAGGGTTTTCTCTTCCCAGCACTGACTTGTCGAGTCCAGCCGCCGACTCGGCAAGTCGGGTCACTTAACACGTGCCCAACACCCGCTCCGACTCGACGAGTTAAGATACCTACTCGTCAAGTCTACTCCTTTATTTATACATAGCACCCCAAACTTAAATTCCTGAATTTGGGATGTTACAAAAAATTTTGTAGGTAATTACCGACAGAATACCTACGGAATGGGATGTCCTAATTTGATAACAAAATTATGGTGGAATAGCTATGGAATAACGACAAAATGTATATCGTCAGATTAGCTACAGAATTGCTATGAAATACCGACGGGTGATTATTATTATTATTATTATTATTATTATTGTTATTATTATTATTATTCTCATTATGGTTATTATTTTTCATTATTCGAGTATTAAAACATAATTTTTCACGGTTTTTTTTTTTACTTATTTATAATACGTATAGACATACATTTTTGTATTACATATACATGCAACCATATAATACGAAGAAAAAAAACAAATTCTAAAAAACTATGTTTAACACATGAACAATTAAAAATGATATTAATAGTATTGATAATAATAATAATAATAATAATAGTAATAATAATAATAATAATAATAATAATATTTAACATACGAATAAGCGAAAGAAAAGCTACATGTGTATGTGGATGTATATGTGCATGTGTGTGTATATGTATATTCATGCGCGTGTATATATGTGTGTAGGTGTATGTGTATGTTTGTATGTGTGTATGTGTGTATGTATGCGGATTTGTGTATATATGTGTGTATGTGTATCGTGTGGATGAAAGTAGTGATTGTAATGTTAAAGCATGCAATTGGTGAATGTAATGATTGTAATGTTAAACAATATTAATTGAAGTTTCTTTACAAATATATGAAGCCATTATTAAGCTTTGACAAATAATAAGTTCTTTGACAAATTTCTTTGTGGAAGTTATAATGTGATTGTTTGTGGTTTTTGCAGGTGGATTTCTGCCAAAGAATCTTTGAAAAGATTCTTTATCACAAATAAATTAATTAAAAGCACAAAAATATAAAAAACAAATATCTTTTTATTGTGGGATTAAGGTGTATATAATCATAACTAAATTGATATATGCTTTAATTGAAAACAAAGTCCTTTTGGGGTTTTTCTTATAACTAGTAATTGAGTAGAATGATTTTTAGAGAGAGGGCATGATTTATTGATTTATTATGTGATTAATAAATTACAATAAATAATTTGTTAATATATTCTGATAATAATATATTAATTAGAAATAGTAATATTCAATTAAGAATTAATCAGAAATTAATTAGAATTAAATTTGGGATTAATTATTATATATATATATATATATATATATATATATATATATATATATATATATATATATATATATATATATATATTAAAGTTCTGAAAGATTTTAACAGTAAAGTGGTACTTTTTTTGTCAATTTTGGTCCTTCAACTTACAACATTGACCCTTCATCTTTATGCTTTTGTTCACAAACAACCCTTTCACTTTGGTTTGAATTTTTCATAACCCTCGCCTTTTATTACATATTATTAGTATTTAGTCTTTTGGCAGAAATGGTCCCTCATCATTAATATTATTATTGTTAGACAAAATTACACGATTGGTCCATGTGGTTTACCAGATTTAACATTCTCTTTTTGGTTTTTAAATTAATGTTTTATTTATTAGAAAATACACACCCAATACCATAAACCTAACCACCATCTGCCATCACCACCACCACCACCACCGCCAAAATTACATAAATGGTCCATATGGTTTACCCATGGTGACAAATTCAGTCCCTACTACCTGAAAAGACCAAATTACCCTCACATTAACGGACAAAAAGCAACCAACTTGCTACTTTACTTTACAAAGCAATACCTTCCGACCCCAGCAACGCCGGTGAATCTTTTCTAGTTGGTTTAATAAAAAAATTAAAGGGATTGAGCTGTCATTGTTCTAAAGTTGAGCAATAGAGAGGTTCCATAACCTTCCCATGAGGGGACGGTTTTGGAGAGCTATTTAAGGGTTCTTGAATAATCCTTAAAGATAATTAAGGATTTGGATAATTACCTAACTTGAAATGTTAATATTATAATCAAATTAGGTTTACCAAGGCTCCTTGTATCACCTATAAATAGTACCCTTAGGACCCTATTTTTGTCCAGTACTTCTTCCTAAGGCTAGAGCAAGATTTCTGCTTCTCCTCTCTCCTCTTTCCTCAAGTATTCTTATTGCTAGCGTTTAGGTACAAACCATTAGAGGCACGGAGTTTTTGGTGATTTCTTTCCAAGGCTTCCAAGAGGAATTGTTGTTTGATTCTTTACAATTTCCAAGGCTTCTAATAGGTAATAACCATTAGACCCTAACCTATATAATTTTTTATTATAATAACCTTGCCTTAGGGTTTTTTATTTTCATAGTTTATAGTTATCAATATTGAAAACGTAGATCCAAATAGGTTTTATGTGAACATACGAGTTAAGTATTTTTCTGCCTCAGGCATAGATTTATAACCAATAAAATGCATAAATGGCATCAGAATCATCATTGTTTTCTATTGATTGTGCATACTGGTGAATAGATCTAACTAGGGTTTATCTAAAATAAACCCTTTTGGCTTGAAATTTCAACTTGGCTAGGGTTTCTTTAAACCCTAGCCACCACCCCTTATTTTCAAAAATGCTAGGACTTCCTTAGGGTTTTCTAGTTTTCTTAATTACTTTTTTAAAAGCCTTAAATTTTGAATAATTAAAATTGGATAACCCTAAACCCTTATTTGGAAAATTAGAAGGGTTGTGGATTAGGATTAAATTTGAACTATTTTATTAATTATATAATTGAAAATAATTACTTAATACCTAAATGATTTAAATTAATTTAATTTAAAGTAAATGAAAATATAAAGTTTAAATCATATTTGGTTAAAATTTCATTAATTAAAAGTTTAATTTAGATAACTAATATTTAAGACATGTGTTTTGAAAAGTTTTAAAATATACCTTTTATATATATATATATATATATATATATATATATATATATATATATATATATATATATATATATATATGTGTGTGTGTGTGTGTGTGTGTGTGCGTGTGTGTATACACACACACACACATATATATATATATATTACTAAAAGATAATTAATATATGTATAAGACTAGTGAACGTGTGTCTTTTTTTACCCACCATTCTCATGTGTGGTGGAGGGTCGTTAGCAGAATGGTTTCGATAGGAAATAACCTTATTAAAAGTATAATAATATAAAAGTAATAGAACCTTCTTTAAAAAACTCACTCTAGTTACTTTAGGAAAATGTAAAAAAAATATGTTAATCCATGAAAATGCACATCATTCTTTATGAGTTTTTAGTGGAACGTGTGTGGTAACTGGCACACTAATGTGGGATTATAAAGATGAAAAGATGGCACAACTCGAAAATTATTGTTGTTGATGGAGCGTGTGTGGTTAACCGGCACATCAATAGGAGATGATAAATGACCTCGAGATTCTCAAGCGTATTTTCATGGTTATTCACATCTCGTTTGTGATCCTCGACATCCCAGTCACAAAAGTGAGAGGATAATCCTTGATTAAACATTCCATTGGTAAGATTCAATGAATCTCAAAAGATCTAGGAGTTTCATAGGATTCAAATTGGTAAAAGCTTTACCTACCTAAAATAGATTTGCAATTTGATTACGGCATCCCTCTTCAAAGTTCGAATAAAAAATATGGAGCTAAGTCTTAATTTAAATTTTGGGTTAATAATGAATGATTAAAATCAACTAACTTGAATTCTTTCTTTTCCCACTCTTAGATGTCTTATGAAGATAGAATGATCTTCCTCATTCTTATGAAAATGTGTTTCCTCAATATTCAAGGTGAAATTGTTTTCCCATTCTTAGGAAGTGATGGAACTGAATATCATCTTTCTTCAACACTTCCACCACTTCCTCCTGTGACTCTACCAACGTCACATTTTCCTCAAGTTGAAACATATGAGACTAGTCAAGCCTTATTAGCATGTAGACATCAAAATGGAAATTTTGTGTGTGTGTGTGTGTGTGTGCACGTTCTAAAAATGTGGTCGTACATTGACAAGTTAGATAGGATGGGTTTCGTTTTCCCAAGGGAGCAAGCCATTGATTTGGTTATTCTCTCGCTTCCAACGTCATTTGATCAGTTTATTGAGAACTTTTATATGAGGAACGTCGAAATGACCCTAATTAATCTTACCCAAATGTTGATGGTTTGAGAAAAAGAAATGCTTAAGAATGCATCTGAAGCAAAGATACTTATAGGGTATAATTCCAAGATTTCCATTAACATTGACAATGGTAATATTGGTGATCTAGAATATATTTCTCTTCCCAATGAGAAGGGATCGACCAAGATCAAACCTTTTGATTGTATGGTAAAGAGAAATACTAGTTCTAGGATCATTCCACATGTTGACCCCAAAGAGTCCATATGGTTCTACTACCAAGTAATGGGACATTCGTTGCAAAGCTTCCCAAAGTACCTGAAGGATCTTAAAGATGGTAAAGTCAATTTGTGTGACTCTACTTCAGGTACATCCATTATCTAACATCATTATTTTAACAAGTTTCTATTCATACACTCTTAATACATGATGTGATAACCACATTTTTATGGCATTACATGATCTAAGATAATGAAGAAAGCTTAAGCCGAGTAAGCTAAATCTGATCGTGGGAAATGGACTTTTGTCACATGGTTCGATGGTCAGAGTTTGGAGCTAATGCTGATGTGTTAAGATAATTTAATAGATTGCTATTAATTTTCAAAGATGTCTAAAAACATAGCTAAATCTAATTTTCTTTTTCAATAAAATGAGGTTTTGGTTTATCTGGTTGCCTCGGTTTATAATTCCTTGCAATGGCGTAAATGAATATGTTGATCGTGTATCTAATAATGGAAATATTAATTGTTGATTTGATTCTTATGAAATCGCTACTGCTTTTGTCATAATCTGCTAAGCGAAAAGAAATCTCATCGCTATGTTTCAGTTGGAAAGAAAGTTGGAGTCATACAATTCGAATTGCATAATGCATGAGAATCCTCTTCATTAGAAAATTATGACAAATTCATTGTTCACATGTTTATGTGATGCAAGTGAAGATGTAGGGTTTCAAAGTACTCCATGGATTATGGCAATGGGCCCCTTTGATGAAGTGTGGGTTAAAAGCCCAAGATTTGTTTTTTCCCTATAAATAGTCATGTATTATTCATAATTAGGGTGAAGAGTGAGGCAAAATGTAGCTGCCACGTTGTGAGGTTTCTTATGTAGAGTTAGATTCTTATTCCTTAAAGTGTAATCTATTCCTCATATATTGAATAAATCGAGTGATCATTCGACAAATCTTCATTATTGTGTTTGTTCTTATTTTCCGCATCTTGTTCATCAAATCACAATTAGGGTTTTAATCCCAACAAGTGGTATCAGAGTGGGTCTTTGAAGATCTATTCATTTTTGAAGTATCGGTTCTTGATTTGATGATTTTCTGCACAAGTTATTGAAGATTATTGGTGTTTGGTGGTTTGGAATCAAAGTTTCTGTTCATTCTACTGTTCATCTGGGTAATTTATTCTGATTCATATTTTGTTCATATTTTCTGATTAGATCTGATTAATTGTTCAATCCAAGGTTTTTCTATTGTTTCCCAGATCAGTTCTATCGATTTAGCCCAATTTTTTTTAATCATATTTATTCAAGTTCATTCCATTGTTCTTAGGCCCACTATTTTTCGATCCCTGTTCATTGGTATAAGGGTTCTTCAATATTGTATGCTGCAAGTCGACTCTTCTTTGTTCTTCTATTCTTGAGTCTTTATTTGTGAATGATACTTTTGTCAAAATCAATTTTGATCTCATTTGATTTTGTGTTCAAACTAGTAAATCCATTTGTTCATTGAATATAGATTTTGTTTCATGATTGTTGAGTGGAAATTTGGAGTCTTGTGATATACCATTGTCGAACAGTTGGTCAAAGAAAGAATAGTCAAAATTGGATTAAATAATCGAAGGCAGTTGATGCGATGAACTGGCAATTTTATTTGTTAATCTAGTTTTTGGAAGAAGCCTTCAAAGTTGTGTGTTGCTTTGAAGACAGTCAGAATATAGGCTATCAGAGCGTAGTTAATTCCATCTCGTAATCTGATGCTTCACGTTCTTCTGGTCTGCAGTGTAATGGGTCTTGCCATCGGGGCTTAAGTCAAAATCGGATGTGTGGTTCGTACTGGATTGCAACTCAGTCGATGTGGTTGTGTATCTGTTCGCTTTTGCAGGTCAAACCTCAAGGTAAAAATTGGTAGTGCGAACTCTTTGGTGCGAGCGGACTCACTGAGAACGAAAGAAATCGGAGTGATTATGTGCTTATTCGCAAATGCTTGTCAACCGAAATGTCAAAATAGACTATGATTCGGGTGAATATTGAATGAATGTTCTTACCTGCGAATGAATCGATCTCATCTGGGACGAACAACAGTCAAAACGAAAAGTCAAAATTTCCTTGAAAGTACTTCGTGCGAACGTTCGCTTTGGGGTATAATTGACGGACTCGGAACGAACCTGGAACAAACTTGCGTTCGTATGTTTGTGCTTGAAAAGAAATAAGGGAGGACAGAAAACGAACCTTGTGCTCGGATTCGCACCTGTGATTGGATTGTGGAGATTCGCCTTGGGTGTAGAATCAACGATCTTGGAACGAATGGTGGCACTAAACTCGGATTCGGAGTCCCATAGGCACGAATGTCTGAAAATGATCTGTGTTCTCAGAACGAAAGTATGATTCGAGGCTATTGATTTTGGAGGTCTCGCATTCGTTCCAGTCGATGTGTTCTTTTTATCAGGCGTTAAATGGGGATGAAGATGACTCAAGTTATAATTTTGGTCCCTGCTGATTCAGCGAATTGACACTTTTGGTCCCTGTTGTTTTCACAGTTTGACGATTATAGACCAGTTCCATAAATTGTTACAATTAAAAGCGAAATTGATGCGGTGTTACATTTTCAGTCCCAGAATTTCAGCAAAGTGACAATTTCAGCCCATTTTTCAAAAAGTTTACAAATTTAAGGGCTGGTGAACAGTTTTTGATTTGTTAACGCACATATTTTTTTTGTGAACAAAAAATTAAGGATTCCATCAAGATCATTCTCATGACCATTTGAAGTCGTTTTTTTGTGATAACGTCAAATTTTTTCGACTATTTCGGATTTTATACTTCATCGTTTATATCATTTTGTCGCGGGGGAGCATAGTAATTTTTTATCCATTCAAGATCATTCTCATGACCATTTGAAGGCTTTATAATTACGTTTTTTTATTATAAATCGAGGGAGAATTTGGTATGGCCATTCGAAATTGGATTTGTGACTTTTCAAATTTGAAGATTTTTTGATAAAGCTTATGGTAGAATTATGAAGGTAGCTTTTACATTAGCAGTTCTTCATCGAGCTCTTCTAAAGCTTTTACAGAGAAGTATCCTTTACAGTAGCAGTTCCTCATCGAGCTCTTCTAAGGACTTGTTATATCTCCGACTTCTAGTATTTTCTCGATCAAGTGGCGTTACGAATCTTAAAATTTGTGTTGTTACATGATATTTTTTGGTGGCTTATATCATTAGCTTATTTGAAGATCATTGTGACTTGGTGGGGGATTCTTCAAAGACAAGAAGTGATTTGGTTTCTTAATTCTGAAATGGGCTTTTATGGTGGGTTTGGATTTTTTGAAGATCTTTGGGATTACATTAGAAAATAAAGTTTAAAGACATTACTTCAGTGCATGGTCTATATATCCTAGAACCCGTTTTTGAAGACTATTGAAAAATCAAGAGTCGTGGATTGCTTCAAATATTCCTCGTTGCGAGATCATTTCTTATTTGCTAGATGCTTGTTTTGGAAGTTGAAGCCTTGTCATCCATTCCATACTTTGAGGGGGAGATTGTATGGTTTCAAAGTACTCCATGGATTATGGCAATGGGCCCCCTTGATGAAGTTTAGGTTAAAAGCCCAAGACTTGTCTTTTCCCTATAAATAGTCATGTATTATTCATAATTAGGGTTAAGAGTGAGGCAAAATGTAGCCGCCACATTGTGAGGTTTCTTATGTAGAGTTAGATTCTTATTCCTTAAAGTCTAATATATTCCTCATATATTGAATAAATCGAGTGATCATTCGACATATCTTCATTATTGTGTTTGTTCTTATTTTCCGCATCTTGTTCATCAAATCACAATTAGGGTTTTAATCCCAACAGAAGGACTTATGTATCAAGTACATGTTGATATGGAATTTTCAAATCTACCACAAAGGACGATGACTCTTTTCATCATGATTTATTGATTTTTCGGTAAATATTATTTTGTTTATAATATTAAACAGAATTCTGATATTTTGAAAGCATTCAAGAGAATAGCAGAATGACATAGAAGACTCTATTAGGTAGAAAGATAAAAGATTCTCTAAACTGAGAGCAAAGGAGAATACTTTAGTATGATGTCTTATGATCATCTTAGTAATTGTGGAATTGTATCATAATTTACTCCTCTAAGAACATCTTAGTGCAACTGTATGACTAAGAAGAGGAATCGAACATTTTTGGAAATGGTTCAATTAAAGATAAATCAGACTTTGTTCTAATACAAGTTTTAGAGTTATGCTCTAGTAACTATGAATCATATTTTGGAACTTATTTCAAACTTAGAAGATTGATAACACTTTGTAAGATGTGGATTAATAATGTTTTCTTACTCTAGCATATTTAGAATTGGAGTTGTGATGTTTTCATTAATATGAAACAAAAGATAAATTGAGACTAATTCTATGAAGTGTTTTCTTGTCGGGAATCCATAACAACTTTTGAATATTTGTTGTAGATCGTCAAGGAATTAATGCTCCTTGAGAGAAAACTCATATGTCAAGAAGTCAATGGGAGTCATATTTATCTTTAGAGTTTCAAGAGTCAATCGACAATAAATCTTTTAATTATCACTAGCACTCGACCTGAGGTTGATAACTTGTTGTGTTTAATTGACACATTCTTATTTCTGTGCACCTTCACTTAAGTTATAAATGTTTTTGATTTTAATGCAAAAATAAAGCGCGTTGGTCAGTGAATGTACACTGATCAGGATGGGTGACTTGCTAACAACATGGAAGCTCTAGTAAGCCCTTGTGCTGTGAAAAGAGAAGAAAATTAGAATAGTGAAGTGCATTCCATGAAGGAAAGCTAAAATTGAATTTGTTTTTGTCCTAAACCTTGTCTCATGACTATAGGTGGGAAATGATAGATTCACATGGATGGTAACATATGCAACATCAAATCTAGGTAGCAAATGTTTCGCGTTAATTCTTGAGAATGATTATGAGGAAATACTTTCGTTGATATTATAAAGATCAATATGGATATTGTTTGTGTTAATTGCATTCTCAAAATCATAATGTGATTACAGCATCCCTCTTCATATTTGAAATTGTAAGGAATGGCGTGGATTTTTTTGAACTTTCGAGAGATATATCTATCAGTCTTGAAGGGTTTAAACACACACATATGTTGTCCAATTAAGGTGTATAAGCTTAAGAAGTCTAGTTGGAGAATTATCGAAGCATTGATCAATAAGAATCTATACTTTTGTAAGAAAGTCAAAGAGTATTGATTTCTAGAAGTCGAATTGATTTCTGGGTACATGTTAAAGTTAATGTGAGCATAAATGTTATGTTGGTATTGTATGTTGACAATACTGTTCATAGGCAACAATGTTTCTAGTTTGAAAATTGCAAAGTTAAGGAATTATTTTTCTATAATGGACTTAAAGGAGAGGGAACTCATGCTTCATTTTGAATCTAAAGGTTTAGATCATATAGTTTAATAGAACTTAGTCAAATATGTATATGAATATCATGTTGAAATGTTTCAACATAGGACATTCAGTATATAGTAATATTATAGCAAGAAATTGAATAGATATCAAATCCTTATGTCACATATAATAAATACAATCATATATGCTTCGGATATACGATCGATCACATATGCTATAATATTCGCTTATTCTAATTTTTCAAATGCATTGAGCATTAAGTGAAAAGGATTAGAATTTCATGTGACAAGAACATTCTAAGGTTTACCAAAGACTAGTTTTTTGTAGACAGTTGGATGTATGATATTAATTAGGAAGGACCATAGTGACACATTTAGATTAAGATGATTCTTAGCCAGAATTGATGGTGATATGGGAATATGGAAATGTTTCAATAATGGGATATGCTCGTAAAATCTACATGTAAGTTGGAAACTTTAATGCACGAGAAATGTTCAAGGAGTGTACCTTGAAATTGAAATTTCATTACCATGTAATTTTTTCTACTAACAAAAGTTCCAGTGCAATATTTTGTAGCATCGAAGATTCAGTCTTTGAGACTTTGGAATCTCGATATCACACGAGATCAATGCATGTAAAGTTCAAATTCCACTACATCTTTTGGTGATATGAATCTTGAATTGTGAAATGAGTATCATTGGAGTAATGACCAATCGATCTGTTCATAAAGGAAGTACCATCGAGAGACATAGTATGCACGTTTATAACATGGCATGACTAATGTTATTTAATTCAAGTGGTTAGTTGATTACTCGAAACATTCTATAATGAATAAATTTGTAATTATTATGGTAATTAAATAATAGAGATTTATTTACATTCAGTATATGATACCATAGTTATTTAGTTTATTATTGTGTTTCACTTTCAAGTTTTACTTCCTGAATAATTTGATTATTCATATTCCACAATCGCTCACACTTTTAGAAGTACGTGTTGAAAGAAGACTGTCATGAATCGAAATGTAGATTGTCTATAGAGATTTAACATTGCAATAGGATTGCTACAATATTCTAAACGGTTTTGAGCATTCTAACACTCCTAACGTGTACATGCAACCATAAATGGTTTGGATCTATGTTTTCTCTAATATACATGCAAACTTTCAATATTCCAAAGTATCATCCTAACTAGCATACAATGGAGTATCTATACTACAAAATTCTAGTTAGATGACATGTTTTTGTTGTTGCTTGCTATCCTTGATGTATTTGGCCTTTAAGAACTTAGCACCAATAGTGTGAATGCCTCAAATGGAATCACAACACACCTAAGACAAAGGATAACTTAAGATATAATGGATTGTGTAAGGGCGAAATATGTTGTAATTAGTCGAAGGATATTTTGCACTCTTCGTATGATTTGTAATGTATTTTACTAAGGCTCTTTAGATTCGAAGCTTAAGTGTTTTATGCCTTAGTATATTTTTTGTACGCTTTCTGTTTCCTATAAATAGGGACATTTACTAGAGTTAAAAAAGAGTTTTTGCAGACATGTCTTTGTACTCTGTAAACATTCTAAAGCGTAATAGAGCTGAAACAATATCATATCTACATCCGGTGTTCAATCTTATTTTCTGAATTCAATTCAAACTCTGATTCGTTTTGTTACTCGATTCATTGATTCATCAATTGGTATCAGAGCAGGAATCACTCCTGTGAGCTAATTTTCATCTATTCAAAAAGTTTTTGAATCAACTTTTTGGTTTAAAAGTTTTCGCACTTTTTGATAGTGAAAAATTGTCTAGATTTTAGTTTGTGATTCGATTCTGCGTTTGAATTGTTGAATCGAGTGTACGTCTTGTAATTCCAATTTGATTCAACTAGTTTGTTATCAAATTTTCTTCAAAAATTCTCAAAATCATTTTCCGTACAACAATGACGAGTTTCAATCTCAATTCTATGACCTCGTTTTCTCATTTGTTAGGATCATCGACCAAAATTCCAATGCTAATTCCTGAATACTATGATCAGTGGGCTGATCGTATGCAGGATTATCTGAATGGTCTTGATGAAGAATTGTGGTCATGTATTTCTGGAAATGTCAACCCTTCGATGAATGTTCAAGCAATTGGATCATCTTATGCAAGTTCTGAGGTTGAAAATCATACTGATCGTCTGAAGAAACTGGAAAAGAGATGTATGAGGGAATTGCGAGGAGCATTACCTCAAGTTGTGTACAATTACGTAAGGAGTTGTACAACTGCTAAGGAGATCTGGAACAATTTAAAAGAAAATTTTCAAGGAAGTGAAAGGACGAAAATTCAGTCAAACAATGCTTAGTTGAGCTGAAAGACTTCAGACAAAAAGAAGGTGAAACAATTGAATTGTACTATGACCGAATGAACGAGTTAATCTACCGTTGCAATTGCTATGGAATCACTAGGACTTCAATGGAATTCAATCTTATCTTTGTGATGAGTCTTCGAAAAGAATGGAGAAGTGTGAGTATGATGGTAAAGAATCAGCAAAGTTTTGATATATCATCTCTCAATGATCTGTACAATCAGTTGAAGACACACGAAAGTGAGGTTAATGAAATTGTTGAAGAATCAAAGCTGAGTTTGGGAGGTCCATTGGCACTTGTGTCCAAGATATCTAAGAAAGATGATGAAAAAGGTGAATCTTAGGAAGAAGAGGGATTCATCATGAATTCTGACGATGAGGCAATAGCATTTTACTCAAATAATCGTGTTAAGAAATTTTTCAAAAATCCGTTCAATTCGAAGGCTAAGCTAGCTGAGGTGAAAGGAAATGCTGTGAGTAAAGCTGTTGTTGAGGAAAAGAAGAAGGTTGAGAAGAAAGATTCGAAGGTGTCTGAAGGGAAAAGTGAGAAGAGATTGAAAGGTGATGATGGAGTATATTGTCATTATTGCAATGGTGCTAATCATCTTGCGAATGATTGTATGCTCAGAAAGAAGGATGAGAGGAAGAATAAAGTAAAAGATGAAGCTTATTACCCAGAGAAGCTTGAGGAGTTTCATGCAAAAGCTAAGAATTTGTCGCTGGTCGCTAGGGATGAACAAGAGGAAGATGGAACATATCAAATCTGGTCATCTGGATCAGACGATGATGAGATGAGGAATCCCACACACGGAGCAATGTATGCGAAGATGGAGGAGGATTCAGACGAAAAAGAATTCGAAGTGAAAGGAAGATGTTTCGTATCCAAGGCAGCAGACAAATCACCAATGACGACAAAGGTACGAAATATTCTCGAATCTTTTAATATTCCTAAGCATGCTTATGATTCTGAACTAATATCTTTTGATGAGACAGTTACTTATTTTGATTCAATTGTTGTGTCTGCTAGTAATGAGGCCAACAGGTTGTCCATGGAGTTATTAGAGACCAAAAAGAGATTAGACATGAAAATAAGTAAAGTTGATTGTTTAGAATTACAAATAAAGAACATTATGTGTGATAGGGATACTTTATCAAATGAAGTCAAACTTTTGCTTGCACAAAGAAATATTTACTATAATTCAGCTAAGAGATTGTATGGCAAATTAACTGATTTACATCATTCATGTGAGATAAGTAAAGAACAACATAGAAAATTACTACCTTTTCTAGCATACGAAAGAGCTAAGGTAGATAATGTTTCGTATGATTGTGAGAAGATAATAGCTGAATTTGACAAAGTTCCTGATGATAGATATAAATATGGAATTGTCAAAATTGATGAATGTCTTTATACAAATGAATTAGTCAACATAGTGAATGATACTTTGAGTAAATCTAAACAAATCCGAATTTTGAAAAAGACTGAGAAATCAACATCTATTTCTCAATCTAATTTTGCTGATATTGAAGATGATTCTGACAATATTAGTGAAATTAGTGATCTTGAAGATGTTGATTGTTCCCAGTTGTCTATTGTTAATGTTGCATCAACATCCAAAGGAAAAGAAAAAGTTAAGGACTTGTTGGTTAAGATAGAAGCTGATATACCCTCATCTTCGAAAGTTTGTGATTTGGACTTCGTAGACATCAAAGATAGTCAAACTGATGATAGTGATGATGAAAAAGAAGAGAAAATTTCAAAGGAAAAGAAATCATCAAAGGAAGAAGAAATTCCTCGAATTGTGGTTGATCAAGTGTATGGTGATACACAAAAGTTCGAAAAGGTGATGAATGAACAAGAAGCTCACTATCTTGAAACGAATACTGTGGTTTATCCAAATTTCAAATGTACAGATGATGTCATATTTCCAAATCAAGTGTTCGTAACTACAGGAAATGTTGAGAATGTCAAACCATAATTAAAGAAGTTAATTGAAGATGATAATTTGAAAACAACAGACGAAGGGTTCTTTGCAAATCAAAGCACTGTTGAAAACAACCTAACAAAGAATTCGTACGTTTTTCAACGTCAAAAACCACAAATAAAATGGGTTGAAAAATCAAAAATTGAAAAAGAAGTTTCAAAACCAGTTGTTGTGAAAGATGAAAATGTTGTCAAACTAAATTCTAAGGAATTCAAAGATCAAATTGACAAATTTTCGAAAGAAAATAAGATTTCAAAAAGACAAGCTAGGAAGAAAATATTTTGGCAGAATATTGAGTCTCAAAAGACATCAAATGAAATAACGAAACCTGTTAAGCCTGTGAATTCAGCCAGATTTTTAGACAAAAAGAAAAATCCTACTCAAACAAATAAATATTTGTCTGAATCAAAATCATCCAAAAATGTTTTCAAAGCCAAAAATTCGTCTTTTTCGACTTGATATCAATCAAAATTTTCACGATCTAAAGTGAATAAACAACAAAAGTTTTCGAAAGTTTCAAACACATCGTCTGATCATTCCTCAAAAGCCAAATTTTCCTCAATAAATTCAAAAGTTGATTTCATTCCTCAAAAGCCAAATTTTCCTAATCCCACAAAGAAACAAACTTTGAAATTTTCACGTGAAAAAGGAATAACCTCAAGGAAGCATATTGATCATTGGCTTGAGGGCAAAGGAAAAATATATCAGTCGCGTACATTTTCAAAGGAGCAAATTCACGAAGCCTATGAGAAGTATGTGAATACTTCATCAAATGGAAGTTCATCTTCT
Organism: Lactuca virosa; assembly: GCF_052849685.1. Lineage (NCBI taxonomy): Eukaryota > Viridiplantae > Streptophyta > Magnoliopsida > Asterales > Asteraceae > Lactuca > Lactuca virosa. The sequence goes on along the minus strand of NC_136427.1, from coordinate 183,689,150 downwards.
AAGGATTCGAACATATCAGTCAAAGCATGGAGACCAGTAGTGAAACCAAAGAATGTTCAATCACAAACTAATAATACGAAGGGTAATATTAGTGAACATCCGAAATCATCAAAATCTTATGTTTCAATTCCTTTAATTGATGATGTGAACTTAATTGATAGTCTCAAAACCATGGTTTGTGATTGGGTTAAATGTTCTTCATTAAATTCCAAGTTGAAATCTAATTTCCAAGGACCCAAACAGCCTTAGGTACCTAAAAATTTTCACTGATTGCAGGTACTATGTGACGAGCAATACGATAACAAGTGGTATATTGATAGTGGTTGCTCTCGTCACATGATTGGGAAGAAGGATAATTTACGAGATTTTCGAAGCCTAAAGAATGCTGGAGTAGTGAAATTTGGTAACAATAAAAAATGTCAGGTCAAAGGTTATGGAAAGATCACGAATGGACAATTCACAGTGAATCGTGTTGCTTATGTTGAAAGTCTTTGTGACAACCCAACAAATTTTTGATTTTAAAGACCAGTCAATCAACTCAACTGAGTGTCAAACTCATTGGTACTGAGTTCTAGCCCGGTTAAAGGTCATTCTAAGGAGTTTTAAGCCTAAAGCACTTAAGGAGTAAGTGTTAGAAAGTACCTGCTAGAACCACATTATAGCAAATCGAACCTTAACCTCATCAAAATGAGATCACGGCCACAAGGCAATGAGTTTACGGCCGTAAACTCATGTGGCCGTAAACTCAAGTGCATATATATGATACTTGGTCATTTCTAGTCATTTCTTGCCTTTCAACCCCAAGAACTCGAGTTCTCTCTCAAGTATCATCAAGATTTTCCTTCCTAGATCTTCAAATGATGTAAGTATTCTTCCTAGATTTGTTGATTCATCTCTTAATCTAGTATCCTTCCATGATTTCATCCATAGAAATCACTCTTTTCTTAGATCTTCAAGTTACACCAAGAACACACACTAGTGTTCTTGGCCAAAACCGACCATTTCAAGCTTCTAGATTGTAAGTACTCTTCCCTATACTTCTTATATAGTTAGTATCCATGCTTAGAGACTTGAAAACATCTAGAACACAAGATCAAATGGAGTTTACGGCCAGGCCATCTCCCAAGGCCGTAAACCCCTTTAAGGTGGCCATATGGGCCATAAACCCTCCTAGATGCAAAGCTAGGGACCCAGGACCCTTCATGGATGAGATTAGGACCTTAAACTACTCTCATAAGCATAAATGATTATGAGTTTACAGCTATAAACACCTTTGGGCTGTAAACTCATCAAAAGCCTCCTTTGGGTTGGTCTTTCTCATCCTAGTGTAGAGCAAAAGTCCCTAAAGCTTCCCTAGTCTTCAAACTTACACTTATACATGAGTGACCATGAGTTTACGGCCGTAAACTCCCTTGGGCCATAAACCCATGGCCGTAAACTCATGTGAGTGTCATTCTACCCTCCTTTGTTGAATCACATGTGATTCCAACACTTGGTCAAGATGTTTCCTAGTCCCGGAAGGTGTTTCCTTTCATATAGTTGTTTATAAACACTATATTCATGCCAATATGTGTCATTATATGTCATTTAGGACATATTGTGTCTCGGGACTTCATTCGTGGAACTTCTCATCCTTACACGCATACCCGTTTGAATCACCCACATCAGGTGAGTTCATACCCCGTAATGAATCTTTTAATTGTTTTAAATGTTTTAGGGGGGGGATACAAGTTGAACACAATGATAATTGTGTAAATGTTTGTTATAAACATCTTTCAAAATGTTACTTATGTCATTTATAAGTTGTCAAAACATTTCAAAAACTCTTTTAAAGTTATGTTACTATATAGTTATACAAAACTCCGTTTTTAAAGTACAAACATAACTTAGTAGATAAACGAGCCTTTTCAGTAACAGTCCAAGTAGAACATTAGTAAACTATAATAGGTATAGTTTAGGAGAATGCTATTCATTACTTCTAGTACAATGAAGCACACAAAGAGTCAGTTCATACATGAGTCAAACACACAGTGAAGAGAAACAAACAATACCATACAGAACATACAGTAAAGAGAAACAAACAATACCATACAGAGAGAACACACAATTATGAGAAACAAACAGAACGTACAACATACAGTACAAAACAAACAAGTTAGGTTGCTATAGCATGAGAACACATACACAGGATCTAATTATACCAATTGATCACTAACTCATTGTTTTAAACAAAAGGTGATACTTATATTGGGTATACATGATCATATAACCTTAATGTGAATTTCATGGCTTGCAAGAATTTGCAGAGGTCGCGTTTGGCTCCCTTAATCTCTTGACAGGGAGAGCTTTTAGTAGGGGTTCTAGCCTTCACATTATGACCGAAATAAAACAAACATGTTTTTAGGTCAACAGTACATCCGCATGTCATTATAAACGACAACTGTGTACTTACATTTCCCATTACTTTCATAAAGTGACAGTACCACTTGAAAGTCAAACTCAAACTATTTTCGAGTTAAGATAGTTATAAACTAGGGAAAACATACATTTTTACAAACGACAAACGGAACAGTCGAGTCTAGCACATAACAGTAGATGCCTTGGTAGAAGGCTACGTTTAACAGAAGATGCCTTGGTATAAGGCTACGTTTAAAAGAAAGGACCATGATGCTAGTCTTATGATTCCTTAATGTATACATCACAGGATATATATATATATACCAATAGGGTCCGACAGGTAATAGGATGTGTGCTCTCCGCTTCATTTCCTGTTCCTTGTTTGGTTGTGGGCTTGGAACGAATTCACCCATTCTATTTTCTATTTGATTCTATATATACGTATGCTCATTATACATTAAGTCATCATAAGGGTACCAGGTATGGGTCAGGTTATAGGACACAGAGTCAAAGCACAATTTTTCTAGTACAAAACATACTTTCCAAAATCAGTACTTTTGGTATACAAAACTAGAAACTTCCCAGTAAAGGGTTTAATCCATTTTATTAAACCAGTACAATTTAAAGGACCTTAGGTGAGTAACTCTATAATACCTTAGTTTATACATCATGCTTATATATAAAACTAATACCAAATAGGTAGTTGGATGTGTGCTTTCCGCCTTACTTCCTGTTCATCGTTTGGTTGTGGGCTTAGGGCAGATTAACCCAATTAACTTTCTATCCGATATTAGATTATATATATCAGTATAAACTAAGCAATTATAAAAGTAGTCACTGTGGTCACCATTTTATTATAAGAAATATGGGCTTTCTTAAAGAACATTTTCATTAGATATAAAGGAACCATTACAATTAACTCCATGAGTAACAAGTGAATACACTAGGGTTATATACGACGATGATCTAACAACCAATGGGATGTGTGCTATCCACCTTAATTTCTGTTCCTCATTTGGTTGTGAGCTTGGGGCAGATGCGCACAATCGATTGTTTGTTTACTCTGAGTCTTATATAATTCGTATCCACTTAGTACCCATAGAAAGGGTTGTAGTGTCATTTTACTTAAACTTCCATCAAAGAAGGAAATATAGGATTTTCTAGAGGAACATGCGAACTTTTCAAAACAGAACTTACAACTTACAACATTTTACAACTACTTGTTATAACTACATTTTCAACACCATTTTACATCTACATTTTCAACAACACTTTACAACTTACTCACATCACTAAAATCTTATGAACTCACCAGCTTAATTGCTGATCAACTCTTTCAAATAACTTGTATGCTCAGGAGACTATTAGACAGGTGCTCGTGCTGGGAATTCAGAAGATGGACCATTATAGCTTCAAGTCTTGTTTTGTTATTTGTTATGAATTCTATGTTCTGTTAACACACACATTGTAAACACTTTCTTTTGAAATGAAATGGTTGTTCATTACTTGTTTACCATATACATATCTCGTGATACTAAACATGACGTCCTCCACCCCTAAACGATTCCGCCATTCTGGTTTTGGGGTGTGACAAATTGGTATCAGAGCATTGTTTATAGTGAACTAAGTATATCAACCGATAAAAGATATACAACTATAAATACAATGGGGCTTAAGTGCTCTGGATAATGATATATTTTTAAAGTATAAATATAAATTATAAAAATATACCTACTTGCTTATACATGTACATAATAGAACTAGTGTCACGAGGAGAACAGAACTAAAGTATTTAAAGGTTGGGCACTGTCGTCAACCTGAACAGTTATGTAATCATAGCTAGGATCAATATAGCCTGATCAACTATATTTATTCGAGATGTGACCGACATGTGTTTAGGAATGATGTAGTGTTGCAACAGTGTTAAAACTTACCTGAACACCAGTCAAGAGAACACCAGAACAAGTACATTTGGAGTTAGAATACTATAGGAGTATTCTATGATACGATAGCGTGATAACGAGTTTAGAACATACCAAGTACATTACGTTAAAATACTATAGGAGTATTTTAGTCCATATAAATAACTTATGTGATAACTTAAAAGACCCTTACGAATAGGTCTATAATCTTGCAATGTATATTCCTAAAGTTTTATATATAATCAAGATCTTATAGACATAGAATCTGTGGTCTACGCTTGGCTATCCATTCCTCTTATGGGTGTAGTTTTGGAGTAGGATCACTTATTCGAAGGTCTATTTAATCTTTAATTATATACAAACTTGTATACATTATACAATTATAGGAGGACTCCGTAAGGATCACCCCATAAAGTTACCTTAAAGCTCATAGATTCTTTAGTCACTTTCATTCTCGCACGACAAGCCTAGATAGGTGTAACCACTTCCTCATAGTAGACAACAGAAGAGTCCATGAGGAACAAGAACAAGTTTATGAGAAGTTTTCAAAGAGGGATCGGCCGAAGTAACCAAAACTTCATACACGTCACACTAATAAATAATAATCTTGTTAATTTAATGAGCGAGTGGAAACACAGCTCACATTATATGTTAAGATTATTTTCTTACATGCAGTTGGTAACAATTATTCAGGAAACAGATATTCATTCGAGGATAGTTATTTCAAATTCATAGAGTTTATTAGGTATAGACTCTTTTATGAATTATTCCTAGAACCTGTGGAAGTCAGGACCCGATACATCCAGAACTAGGATAACCTTGTCTTTTCAGCTTTCGGCTTGTGTCCATTGCTTTAGACTTATTCCCTCTCATCTTTGTATTCTTTTAGCAAAGATGCCTCCTTGCAGATCTAACAGACGCACTACTCTAATAACTCCAACGCCTCCTCCTTCGCAAGTCGATATGGCAGCTATAAACGCTGCAGTGGTTGCGGCTGTGGCAACAGCCATGGCTCAATATCACTCCATCAGTACCAGCGAAGGTGAAACGCCTACTGATTCTACTCAAGGTGAGGTCCTCGTGCGCTCGAGAGAGTTCTCCTACAAGGACTTCACCAAATGCCAGTCATTGTCCTTTAATGGGACTGGCAGAGTCATTTCCCTCTTGCAATGGTTCGAGAAAACAGAGTCGATCTTCGAAATCTGCTTGTGCCCAGAAGGAAGCAAGGTAAAGTTTGCTGCCTGCACCTTCTCTAGCAAGGCCCTAACATGGTGGAACAGCCATGTTAAGTCACTGACTCTATCAGTGGCTAACTCAATGGGTTGGGAAAACCTAAAAGAGTTAATGCGGGAGGAATACTGCCCGTTAGGCGAAATTCATAAGCTAGAACGAGAGTTGTGCGATCTCACTATGGTCGGTCAGACATAGTGACCTACACTGACCGGTTCAGCGAGCTAGCAGCTCTATGCCCCGGGATGGTTACCCCGGAGAGCAAGAAGATAGAAAGATACATTTGGAGTCTAACTGCTCCGACCCAAGGAAATGTGTTGTCTTCTAACCCAGCCACATTCGATAGTGCTAAACGCCTGGCTCAGCGACTCATAGACCACGGAGTCTGCCATGGTGTAGAAGTCCCTATTCCCAAGCCATCGATGGAAGAGGACTATAATCAGAAGTCAGGGAACTAGAGGAAGAAGAAGCGAACAACACAAGACACCCCGCAAGGGCAACGAGCGAGTACTATGTACGCCGCTACAACGCCTACTGCTCCAGTACCCGCCAGTCGATATGCTGGAACCCTCCTGAAGTGTGGAAAGTGCAACTTTCACCACACCGGAGTATGCCGGGAAATGCAGTGTATGAACTGCCACAGAAAAGGGCACACAATCCGTTTCTACAGGGCACCGGCTCAACCGATCTCCCAAGTCCCCGGAGCTGAAGAAAACCAAGCCTGCTATGGCTGTGGTGAGACTGGACATTATCAGAGGGACTGCCCGATAATAAGGAACTCAGGAGCGGATGGACGCATTCTGATGATCACCGTAGGAGAATCTACCCCGGAATCGTCAACGAGTAGCGGTACGTTTTCGAAATAGTAATTACTATTTAAAAATAATTTATATTGGTATAAGAGTATAATTTGGGGATAACACCAAAAAGTAATTATAATAACTCACATATTGAAATAGGTCACAATATTCAAGAGAACTAAAAGATCCGTTTAGAGAAGCTATTATGGCTTACCATATACATCAGGGTTGTGCATAACTATAATGTTGCAGACTTAGAGTGAGTGACTCCGCTTAGGTCCCCATTCCTTAGTTGGTTGAGGATTTGAGGCAGAGTTACTCAGTCGACTGCCTGATTCATCTTAAATATTCATAACTTGTATATGGCAGGCAATTGTAGTGGTACCAAGGAGGATCATGATATAAAGTATCCCCATCAGTTACTAGAGCACTTTCGTTTGTATGTATGCGCACATAGCGGTACGATACATAGGAGTGTTAACATCAAAGAGAAAACATGAAACACGAGAACATTTACAAAGAGTACATTGTCGAACATACTAGGAGTACAGTATCGAGCATACAAGGGATACATCGTCGTATAACAGACGTTTCTTTCAATTGGCCAAAACTTTGTTCAGTAAAGAGTCTGTTACTTTCATTCGTCATGATTTGTCGTGGTCCTCACCATACTGAGTTCATATGTTTCGATCGCCTCGATCGGCAAGTTCTCAAAACTTTTGTCATTCGTATCGACAGTCTGACCTAAACCTCAGTTTTATCTTTCGTATTCTAAACCCCGAAGTACTCGTGCGAAGAGTACTTTGTCCTTGGAAGCCTTATCGTCAGATGTCCGCAGACCGTCAAGAAATACCACTCGTCCAACAGACCAAGTTCGAGCACAGAGGCTATGGACGAATACAGCCCACCTATCACTATTCAGTGTATACGCGAGGGTGGTATATGATTTTGATTACGCAGATTTAGTATGTGTGTTTCCGCCCTATCTCCTGTTCCTTGTTTGGTTGTGGACCTGGGGCAGAGTCGCACATCCGACCGTCTTACTAATCCTAATTATATACGACTTGTATACATGAGGTAATGATAGATGGACCAAGTATGAATCGTATCATGAACACCAGGGCAAGGTTGCCAGGTCAACGAGTTGGTATTCTGTCAATCAGAGGAGCGCAACCCCAGTAGTAATGCTAAGAAAGCTAATTTCAGGAAGAAATTCCATCTAACGGCGGGATGATGTGACAACCCGTAAAATTTTTGATTTTAAAGACCAGTCAATCAACTCAACTGAGTGTCAAACTCATTGGTACTGAGTTCTAGCCGATTAAAGGTCATTCTAAGGAGTTTTAAGCCTAAAACACTTAAGGAATAAGTGTTAGAAAGTACCTGCTAGAACAACAGTATAGCAAATCGAACCTTAACCTCATCAAAATGAGTTCACGGCCACAAGGCAATGAGTTTACGGCCGTAAACTCATGTGGCCGTAAACTCAAGTGCATATATATGATACTTGGTCATTTCTAGTCATTTCTTGCCTTTCAAGCCCAAGAACTCGAGTTCTCTCTCAAGTATCATCAAGATTTTCCTTCCTAGATCTTCAAAAGATGTAAGTATTCTTCCTAGATTTGTTGATTCATCTCTTAATCTAGTATCCTTCCATGATTTCATCCATAGAAATCACTCTTTTATTAGATCTTCAAGATACACCAAGAACACACACTAGTGTTCTTGGCCAAAACCGACCATTTCAAGCTTCTAGATCGTAAGTACTCTTACCTATACTTCTTATCTAGTTAGTATCCATGCTTAGAGACTTGAAAACATCAAGAACACAAGATCAAATGGAGTTTACGGCCAGTCCATCTCCCAAGGCCGTAAACCCCTTTAAGGTGGCCATATGGGCCATAAACCCTCCTAGATGCAAAGCTAGGGACCCAGGACCCTTCACGGATGAGATTAGGACCTTAAACTACTCTCATAAGCATAAATGATTATGAGTTTACGGCTGTAAACACCTTTGGGCCGTAAACTCATCAAAAGCCTCCTTTGGGTTGGTCTTTCTCATCCTAGTGTAGAGCAAAAGTCCCTAAAGCTTCCCTAGCCTTCAAACTTACACTTATACATGAGTGACCATGAGTTTACGGCCGTAAACTCCCTTGGGCCGTAAACCCATGGCCGTAAACTCATGTGAGTGTCATTCTAACCTCCTTTGTTGAATCACATGTGATTCCAACACTTGGTCAAGGTGTTTCCTAGTCCCGGAAGGTGTTTCCTTTCATATAGTTGTTTATAAACACTATATTCATGCCAATATGTGTCATTATATGTCATTTAGGACATATTGTGTCTCGGGACTTCATTCGTGGAACTTCTCATCCTTACACGCATACCCGTTTGAATCACCCACATCAGGTGAGTTCATACCCCGTAGTGAATCTTTTAACTGTTTAAAATGTTTTAAGGGGGGGATACAAGTTGAACACAATGATAATTGTGTAAATGTTTCTTATAAACATCTTTCAAAATGTTACTTATGTCATTTATAAGTTGTCAAAACATTTCAAAAACTCTTTTAAAGTTATGTTACTTTATAGTTATACAAAACTCCGTTTTTAAAGTACAAACATAACTTAGTAGATAAACGAGTCTTTTCAGTAACAGTCCAAGTAGAACATTAGTAAACTATAATAGGTATAGTTTAGGAGAATGCTATTCATTACTTCTAGTACAATGAAGCACACAAAGAGTCAGTTCATACATGAGTCAAACACATAGTGAAGAGAAACAAACAATACCATACAGAACATACAGTGAAGAGAAACAAACAATACCATACAGAACATACAGTAAAGAGAAACAAACAATACCATACAGAGAGAACACGCAATTATGAGAAACAAACAGAACGTACAACATACAGTACAAAACAAACAAGTTAGGTTTCTATAGCATGAGAACACATACACAGGATCTAATTATACCAATTGATCACTAACTCATTGTTTTAAACAAAAGGTGATACTTATATTGGGTATACATGATCATATAACCTTAATGTGAATTTCACGGCTTGCAAGAATTTGTAGAGGTCGCGTTTGGTTCCCTTAATCTCTTGACAGGGAGAGCGTTTAGTAGGGTTCTAGCCTTCACATTATGACCGAAATAAAACAAACATGTTTTTAGGTCAACAGTACATCCGCATGTCATTATAAACGACAACTGTATACTTACATTTCCCATTACTTTCATAAAGTGACAGTACCACTTGAAAGTCAAACTCAAACTATTTTCAAGTTAAGATTGTTATAAACTAGGGGAAACATACATTTTTACAAACGACAAATGGAACAGTCGAGTCTAGCACATAACAATAGATGCCTTGGTAGAAGGCTACGTTTAACAGAAGATGCCTTGGTAGAAGGTTACGTTTAAAAGAAAGGGCCATAATGCTAGTCTTATGATTCCTTAATGTATACATCACAGGATATATATATATATATATATATATATATATATACCAATAGGGTCCGACAGGTAATAGGATGTGTGCTCTCTGCTTCATTTCATGTTCCTTGTTTTGGTTGTGGGCTTGGAACGAATTCACCCAATCTATTTTCTATCCGATTTTATATATATGTATGCTCAGTATACATTAAGTCATCATATGGGTACCAGATATGGGTCAGGTTATAGGACACAGAGTCAAAGCACAGTTTTTCTAACAAAATCAGTACTTTTGGTATACACAACTAGAAACTTCCTAGTAAAGGGTTTAATCCATTTTATTAAACCAGTACAATTTAAAGGACCTTAGGTGAGCAACTCTATAATACCTTAGTTTATACATCATGTTTATATATAAAACTAATACCAAATAGGTAGTTGGATGTGTGCTTTCCGCCTTACTTCCTGTTCCTCGTTTGGTTGTGGGCTTAGGGCAGATTCACCCAATTAACTTTCTATCCAATATTAGATTATATATATCAGTATAAACTAAGCTATTATAAAAGTAGTCACTGTGGTCACCATTTTATTATAAGAAATATGGGTTTTCTTAAAGAACATTTTCATTTGATATAAAGGAACCATTACAATTAACTCCATGAGTAACAGGTGAATACACCAGGGTTATATACGACGATGATCTAACAACCAATGGGGTGTGTGCTATCCGACTTAATTTATGTTCCTCGTTTGGTTGTGAGCTTGGGGCAGATGCGCACAATCGATTGTTTGTTTACTCTGAGTCTTATATAATTCGTATCCACTTAGTACCCATAGAAAGGGTTGTAGTGTCATTTTACTTAAACTTCCATCAAAGTAGGAAATATAGGATTTTCTAGAGGAACAGGCGAACTTTTCAAAACAGAACTTACAACTTACAACATTTTACAACTACATGTTACAACTACATTTTCAACACCATTTTACATCTACATTTTCAACAACACTTTACAACTTACTCACATCACTAAAATCTTATGAACTCACCAGCTTAATTGCTGATCAACTCTTTCAAATAACTTGTATTCTCAAGAGACTATTAGACAGGTGCTCGTGCTGGGAATTCAGAAGATGGACCATTATAGCTTCAAGTCTTGTTTTTTTATTTGTTCTGAATTCTATGTTCTGTGAACACACACATTGTAAACACTTTCTTTCGAAATGAAATGGTTTTTCATTACTTGCTTACCATATACATATCTCGTCATACTAAACATGACGTCCTCCACCCCTGAACGATTCCGCCGTTCCGGTTTTGGGGTGTGACAGTCTTCAACATAACTTGATAAGTGTTTCACAACTTGTTGTGGGCACTGACAATCAAGTTCTTTTTAACGAAGAGGGAATCATTATTTCGAATGTCAACACAAAAGAAGTTTTTCTTAAATCAAAAAGGAAAGGTGACATGTTCACTTTGGACATCAATCCGATAATAGGCAAACCTGCTGTATGTCTTCTTTCGAAAGATTCATCAGACATAAGTTGGATTTGGCATCGACGACTTTCACATCTCAACTTTCAAAAGATCAACAAACTTGTTGTACAAGATCTGGTAAGAGGATTACCTATACTTAAATTTGATAATGATTCTTTATGTGCAGCTTGTGAAGTTGGCAAGCAACATAAACAAGGGCATCCGATTACGATAGATTCAAAAATTGTTGAACCATTGGAGCTCTTACATATTGATTTGTGTGGTCCTTCGATAGTTTCAACACTCAACAAGAAACGGTACATTTTAGTAATTGTTGATTACTTTTCAAGATTCACGTGGGTTTATTTTCTCAGGCTTAAATCCGAAGTTGCAAAAATCATGATTGACTTTATCAAAAAGATGGAAACAACGTTGAAGAAGACTGTTCGAAGAATTAAGAGTGATCATGGAACTGAATTTAAGAATAATGTTCTTGATTCATTTTTGGTGGACAAAGGAATTTCGCATAATTTTTCGTCTCCATATACACGAAAACAGAATGGTGTAGTTGAACGAAGAAATAGATCTTTATGCGAATCGACAAGGACTATGCTGGCATATGCGAATCTTCCACAATATCTTTAGGATGAAGCAGTATCAACTGCATGTTTTACTCAAAACAGATCGTTTATCCATCGACGTTTTAACATCACTCGATACGAAATTCTTAACAATCGAAAACCTAATGTGAAATTTTTTCATGTTTTCGGATGCAGGTGCTTTATCATGAATCTTAAGGACAATCTTTCGAAATTTCAAGCTAAAGCCGATGAAGGGATTTTCTTGGGATATTCGCATAATTCAGTTGCATATCGTGTATTGAACAAAAGAACACGAAAAGTGGAAGAAACTTTAATCTTACATTTGATGATTACTATATTAAACAAACTGAAACGTATTTTGAAAATCATCCTATTCTAAAAGAATTACCAGATGACTCTGAGCCTTCACAAACGCTAGATATTGATTATGATTTAATTTTTGGTATTTCAGATCATGCTGTTGATGCTGAAATTAATGCCAATGATAATCATCTTCCTGAATTAACAAAGCTAACTGATGCTTCAACATCAACTTCTCAAAAGCTAGGCGAAAATATGCAAGATAATCCAGTTGAGGGGGAGCTCTTGGATTCGAACACTCTTGTTGAGGGGGAGCATTCTTTCGAGGGGGAGAATGAGAGATTGAATGCTGATGTTGAGGGGGAGCATTTAGAACATAATGAAAATAATAATGATTTTAATGATGTTTGTTCCGTTGCAGGCTCAGAGAATGATGATATATACGAAGATGCACCTTTGGACTTTGATCCAGCATATCCTCCAATGGAAAAGTGGACAAGAGATCATCTGAAGGATCAAGTAATTGGGAATCTGCAAGAAGGTGTTTTAACTAGAGCTCAAATTCATACAAAGAATGAGGTATTGAATGCTCATCAAGAATTTTGCATGTTCAATGTTTTTATCTCTAAAATTGAACCAAAGACAGTTAAGATTGCAATGGAACACTCAGATTGGTTTGTTGCGATGCAATCTGAATTGTCTGAATTTGAACGAAACAAGGTTTGGAGATTAATTCCTAAGCCTGAAAATGTTTCGATTGGCGGGTTAAAATGGATTTTCAAAAACAAAACCGACAAAGATGGAAATATCATTCGAAATAAAGCCAGACTTGTTATTAAGGTATATTCACAACAAGAAGGAATTGACTATGAAGAAACTTTTGCCCCTGTCGCAAGACTCGAGGCTGTTCGTATATTTCTGGCTTATGCAGCTCATAAAGACTTTATTGTTTATCAAATGGACGTGAAGTGTGCATTTTTAAATGGAGAGCTTGAAGAAACGGTATACATGGAACAACCCCCAGGTTTTATTAACGAAGAACATCCTGATCATGTTTATATTTTAGATAAGGCAGTTTATGGGTTAAAACAAGCACCAAGAGCATGGTATGCAACTCTTACTTCATTTTTGAAGCAATCTAAATTTAAACAATGATCAGTTGACCCCACGTTATTTCGAAAGAAAGTTGGGAATCATCTAATGCTTGTTCAAATTTATTTTGATGATATTATTTTTGGCTCAACTGACCCTACCTTGTCTAAAGAATTCGAAGATCTGATGAAAAGTAAGTTCGAAATGAGCATGATGGGAAAAATTAATAATTTTCTTGGACTGAATATTCGTCAAAGCAGAGAAGGAATTTTTATCAATCAAGAAAAATATACAAAGAACCTGCTTGAGAAGTTTGGATTGACAAACTGCGCAAAGTTACGAATTCCTATGGCAATTGGAATAAAGCTAACACCTTCGTTAGAAAAACATGTTATTGACCTAACTCTTTATAGGAGCATGATTGGTTCGTTACTTTATCTTACAGCTAGTAGACCTGATATCATGTTTTCTGTGTGTAATTGTGCTAGGTATCAGTCAAATCCACGAGAACCACATCTCACTGCTGTGAAAAATATTTTTCGTTATCTCAAGGGAACAACTTCGTTAGGATTGTGGTATCCTTCGAAAATTGGGTTCTTTGTTCAAGCTTATTCAGATGTAGATTTGGGTGGTTGTAATCTTGATAGAAAGAGTACAAGCGATGGATGTCAATTGTTTGATGGCAAATTGGTGAGATGGCAGTCGAAAAAGCAAACGTGTGTATCAATTTCTACAGCTGAAGCAGAATATGTGGCTGTTGCTGCTTGCACATCACAAATAATATGGATCCAAAGTCAATTGCGTGATTATGCAATTAATATGAAAAAAATTCCATTATATTGTGATTCACAAAGTGCAATAAGAATTTGTCATAATCATGTGCAGCATTCGAAGACTAAACATATAGCTCTTCGTTATCATTTCATCAAGGATCACGTGGAAGATGGAAATATAGAAGTACATTTCGTGAAAACAACTGATCAATTAGCTGATATTTTCACGAAACCTTTAGATGAAAAATCCTTTGTGAAAATTTTAGAATGACTTGGAATGATCGATGGAAATTCTGTTCCATGTGAAAAAGGAGAATGATGGTTGACCAGGAATGATTCAGAGGCGCTGAATGAAAGACAAAGCAATAACAGTCAACGTTCAGAGGTTACTGTTCATAGTCAACGCTTCGACCCCTTCGAATTCGTAAATTTATCATTTTTTTAAGGGTTGATTCAGAGGTTACTGTTCATAGTCAACGCTTCGACCCCTTCGAATTCGTAAATTTGTCACTTATCAGGGGATGATAACATTTCGTGTATTTGCAACAAGTACATTTTGTTTTAATTTTCGAAAATTTAAAAATCCAACAAGATTTTCGTTTGTTTTGTCATTTAATTTTTGAAAATTTAAAAATCCAAAAAGATTTTCGTTTGTTTTTGTTTTGTCATTTAATTTTCGAAAAATTAAAAATCCAAAAAGATTTTCGTTTGTTCTGTCTCTATTTTCGAAAAATCAAACAACAAAAATATTTTGTTTCATATTTCTTTTTAGTACTTTGTTGCAGATATTCATGATGATACACAGTGGATCATGCTTGCAGTTCTAGGGCCAGGTACATTTTTCATACGAATCGATAAATTTTTCAATATCTTGAACTAGTTAAGTTGTCCCTAGAAGCATGCTGCTGCATGTTGTCCAAAGCCTCCAATGACTCAATGTGTGTACGAAAGCCTTAATGAAATTTTTCATACGAAAATTTCTTCCCAATAAGGCTTATATTCACATTAGTCTCTGAGCTACCTGACTCTTCTCACAATGAGTTAAGAGTTTACTGTTTGGTCCAAATATAACAGAGGTACATTTCGTGTCTTACATCAATCTTTTTTACCCAAAAAGTTCTTACACGATCACACACGAAGACATATGTCCGAGAGGTCTCTGATCAAACCCATCGAGACTTAGACATATCACAAATCTGTATTTATGATCTGACATCATGAGACCGTGATGAAAGTGAAACCCAATTTTCTAAATTCTAAGGAATTGACGCGGAACTAGGTTCCAGATTTTCACGAACCATTTGGTTCAGTACCAAAATTCAAAACTCCAAATCATATTCCTTTCGTATGAGTGGTCTTGATTAAACATTAGAAACCCATGGTGTTTATTACCCAACAAGATCCAACACAAAATTTTCCTTGAATATGATTTCAGTGTGAGTTTCATTCGAAATCCAATGTCACTTAAAAATTTTCAAAGCAAACTTGTCACTGACTACACTGGTCAAACAAGTAATTTCTATTACAATTTATCACCTTATGTTTAGGATGACATGTAACGAAAATTTTTAACTACCCACGAAGCCTTATAAAAGAAGCTCTTCGATACTTGTCTACAAGTATTCGATTGTATTTCACGGGAACCTACACAACCTGTTGATCATTTCTCTTAATGATTAATGAAGCAATCTTTGCCCGGGATTTTATCTGCCTTCGTGTCAAATTAATATTTTGACATCACAGTATCCCAAATTTTTCTTTTCTTTGTTTCTCGTCTAAATTCTTTGGAACACTACACTCACAAAATCCTTGAGGTTCTGAGTAATACCAACTTAGGCTGATGATTTCAAACATCTGGCATATGACTTCGCTTTTCATCCCAAAAGTGAAAGAGCCTTACTTCCATCCGAAGGTTCTCACGGTTACAATTCTCTTGGGGATCACAATACAGGCTGTTTTTTAATGACGTATGGTATTCTGTCCGGTTTTCAAGGAGACGTGACAGCTACTTTTTGACGCATGGCTACTTTTACGCAGTAATGGTCTGATTTTCAAGGTGCCACGTCAGATCTCATTAAATGTACATCTCGCTTCAAATTCAAACTTCAGGGTTACATATAAAAGGGGATTCAAGGGTCAATTATCAGTTTACGTGATCAAAAAGAAAAATTCCCAAATTCTCTTATCTTCAAAGCTTTCAAACCCTAACAATGGCGACTTCTGTTCATGTTGATGATGATCCTTCTCATACCACTGATGATGTCTCTTCATTACCAATTATGAAGATTCAAGGAACTAACTATCACTTGGAGGGTGATGTCTCTCAATACCCGGAAGAATTGAAGATGTTAATCGTTGCCTTGAAGAGCTCTGTTTTGTCTAAGGTGATGTTCAGTTTGTTCTCAGTTCCAATGTCATGGCTTTCTCAAGCAGGATCAACCGCTACTTACAACAAAGCTTTTGATACCATTACTTTCAATCTGGTGAATGACAAAAAGGTCAGATTATCAAAGAAATTCTTTTGCCAAATTCTTGAAATTCCGAATTCACCTCCGTATGTTGATTTCACATTCCCTCAAATCATACATATGTTTAATGAGATGGGATATCAGCCTCAATTATCCAAGATCAGTGATTTCAAGAAATCCGGTCTTCCAAGTATCTGGAATTTCTTATTTGGTATTTTCTGAGATGTTTAACTGGGAGAACAGTTGGTCTTGATAAAGGAAAAATGGAGGTATATACCATGGTTGCTGGGCTACACTATGATCTTCAAGTGGATTATTCTACACAATTGTGGAAGGAATTCCAAAAGAGTGTAGAACACACGAATGCTCTTCATGGTATTTCGTGTGCAAGGTACTCGAGCTTGATTTTACAATATTTCTACAACAAGGAAGGGATTTTGGTACCCAATGATGAAGAAAAAGTTGTTTTTCAATCGTACCACTATCCGAAGGATGTCAAAGATAGTGCTGAGGATTTTCCATCTGTTGCTCGTATTCCTGATGCTATGCTCAACCGTGTTGATCCTTCGAATTCAATCTTAGTAGCTTATTTGAAAACTATTGATACTACTATTGAAACTGGGAAGTTATTGCCAAAGGAGGAAAAGAAATCTAAGCGTACGAAGAAGTCTGAACCTGATTCATCTGACAAGAAAGTCAAGGATTCGAAATCTTCGAAATCTCCAAAGAATAAGCCAGTTACAGTTGAAGAGTCTGTGGTCCATGAAGTGTCAATTGCTGAGAATCAATTAATTGAGCCTGTTGTTGATGAGACTCAAGAGAAAGTGGTTATTCCTTCGAAGACTGGTATGTTTCGAAGAATCAAAAATATGTCTTCGCATCTACGCAAGTCTCCAGCATCTAATGTGGTACGAAAGCCTCAGGTTACTCATCAAGGTGTTTTAATTCGTGAAATGCCAGCGCCTGTTTCTCCATCATCAAAGAAATGAAGGGCTGCAGACATGGCTAAACACATTTCTAAGAAGAAGAAGAAGAAGCAGTCACGAAAGCTTTTGCTCAACACTGAGTCCACAGAAGATGA
Organism: Lactuca virosa; assembly: GCF_052849685.1. Lineage (NCBI taxonomy): Eukaryota > Viridiplantae > Streptophyta > Magnoliopsida > Asterales > Asteraceae > Lactuca > Lactuca virosa. The sequence continues at coordinate 183,671,570 of NC_136427.1, read as the reverse complement.
AGATGAAAGAATTCCAGAAACACCAGAAGCAACTATTCACCACGAAAGTTCAACTCCCGAGCAGACAATTATCATACCACTCGAAGTATCAGTTACCAAATCAGCTCCTGAGGAGGTCCGTACTTCAGGCATCGCTTCAAACGTATCTAATACGGATGCAAATGTCATCATGAGTGAAGGAGATTTGAAGAACGAAACTCAATGTCAACCTACTTCTGCTACCTTCGAAAGTATTGTTTCTTTACCACAATCAATTATTCCAATTACTTCAACCACCGATTCCCCTACATTCGAAAATATTATCAATCAACCCTTTACTTCTATTTTTTCTTGTCAATCCACTGATACACCCAAACCTAATTCACCTCTTCAAGAAACCATTCTGATGGAGACAGAAACTGATAATGAGGGTTTTGGAGGCACGTTTGAGGAATTAGTGTTTGATGAAGAAGAAGAAGATTTTCCAGATCATATGCTGATGACAATGAAGCAATTTAAGATTTTGAATAAGAAGTTGAATTCTATAATTCAATCTCAAGCTGATCTGGGGGGTGGTTCGTCTGTTTCAATTTTAGAGGTTGATACTTTATTGAAAATGTTCGAAGCCATAGTCGTGAGTAAAGTATCCGGGATGATTACAGACTCTGAATCAAGAATTTTAGAGAAGGTTGATCATAGTGATCAAAACAATGAACTACGAATCAATTCTCAAAATTCAAAGTTTGCCGGAGATATGAAAGAATTGAAGAATGTGACAAAGGAAACGCATGTTCTCTTTGTTCAAGAAGTAAAGAAAGTGAGGGAGGATGTCAACTTGCAGATTCGTGAACTTCACGAAGATATGCAAAAAGAGATTGCAAGTGTTCAACAGGATTATGCATCTCTGAATCAGAAGGTCGATATTATTTGTGACGCTGTCACGAAATTTGTCAAATTGTACGAAAGTTTGAGTCCTCAACTTACTCAACTTTCAACAATAGAAAGTGCCAACTTTTTGGAAGTGATTACTTTGCTAAAGGAGTTAAAAGAACTATCTGTCCAGCCAGTTTCTTCTTCCCTGATTACTCCTGAATTTTTATCTCAAAAGTTCACACAATTCGAAGCAATTCTCCACAAGCAACTGGCTCCTCTTTCTCACATATCAAGCCTTTTTCCAACAACTTATGCCCCACCTGTTTTCACAGGGGTGCAAGGGGGAGAAAGAAAAACTGGTGATTCGAAGGCTAGTGGTGAAGATGCGAAGGTTGTGGGAAAGTTGTTTTCTTCGAAGATCCCAACAACAAAGCCAGTTATAGCATCTGTTGGGCCAGTTACTTCAACAGTTATAACAACTGTGCCAATTACAAAACCAATTTTTAAAGGAATTGTGATTGGTAGATCTGATGATATTGGTGGGAGTAGTTCGAAAACAAATGAGGTGAAAGATGATTCAGCTTTGAAAGATAAAGGGAAAACAATAGTGGTGGAAAAGTCGAAAGAAGAAAGGAAAGCTGAAGCAGAAGCTGAACTTGAAAGGCTAAGACTGATTCAAAGCATAATGACTCAACGTGCTAGTGATCCGAAGGGTATGGATAAAGGTGATCCTTCCAAACACTACAATTATGAAACGATTGAAACCAGGGTTGCATATAATCATATGTATTCGTTTGAGAAGAAACCAAAGCAGAGTTACATGGTTGCGAATTCGGATACAAATCAGCTTGACTTTCCAGTGAATGCGATGATGTTTATCATGCCTCAATTTAAAGTTGAAGGAAATTTTAAAGTAAAGGAGGATGGTAGTCACATGAAGATTCGATTTCATGCTGTTCTAGCAAAAGCCCCTGAAGAAGTTTGGTCATTGGTAAAAATCAAAAAGGTCATAAGTATGAAAAAGGATGTGGTGTTCGAAAACACAGTCCAAAATATCAAATATGTGGTTGTCAGGGCGAATGGAAATACTTGTGAATTTACAATTACAGACTTTCCATTAATGAACTTGTATGATCTCATACAAGTTGCATTAATTCTGAAAGACAAGTCTTTTTCGTATCTACAAAATACTGAACCTGAAGAACTTAAGCTTGGAGTTGCTCACATCAAGATCTTCATTGAAAATTATTATGAGTGCTTGGCTTTAACTGATGTGGAGTTAGCTACAGCTAAAGGCATGGAAATAAAAGCTCCAATGGCTCCTACGAAGAATCAAGCTGAACTGAAGAAGTATATTGATGGGGAAATTTGCTTGAAGCCTTTTGGGTTAGTCTTCGCAGGAAAAGCAAAACGTTTTTTGTTCCAGGCATGCGAAGTGGAGAGATTCGCAACGTCTCAATATACGAACTTAATTGTTCATATGAATCATTGTAAGAAAAACAATGAAGGGGATAAGAAAGAGCTGAAGAAGATAATTTCTTGGTACACGGAAATTCGAAGAGTGATGCTGTATTCCATCCAGCTTCTTACAAATTGAGAAGTTCGACTATGATTACAAAGGGGGAGATTGTAAGGGCGAAATATGTTGTAATTAGTCGAAGGATATTTTGCACTCTTCGTATGATTTGTAATGTATTTTACTAAGGCTCTTTAGATTCGAAGCTTAAGTGTTTTATGCCTTAGTATATTTTTTGTACGCTTTCTGTTTCCTATAAATAGGGACATTTACTAGAGTTAAAAAAGAGTTTTTGCAGACCTGTCTTTGTACTCTGTAACATTCGAAAGCTTAATAGAGCTGAAACAAGATCATATTTACATCCGGTGTTCAATCTTATTTTCTAAATTCAATTCAAACTCTGATTCGTTTTGTTACTCGATTCATTGATTCATCAGATTGCTCTAGAAATCGGCTCTATGAATCTTCCAAAGATCACTACTCCTCATTTCACCAACCAAGGGGCTTCTTATATAGTGTGTCACAACTAGGGTTACACCATGCAAACCCTAATGTGCATGACTTTCCACATTCCTTAGGCTCCATGGGTTTTAACCTCCATGGAGTATCCATGGGTCACCACATGGGTTTAGCCCAACATAAAGAACTATGGATCATAAGCCCACTTTATAAGAATGAATGATTTACACAATCAATCCCCATATATTTAATTAGTCTCTTTTGATCACTAAATTAATTACAAATTAATTCTTAATCAATACTAATTAAATAATATGATTTCATATTAATATATTAGAAATTATAATATATTAATAAATCATAAATAACTTCTTCTCAAAAGTTTATCCTATCAAATTGTCCTGATGATATGCAACCCAAATGGACCATGCTACTCTCGGGTCAAGTACATACCAATTATAGTTATGGGCTTAGACACCTAATCCAACAGTCTCCCACTTGGATAAGTCTAATAACTATTATTGCAAGTACGACTCCACAACCCGACTAGCAATCGTAGCTCTTAAAAGCCGTTGTCGAACTCTGACCTAGTTTAATGGCGCGTCCATTAGATAAGAGATCATATATTCCTCCATTCTAGATATCGTATGGACTGAGTCACGGATTTAAAATCGTTCTCTCTATCCATCTGTTGTTTCCTAATTCCCGATTTATGACGACCGACTAATTGAACAAATCAAATCACTCCAGGCTTGGCCAAGCACTTAGGGGTGTCATCACTAAATCATCGAGGGGCCCACAGATATCGCTTTTATCCCTCAAAGGGTAAAAGGAATCGATAAATTTCCACTCATATGCTTGCTCTATCTACTCATCAAGTCACACACAACGATACGTTTTATAACACCGAGTTACTGATGCGTTTACATATCATCAATGTGCAACCGACTTGTAAACTGCAACTCATATCTCTCCGTTTCAAGAATATAAGATATTATCTTCTCAAAATCACTCGTGATAAAATCCATGAAGTAATTCAGATGAGCGTGGGTTGAATCCAATACTCGAATCTTATTCCAAGAGTACTCACGAACATTGCAGCTATGTCTAAAACACCTAGACAAACTACAGACCCACTCATGACAGTCTTGCCTCAATACCTACTTCCAAAGAATGATTGACTATGGATCGTTTAAATAACCTAGTTATTCGGGAAGTCAAAACATGCAAAGTGAAACACAAGAATAATACTAATCCTATATGGCCCAAAAACTTTTGAGTCCCATATTGATTACTCATTATTCATTGTATAATGTTTCAAATAGTCAACGTACTACTTGAATTAAAACAATAGTCATGCCATGCTCCAAGAATGCACACTATGTTTGTCTAAACAATAGTTATGCCATGCTCCAAGCATGCACACTATGTTTGTCTATGGTCCTTACTTTGTGAAATATATCAATTGACAATATTTCAATGATGCTCATTTCACAAATTCAAATCCTTACCGTAAATGTAAGAATATCAAATTCTTGCCATTTACTGTAATCTGTTAGATTTTAAACTTATATGCAATGATCCTCTTGTAATGACTATGCACAAAAGTCACATAGACTTGGCAACAGACATTACAAAGTATTCGCACAGAAACGAAGTCTCAAATTCAAAGTACATACCTTTGAACATCCTTCTCGCATTAAGTTTTCTAATCTTACACAGATTTAAGGAATAACTTCCACCTATGGAAATATATCCATATTCCTATTTTTACTATCACTTCTGAACAAGAGTTGCCTCTTTTCAAAATATGAAAATATGGTCCATCAATTTTATTATACTTCCAACTACAAGTGACCAATCCTTGGCGAACCTTAGATTGTCCTTAACAGGTTTTTAACCATTTTAGTCATATCCGGTTCTATTCCTTTTTCCCTCTTAATGCCATAGGCATTTGGAAAATTTTAGAACGGATAAATATTATAGCACATGTAATCGATCCTATATTCGAAGCATATTGGACACGATTCATAAAGACATGATACCTAACCAGTCTTTTGCTACAATATTTCTATTTGCCATGTTCTCATAATTCGAATTATGAAAAAGGATGTCGTAATCATAATCGAATTTTAAGAATTTTTATAGAACATGTAATCGATCCTATATCTGAAGCATATTGGACACGATTCATAAAGACATGATACCTAACCAGTCTTTTGCTACAATATTTCTATTTGCCATGTTCTTATAATTCGAATTATTAAAAGGGATGTCGTAATCATAATCGAATTTTAAGAATGCAATTAACACAACCATGACTAAATTTGATTAAAATCTCACAATCTAAGTCTTTTAGATTTGAAATGAAGTATAATTTCCTTTCCTTTAATTATAGCAAAACAACTTTTCAAACCCTGCAACTTGTGAATTGAAACTTTTGTTTTCTATAATTAACATTGCTAACTTGCAACATTCATCATAATTAATTATGTTCCCACTAGCATAATAATCATTACTTTTACTAGCATAACATTTATGCTCCCACTAGCTTTGACATGTACCCAGAAATCAGTTGGACTTCTAGAAATCAATACTTATTGACTTTCATTACCAAAGTTCAGATTTCTGACACGAGATGCTTTGACAAGACTTTATCTAGGCTTCTAAAACTTATACACCTTTTCTTAGATAGCTCACATGTGTGTCTTAACAATTTTAGAACTTACAGCAATAAGTCTCAAATGTTTAGACCCTCTGCCATTTCTCACAATTCAAATTATGAAGAGGTATGTCGTAATCATAATTGAATTTTGAGAATGCAAATATCACAATTCTATCTCCTTAAAATCCACTTAGTGAAAGCGTTTCCTCACCATCATTTTCATGAATCGAAAAGAAACCTTATGACACTTAGATTTTATGGTTTATGTGTTCATATCCATGTGAATTTGTCAAACCACAATCAAAAGACAAGGTTAGTGACAAATCCAAACTCATATGGACTGAACTTGTTCTATCTTAATTTCTTGCCACCTGGAAGCACAAGGGCCTACCATTGCTTCCAAGTTGTTATGCAAACAATTGAGAATTCATAGAACTCACATGCATAGTCAACTTTAACTGGAATGGGCACAGAAACAAGAATATGTCAAGACGATAGGTTACAAACCTCAAGTCGTGTGCTAGTGTTTAACAATAGGTTTACTCTTGAATAGTTCTTGAAACTTTCAAGATCTTTAAGACTCCCACTGACCTCTTGACATATAAGATTCACTTTGTCAAGGAACATGTCTTGACAAACAAATATTCAAGAGTTAGTATGGATTCTAATCAAGACTAACACTTCACACAATTGGTCTTAGTTGGTCTTTGTTTTATCCAAAACATCACAACTTACCAATTTTAAATGTACAAGAGTAGAAAACATTTTACTCTACATTTGATAAATGTTATAAACATTTCTTAAGATTATGTCACTCAAGGCTTAATCTTGGAGTATGACTCCAAGACTTGATTTGGAACGAAGTATGATTCACCTTTTTTATTTAACCATTCCAATAATTTATGATTCATCTTCTTAGCCATACAAATGCACTAAGATGTCCTTAGAGAATCAATTGTGACATGGTTTCATAATCACTAAGATAATCATAAAACACGATACTAAAGTACTCTCCCATCTTTTCAGATTGGAGAAACTTTTATCTCTTTGCCTAATTTGATTTTTCTCATTCGTTCTGCCAAACATTGAAACTTTTCCAATAATTCAGAATTATACTTAAACTTGTAAGCATAACCATATTTACTAAACTTTAGTAAATCATGACGAATAGTCTTATCGTTCTTTGTGGTGGACCTGACCAGCGCACACACAGTGTACCCAATCCCCTTGTCCTTCACATTACTCACATATTCATGTGAACAAGGAATTAGTCTTAATTTCCCAAAGATAAAATTATCATTCATCACACAATACAAGTTGCATGATTCCAAGTTTCTATCCAATTGAAACTTGGGTAATGAGAATCTTTCCTTATTTGGTAATTATGACACAACCACAAACGAAAGAATTAAATCCATATTGCTAATAATAGAAACATATAAACATCAATTTTCACAAATGCCATTGTAAGGAAACTTAAAAATAAGACAAAATCAAAAAAAAAATTCTTTATTTAAAAAAAGTGCGGAAAAAATTTCCTTACAATGCAATTGCAAATGAAAATTATGTTACAAAATATATCTTAGCAATCTATCATAACTCTTAAGCAGCAGCTCAAAAATCCGATCATCAAATCAGGCGATCAAAATCCATCTCTTCGCTATCAGATTCAGCTTACTCTTCCTTTAAGCTTCCTTTCTTTTCTCTGATTCTACAAAACATCAATATGCAACCTAGTCACGTCATGTATTATGAATCTCCAAAGAGGAACTTAATGAAATCAGATAGTGGACTTCCCTGAAGTAGAACCATACATTCTGATTTAAACTTCACAGGTAGTCAGGGTAGCTTCGCTTCCAATGTCCCTTTTCTTGGCAATAACACAAACAGATTCTCTTGGAATGGTACACGGGACAATCTCAGACTTAGCCTTTCTCTTTACCATTTGGTCAACCGAGTTGACTATGACCGATCCCTTTCCATTGGGAAGAGAAGACTTTTCTGGACTTCCAATGTTTCCATTTTCAATGTCCATGGAAGTTTGGGAAGTAAATCTTCCAATCAACTTTGCTTTTCCAGTGCACCAAATCATTCCTGATTTAGCAGCAACAAGCAAATATGTTAAATCAATAAGGGTCATGTCATGATTTCCCATATAGTAGTCCTTAAAGAACCCACTATATGACTCACGAAGTGATCGAAGAACCCAATCAACAGCCAACTTCCTTGAGACAACGACACCCAACTCTCTCGGCTTGTCAATGTGTGACTTCATCTCCAAGACATGTGCACACACAGACCTTCCATCTTGGTGTTTGCTAGCCAATAAGGTTTGAGTGATCTTAAACTTTTCAAGTCTTTGAGCTTGTGGGTTAGGGAGAATTATTGGAGGAGGTGGAGGAAGTGAAGTATGATTTCCTGTCCCATTAATGCACGACAAAGAGATTAATCTTTCACCTCGATCTCCATGTGGTACATCATCTTCATTAGAAAGGCCTTTTCCAAAAGGATAGGGAAGACCATAGTTGTTTAAACTTAGACATTTATGAGGGAGAAATTCAAGTTTAGTTGATTTTAGTCCTTAATATAACACCCAACATGAAATATTAAGGCTAGGACCCAACACAATATTTTACAATTCGGAAGTGGGATGTCGTAATCCAATTAATATTTGAAGGTAGGTAAATGACGATTTACCAATTTCCACCACGAAAAACGAAAAAGAATTTTAGGTTTTAAGTGAATTGAAACTCCTAGATCCTTTGAGATTCATTGAACTTTTCAATGGCATGTTTAAATCTCGATTGTGCCCTTCAAGTTTGTGACTGGGATGCCGAGGATCACAAATAAGGTGTGAATAACCATGCAAATTAGATTGGTACACCCAATGTTACAAACCACCTAATCAATGTGCCGGTTAACCACACACACTCCATTGATCTATGATTAACATCAACCTACTCTTTGCCACGCACTGTCAGTTCCAGATTAGTGTGCCGGTTAACCACACACGCTCCACTAACGACTTAACAAGGTGCAACGTGCAATTTCAAGGGTTTCCACCAAATTCACATTTTTCCAAAAGTAACTAAGATTGGGAATTTAATAAAACTTTAGTTACTTTATAGTTATCTTTATACTTTTAATGAAAATTAATGTCCTGTCAAACTCGTTCGGCTAACGACCCTCCACCAGTCAAGGAAGTGGTGGGTGAGAGTGGACACCCATTAAACTGCCATTTTATAGGCAGTAACCTTATACCCCCCTTATAGACCGACTTCGTGAATGAGGCCTACTAACGGTAAGACTGACTTTACTCTTATACATATATACAAATATTAAACATATAATATTATAATAGTATAAGGGTTGAATTTTAAACTTTTATAATTCTAGGGTTTGGAACTAAAGTATTCAAAAAGTGAAACTTTACAAATTCCAAAGCTTGAGGGAAAGTTTTGAAACTTTTCAAAAAATTTCAATATAGGTTTTATGAAAAGACTTTTGACATTCCATAACTTGAGGACAAGTTATGGAGTTCATAAAACCATTTATGGGAAAAAGACTCTTCAAGTTCATAACCTATGATTTTAATGATCACTTTAAAAAGAAAACTTTTCATTTTCCATAACTTGAGGACAAGTTATGGAATTCATCAAAACCATATAGATCAAAAAATTCTAACAAGAAAATCAAATAATTTGCCTATGATCCAGATTAAAATCATAAGAACAAGACAATTCATATCAAACAAATTTCATGTAATTAGCCTAACCATATAAACTAATACAAAACATGGAACTTGACAATTATCTTTTAAATTGGATAAGAATGATCATTACCACATCAAAAACAGGTTTATAAATTCAAAAACAGTTTAGTGTAATGATTCTAGTCCAATTTCAGCCTTAAAAAGTCGAAAATCTGCACACAGGAGCACCAACTCGTCGAGTGTATGAACAAACTCGGCGAGTTGGTTAGGTTTGTGAGGGGACTCGGCGAGTTCCCCAATGGACTCGGCGAGTCCACTGTTCAGACATCAGAAAAATGATTTTTTTCAAGCTTTGAAAACAAGTAGCATCAAGTATAATGGAAAACAACCCTAGGCTCTGATACCACTGAAGGGTTTTGAGCATTCTAACACTCCTAAGGTGTACATGCAACCCTACATGCTTTGGATCTATGTTTTTTCTAATATACATGCAAACTTTCAATATTCGAAAGCATCATCCTAACTAGCATACAATGGAGTATCTATACTACAAAATTCTAGTTAGATGACATACCTTTTTGTTGTTGCTTGCTATCCTTGATGTATTTTCCCTTTAAGAACTTGGCACCAATAGTGTGAATGCCTCAAATGGAATCACAACACACCTAGGACAAAGGATAACTTGAGAGAGAATGGCTTGCTCTAGAAATCGGCTCTATGACTCTTGCAAAGATCACTAGTCCTCATTTCACCAACCAATGGGCTTCTTATATATTATGGCACAACTAGGGTTACACCATGCAAACCCTACTGTAGATGACTTTCCACATTCCTCAAGATCCATGGGTTTTAACCTCCATGGAGTATCCATGGGTCACCACATGGGTTTAGCCGCCCACTTTATAAGAATGAATGATTTACACAATCAATCCTCATATATTTAATTAGTCTCTTTTGATCACTAAATTAATTACAAATTAATTCTTGATCAATACTAATTAAATAATATGATTTCATATTAATATATTAGAACTTATAATATATTAATAAATCATAAATAACCTCTTCTCAAAAGTTCATCCTATCAAATTGTCCTGATGATATGCAACCCAAATGGACCATGATACTCTCGGGTCAAGTACATACCAATTATAGTTATGGGCTTAGACACCTAATCCAACATATTCATGAGTACTCAGAAAATAGAGATTTTGAGTAATGGATAAACGCAGGCTCATAGAATTACTTCATGGAATCTATCACGGGTAATTCTAAGATGATAATATCTTTTATTCTTCAAACGGAGATATATAAGTTGTAATTTATAATTTACTAGTCAGTCATGCATTGCTATTGTGAAAACGCATCAGTAACATGATGTCATAAAATATGGTGGCATGCATGATTTGATGAGTAATGGATATAAGTATAAAAGTCAAAGTTTATTCATCCATTTTGCCCTAATGGGAAAAGCGATATATTTGGGCCCCTCAGTGATTTGTTGTTGGAATTATAGTGTTGGGCCTAACCATGACTAAATTGATTTGTTCAGTTCGTAGTCTAATGACGTCATCACAAATCAAGAAATTCAGAAACATGATATTGGACAATGAGATTGATTCTAATCTATGTGACATGTCCACACAATATCTTGAACAACGAATGAATATCTGATCACTTATCTTAGGGCCAATGTCTAATTAGATCAGAGTTTGGCAGTTGCTTTGGAAAACACACTTTGTTGTTTAATTTAGAAATTATACTTGCAATTGTAGTTATAGACTTATCCAAGTGGGAGACTATTGGATTACGGTCTCTAAAATCATAACTAAATTGGTATATACTTGAACTGAAAGCAAATTCCTTTTTGGTTTGTCCTCATAACTAGTATTAGAATGACTTTTGGAGAGAAAGACTGATTTATTGATTTATTATGTGATTAATAAATTGCAATAAATAATTTTTTAATATATTATTAGAATAATATATATATATATATATATATATATATATATATATATATATATATATTAGAAATTGTAATATTTAGTTAAAAATTCATCAAAAATTAATTGGAATTAATTTTGGAATTATTTGTTTCAATTAAAAGTACAAGGACTGAGCTATTATTGTTCAAAAGTTGAGCAATACAGAGGTTCCAAAACCTTCCGAGGAGGGGCGGTTTTGGAGAGCCTTTTAAGGGTTCTAGAATAATCCTTAAAGATAATTAAAGAGTTGGATAATTACATAATTTATTATATTAAAATTAGGGTTTCCAAGGCTCATTGTATCAGCTATAAGTATGACCCTTAGGATCCTGTTTTCATCCACTACTTCTTCCCAAGGCTAGAGTTGAAGTTCTACTTCTGCTCTATCCTCTCTCCCAAAATGTTCTTGTTGCTAGCGTTTAGGTACAAACCATTAGAGGAACAAATTTTTCGGTGCTTTCTTTCCAAGGCTTACAAGAGGAATTGTTGTTTGATTCTTTATTATAATAATAAAAATGAATGTAAACCCTAACCTATTTAATTTTCGATTATAATATGTTTGCCTTAGGGTTTTTGATGTTCATAGTTTATAGCTATCAATAGAGAAAACATAGATCCAATTAGGTTGCATGTGAACTTAAGAGTTAAGTATTTTTCCGCCTCATACATAGATTTATAACGTATAAAACTCATCATTTATTTCATTTTAAATTCCATTTTGTTATGTTTCAGGCTTATATATACAACACCAAGCAGAAAACCATAAGTGCTATGACTTGGGTGCCTTACTTGGGTAAAAAATGTGAAATATAACAACATAGTTTTCTTGAAACTTGGAAAGTTGTTTTTAGGGTTAAATGCATGAATTAACATTGTAGTTTTTATGTTTTTTTTATTATAGCATCCTACTTCTGGTTTCCACTAAGGCACTCTTTTTAAGATTTTTTTTAAACCAATTTATTTTCAAAATGTGTACATTTTATTTTTTGAACCGCAGGAAACAACAACATAATTTCTCTTTTTTACCAATATAGGCAATGTGTTTTGATTTTTATGTTCCTATAAAGGATTAAAAGTAACATAAATTGCTACATTGTCTAAAAGTAAAGTATGTTGTTATTCTGGTTTTAAAAATATACTACATTTACTAATTATATATGTTTGTCTTACCATTTTTCCAGGTGTGGGAGTTACAGGCACAAGTTCAAAAGCATTGCAAGTAGAACTGCAATGAAGACAAACACAACTTGAAAAACAATTCGCAGCTTTTATGTGAGAATTCATTAACTGCCGGGTAATCCACCAAATGATTTGTAACGACCCAATAATCAAGGGTAAAATTTTCATTTTTATTATAGTCAAAACATAGATATCATTTAATCCAGACATTCCAAAAACATAGGTAATTAAAACATTTATCAGAGTTCATCCCAAAATCACTTATTGCGGAAAACACGGGTGTGTGCACTGCGATCAACTCGGTCCCTTCCTTTCCAAACCGATGATACCTGAAACCATAAACAAAAATGTAAGCACGAAGGTTAGTGGATTCCCCAGAGCATACCCCACATAATCCACATAATCACATAAACCATATCAATCACATAAGCCATGCATATAAACATAGAGGGATGTCGTGGAAACCCTCCAAGGTCTTACTCCAGGATGTTGTGGGCTCCCCCCATGGTCTTACACATAAGTCATGCATATAAACATAGAGTGATGTCGAGATGAACGTGCGTCGTTCCCGGCCTTTGACCAAAAATTCACCCCAAGGTCTTAATACCTTAAGCCATGACGTCCAAGATTCAAAATAGCATAAACTCAGAGACTTAATCCATAAAGTCAAAGGCTTTAAGGCTTTGCATGGCTTAATGAAGCCCAGTCACCAAACATGAACTCCAAAAGGTCAAAATTACTCCAAAAATGTCTTAAAACTTCTTAATACCTTAAGACCTCAATCTAAACTTCCATATCCAATTTCTAGGGACTTATTATGTCATAAAGTTTCCAACTTGATGACTTAACATAACTCAATGGGGCCCAAATCAAAACCCTAAGTCTCAAACTTCATCAAATGGCTACCAAATCATGCATGGAAGGTTTATACCCATCAAGATCCAAACTTTATGACTCGATAACCTCAACAAGGACCAAATATGAAGCTCAAAGGTCCTGGAGTAAATTCTACTCATAAGAACCATCTCAAAGGGACCAAAACCATAACACAATACCACTTATCTAGATCTACATGAAAGAGTTGTCAAGGTTGAGACTTTATACCTCCAGAAGATAGATCTAGGTGCACAAAGCCTGGATCCAAAAGCTCCAAGTCAAGCAATGACTCTTCAAGAAGTTCCTTCTTCTTCCTCAAGCACCAAAACACTCATAAATCACCATAAAGCTCAAGAAATACACAAATGGAGGCTAGGGTTTCTTTCTTAGGGTTAGAGATGATGGAGGTTAAAGAATGGAAGAGGTTTGGGTCCATAATGATGCTTATAAAGGGACCAAACCCTAAAAACAAGCTTTTGAATCTGCCCAGCGAATGCACTGCGTTCCCATGTTGGCTCGCGTCCGTTTTCCTTATAAACGCCAAGTGCTCCCACCTGGTACCCGATGCGTACCCAGATTGGCCCAAAACCCTTCTAACTTCAAATAGTCATAAATGTTGCATCCCTTATCCGTTTTTGATGTTCTTTATATCCACGAAAAGGTAACAAGAAGCCCTACACTTCTATTGTAACTCCCAAATTTTCAAAACAATTTTTCACTTTTTAAAACCATATAAATTCATCCATAATTGCTTTCAAAAACAATGTATCAATTTTATCTCACTACAAATCCCAAGATCAAATCATAATAAACTCTGCGGGTGTGTGTACAGATCATGCCGGCGCCTTCCCGCGATCACCACTGGTACCTGAAACACATAACACATAACACCGTAAGCATAAAGCTTAGTGAGTTCCCCAAAATACCACTCTAACACATATTAGCCACTCGAGGCTATGACTCTGCTGACCCTCTGGTCAGTGTGTCTCAGTGGGACCCTCCAGTCCCAACTCTCTGTGGGCTCTCTAGCCCTAACTCTATGGACCCAAAGGTCCTAACTCTGATAACTCTGGATCATGCATATCACATATCACAATAAATCTCAACACATAAATAGCATACAAATACACTGGCACATAACTATAGAACATAACACACATTAGCCACTCGAGGCTATAACTCTGTGGGCCCTTGGGCCCTAACTCTGTGGACCCTCTGGTCCTGGCTCTTTGGACCTTCCGGTCCTAACTCTGGTATACACACAACATAAATCACATAGAAATAATGCCGTGCCACAAATCACATAGATAGCATACAATAACTCTGTCACATAACTCTGTTACCACTCTAGGTAAAGTATAGTGAGAAGACTCACCTCGGGTAACTCGGTAAAGCTCGAACTCTGTAAAATCAGGTCTAGCCTCCGCCTAATCATGTAAAATCAATACTCTCAATCAATACATCTCTCAAGGCTAGACTATTCCTCCTCTTAGTACTCTCAGAAGGGTAAAGGACCATTTTACCCCTCTCATAACTCAAAGGCCCCACTATAGACCAAACCCTAAAAGTCAACCAAAAGTCAACCCTCCGGGTTACGCTGCGCGTACCAGATGTGTACGTTGGGCGTACCCGGCAGTCTCTCAGAATCGGGGAACGCCACCCCGTATGCCGCGCGTATTGGGATTACGCCCGGCGTAAATCCCAGTTTCAGTCCCTTAGCTCTTGAGGTCTTAAACAGTTAAGACTCACGTCCAGCTTTTAGATCTGACCATTTTTAAGCCTCTTAATCCATAAAGTCGATGACTTTAAGCCTTTGCATGGCTGAACAAGTCACTAACACCCAAAATATACCATTTCCTATCACTAGAAAGCCCAATACTCAAGCATGATCTCATATCCACGACCAAGATGGGAACTTTATGGATCTATAACACAAATACCACTGAAATGGGACAGATCTAGGTCCATGGAGCACATTACGCTCATAAAGTCTCCACCTTTGGGACTTTTAACCCTAAAATGGTCCATGAAGCAACAAACCAAATGAAGAGGAAAGTTTTGAACTTTATACCTCTAAATGCAGCTCCTTCCTCTGTAGATCTCAGATCCAAACTTGCACTTCAAACTCTAGTCTCCACAAACTCCTCTCCTTCTTCTTCACTAGCACACCAAGGCACTTTTAGCTCCAAAATCACACACACTCACTAAGAACGATGAAAAGTTCTCTCTTAGGGTTTTACTCACTGCTATGGAGGCTGAGAAATGAGCCTTAGCATCCAATATATATAGGGCACAAGTCAGAAATTAGGGTTTGCACCTGGACACATTACGCCTAGCGTAACCCTGGGTACGCCCAGCGTACTCAGGCGAGTCCGCGTCCAAAATAAGCGCATGAGTACGCGCAGCGTACTCTTGAGTACGCCCAGCGTACTCATTTGCTACCAATTCCTCTTAAGGGCTTAACTTGACACTTTGAATAAAAGAAGGGCTAAATAGTTGTACCTGAATTTCGGGATGTTACAATTCTCCCCCACTAGAACTAGACTTCGCCCTCGAAGTCTCACTCAACAAATAACTCTGGATACTGCTCGCGCATCTCTAACTCCGGCTCCCAGGTCATTTCAGAACCCTTCCGATGTTGCCACTGGACTTGAACCAATGGCACCTCCTTGTTTCTCAAAGTCTTGATCCTTCGATCCACAATCGCAACCGGTCTCTCAACATAATTCAGGCTCGCATCCACCTGAATGTCCTCTAACGGAACCACTGCCGACTCATCAGCGATACACTTCCTCAACTGAGACACGTGGAAGGTATCGCGAATCTGGCTCAACTCCGTAGGTAGCTCCAAACGATACGCTACCCTGCCCACCCTGGCAGTCACCCTGAAAGGACCAATATACCGAGGCTCCAAATTACCTCTCTTCCTGAAACGGATCACTCCTTTCCAAGGAGATACTTTCAGGAGCATTAGATCTCCGACCTGATACTCGAGCTCGGATCGTCGCCTATCCGCATAACTCTTCTGGCGACTCTGAGTGGTTCAACAACCTCTGTCTGACCCGCTGAATCTGCTCAGTCGTCTGAAGTACTATCTCTGTACTACCCATCACACGCTGCCCGACCTCACCCCAACAAATGGGAGTCCGGCACCTCCTCCCATACAACAGCTCAAAGGGTGGCATACTGATCCTCAAATGATGGCTGTTGTTATAAGAAAACTCAACCAAGGGTAAATATGTGTCCCAACTTCCTCCGAAGTCCAATACACATGCCCGAAGCATGTCCTCGAGCGTCCGAATCGTCCGCCCGCTCTGCCCGTCTGTCTGTGGGTGGTAGGCGGTACTGAAATGCAACCTCGTACCCAACTGGAGATCGACTCAACCCCGACCTCTATCATCTGATACTCATCGTTGGACCCTTCGGTCCGGTCTATATCGTTGGACCCTTCGGTCCGGTCTATACAACACATCACCAGGACTCAACTCAACTCAAGAGTTTGGTCCGCCCGTAGTTGGAATCGCTCGTTCCAATGACTCATTCAACTCATAGCTTGGGGACCCGCAACCCATGTGTACTTTACTTATCCAATCCCTTCGGATTGGATGTCCATACTTACTCAGAATGTAATGATTCCCAATCATTGAGGAGACCCCGGTCTCACCCCTGGTCCGACCACCAGGCTCCCAAAACTCATGCGTAGGGCTTTTCAAGCCTAAAACCCTCCTGTGTCATGCTCAGATCAAGAAGGCTTCCTCATAACAACCTCTCGCTAATTAGTGCGTTTTACGGCTCCCCATAACATCACCACTACCTCCTACTGACTAGTGAGTACTACGACTCCCCATAGTATCACAACAACCTCTCTCTGACTAGTGAGTACTACGGCTCCCCATAGTATCACAACAACCTCTCTCTGACTAGTGAGTACTACGGCTCCCCATAGTATCACAACAACCTCTCTCTGACTAGTGAGTACTTCGGCTCCCCATAGTATCACAACAACCTCTCTCTGACTAGTGAGTACTACGGCTCCCCATAGTATCACAACAACCTCTCTCTGACTAGTGAGTACTACGGCTTCCCGTAACATCACAACACCCTTCCATAGTAGCTCCTGAAGCTGTGAGGATAACTACTGCGTCTCTGGCGGCGCAAGGCGATAAGGCGCCTTGGCGATAGGCGCTGCCCCCGGAACCAACTCGATGCGAAACTCTACTTGCCTCTCGGGAGGCACACCCGGCAACTCCTCGGGAAAAACATCCGGGGACTCTCGCACTATCGGAACGTCATCCATCGAACTTGGCCTCCCAGCGGCCTCTCGTGTGTCCATCACATAGGACACATACCCGCTGCAGCCTTGCTGAAAACTCTGTCTCGCTCTGGCGGTTGAACAAAACGCCGACCCACATCGGTTACCCTCGTTGTACACCGTAAGTACTCCCCCACTGGGGTCTCGTATCGTCACCAACTGTCGCTCGCAGTCTATGACAGCCCCAAATCGGCTTAACCCAACCATGTCCACTATGACACACACGTCCCTCATCGATATCGGGACCAGATCTATCGGGGACTCAACACCGAAGATCTCGAGTACACATCCTCGACTCACATTCATAACATACTCCGCTCGCTCGTCCGCTATGGAAACTCGTAGAGGTCGACTCAACGCCTCTCGTCGGCTACTGATGTGCCGACCAAACGTTATTGACACAAATGATCGACTCGATCCCGAGTCAATTATCACCAAAACAGGTACGGAACCCACAAAAAGTACCAGCCACAACATCGGGCGATGCGCGGAACTCCTTCGCTGTCAACTGTAAAGCTCTCCCGCGAGCCTTCGGTGCCTCGACCTTCGCTGGCCGAACCTCGGTAACTCTAGCAGCAGGTGCGGATTCCTCAATTCAAATACTCGGTTCTTCCCCGCTTAGGGTTCGAACCACCACCAATTGGTGCACCAACACTCTATCCCTCATGCTGTCTCCACCAGTAACATCGCACCTAATTCCGCAAGGTGCTATGCAACGCTTGATGATTTCTCTGACAAGGATCAAACAACTCCAGATACCAAGGTCTCGTATGCAACCTTCAGAACTTACCATCGTGACTACCTCTAGTCATTCAGGACCTCACACTATACTCTCACCGGACCTCCCAACTGTCCCGTGTTAACACTAACTCTGGATCTGGAAATAATGAACCATCATACTCCTCATCCTTGACTCCTTGCCGAACGTTCCAACATGCTCCTTATCACAAGAGCCGAAACCACATTTCCACCCCTTATACCTCTCAGAAATAATAGGAGTCACTGCCCTGATATACCCTTCTTGATCGCCCAATACCGCACCTAACACCTGCCCTATTATACTCAATTAGGGTGCATCCTGATCCTTGACCATTTCAGTCTCCACTGTCAACCTGCTCAAACTATATCACTCCCTCGCGGAAGACCTACTGCCGGATACTCTAATTGAAAAGTCACCATCAGTGCGATCCCACAGGGTTCACTCCAACTCAGAAACCGAAATCTCAACACCTCTTACGCCTCCCACAAGAAACGGAAATAGCACCACTCGGGTCACGGAAAGTGACATATCTACTATCGGCCGGCTCTCCAGCTCAGACCGTATCCCTCCATAACGCACCGTCCCTACTCTACTCTGATTCTTGCGACTCGAATGGCATATCACCAACAATCCCTTGGAGCTAACTCGGTTTCCCTATCATGGGATGCTCCACTAAAACTCGTTCTTCCTGGCCTTTTGGGCCCATACTCCTTCACATCCGACCTTGGTCTAGATAATCGCTGCGGAATAACCGGCAAAACCAGAAGCACTCACCGCCACATTTCATGGTACTCGAACCATGTCCTCTCTTCTCAACCCGCCTCAAATCATGGTACTCGAACCACAAAATCACCCCTCGATCTGCCACCAATCATGGTACTCGAACCATGACATCACCTCTTGATCTGCTACCAATCATGGTACCCGAACCATGACATCACTTCTCGACCTGTCACCAATCATGGTACTCGAACCATGAGATCACCTCTCGATCTGCTACTAATCATGGTACTCCAACCATGACATCACCTCTCGATCTGTCACCAATCATGGTACTCGAACCATGACATCACCTCTCGATCTGCTACTAATCATGGTACTCGAACCATGACATCACCTCTCATTTTGCCACCAATCATGATACTCGAACCATGACATCACCTCTCGATCTGCTACTAATCATGGTACTCGAACCATGACATCACCCCTCGATCCGCTACTCACAATCCTCCGGATCGCCACGGTCATTTCGTCAAAATCATACTGCGAATCTCTTCATTGCTAATACCGCTGCCCTCCGGCGTGTGCGGTGTTCCAACCATGATGTCTCTGAAACACAATATGAAGATACCAGAGACTCGATCGAGTATACTCGCACTCGATAACTCAACCCTACTTGTTCCTGAGTACCCAATGGATTCTTACTTAGGGTGCGCGCTGCTCCGGTGTCTTCAGTAGTACGGGCCCTATACTACCGTTCACACCGCATCAGCATCCACTCTAAGTCCTCCTCCTTGGATCCCAAGTCCCAAGTACTCTACTCTCTTTAACCATATGCTACTCACTAGCAGCTCTCTCATAAACTCCTCGCTGCTATCTAAACACTCTCAAGTATCCCTAGCAGCAAAACTCCTAGACTAAGGCATCACATATCAGGCCACTCTAGTCCTAATAAGAATACCTAGTCTACTCTAGCATGCATAGCATAACTCATCATATATCATAACATAATATATCTCATAACACTAATTACAAGGGTATTTTGGGAAATCACCGTTCGGGCGCCGGCTGATCGTACACACGGCTCTGCTCTGTTTGTCTCAAAACTCTTTTTACTCTTTTAAAAAAAAATTAGTCATCAAAATTTCTCTCAAATCCTCAGTTTGAGTTCAGATACGCCCGAAGATGAATCCGAATCCCTCAAACCAAGGCTCTGATACCAACTTGTAACACCCAAATTTTCAAAACAATTTTTCACTTTTTAAAACCATATAAATTCATCCACAATTGCTTTCAAAAACAATGTATCAATTTTATCTCACTACAAATCCCAAGATCAAATCATAATAAACTCTGCGGGTGTGTGTACAGATCATGTCGGCGCCTTCCCGCGATCACCACTGGTACCTGAAACACATAACACCGTAAGCATAAAGCTTAGTGAGTTCCCCAAAATACCACTCTAACACATATTAGCCACTCGAGGCTATGACTCTGCTGACCCTCTGGTCAGTGTGTCTCAGTGGGACCCTCCAGTCCCAACTCTCTGTGGGCTCTCTAGCCCTAACTCTATGGACCCAAAGGTCCTAACTCTGATAACTCTGGATCATGCATATCACATATCACAATAAATCTCAACACATAAATAGCATACAAATACACTGGCACATAACTATAGAACATAACACACATTAGCCACTCGAGGCTATAACTCTGTGGGCCCTTGGGCCCTAACTCTGTGGACCCTCTGGTCCTGGCTCTTTGGACCTTCCGGTCCTAACTCTGGTATACACACAGCATAAATCACATAGAAATAATGTCGTGCCACAAATCACATAGATAGCATACAATAACTCTGTCACATAACTCTGTTACCACTCTAGGTAAAGTATAGTGAGAAGACTCACCTCGGGTAACTCGGTAAAGCTCGAACTCTGTAAAATCAGGTCTAGCCTCCGCCTAATCATGTAAAATAAATACTCTCAATCAATACATCTCTCAAGGCTAGACTATTCCTCCTCTTAGTACTCTCAGAAGGGTAAAGGACCATTTTACCCCTCTCATAACTCAAAGGCCCCACTATAGACCAAACCCTAAAAGTCAACCAAAAGTCAACCCTCCGGGTTACGCTGCGCGTACCAGATGTGTACGTTGGGCGTACCCGGCAGTCTCTCAGAATCGGGGAACGCCACCCCGTACGCCGCGCGTATTGGGATTACGCCCGGCGTAAATCCCAGTTTCAGTCCCTTAGCTCTTGAGGTCTTAAACAGTTAAGACTCACGTCCAGCTTTTACATCTGACCATTTTTAAGCCTCTTAATCCATAAAGTCGATGACTTTAAGCCTTTGCATGGCTGAACAAGTCACTAACACCCAAAATATACCATTTCCTATCACTAGAAAGCCCAATACTCAAGCATGATCTCATATCCACGACCAAGATGGGAACTTTATGGATCTATAACACAAATACCACTGAAATGGGACAGATCTAGGTCCATGGAGCACATTACGCTCATAAAGTCTCCACCTTTGGGACTTTTAACCCTAAAATGGTCCATGAAGCAACAAACCAAATGAAGAGGAAAGTTTTGAACTTTATACCTCTAAATGCAGCTCCTTCCTCTGTAGATCTCAGATCCAAACTTGCACTTCAAACTCTAGTCTCCACAAACTCCTCTCCTTCTTCTTCACTAGCACACCAAGGCACTTTTAGCTCCAAAATCACACACACTCACTAAGAACGATGAAAAGTTCTCTCTTAGGGTTTTACTCACTGCTATGAGGCTGAGAAATGAGCCTTAGCATCCAATATATATAGGGCACAAGTCAGAAATTAGGGTTTACACCTGGACACATTACGCCCAGCGTAACCCTGGGTACACCCAGCGTACTCAGGCGAGTCCGCGTCCAAAATAAGCGCATGAGTACGCGCAGCGTACTCTTGAGTACGCCCAGCGTACTCATTTGCTACCAATTCCTCTTAAGGGCTTAACTTGACACTTTGAATAAAAGAAGGGCTAAATAGTTGTACCTGAATTTCGGGATGTTACATCTATAAACTTTATTTAGTATGAGAACCAACCGAAATTAAATCCAAAATTCATAAAAGGCCTGAACCAACGCCTTTATCGATACCCTTGGGCTCCAAAACACAAACCGAACACCCGGATCATCCAACTACATCATCCATTTCTAAATGAGCCCAAAATCAATTCTTCCAGGGTTTTAAGTCTGGTAATACCCACTCCTTGATCACCACCCCGTAGTTGGAAACGATTCGAAACAGAGCGTTACAACTCTCCCCCACTTAAATTAGATTTCGTCCTCGAAATCATTCCTTAACATTCTCGGCACGCCAAACAAATCATACCATAACCTTCCCAAGGAACGAAAAATAATCTGAGCAATATGACCACGACCAAAAGCATACCATAGCCTTACCTAGGCAACTGAAACTAACCCTAGAATGACTCACCAAACCTGAAAAGAATGAACCTTAAACCCTTACAGAAAACCACCTCTACCTTTCCGAGACCCGAAATCTACATTGCCCTGGATTCCCAACTGACCGCCCCCGATGATACAATCCAATGACAATTCTCGACGAAAACAACCAATCATAATGCGTCCATTGCCAATGGCTTATCCAGGTCCACGGAAACCATCCTCGAAATGGTTCTTCAAGCCCAGTGAAGAACGAACCCTCAATCTTTTGACTACAACTCAATCCTTCCTCGCCTAGATTCCAAAACCTACAGTATCAATGGTCTGACTCCCTGTCAGATCTCTCGCACCAAACTGGCACCATGCCAACCTTGTAGAGATTTGAACCAACAAACGTTTCAAAGGAAGTAAGGTTACTGGCCATATACAGCTACAGAACACTCATACTCGGCTGAAGGCTCTGATAATCCTTTGAGTAAAAGGTTCACCCCTGCAACGATTAGACTCAGACGGGGGCTGCACAACAAGGTCTAATCAGCCACTCTGAGATTATTTAGTCCAACTGTAAACAACTTAGCATATGCCACAAATAACAAGCAACCCTGCGCACGAATCTCAAGTCACTAAACCCACTTCAACTCTTCCTGCTACCACTTGCTGCTTTTCAGAAGCAGCCAAGACCTCTCTGATCCCACCTTATTTTTCAACCACTATCCGGAATACTGGATTCCTGTCCGGTTGATGTGCCCAAGAGCAACCTCACAGTCGCCGCACGCGACTTCTGAAGGAACTTCGGCTATCCATAACTGCTCTAGTCATGTCGCCACCCATGACTCCATTACCCATTCTGATCCATCCGATCCTAATAGCCCGA
Organism: Lactuca virosa; assembly: GCF_052849685.1. Lineage (NCBI taxonomy): Eukaryota > Viridiplantae > Streptophyta > Magnoliopsida > Asterales > Asteraceae > Lactuca > Lactuca virosa. Next base: position 183,648,211 of record NC_136427.1, on the reverse strand, counting down.
CAATATGTTGTCATCAAATCCAATGTGAAAAGTGAGTGCTACCAAAACAATTGTAGTCTTACCTCATCCCCGGTCTCCAACGACCTTGTAACACCCGTTCCTCGAGGTATTATTTAAATTATATTAAGTTAATAATTGTTTTGGACTAGCACTTGGATTTAGAAAATGGGACGAGTTGATGGGATGCCCATAAGCCGTACGTCAGGCGTAAGGCGTAGTGGCCATTGGATTCGAGGGACGCGGGTGCGTACACGCAGCGTACCAGGAGGTACGCCCAGCGTACGCGGGCAGATGACAAACATAATTTTTAGGGTTTAGGACCTATAAATACATCATTATAGCCTCCCCTTTTGGCCTCCTCACCTGTCCATCACCCTCAGAGAAACCCTAACTCGTTCATACTCTTCCTTGTGTGTGTGTTTGACATTTTGAGCTTATTTTGGTAAAGAAGGGCTTGGAAGAAAAAGGAAAGGTTGGAGAAGAAGCCCTTGAGGACCTTGAGCTCAGGGATCTGGAACAAGCTCACCATTTGGCACCAAGAGGAGGTATAAAGCTCATATCTTTCCTTCTAGAATCATAGATCTAGGGTTTTGAAGATTTGGACCTTTTTAGGTCCAAAGTTTGGATCTTGGCCATGGAACTTCGATTTTGAGCTTAGGGTTGCCACCCTTGAAGCTCAATGGGTTCCTTTAGCTGTAAAGTTGCAAACTTTGAGAATTTTATAAAGCCATGCAAGAGATCTAGCCATTTCCATGGAAGTTCATTGTCATTTTTAGTGTTGGGCTCATTTGGTGGGTTGTAAGCCACCAAGTGATCAACTTTAAGGGTTAGGACGAAGCATGAGACTCAGATATGTAGTTTGGACGTATGTCTTAAGGTATTAAGCAGTTTTTGGGAAAAATTGCTTAACAGGAGAGCACGTTGGGCATACACGCCAGTACGCGCAACGTACAAGCCTTTTCAGCAGTACGCGTAGCATACATAGAGGTATGCCCATCGTATGCTCAGACAGTGGACTTTTGTTACTAGGCTATAGTTTGGGCCAAGTCTTGGACATAGCGGTAATGGGCCGTGCTAGGCCTTCAGAAGTCTGTTAAGGGCCCAAGGATTAGTTAGGCTTGAGAGGAAAGCCCATTTGAAGAGTTGGGCCCAATTTAGAAAGTTGAGCCATTTGAGGACTTAATGGGCCTTAGTGAGGATTAGAAAGGATTGGGTCTCGGTCATGGCCCAAAATAGATCAGAGGGGTAAAATAGTAATTTTACCCATGGGAGAGTCATCAGTTTTTAACTAAATGTTTATTTGGTCATTATAGCCAGGGAGTAGTTGGAGAGGTGAGTTTCCTTCCAGTAGGAACGGGTATACGGCCACAATGTCGGCCCGTTTAGATGATATTAGTTCTGGACTTCGGTCTGATGTCGGGGCGGTCCCGAGAAGTAGTTATGTATGCTTGATGTCTTCGTGATTCATGCATGTTATGATATGTGTTATCTGTTCCGGACACTGGTCCGATGTCGGGCAAGCCCGATGCAGTATATGTGATTATGTTATATGTTCATGTTTATGTTATGTTCAGTTTATTCCGGACTTCGGTCTGATGCCGGGCGGAGCCCGATGCAGTGGGTGGGGCCCAAGTTATTCCAGATTTTGGTATGATGCCGGGCGGGGCCCGATGCAGTGGGCTGAGCCCAATTTATGTCGGACTTTGGTCTGATGTCGGGCGGGGCCCGATGCAGTGGGCAACGCCCAGTATGTGATTATATGTGTCATTATATGGTGTGTGGTAGTTTGGGGGAGCTCACTAAGCTTCGTGCTTACAGTTTTCAGTTTTGGTTTCAGGTACTTCCACTAGCAAAGGGAAGGGCTCGGGATGATCGCATGGCACACACCACAGTCATAGCCTGGGAGTTTACTCTGATGTTTTGTTATGAGATTTTGATTTGAGACAGATACTATGATGTCTTATGCTACATGATTTATGATTTTACTTATGACTTTGGATGGTTTATGATTTTAATAATGATTTGAAAACGAAATTTTTGGGCCATATTTTTGGGATGTTTCAGACCTACCGTTCCTGATTCTAATCAAGTTGTGGCCTACCCACAATCTTGCGAACTGGCCCACCCTGGCCTAAAACATCTGAAAGAACTCCTGAATGCTACGGCTACCCTGCAGTCTTACAACACTTCCCACATTATCCGGATGCTAGTGAATGTTACGGCTCCCCCGCAGTCTTACAACACTTTCCATACTATCCAGCTGCTAGTGAATGCTACGGATCCACCACAGTCTTACAACACTTTCCACACTATCCGACTGATAGTGAATGCTACGGCTCCCCCGCAGTCTTACAAAACTTTCCACACTATCCGGCTGCTAGTGAATGCTACGGCTCCCCCATAGTCTTACAACACTTTCCTCACTACACAATCGCTGCTCCTGGCCCTATCTTTCAATTACCAATCCGAACACATCTCAACGTTGAGCACTCACGCGGTCTAACATCCCAATCTGAACTCAAATACTAATTGGAACCCAACTTGGTTCCCTCCCCCAAAGCCTGTTATTAGACGTCAAGAAGACGCAATCCAAATGTTGGGGAGTTTTCCGAACTCCCAACCCGCAGAATCCTACATTCATACGGCCACTAGGGCCGCCTTCACTCCTCCGATGGGGATGTGAAACGAATCCTAGTTTCACACTTGCTTCTGTCCTGGATATATAAACGGTTCTCCCCCAATTAGATTCAACTAAGTTCACTTGACACATGAAAATTGAAAGATTCCCAATCCTTCTTACGTTCCAATGATCAATCTACTGACGATCGGTGCTTACCAAGGCTAGTACACCATAAGTAACCCTTACCGAAACAACACAACTCCTGATAACCAGCTAGCACTTCCTGAATCCCAACAACATCAATGACTCCATATGCTTAAAATTATATCACACTTAGATCTCGAAGTCCAAAGGACAGATGCTCCAACCAAAACTTCAGCAAGAACTATCTCTTCCCTCGGCAACCCCGAGAGCCCTTCTAAGCATAAATACTAAGGCTACTGAGTCCTAGTCATAATTCCCTCATACAAGCCCTTGAACCAACCCCGACTACACCCAATATGATATTTAGAACATTGGGAATCTGCTATGTATAAGGAGACGACCTCGTACTACTCCACCAAAGATTCAAGGTATGAAGATGGCATATAATTCTTCCACAAACAGAGATAACAACCCAACGATACGCTTCCTCACGCTGATGAAAGATAACAACAACAAAATACAGGTAAAGTTGGAAAGAAAGAAAAAATGTATATACCCCTTACCCTCGCCTGTTGAAGTTCCGATCTCCCCGGTCTGATACTGCGAAGTGTGGCTCCTCTCTGATGGGGCTCCTGCCCTACCCTCTCGTCCGTCGGTGATCCTCAAAATAACTGGAGCAGGCGCACTCCCCGCTCCTGCCCTAGTCATCAGACAATCGGCCTCCTTGTATCCCACCTGATCACAACAAAAACATAACGGGCTTTCCCCTTATGGGAAATCACTGCTGACGTGACCAACCCTACCACACCTGTAGAACCCAGACCCCTGGAATGACGAACTCCATCATGCAGTTTCCCGCACGTCCTGCACTGGCTTCGGCCCTGCCGACCTTTCAATCGACGGTGTGAAACCTTAGGTTTCTTCCCCAGACTCTCCGTTGTATGCACCTGATATGACCCTCTCTTCCCAAGGTGCTCCAAATCGACCTCCCGCCCTCGAGCTCTAGGAGTCATATAATTCAGGGCCTGGCACCCTGACACGCTCACCAGCCAAATCGTCAATGGCTGAACTGCAATAGCTGGAACAACCTCTGCCTTACACCGGGCCACAAACTCCTCCCAAGACATAGTCTCTAATTTCGAAAGCGCCATAGGTCGCACAATCAATTCCCAACAACTCCTTTCCGCCCGATATAAGAGATCCAAGGTGAATCGAACCTTAGCTCCTATGGGGTAGGGACTAGTGCGGAAACCACTTTCCATCTCCTCAATCCAATTACGAACTCACCACCCTGGAAGTCCTTTCACTAACTGGCTCACCACCGGAGCCAGGACCAAACCCTGGTCCTTCCTTATGCGTGCTCATCCTCAACCTGTAAGGCAATTATCCCTACAATCGGAGCATAATCAATAATTGTTTTCCCCAGGCTTCTTAGATTCTCCAGGATTTTCCCCGATTCGAGTATGGATAATGTGCTTTCAGTAGTACGGGCCCAATACTACCTTCCACAACTATCCATACTTTCCTCCAGAATCATCCCGAATCCTCTAAGTCACCTACTCCACTGATGTACTAAATGTCTGCTAAACAGCAACGCGATATCCACCGAGGCACCTCCTAGGCTCCCCTTAGTTTCCCAACCTCACCGAACCGCCCCACTAAACTCACTGGAGCATATCCTAGACTTTCCTAGGTTCCCAACCTTGCCCAGCCATCAGCCGCTGAAGAACTCCTCATGATGTCATCCATCCACCTCCTGAATATTGTCATATTCACTTAGTAGCTAACTCCCATCATTCAAGAGTTCCACAAAGCACAAAGCAAGCAACATTCGTGCAGTAGCACTTCGATCCAAAGAACTATCATATGACATTCACCCCACATGCGACAACTCATGCTATCCAAGTCTACCCTCACCGCCGGCTGCCTTATGCATGCAAATTATATACAAAACAGGATCTAATAGACTATCGAATAATAGACTCTACCCTAGGACCACAACCATACAAGGAACAGGAAATAATGCCAAATCAATTTTTCTAGGGCTATAAGATCTTAACCATATACAATTTTTAAAGAATACACTTAGCAGTTACTGATATCAATAGTCATTCCCGATCCAGCATAACATTCAGTATTCCCAAGGCTACAAGCATCACATATCAGGCCAATCTATCGCTGACTAATCGGCACTAGCATGCAATTCTACCAACTCATACAATAAACATACAAGACATCCCTCCTAGCATAAGGTCATGCAAAACTGAGCAAATCCTTAGCCCTAATTAGGATGCGATTCACAGATTCATAATCAAGTCATAACAGATAACACGTATGGGTATTCTGGGGAAAACTTACTTGAGCTCGGCTGATTGCATGCACCACACCCTTCTCTTATCTCAAAAAATTGTTTTCTTGAAATCATTTTTTTTTGAAAACTTTATCACTCCTCAGTTTGAGTTCAGACACACCCGAGAATATGTTTGAATCCCTCATACTAATGCTCTGATACCAACTTGTAATGACCCAAAAATCAAGGGTAAAAATTTCATTTTTATTATAGTCAAAACATATATATCATTTAATCCAGACCTTCCACAAACATAGCTAATTAAAACATTTATCAGAGTTCATCCTAAAATCACTTATTACGGAAAACACGGGTGTGTGCGCTGCGATCAATCCAAGCCCTTCCTTTCCAAACTGATGATACCTGAAACCATAAACAAAACTGTAAGCAGGAAGCTTAGTGAGTTCCCCAGAGCATACCCTACATAATCCACATAATCACATAAACCATATCAATCACATAATCCATGCATATAAACAAAGAGGGATGCCGTGGAAATCCTCCAAGGTCTTACTCCAGGATGTCGTGGGCTCCCCCCAGGGTCTTATACCTCTATGCCATGGGCTCCCCCATGGTCTTTACCTGGAATGCCATGGGTTCCCCCCATGGTCTGATATCCAACTGCCATGAGCTCCCCCCGGGGTCTTCCATACAAATAACACAAAGTCAAATAACATACCACATATGACAGAATAACTAGCATCCCGCATAACACATATATAAACATATAGGGATGCCGTGGAAACCCTCCATGGTCTTACTCTACCAAGCTGTGGGCTCCCCCAGGATCTTATACCTATGTTCCATGGGCTCCCCCATGGTCTTTACCTGGAATGCCATGAGAACCCCTACATGGTCTGATATCCAACTGTCACGGGCTTCCCCGGGGTCTTCCATGCAAGCAACACAGAGTCAACTAGCATATCACATATCACATAAACAATTAGTATTCCACATATCATATAATGGGCCAACCTTGGTGCCTTCGACCCATTGGTATGGTGAGGAGACTCACCTCGAATGCAGAAGCTTCCTGAAAGAAATCCTTAGCTGCTGTCCTGTCCAATTCCCGGAGCTACCAATATCAAATGTCACCCAATTAGAAATTGTGTTCTAATCCATAATTATAACTTCATATCCGGGGTAAAAAGACCATTTTGCCCCTATATGTCCCTGTCCAATACTTTGTCCCAAACTATAATCTGAAAGGCTCAAAGGCCAATTAATCAACCAATGGCCCAATTTTCCAAATTGGGCCCAAACCAACCTAAAGCCCACTCATGGTCTTGAGGCCCAACCAGAGCCCAACCAGCTAATTCATAGCCCAACGAAACAATCCAGCCCAACCAAAACCCATTTCAAGAGTCCAAGTCCAAAAGCCCACAAAAGACCACCGATGAGCAGAACGCGCCGCGTTCCCTGGTGGAGCGTTGGGCGTTTATCGCCTGACTGAGGATCAAGACCGCCTGCCGGAAGGCCCCGCATTCCCGAGATGAAGGTGCGGTGTTCCCGGCCTTTGACCAAAAAGTCACCCCAAGGTCTTAATACCTTAAGCCATGACGTCTAAGATTCAAAATAACATAAACTCAGAGACTTAATCCATAAAGTCAAAGGCTTTAAGCCTTTGCATGGCTTAATAAAGTCCAATCACCAAAGATCAACTCCAAAAGGTCAAAATTACTACAAAAATGTCTTAAAACTTCTTAATACCTTAAGACCTCAATCCTAACTTCCATATCTGATTTCTAGGGACTTCTTAAGTCATTTCTAGGGACTTCTTAAGTCATAAAGTTTCCAACTTTATGACTTAACATAACTCAATGGGACCCAAATCGAAACCCTAAGTGCTAAACTTCATCAAATGACTACCAAATCATGCATGTAAGGTTTATACCCATCAAGATCCAAACTTTATGACTCCATAACCTCAACAAGGACCAAATATGAAGCTAAAAGGTCCTGGAGTAACATCTACTCACAAGAGCCACCTCAAAGGGACTAAAACCATAACACAATACCACTTATCTATATCTACTTGAAAGAGTTGTCAAGGTTGAGACTTTATACCTCCAGAAGGTAGATCTAGGTGCACAAAGCCTGGATCCAAAAGGTCCACGTCAAGCAATGACTCTTCAAGAAGATCCTTCTTCTTCCTCAAGCACCAAAACACTCATAAATAACCATAAAACTCAATAAATACACAAATGGAGGCTAGGGTTTCGTTCTTAGGGTTAGAGAGGATCGAGGCAGAAGGGAAGAGGTTTGCGTCCATAATGATGCTTATAAAGGGACCAAACCCTAAAAACGAGATTTTGAATCTTCCCAGCGAACACATTGTGTTCCCTTGGGGAACGCCATGCGTTCCCAAGTTGGCCCACGTCCATTTTCCTTCTGAATGCCATGTGTTCCCACCTGGTACGCCATGCGTACCCGATTTGGCCCAAAATCCTTCTAACTTCAACTGTTCATAATGTTTGCGTCCCTTATCTGTTTTTGACGTTCTTTATATCCACGAAAAGGTAACGAGAAGCCCTACACTTCTATAAACTTTATTTAGTCTGAGATCCAACCGAAATTAAATCCAAAATTCATAAAAGGCCTGAACCAACGCCTTTATCGATACCCTTGGGCTCCAAAACACAAACCGAACACCTGGATCGTCCAACTACATCATCCACTTCTAAATGAGCCCAAACTCAATTCTTCCAGGGTTCTAAGTCTGCTAATACCCACTCCTTGATCACCGTCCCGCGTTGGAAACGATTCGAAACAGTGCGTTACATAATTCTCAGTTTTTAAGTTTTAAACACTTAGTAATTTATCTTATACTTTGAATGTATAGATGATGTTGTTTATTGTAATGTTTACTTTTGGAAAATGATGTTTGTAATGTGTTAAATACTTAAGAATGTATTTGACATTTGTAGTTTAATGTAATGAATTTTTTGCTTCATTTTAGCCATAATTAACTAGTTTTTTTAAATTGTTGTTGTTTTCTTTTAAAGAAAAGACATTTAGTGATGCAATACATACAAAAAATCCGACGGTAATGTGGGCAGTGGAAATATGTAGGTGATAAAGTCAATGTCAGTAAAAACAGGCCCCGTCTCCATCTGAAATCCATACCTGCTTATTTTCATAGCTAATTCGTCGGTAATTTACCGACGGATAATCATGTCGGTGTTCCGTAGCTAATCCGCCGCAAATCCATCGGTATAATTTACCCACGAAATCCGTAGTTATTACGTCGGTAAATTACCGACGGATAATCCTGGATTATGTAGCTAATTCGTCGCAAATCCTTCGGTATAATTTATCAACGAGCGTTTATGTTTCGGTCTGTCGTAATTCCATAATTATCGCCCTATACCTACGGATTGTAATGTTTACTTTTGGAAAATGATGTTTGTAATGTGTTAAATACTTAATAATGTATTTGACATTTGTAATTTAATGTAATGAATTTTTTGCTTCATTTTAGCCATAATTAACTATTTTTTTTTTAAATTGTTACTGTTTTCTTTTAAAGAAAAGACATTTAGTGATGCAATACATACAAAAAATCCGATGGTAATGTGGGCAGTGGAAATATATAGGTGATAAAGTCAATGTCAGTAAAAATAGGCCTCGTCTCCATCTGAAATCCGTACCTATTTATTTTCATAGCTAATTCGTCGGTAATTTACCGACGTATAATCACGTCGGTGTTCCGTAGCTAATCCGCCGCAAATCCATCGGTATAATTTACATACGAAATCTGTAGTTATTATGTCGGTAAATTACCGACGGATAAACCTGTCAGTATTATGTAGCTAATCCGTCGCAAATCCTTCGGTATAATTTACCAACGAGCGTTTATGTTTCGATTTGTCGCAATTCCATAGTTATCGCCCTATACCTACGGATTGTGTCGTAGGTATTATCAGATTTTCTAGTAGTGTGAGCACACCCCTCAACCATGAATAATAGTATGTAAAAGTTCTGGAAAGTAGGAAGGGGCTCCTCCCACCAAGGTCGACACTTGGGATAAGAGTATTATTCTTCAATGAATTGCAGCACCCAAGATTGATAGGATTTTAACTCTAACATTTTGTTCTTCCAACCTTACATCCAAGACCTCTTAGGCTGTGGAATACGGGTGTAAGTGAGTCGAGCTACTCGTGACCTACTCAGGATCGACTCGTTCAAAGATCGACTCGAGATTGAATTAAACGAGCCCGAGCCAAGCTCTAGCCTAAATATGAGGCTCGTTTATTAAATAAGTTCGAGCCGAACTTCAATTAGTGGGCTCACGAGCCTAAACGAGCTTATATATATATATATATATATATATATATATATATATATATATATATATATATATATATATATATATATATATATATATATATATATATATATATATATATATATATATTGGCGGATACTCAATTAGTGTGAATGACTATATGAGATTGTGAAATCTTTATCTTTATTTGATAAAGAGTACACTTTAAAAAATGTGCCAAATAAAATTATTATTTTATTGAATAAAAATGAAAATTATTAAAATGATGCAACTATATTATCTTTTTTAAGTGTGAAATAATATTAAAGTAAGAACTGTAACATACAAAAATATGAAATAAATAAAAATAAAAAAGAAAATTTACGATGATTAAATAGAAATTTATAATAAAAGTTATATCTTCATTCCTAGTTTAGAATTTTGATATGTCATAAGAATCGACAAATAATTGTTTATACTGTTTTGATCTCGAGTTTTGATTTCGCCCCCCCCCCCCCCCCTAATTCTTACGCTTGTGTTCCACCCCTGTGTGTGTGTGTGTGTCTGTGTGTGTGTGTACTCATTTAGGCTTTTTTAGGCTCATGAGCCCACTAAATTGTTCACGAGCCGAGTTCGAGCTTATTTTTAGGTATAAATCGAGTTAGGGCTCGAGGTCGATCTTCTTCAAAATTAAACGACCCGAGCTCGAGCCTGAGCAGCCTCGGGCTCGGGCTCAGCTCGGCTCTTTTACACCCCTATTGTGGAATACGGATAGATATGGTTTTGAAGAGTTGGGATCAACAGCGTACCAAGGTACAGTTTGGTCGGATCCCAAAAGGGTATGGAATCTCGACTCTTCCATACCTACCTTTGCATCCTGTCTTTGCGTATTCAAGAGCTCGTGTTGATATGATGCTACTGTTAACAAAATGGAGAGAACAAACTGATAAACTTGAATTTGCTTCATTTTTGTTAAGAATGAGGAATGATGGCAGTACGTAAGCATATGGAGCGATAAACATGTAAAGGTGAATAAAATGGTACGTCGTCAAATGCCGCGTGATTTGATTATTCTCGTAGAAATTTAGATCTTTGTTGACTTTACTCAAATGAATGCATTTTTTATATTGAAAGGGATAAATACTAGAAATTATAATATATTTTTCAAAATACTTTTATAATAGCAATTTAATTTTATTAAAAACTATTACAGGAAACGTTGTATTTTAAAATTATTTAATAGTATTTTTTTAAGCAACTATACTTAATTATAACAATACATGATACCTTTTAAACAAGTTACGACACTATTATCATAGGTATTTTGAAACTTCATTGATAGAAAAAAAATACAAACTATATAAACAAAATCAAAAATCTTATTGGACTCCCATTCCCTTTGTCTATAGGAGAATATAGCGTTCACATATGAATTGTTATAAATTGCCAACTAGGGATGACCCGATAATCATTGCGGCGTTCACATATGAATTATTAGAATGAGAGTTTAGGAAGCTGGTGGGAAGAGAATGGGCAAACGCGGAGGAAATGATAAGGAAAGTTAACAAATACTTAAGACAGGAAGACGAAAGTGCTGAAAAGCGACGTACAGAGAAGGGAGGTTCACGCCAAACGACCGTAAAGAAACGTACATCCGTATCCCAACAAACCACCATGGGAAATATAGAAGGAACATGAAAGGAGACCGAGACCGAGGAAGGAACACGAAACATGTCGAATACAAGAAAGAGACGTACGATGTGCAACCCTCCAAAGATCATAAGAGAGATACAGTAGCAATGAGTACGAAGAGATACCCTCGAGACCAAAATCAATATTGTGATTTCCATAAGAAAAAGGGACACTCTACGTGCTATTGTGAGAGCCTTAAAATGGAGAAGGAAAAAGGAAGGAATAACGGAATATTGAAGAGCAGCTAGAAAAGAAGGAGAATGCAATATACGACGCGGAGGTACTTATGATACGCTTCAAGGACAAAATGATACCAATAAATAAAAGGAAGTGGATGAATATGGAGTTCTCTCATAACAACCAGGTCCTGGTGGGGCATGAAGGCACCAAGCCACTCATAATCAAAGCCTCGGTGGGGAAGACCCTCATCCATAGGGTATATGTCGATAATGGGAGTTCAGTAAACATCATATACGAACATTGTCTAGATTAGCTTCCCCAGGATGTAAAAGGTTTTGTAAAGTCGGCCACCTCATCGGTGGTTGGATTCGCTAGGCAAGTGTAATAGCCGGAGAGGCAAATATCCCTCCCATTTACATTGGTCGACTATGAAAGTAGCTTAACCAAAACCATCCTGACAAATTTCATTATAATAAAGGCACCCTCCCCTTACAACATACTCTTGGGAAGAACTGGACTTGGACTATGACTGTTACAAGCAATGCCCTCGACAATGCACGACTTACTCATGTTCCCATCGGATCATGGTGTAATCACTCTAAGAAGCATTCCCCTGTATCCATCGGATCAGATTCATGCTGCAGAACAGAGCCAGAAGTGTGACGGTTCGACGGCCGAAGGTAGCTCCTCGGCAAAGGAGGAAATGGTAGCCATAAATCCAAAGTACGAAGTTCAAAATGTGAGAATAGGTTCGGCCTTACTACAGGGCTTGCAGGAAGGGATAAAGAAGCTCTTACGGATGTATGCAAATGTTTTTTTTGGAAACCGGTGGATATGACAGGCATCCCAACGCCGATAATCGATCGTAGACTGAATATCAACCCCGAATTCGCCCCTACGAAGAAAAAAAAACGATTAACGGTACAGGAATGGAATGAGATTATCAACAAGGTGGTAACAGGTTTGGTTCAGGTTGGGGTGGTGCCAGAAACTCAGTTCCCACAATGGATTGCTAACCTGGTCTTGGTAAGGAAAGGGGATGGAACAATGAGAATGTATGTAGATTTCACCAATCTAAACAACGCCTGTCCGAAAGACAGCTACCCGTTACCGGAGATAAAACAGAAGGTGGAGTCACTTTGAGGGTATCAATGGAAGTCATTCTTAGATACATATAAAGGGTACCATCAGATCCAATTATCGAAAGAATATGAGGAAAACACAACTTTTAATATCGAGAAGGGAACCTTCTGCTATAAAAAGACGTCATTCTGTTTAAGGAATGCAGGGGCAACGTATCAAAGAATGGTCAATAAGGTTTTTGAAAAGCAGATTGGGTGAAATGTGGAAGTTTATGTGGATTACATGGTCATTAAAATCAAGGGAGACAAAGGATTCTTGAAGGATGTAGACGAAACAATGGGCCGACTGAGAGAAACAAAGATGAAGCTCAACCTGAAAAAGTGTGTCTTTAGAGTACAGAATGGAAAATTCTTGGGTCACATTGTCTCCCCCGAAGTGATTGAGGCGAACCCTGAAAAAGTAAAAAATGCTACTGGATTTAAAGACACTGTGTTCAATGAGAGATGTGCAAAGTTTTAATGGGAAGTTAGCAACATTGGGAAGATTTCTGGAGAAATCTACAGATTAATCACTCCCATTCTATCAAGTTGTAAAGAATCATGTGGGGAAGAGCGGCGTGGCATGGTCGAAAGAAGCGGGGGAGGCTCTTCTTAAACTAAAATAACACTTAAGGAAGCTACCAACATTGGCTAGCCCAAAGCCGAATGAGCATTTGATAATCTACATGTCCGCCAGACGAGAAGCGATTAGTGCAGTACTAATAGCAGAAAGGGTGAAGAAGCAAGCACACATCTACTTCATCAGTTGAGTACTATAGGATACTGAACTCAATTACTCCTTGATCGAGAAATTGATTCTTTACCTAGTATACATAGCTAGAAGATTGTGAAGATATTTTCAGCCTCATCCTATATCGATCCTGAGTAATCAGCCTATACGACAAATTTTAACACACCCAGAGGGGTCCGGACGAATGACAAAGTGGGCCATAGAATTAGGAGATTATGAAATAGTTTATAAGAAGAGGGTGAGTCTCAAATCCCAAGCATTGGAAGATTTCCTAATGAAAATGCCAAAGTAGAAGGAGAAGATAAATGTCTACGCTATCAAGGTGCACGGTAGAAAGACGGAAGCATCGGCAGGACATGAAAAGAACGAACACTGGATTTTACACACTGACGGAGCTTCAAGTTATGATGTTTCTAGAATAGGATTTGTATTGGAAATCCTGAATTGGGAGCGAGTTACTTATACTCCTCGCTTTGATTTTAAGTGTTCTAATAATGAAGCCGAATATGAGGCACTCATGGCTGGTTTACAACTAGCTGCAAGCATGCACGTCTCGAAGGTAAAATCATATGACTATTCTATACTGGTTGTGAACCAGGTCAATGGTTCATAAGCTAAGGAGGAACACATCAAGAAATATTTGATCATTAAACAAGGAAGTCGATTCCTTAAGCAAACTAGCATGAGTCGTTTACCACCATTTTTCGAAAAATAATTTGGTCGAAGTGTTACAAAAAAGAAGTATCGAGGAGGAGGTAGAACAACTGTTGGAATTGGAGGAAGAAGATAACTCTTGGATGGGGCTGTATATTAGGTACTTGAAGGAAGGACTCTTGCCCTCGTGCAAGAAAGAGGCATGGAAAATCATAGTCAATGCAGCTAATTATACCATGTACTCAGGGTGGTTGTACGAGAAGGGCTATTCAACTCCTTGGCTCAAATGTTTGGACAGGAAGGAAGCCGATTTGGTTATACAAGACATTCACGCAGGGGATTGCAGATCACACATAGGAGCCATGACCTCGGTGTAGAAATTCCATTTTAAAGGGTACTTCTGGCTGACGATAACGGCCAACACAAACGAAGTTGTCTAAAAGTGCCATAGTTGTCAAATCCACTCCAATATGTCGAACTTACCGTCCACAACGATGAAAAGAATGACGAGTCCTTGTCCTTTCCAGCAATGAGGTATTGACATAGTGGGTTTGTTTCCAGAAGCTCCCGGAAGACTAAAGTTCTTAATAGTATCCATTGATTATTTCACCAAGTGGGTCGAAGCCAAAGCGGTGGTAGGCATCACAAGAAAGAAAGTTATCAGCTTCATTTGGAAACAAATAGTCTTTCGGTTTGGCTTGTTGCATGTCATTATCAACGACAACTGGAAAGAGTTTGCTGAAAATCCCTTTAAAAAGTGGTGCAAGGACAAGGGTAGCAAGCAAAAAATCACTTCGGTGGCTTATCCTCAAGCGAACGGATAGGTGGAAGTGATAGTCAAGACCATTATGAAAGGAATCAAAAAAAGATTAGGAAAATTGTAGGGTAATTGGGTGGACAAACTACAACACGTCTTGTGGTTATATCGAACAACGATTCGGAATCCCATGAACATAACACCGTTCAGCCTAGTGTATGGGTCTGAAGCAGTAATCCTAATAGAGGTGATCATACGAAATACCCGGACCTCAAATCCTTGTGTGGACTCAAACAATGAGGATCTGCAGGTTAGCCTGGATCAGTTGGAAGAAAAGAGAATCGAATCTGCTATACAGAAAGTTGCATACAAGGCGATGACAGTATGATACTATAACAAGAGAGTCTGAGGCCGAGCCTATGTTGTAGGGGATCTGGTGAGCAGGCGGGAGAATGAAGGAAAGTTGAGCCCCAATTGGGAGGGACCATATAATGTGATTGAAGCTCGGAGGAACAGTTCATATGTCCTGGAGACTATGCAGGGAAGGCGGTTACCGAGAACTTGGAATATGCACAACTTAAGACGTTTCCACTTTTAGGTGGCGACAAAAGCGAAGAAGGCCCTGATCATAGGGGAACTCGGCCAAACTACGTTGATGAAAAATGTACTCTCTTTTTTGGAAATTTAAGAACCGAGAGGAACAACTGAAAATGATTATTTTGATGTAAGTGTATGCTTCGAAGGTCAATATGAATTTTGTATAAAAAAAATGTTTGCATTATTTAACTACACATGTCGTACATAGGCCAAATAAGCAAAAAGATGATCTCACATCATAAGCCGCCATGGTTTAGACACCATGGTTTGGCAATGTAAAAGATCACCATGGTTCGGGCACCAGGGTTCGATCACATAAGCCACGATGGTTTAAACACCATGGTTCCGCTATGAAAACGATCACCATGGTCCGACCACCTTGGTTCCATCATATAAGCCACCATGGTCTAAGAACCATGGTTCAACTATGTAAAAGATCACCCTGGTTCGGCCACCATGGTTTGATCATATAAGCCACCATGGTCTAAGCACCATGTTTTGGATATGTAAAAGATCACCACGATTTGGCCACCATGGTTGGATCACATAAGCCACCATGGTTTAAGCGCTATGGTTCGACTATGAAAAAGATCACCATGGTCCGACGACCATGGTTCGATCACATAAGCCACCATCGTTTAAACACCATGTTTGGGCTATGAAAAATATCACCATGGTCCGACCACCATGGTTCGATCACATAAGCCACGATGGTTTAAACACCATGGTTTGGCTATGAAAAATATCATCATGGTCCGACCATCATGGTTCGATCACATATGCCACCTTGGTTTAAAGACCATGGTCTGGCTATGTAAAAGATTACTATTGTTCGAATACCATGGTTCGATCATATAACTCACCACGGTCTAAGCACCATGGTTCGGCTATGTAAAAGATCACCATGGTTTCATCATAAAAGCCACTATGTTCTAAACACGATGGTTCAGCTATGAAAAATATCACCATGGTTCGAACATATAACTCACATTGGTTTAAACATTATAGTCTGATCATGTAGAAGATCACCATGGTTCGGTCACAATGGTTTGATCATATAAGCCATCGTGGTCCAAGCTCCGGGGTTTGGTTGTATAAAATGATAATCATGATTCGGTCACTAAGGATGGGTTTTATGAACAACCGGTAGGAAGAATACGGTGGCAAATTCAACTAGATACGAAACTATGGATCATCCCTCATAATTTAAGATAAGTCGATACATACAATGTTAAAAGCTATGAAGGAATCGATAAATCTTATGTCACAATTCCAACTACGGAAAGCAAAAATCTAATACAAAAGAAGTGTTTCAAGAAAAAAGAAAGTTACGTTCCAAATAAAACATTACGTTAACAAAAAAAGGTATATAAAGCTAATCTTCAAATCCAGTATCTTCGAATCCAATATTAAAAAAATCCATCTCTTCCGGTTGTTTCTTCAAAGAGATTGCATCTACACCATCTCCTTAGAGCATCTTTAACAAGGTGAAATCAAAGTTGGTGAGCTCAGTGAACCTTTGGAGAACTAATTCAGTAGCATTCGGGAAAGAGAAGGGAAGCCGACACCAACCATCACGTTTGGATACTGGGATGCTACTTTGGTGCAAGCCTGATGGTGGCGATGTTGTATAGCAGTGTCTTGAAGGGAAGCATGGGCATGGCCAAATTCCTCCAATTAAGTAGATCCCGGACAAATAAGGGTATCCCTTGCTTCAAAGTACACTACATATCGAGGGATTGTCGTTTGGAAATTCGTTGATGAAACAGGACGTCTTGTTTGGCTGATTCATTCTAAATCTCCAACTCGTTGATCCAAGCATCTTTTTCCCTCAAAGAAGATTGCAAAATACTCACCTCATCTTCCAATTGTTTTTCACGAATGTCCTTTTCCAAACAAGCAATGTCCAGAGCAGACACTTTCTCTGAAAAATGAGTATTTAGACCAGCAAGTTGTTGAGTCACCTCTTATAGAGCCTTGGCAGACGAAGCATCATAAGCGCTCATTTCATCAAGTTTTAGCTGCAAATCTTGATTCAGAAGATGAAGCTCATCCTGAATGTGCATGGACTCAACTAAGTCTAGTGACATCTGCTTGTTGGAAGAGGTAATGTCAATGTTATCCTGCATGAACTATCACTTGTCTCATTTAAGAACCTGCTAACTAGATCGATGTTTTTCCATGTACTCGGACAACTTGTCCAACTCCATGTATCTGGTAGGTAGCTGCCGCACGAGCTTTGCTGCATAAAGGGACTTCGTTCATCCAATGAAGGCCCTCTAGAATATGAGTATGGGCCTTGTCTATCCCTTCCTCATCATTCATCTTTCCAAGAGATGGTTTATTGACAAAGGAGGTGGTGGTGAAAGGATGCAAAAAGGATGACAAGGAGGAAGCTAAAGACATCAGGAAAGAGCAGGGAGCTTGCTAGCAGATGAAAATATAAAACTTTGACAAGCAACATAACAGGTAAGAAATAAGAAATAAGAAATAAAAGAAATGGTTACATTGGAAAGATGAGGAAAGATGGTTTACCCAATTTTGGAACCGAAGAACTGCTAGGCGTGAACCCAGTCACCAGGGCACCCTCGGCTATCATATTAGGCATTCCTCCTTCAGAAGACGTTATCAACTCATCCACATCGATAAGATCAGTACATGATTGGTAGAAGCGGTGGAAGCATGATTCATCTCAATGACAAGGGTTGTACTAGTGGAAGTCGTGGTTGCAACACTGGAACCAAATAGTTTTTTCCTCAAAAGCTCTCTGGCTTGCACCCTTTTTTGTTACAAGGACATCACCGATCGAACCTTAGTGTAAGAGGTCTTAGGGATCGGCACAGGATTCGTCACCACAACATCCGTGATCAGAGCACTGCTTAAAGAAATAGGGGGCTTAAGGCTTGGTGAAAAACTAGATAAAGTCGCGGTAGCAGTTACCAAATCAAGGTCATTTTGGATTAGGCGATCCTGAAGTAAGGAAGGATTTGTGTTTGGAGTCGGCGGAGGCTTGGAAATGGTAGGATTGTCCAAGGAAGCATGTTCAGTCGCCTTATTCGAGTCAGGAAGTTTCGCAGGTTTGGTGTGGTGAATGGAACGAAGACGCTTTGGCGAAACCAGGTCTTTAGTGTTCCTCGGTTAGTCCAAGGACACAGCCTGAGGCTCCACATGTTCTTCTTCGACAACGGTTACTCCCTCAAATGAAGAAATATCTCTCTTACACTTTGATGAGGTGCTCATCTTCCCTGCAGGCTTGGACAAAGTAAAGTATGGTGGTTTACCTTTAGACCGATCGTCCTTCATTTTTTTGTCGTAGGGAGATGACGAGATCACAACGGGATCACCAGAAGCAGGGTGTGTGTAGGAGTCAGTGGTAGATTCATACTCCAATACGGCTTCACCTTCAGCAGGAGTTTCAGATCTCATGGTAGGACCTACAACAACCTTAGAGTAGGGGGTATTACGTCTCCAAAAAAGGCATTCTCGAAGCATTGCAGACTGGCCACGAAGAGCCGGAGCAGGAGGTCTGTCGATCTCATAGGGGACTCCTTCTAGTCCGGAAAGCTCGAGAATCGAATCTTCAGGTTTAGAACATTTGACATAATTAGCAACCAATTGGTATACACTTGATTCATCGTTGATGGTAAGTTCTAGGGATGTCAACGGGACCAAACGGGAGCGGAAATGGTTGCCCCCGCCCCCACTCCCGAAATCACTTGTTGCCCCCGCTCCCGGTCCCGCCCCCGGATCCCCCGCTTACACAGCCCCCGGTCCCGCCCCCGGTTACCTCCATCGCCCCGATCCCACCCCCGGTACTCTCGGTTTATAGGCTTAAAAATGGATTTTTTTTGCTAAAAAATTGCTTTGTTTTAGGCTAAAAATACTATTTTTAATAACTTTTGTATATAAACAAACATGTAAGCCCTTGATAAATCAAAAATTGATCAAACATAAAACATCACTAAAGTTATAAACATATATATATATATATATATATATATATATATATATATATATATATATATATATATATATATAAACAGGCCCCCGCGGGACTACGGGACGAAAATACTCACTCCCGCCCCCGGTCCCGAACATAAACGGGAGTTAATATCTCCCCCGCCCCCGCTCCCGCTCCCGGATTTTTTAAAAAATTAGTCTCGTACGGTATCGGGGTCCCACGGGGGTTTTTGACATCCCTAGTAAGTTCATGATTGGGGTCATGCTCACGATTTAAAAGGCTTTCAAACTGTATAAGAACTCCAAAAGCATATGCATCTACAAAGAAGAATTTGGTCTTCCATTACTTGATAGAGGTGGGAAACTCGTCGCATATCTCAATAGCTCCATAGCGCAAAGAAAAAGATACTCAATCACCCCTCGCCATAGTCACGTTAAAATGACGAAACATAGATAAATACATAACTATGTTTAGGGATCTGTGCAGTAACACGAAACACATGATTTTCTTGAAGTTGTTGGGAGTAATTTGGGCAATATGGAGTTTATAATACCCAAGAATGGAATTCAGGAACTCAAAGGCGGGTAGGTGGAGTCCAGACATGAAGAATATTGTGTGAACACTGACGTAGCCTTCTAGAGAGATGCTAATAGGATGATCCTTAGAAGGAAGAATAGGCTTGAATTGGGGATTGATATGGAAATACTTGATGATCTCGTCCAATAATCCTTGAGTCAAAGTAGAGAAAGTTGTGTGAATGGGGTCGTTATTTTTTGCCATAACAAGGGGATGAAGGAAGAAATCGAAGAGGTTTGAAGAATTTAAAGCACAGAGAGAAGTGGGTCATTAAAATCGAAGAAGAAGTCGAAGAAAAATTATTCAATCATCCCGATAAATAAGGGGCGGTTAGTGATTTCGAGGTAACGATAATAAGGTAGGTAAATATGGGTCGTAGGGAGGCGGAACGGTCGAATCTGATACTTGATTGGACAGACAAATCTATCTATTAGAGGCCGATGTTGATAAGCGAGAAGAAAATTCGAATTATTAAAAATAATCTGAACCTAGGGGACTTGATGAGGTATGTCACCTCCGAACAAAAGTGGTTCTGTCAAGACGAACCCGGACCATTGATACACAGTCCAAACGAGTGTATCGTGGAATGTTGAACCATGCAAGACGAAGCCGTACCGCTTGACTTGCAAGAAACTACTATGGACCAACTACGCACAAAAATCCTGTTATGGACCAACTATTCGATACAGCTTAGATAACGAGAATGACAAGACTTTCGAAAGATCATACTTAACGTTGTTGTACCTTCGGAACTAGACACATTAATGACAATGAGATGGGGACCTATTTTGGCTCGCCCTCATATCCATTTTCCCATGCAAAGGTAGTATAAAAGCGGATTATCTTGACCAAGAACATGTATGCTCTTGGCAACTACATCTCATTCATAATTCGATAGCGATCACCCATATCTTACATCTGACTTAAGCATCAGAGCGTTCTTACGGGTTTAAAACCCAAAGAATGTCTGGCGTTGTTCTATTTTATCAGGTTCGGTAGGGCTCTTGATGAACGAGCATTACCTTATTAATCAATAAAACCCCCACCCCTAAGAACCTGATTCATCGATAACCAAGTTGATAACATTCTGATCCCCTACTAGCTTTTCACTTGGAACCTGAAGTAAAATCGGCCCAATCAATGTCGAGACTTCATGGGGATCTGCACCATTGGTGACTGCTTCGACCCGGTTGAGTCGATTTTTGAAATGCCAAGGGATAGGCCATTTCGTGAGAGACTGTCCCAACCAACAACTAGTCACAGTCACATAAGATAGACTCCCTGAAAAAACACAACCCACGTATGATACATAGCACAAAGAAGAATATAGAGGATAAGGAAATTGTTTACCCCGATAAAGTTCAGTCCTGAAGAACCCAACGAGTCCTTAGTACCACGATAACCCCAAACATCGAGAACACTTTGTGGCTTATCAACAATACCTTCCGGCCAAAGTGCACGTCTAAGGGAAAAGTTTGTACCATCATCATTGACAGGGCAAGTTGTAAAAACATGGTAGCCACAAGTATGGTGGAAAAATTAGCTTTAAAGACGGAACCACATCCTGATCCTTACCATCTAACATGGCTTAAGAAAGGTAATGTTGTAAAAGTTAACCACCAGTGTCTTGTGCAAATTTTTTATAGGTAATCGATACTCGGACGAAGTGTGGTGTGAAGTGATTCCCATGGACGTGTGCCATGCGCTATGGGACGACCGTGGCAGTACGATAGACATACGAAAAATGATGGGTTCAAAAATATGTATTCCTCTAAAAGGACAGATTCAATATTTGAAAGATCTAGTATGTCCAAGAGTCATTATAGAATGATATTGCTAATAACATATAATCCTATAGGGTCACACCTTAGCAAGTTACCATCAATTGATTATTTATTAGTATAATTTGATTATTAATAAATATATCAACACTTGTATTTAATTGGAAAAATATTATTTTTCGAAATAATATTTTACTAACATATTGGGAATTATTATTTCTGGGAAATAATAATAAAGAGAACAATATTGGTTACATATATCATATAGTATGATTATTGAAGTTATGTATAAACTTTTGGACACTTTAGATGACTAAATGTTCACAACTTAATTAACTAGTTATGGGATTAGAAATGAGCACTTGGTGTTTGTCCTATTCCTTCACATAGGCTGAAGTTTTGAAGGTATAGTCTAGGATTTCCTTTTGTTTATTTTAATCCGTTCTACATGCTTATAAGAGAGACACTTTTTCTTTTGCTTTTATGTCTCCTCTTACCTTTTGTCTAATATATTAGCTAGGGCATGGAGTGTATCTTAGAGTTCTTTTGACTTGAATATTTCTCCTTTCTTTTGTACTTAAAATCCTAGAGCAAGATGCTCTATATGGGGCTGCCAACGTTTTGAAGTAAATGCTCTCTGTCCCTTCTTCCTTTCTTCCAAATGGTGTTAGATGTTTCTACTCTTCCTTTGGTGGGTACTTATAGAGAGCTCTTATTTTAGAGTTTCATGTCATCTTCGTCAACTTCCAACTTCCCATGAGGATCAAATTCTTCAAAAGATGTTATGCTTTCTCTTCTATGGTTGTTTTAATCTTTCTAACTCTTGCAAATGATATTTTGGTGGGAATAAAACTAGTTTTATTTTGTTCAAATCTCAAGTCTTCTGTTGAAATGTTTATGTTTTTTAAACTACTTTTGAATAAAAACCCAATAATATTATCTTAGAACCTCTTGAAATCCAAGAGACAGTAACCGAAGCTCTCATTATTACAAAGTCATATTTCCTTGACTTCAACAGACACCATATTCCACCGTTCACGTATGCTCTTCTGGTGGCCGAGCAAAATCAAAAATAAAAAATGAAACACCATGCAAAGTACAACCTCTCCTTGAAGTGTTTGAGGCAATATTCCCTGATGACATACCCACTGGTTTACCTCTTATGAGAGACATCCAACATTGCATCGATTTTGTACCCGACTCGGTGATACCGAATAAACTAGACTATAGGATGAATCCTAAAGAATTTGAAGAACTACAAAGGCAAGTAATCGAGAGGCTTGATAAGTGTCTAATTAGGGAGAGCGTGACTCCTTGTGTCATTCCAACACTACTAGTTGAAAAACTAGGAGGGGTGTATAAAATGTGTATTGACAGTCGGGCAGTCAACAAAATCACCATTAAGTATTGCTTTCCTATACCCAGATTCGAAGACCTTCTCGACCAGTTATATGGATCATTGGCATTCTCCAAGATCGATATTTGTGGTGGTTATCATCATATTCAAATGCATTCGGGAGATGAGTGGAAAATCGTATTTAAAATGTGTGATAGACTTTATGAATGGATGGTGATGTCATTCGGTCTATCTAATGTGCCAAGTACCTTCATGCGATTAATGAACCAGATCTTCAAAGACTTAGATGGACATTGTGTAGTGGTGTATTTTTGATGACATTTTGGTCTTTAGTTAAGATCGGATGGAACATCTTCGTCACTTTCGACAATTATTCACAATCTTGCTAGATCAAAAGTTGTATGCTAACAGAAATAAGTGTCACTTCCTATCTCGCAAAGTCCTTTTTCTAGGGTATATTGTTTCAGGAACCGGTATACGCATGGACGAATCCAAGGTGGAAGCGATCACTATATGGCCCACACCGACGTCAATTCATGAGGTACTAAGTTTTCACATTCTAGCCTCTTTTTACCGACGTTTTATTCAAAATTTCAGTTCAATAGTCGCTCCTATCACAAATGTCTAAAAAGAAGCAAGTTTATTTAGACAAGTGGAGTTGATAAAGCGTTTCAAGAGTTGAAAAAAAGAGTAACACAGGCTCCTGTTCCCGCATTATTGGACTTTCAAGTCTCCTTCCAAGTAGAGTGTGATGCTTCCGGTCTGGGCATTGGAGGAGTACTTAGTCAAAACAGCCGACCAGTGGTGTATTTTAGCGAAAAAATAAATGAGGCAATACAAAAATATAGTACATATGATAAAGAATTCTATGTCATCATTCGAAGCCTAGAATATTATCCCCACTATTTGTTACTAGGTGAGTTTATTTTGTACTCAGACCACCAAGCCCTTCGGTTCATCAACAATCAACAAAAGCATAACCCAAGAAACGCAAAATGGGTAGAGTACCTCTAAGATTTTTTCTTTGTTGATGCACTATGGTTGATGCACTTAGTTGACAACACGCCTTACTCACTTCACTTGAAGTTCAAGTTGAGGGATTTGATGTTTTTCGAGGTGTATACCCAGATGACCCCGACTTCTTGGCTGCGTGGAAGTACTGCCATACCACAACCTCAATGAACCATAAATATTAGTATATGCACAAGGGATTTCTGCTCAAAAGCCATCACCTGTGCGTCCCAAAGTGCTCATAGTGAGACACGATCATCTTAGAAAGTCACCATGGAGGATTATTTGGACACTTTGGGAGAGATAAACACTTAAACTAGTACAAGAGCAGTTTTATTGGAAAAATGGTCGCAGACGTCACACGTATTGTTGACAGGTGTAGAAGGTCTCATATTGCTAAAACTCAGCATTCGAATGCAGGTTCGTACACTCCACTTCCTGTCCCGGAATGTCTGTGGGAAGATGTTAGTCTTGATTTTTTTGTCGGTCTTCCTCGTACACAAAGACAGAAGGACTCTATTATGGTGATGGTTGAGCGGTTTTCAAAAATGGCATATTTTGTCCCATGTGCCATAACACATGATGCTAGTCAAGTCGCTCACATTTACTTTGTTATAATTGTTGGTTGGTGGAGAAAATTGGTGGAGGAAAAGCTGGTCAAAGAAGATGGCCATAGAATTGGTGAATGTCAATTTCCAACAATTGTTTAACATTTGTGTGCTCTTACTTTTCTCTTATTTTATTGGCGTAAAGCAATATATATAATAATATATATTTGGAAGTTTATGCACATATACAGCTATATATATGTGTGTTGTGTAGCAGAGAAAGTGTGCATCAAATATAACTTGTAGAGTTATAAATTGTAATCTTATTGAGTTAATAAGAAAATCTAGTTGCAGCCCGTGGACGTAGGATTTACACCGAATCCGAACCACGTAATATTCTTGTGTTCTTCTCGCTTTATTTTCTCGTTTTGTTTGTGAGTGTGTGATAGTGTGTTTCCGCTGCGTGTACCCGGTCCGATTCCTAACAACTGGTATCAAAGCCTGGTTAGCGAGGTTTTGGAGGGTACGATCATTTTTCTGTCACACACGAGTGTACCTTATTTTTTTTTTGTTTGCCGTAATGGCTGAAGACAAGGTTATAATCGAAAGGTTCAATGGTTCTGATTTTAGCTGGTGGAAAATGCAATTAGAAGCATTGCTATGTCAGAAAGACTTGGACGTGGTACTCGGAGACAAACCGGAGAAAATGGAAAAAGCTGTTGAAGATGCGTGGAACTCAAAGGACAAGAAAGCCAAGGCGGTTATTACATTTTCGTTGACGAAGAGCGTTGCTTTCAACATCATGAATGAAACCACGGCGCATGGTATGATGGAGGCTCTGTCAAATATGTATGAGAAACCATCGGCGGCTAACAAGGTGTTCTTGATGAAGGAGTTGTTCACTACAAGGATGAATGAGGAAGGCTCAGTTACGGTTCACATTAACAATCTAAATTCAATTATGTCCAGATTATCATCTGTGGGAATTAAATTTGATAATGAGACTCAAGCTTCGCTGCTACTAGCTTCTCTACCTGATAGCTGGTCCGGAACAGTTACTGCTGTTACAAGTTCCGTGGGGACCAGTGGTATGACTTTTGAAGGGGTTAGAGATTTGGTTCTAGGCGAGGATATCAGACGCAAGAATCAAGGTGGATCTTCCTCTTCTGATTTATTAAATGTCGGAAGAGGTAGAGGGAATAGCAGGAATAGTGGGAGCAGTGGGAGTCGGGGAAAAAGTTCTTCTAGAACTTTGAAGAATGTGAAATGTTGGAACTGTCAAGAAGTGGGACATGTTAAGAGTCAATGTCCAAAGAAAGAATTGAACATTGCTGATGCTGAGAATTTTTCTGGGGATGATGCATTGTTACTCAGTATGGAAAGTTCTGTAGACTCTTGGGTCATGGATTCAGGGGCTTCGTTTCACGCCATGGACAACGGGGAAACGATGGTGAATCTAAAAGAAGGAGATTTTAGGAAGGTACGGTTGGCAAATGACGAGATCCTTCAAGTAACGGGCATAGGAGATATTGATCTGGTTACTTCATTGGGAACTACATGGAACCTGAAGAATGTCAGGGTGATTCCGGAGCTGAAAAAGAAATTGATTTATGTTGGTCAGCTGGATAAACAAGGACTGGAAGTAAGGTTTGGTGGTGGTAAATGGAGGGTGGTCAATGGCAATTCGGTGATTGCTCATGGTATGAAGTGTGGGTCATGGTATATGGTTGAGCTACCTGCTGAGGGAAGTATGACCGTCGCGGTTAAGAATGGCAAAATCTGGTTCGCTAAATCTGGTGCTAAGAGAGTTCATTTTGCAAACATGAACTCTGGAACCAAAGAGATGTTAGCTGAACGAGTTCGAAAGTCTAAACCATTCAGGGGATTTGGTGACAATGGGAGCACGGGACGTGTTTCGGGTAAAGTTACAAAGAGTCGTTGGGTTTTGAAGACTAAGACTGAAAAATTCTCTCCTGTTGGATGTTTGCTATGTTTGGAGAGTGTTAGTGGTCCTCGGTGTATCTCTGGATCTGGTGGAGTGTCCAAACCGGTTGAGACAGAGGATGAGTCGGTGGTGGGATTAGCCACGGCTGAGTTGGAGCTAGTGGGAACTTCAACTGGCCCTTCTAGATGATGATGAGGGGCGGCTGCAATTAGAAAAATTGGACTAAGTTTAGCTTGTTCTTGGGAACTGGAGGCTTGGAAGACTTGGTTGTTTTAAGATTACTGGAGAATTGTTGGGTTATTTTCTCCAAGTGGGAGATTGTTGGTTGGTGGAGAAAATTGGTGGAGGAAAAGGTGGTCAAAGAAGGTGGCCATAGAATTGGTGAACGTCAATTTCCAACAATTGTTTAACATTTGTGTGCTCTTACTTTTCTCTTATTTTATTGGCGTAAAGCAATATATATAATAATATATATTTGGAAGTTTATGCACATATACAGCTATATATATGTGTGTTGTGTAGCAGAGAAAGTGTGCATCAAATATAACTTGTAGAGTTATAAATTGTAATCTTATTGAGTTAATAAGAAAATCTAGTTGCAGCCCGTGGACGTAGGATTTACACCGAATCCGAACCACGTAATATTCTTGTGTTCTTCTTGCTTTATTTTCTCGTTTCGTTTGTGAGTGTGTTATAGTGTGTTTCCGCTGCGTGTACCCGGTCCGATTCCTAACAATAATTGTTCGGCTACATAGTGTTCCCAAGTCCCTAACGTCTGAACGCGATGTTAAATTTTTGGGTCACTTTTGGAGAACGTTATGGAAACGGTTGGGACCTCGACTCCATTTCAGCAGTGCCCATCACCCATAGCGTGATGGTCAAACAGAATTCACAAATCGTAGCCTGGGGAATCTTCTTCGTAGCCTTGTAGGAAATAACCCACGTCAGTGGGATGTTATCCTTCCACAAGCTGAATTTTCATATAGACGAGCATCACATAGGTCTACCGGTAGGAGTCCGTTCCTGATTGTTTACGGGCGTAACCTAGTCACTCTGTTGGACCTCACTCCTTTACCTGCCACAGAACACTTTAGCACCAAAGTAGAAGAGAGATCAACTCAAATTAAGTTAATTCATCAACAGGATTGAGATCAAACTATTAATAATAATATTGTATACCAAAGACGAGCTAATGTACAAAGAAAAAATGTGGTGTTCAACAAAAGGAGATCTAGATCTGGTGTGGATTCATCTGAGTAAAGATAGGCTTCCCAAGGGGCATGTGGGCAAGCTGCAACTTCGTGTTGGTGGTCCATTTCAAGTGTTAGAGCGTATTAATGACGATGCTTACAAGATAGAGTTATCAAGTCACTACAACATTTCTGCCACGTTTAATGTTGTCGATTTAACGCCCTTTGTTCCTGATGAAGAGGACCTGTTTAACTCGAGGACGAGTTCTTTCGAAGAAGGAGAGGTTGATGGTGATGGCCCAAGTTAGCAAGCGGATCTGACTCGTTGTGCTTTAAGCCCGAATGGTCCATGCCAATTCGATTTTAAAGTGGGTTTTTTTTTTGCTTTTTAGTAATTATCTTGTTTTGAGTTTAACAAAAGACTTGTGATTATCTCGATTGTTTGTTAGCTATTTTCTAGGATTTTTATTGGGTTTTATTTGATGGAACTTGATTTGCTTTAGAAACCACATCAATAACTTTTATATCACTATTACATCCATTAAGCAAAGGGATAAGGCCTTTAAAAGGTCCCTGATGTTTGTTTTGGAAGTTTAAGGGAATAAACTCCATTATCCAATGTTAACAAAGTATTTTTTTAATAAAATCGAAGAGGTAACCCAATTACTCATTGCCTTGTCATTAATGTGATAGTCACATGTAAACACTTTCCCTTCTTCAACAGACGCCCGTCTTCTCCTTCCACCATCGGTCCTCATTGGCCTTTAACTAAATTATGTGTGCTAAATGGTATGTGGATGAGCATGTCTGGAGAATTTTCTTTTGGTATTTGTGTTCCATATTATTTATTTTGAAATTAAGATACCCCCACCCCATTGTATCCCCCACCCCACTCTCATCTTCATCCCTAAAATATAAAATGGTAAATTCTTCAAAATCTTGTTGAACATTGCAAAATAAAGATGTTCAAATCAGAGTTAGATCTTGCCAAATTTCCATCATTCAATATTTTAGCCTTTTTGGGCACCGTTCCCATTTTGTCTTTGTCTCCCATACATGGTCATCCACTCCCCAAGATCTGAGCTGACATCTTCTTGTAACTAGCGAGACAGAATGATACTTGGATCAATAATTCGAGTAGTCGGGCTGAAACATAATGAAATTAAGAGAATCTTGCTTCAGATTAGCCTTGTAGGCAAAAACATGGATAAACATTAATGGGAAAAGGAGAGGACGTTTTCAAAAGGAAATCGAAGATCAGATTGATGCAACCTTACTGTCTAATTTCCGATTCACAAGAGTATTATGTACACTCTATATCGTCAGAAGCAAGCCTCCAGACCTGTTCATCCACATAGTTGTGGCATTACAACCTTTTACAATGGGTTAAGGGTCCAAAATAGCTGGCAAAATGGAGTTTGTGTCCTTAGACAACAACAAAAAAAACTAAAAATTAAAAAAATTTGATACCTTTTAAAACAAATTGACAAAATTTGTAGCGCGTCAATGACATTATCCCTTACCCAAAACTATATTTTTAGCACACTTCTATTTCTATTACGAACAACCATTGGCGGACCTCCGTGGGAGCCCATGCTACCCCCTCAAATGTATTGGCGTAGTTGAATTTTTTGGATAAATTTTTCGGTATAGTGCAATTTTTTCGACGTGCTACCCCTAAAATCACATATGATATCCCATTTTGTTTGTGGTTGCCCATTTTCTTCTGGATCTGCCACTGCGAACAACATGAATATTAAAACTAACTTTTTTTCATGTATCAATTACTTCTAATACAAAAAGGCCATATTACACGTTCAAGCCATGATTTAGCATTTCCTAACTCACAAGTTGGTTCTCACGTTTCTCATCTTTACATGATGTATTTACTTCATATCGATATCACTTTGGCATATGAAATCTGTTGGGTTTTCTCTTGGGTTTTTTAGCCCATGAGGAAAGCCCACTTCTTTAGCCCATGTATATATATGTTTTACATGCCCTAATTTCATTAACACATAAAATTTTTCAGCCACCAAGAGAGTTAGAGAAAGTAAGAAGCAAAAGAAGGTTTTTTCTCAATTCCCGTTTTTGAAGGTACACCTGAAGTGTTTGGTAATTTCTCGGAGATCCAACGGTCAACTTTATTTGATTTTTCGATAGAAGCTTCCGAACATCGAGACCTTCAGATCCAACGGTTGAATTGTCGAGATCAACTCTAGAGACTCGGGAATCGTCGCTTCTATTTGCTGTTGGAAATCAGGAACGTTTTTGGTGATATTCTTCTTTGTCTTTGCTTATTTGATTCCATATGTTTGATGTGATTTAGTTCCAAGTATATGATGATTATTGTATATCTCTAGTACATCTAGAGAAGACTTTGTATTGCTCTAATATTGGTGATAGTGGATTTGAAGCGGCTCTAGTAGTCCCGTGGTTTTACTTTCCTTTCTTGAGAGGTTTCCACGCTAAAACTCCAGTGTCTTTATTGGTTGATTACTTATTGTTTTGGATTGATTATATTGATCATATAACTTGCATTGGGGCTGATTTGTGGCAAGTGAAAATATCATATTTGTTTGCATCCTAAAAAGTTCATTCAAGATGGGAATAGTTTAGTCAAACGAATTATTATTCTGCATTTTTATTTACCGTTGTATCTACGTTTTTCCCATCAAAATCCATAGCATCAATTTCCAAAGTGTGGTTTAGGCTTTGAACCTTAACCTTCAAATCAATAGATTTTTTCTTAGTTTCTACCTACAATTTTCACATTCATGCTACATATGTAGCTGATATTATACATGTTATCAGGTCATCTAGACTCTAAAACCGGATGTCACTTAAATCAACAGCCCAACTACCCAACAGCCCAACAAAGGATTCTTAAGAGGTTATATCTTCAATATTATGATTTGAAATTTTGAATCACCCACATCATTTAATATTGCTGAAAATCTCAACTTCCAGCATAGGTAGTCATCTTTAATCGCCTTTTGTATCATCTGTGTCCATGATTCTTCATAGGGTTTGAGTACAGGGAAAGAAGTCATATTCCAACTTCTTGAAATCAAATTTACCTCATTAATGATGCCAAATCAATGAAAGGTTTCGAACAAATACCTTTATTCGCTGCCCCATCAATTTTCTGAGGATATATTGTAGGGTTCTTAATTGATGGATTTATTGGGCTGGAAGAATGATCTCGACATTTCTTCCAATCGCTGTTGCAAATTTCTCTGAAGTCGTTGTTGTTGTTCGATATCTCTTTCGCCATCTCTGTTTTGCCGTTTGCGATTATATTATCCCTTCCATCGTTCCACAATTTCCAACACATACAGATCATGTTCAGTTTTGTTTCAACCCACAAGGGGCAACAAAAGGACATGGACCTACAGCCCAGTGTCACATGGCTTCTACTCTTCTAGCCTGCCAAAAGCCCATCATTTACTTCTTTTCGTAAATGACATTTATTCCTTCCTTTATTCATTGGGGTTGTATAGAAAAGTCCCAAAGCTTAAATATTAAATTTTATAGAAAACAATATTATTATATATATATATATATATATATATATATATATATATATATATATATATATATATATATTTTGAAGTTGTGAAAAGTTTTAACAGTAAACATAAGATATTTTGCCCAATTTTGGTCCCTTAAATTACATTTCCGGTCCCTCTATTTTTCCATATTTCTACACATCAAGAAGCTTCCATCGGCTCCAAAACCATCGTCTCTCTCTAAAACCATCGACATACAAGAACATCTTTATCTTCCCCATCTGTCTCTCTCATCCGGTATCCTCTCACCGCCTTAACATAGAAATTTTGACTCCACCTCCACCGCTTAGCTATCGTCGCCGATGGGGTTGCTTCTAGAGACTTTAAGAATGAAGATGCAGTCACCGACACACACATTAGCTCAATTGTCTGTTTCTCTTACCCATTTCACCTCATCAGCGTCTCCTTCTCCACCGCGAAGCCGTCGACCCCTAATTTCGTGTAACTATACTTAAACTCCGGCTACATCCACTGCCGACGAGTCCTGCTTCGATTCCAGATACATTCAACGTCGGGTCTCCCTGTGTGATTCGTATTTAAAAGACTTTGTGTGAGATTAAGGTTCCCTCTTTTCTCCCCTCTCTTTTCTTCTTACGATGGTTCTGGAATTCATTGCAATTGCTCAAATGAAAATGAAAAGGTACAACACAAGTAATTTTTAGTTTCTTACTTCCCACTATCGATGTTGCAACCTCAAATAAACCAAGATTCTTCTCCGCCATCCCCTGTTTGCGGACCCTCATAAATTTATGTTTGCAACAGGTTTGTTTTGCTATAGACGATTTCTTGCCCTAATTTTAATCCCTAAATTTTGCAGATAATGTTTTCGCGAGGCCGTAGTCACACCCCAAAACCGGAACGGCGGAAACGTTCTGGGTGGAGGACGTCATGTCAAGTATCACAACATATGCAGTATAGTAATCAAAGTATAACAACCATTGCATTAATAGTAATAATTTTACATAGGTTACATTTAGCAACAAAATCAAAAGTAAATACAGAGAATAACATATAATGCATCTCGGTACAAGGCTGTCTTCACAAAAGCCTCCGGAGTGTACCTGCCTACGGATGACCTGAGAATACAAGTTATTTTGAAAACGAGTATCAACATTTTTAAATGCTGGTGAGTTCATAAGTATTTAATGACATTGGTATAAATACATGTTTTTCTTCAAAATAATCTCATAAAAGATAGTGGTTTAGAATCTATAGAGTGTTAGAATTCTTTCCAGAAAAACCTATATTTTCTAATAAAAGTAGTCTTCTACCCAGACACGATTGTTTTATGTTTAAGCAAATGAGTTTCTCTATTAAAAGCAGTCTTCTACCAAGACCCAACTGTTCTATGTTTAAAGAGTATTTTCCCCCTAAAGGTACTATCATTATCAAAATGTAGTTTTCACTTTAAAGAAATTATGAGAAAAATCGCAAGTAGAAAGTAATAGGGAAAAATAATATTTTACTTCAGCAGTAACACTGCTGGCTAAAAGTAAATAAAACATAGACTCCAGGCGGGACGCCTAGCAAAGCCTAAAGGTAAATAAAAGGGTGAATGTGAACTCGTATGTAACCATGCTGATTGACGATCGAATACCTGATGACCCTCCAGGTCACACGCAGTGTGGTGACATTATGTCACCCCTTGGGCCTAGTAGGCTCGGACTGTAGCTAGCAGTCGGGATGTGGGAGTGTCTGTCCCGTATAGATCTATACACATGATGCCCGCTCTCCCTCCAGGAGACTCTGGTTACAAGGTGATAGCGCTAGGAAGCGTCGTATCAGGAAGTAGTATGTCACATTCTATTTATAGCATTAAAGTAATGGTATAAACTCACGAATGAACTGACTCCTGTGAAATTTTTCGTACTAGAAAGAGTAAATAGAATCTCCTAACTATTCCTATAATAGTTACTAGTATTTTAGGTATATGAATAATGGAAGGATGCCTTTGCTACCCAAAGGACATGAACTGGCTGATAGAACTTTTATGACTATATATGTATACATGATATATAACTAATATTTAAACGACCTTCGGACGGATAACCGATACCCTAAAGCCACATCCAAACAAGGAAAAGGAGTTAGAGCGAGCTAGCCTTCCTAAGTCCTTTAAACATTACTTATATAACTATACATATACAGGCATGCATTTGTCAATATAAAAGCATAAAAGAAATTTTGGTAAAACCTTTGGAAAAGCTTTAATAATCTAAAAAGGGATATTCATACTTTAAAAGAGATTTGAAAACAAGATTTCAAAACCTTTAGCTGGGTAAAGCAGTTTAACATGCAAAAATCTATTTGATATACAGTTATTAATCACATGTGATTGATATAATAACTCTATAGTTCAACTTGTATTCCCCCCATAAAAGCATTTAAAATCATTTAAAAGGTTGATTCAGGGGTATGAACTCACCTGACGTGGGTGATTCGGATGAACGGATGGTATAGAACGCTATGTGTCAAGTGAGGACTTGAACACACACTCGGATCCTATTTAACATGTAATGATACATTTAAGTATCTAATTAGTCATTTAATAACTAATTATGCAAGTAAGGAAATCCTAATACATGAAAACACTTTACTACAAGTGCTAGGAGTACTAAGGG
Organism: Lactuca virosa; assembly: GCF_052849685.1. Classification (NCBI taxonomy): domain Eukaryota; kingdom Viridiplantae; phylum Streptophyta; class Magnoliopsida; order Asterales; family Asteraceae; genus Lactuca; species Lactuca virosa. The sequence continues at coordinate 183,614,516 of NC_136427.1, read as the reverse complement.
TTGCATATAAAGTGAGTACGGCCTCACATTGGAGTTTACTCCTCAAATGGTGGCCCTTAGGGGTGTTTACGGTTTCTAGACCACTTCCCCCATGAGTTTACGGCCGTACACTCATGGAAGTGGTGCCATTGGGTGTTCAAAAGTCTTATATCACTCAAGGAATTAAGCTAGACTCGAATCAAGGGCTTAGGAAGTGACTAGGGCTCAAAATGGACCCTTGGTGGAGTTTGCGGTCGTAAACACATGATTTTATGGCCGTAAACTCATGTTTTCCCACTCATTTCGTGTTTTGGTGTTTCTAGGTTAAGCATGCAAGGTTCTAGTCATTTATACAAGCCATAGGAGGTGTTAGGGGCACAATATCACTCCTTTATAGAGTTTACGGCCCAAGGACCACTTCCCTTATGAGTTTACGGCCGTAAACTCTATGTGGACATGGTTTCTTTGATGTTTAAGGTCCCTAGTTCAATGGTGGTTGGTTCTAGGCTAAGTTCTGGGCATAAGGAAGGAAGAAAGGGCAACTTTGCACCCTTAAAGGGAGTTTACGGCCCAAGAACATGCTTTGGCTGTAAACTCATGTTCTTCCATGGATTCTTGTTGTTTCTAAGCCCTAAACATGTTAAACCTAGTATACAACGAGTTAGAACAAGAGTACTTACGATCTAGGAGCTCGAATGGTCGATTTTGGCCAAGAACACTAGTGTGTGTTCTTGGTGTTCTTGGTGAAACTTGAAGATCTACACAAATGGAATGATTTCATGGATGAAATCATGTAAGATCACTAGTTTAAGTAGGATATCAACTAGTTAGGACAAGAAACTTACGAGTTTTGAAGATCGGGGATGAAGAACGGGATGATAGTTGAGAGGATTTCAGCTAAAGGGAGTGAAGGAATGAAACAAATGGCCAAGACTTCATCCTAAAGGAGGATTTTACGGCCCACATGGAGTTTACGGCCGTAAACTCCCATGTGGTGGCTGTGAACTCCAGGTCAAGGTGTTTCAGGCTCGTTTGTCGGACTATAGCTTCGACTGATAAACCCCGACACTTATTCCTTAAGTGTACAAGGCTCGGAACGCTCAAACAGACTTTAAATTGTGCTAAATGATAGCAGGAATAAGTCTGACACTAATTTGGGTTGACTGGCTGAGCTTTCAAAGCAATAGAAAATTTTGGGTTGTCACATCATCCCCCGTTAGAGGGAAGTTCGTCCCGAAATTAGAGTTTAGGCAAGGAAGTAGGTATGAACAATCGAGTAAAGAGATGAGGGTACTTCCTATTCGATTGGTCCTCGCGCTCCCAGGTGAACTCGGGTATTCGCTTGGCGTTCCAGCGAACCTTCACGATTGGGATGCGGATTCGTTTCGTTCGCTTGACCTCTCGGTCCATGATTTCTATAGGTTCTTGCACGAAGTTGAGGCTCTCATTGATTTCGATCTCGTCGAGTGGGGTTACAAGAGCCTTGTCGGACAATCACTTTTTCAAGCTTGAGACGTGGATAGGTTTGGGTGAAATTTATGGAATTCCAAAAGTAGTCGAGGTCTGGCGGATGCTCGACCAATTCTTATCAAGAATCTCGGATGGTCCTACGCTCTTGGGAAGATAGAGCTTTCCAGTACTTAGAACATAATGTACTTCTATGGTGAGATCATCACTGGCGTGATCGCCATTTTGAAGTTCCAAAAGTTCTCTCTTACTGAGGGTGTAGTTCCCGGGTTGGTTCTTAGAAGGCTCAGGTCGTCTTCGGATTCATATCTCCTACTGATTGGCTTTCGGAGGTTTTCTGGATCATCGGAGGTATTGGCTATTTACTGGCCTCTATTGGTTACGGAACATCTATCTCGACCTAGTGCAAAAATGGACCTGCACTTCTGACTCTCGAGGTGTTCCTAACGGAGACTCTCAAAGTCGGTGTGATAGGGGGTTTTACCAGACGATGCTTTCACAGTATGATTCCTAACTGCAAAGAATCATTCTCTTACTCGCTTCGTTGTTTCATGGATAGCAGTCTCTGGTCAGGGCTATCTTAGCCCTTAGAGATTTTCTGGAGTGTTGGACTATTTCAGGAGGTGGTTCTACTATCTCTTTAGGGATAGTATTCCTTGGACACCTAGTAGTCCAACAAATCTCTACGACATGCCCTATTCTCAATGAGTTGGCTCCCTCCAGTTTGTAGGAAGCGCGTGTTCTTGTATAACCTATCGACTAACACCTAGACCGGTGTCGAGTCTACAATCTCCTCACGATCTGGGTTATATAGCTTGACAAACTTATCGCCTACTTTCCTCAAGTGTTCTTGGTCGCGAAGGTTATCCTGTGATTCTTGGCATCCTAGTATTAACTTCGATGAATGCGGTCGGTCGTCTATAGGGTGACGGTGACTTTTTCTCGCATGAGGAGGCGTTGTGTCTTAGGCACTATTCGTCTGTAACTGGATGAACAAAGTGCCTGAATAGTGCGAGTTTCCCTTGCAACTACTCTTTCGGTGTTACCGGGATTCTCCTTTTAGATTTAATCTAGATAGAAATGGATTTTGCTACACAGAACCTCTAATTTCTTCATCCATTCTCCCCAGAGTTTAATCTGTCGAATCTTTCTGGTTTATGGGCTCACTACTAAGATGCTTAATTTGTGGGATTAAGCGTGAATGGATGGTCGTAGTCAATGTTTTGACTCTTACGACTTGAGTTAGCTTTCCTAACCGAGGGTGTTAGCTACTATGTTGGCTTAACCCGGATGACAACAAATTTCGAATTTATGGTCATTTTAGTAGCTCAACCCGCAGTGGTTCTCTTGACTCTAGCTCCTTTTCTATGGGAGGAAAGGATGAAGGATCTTACTATAAGGTTCGTGGTAGACCTCATACTCGGCTTAATCACTAATACTTGGTGTATGCAAGTCGTATATAATTGGGATCGACGGGATGTTCAGATGTGTGGCCCCACCCCAGACCCACAACCCAACGAGGAACAGGGAGTAGGGAGGAAGCACACATCTTAAATCTTATTGATCTAAATTATATACCACTCTTATGCATATACTCAGTAGTAGTAAATTAATCCCATGAGTTCTTTCTCTTGATTCACGAACCTGATTGTGCGGTGCGGACGACCTTTTTGGAGGATCTATCGAGTAGGTTTCGGGCGATTGTTGTCTTCTGGAGAATCTACGGTGTCTTCCGCTTCTGGTTTTAATGTCTAAAGAGGGGTTGGCTAACACCACGTGGTACCCTTCTCCTGGGTACTTTGGAAGGTTTGGAATAGAGAGACGACTGACGGATCGCATTAGGTTTTCTTATTAGGTTCGGAAGAACCTTTATTTGACGCATAGGCTATGGTGAAAGTTCTCTTTACACAGCACTAGGAATTTTCGCATGGTCACACCAAGTCGAACCATGATTGACGGCGGTGTCAAATTTTGACAAACATCGACATGATATGGAATGAATATCGATAGGACCATGTGCTGAACAGGGCACACAAGTTCTTAGCGTCTTGGGTTTCGCCCATGGTATCACTATCGCGGATACTTGGACCGATAGAATTTACGCGGAACTCTAGGGGTCCTGATGTTTCGGAATAATGTACTTTTCGTGAATGGATTTCTCACGAGGCCTCTCTATAATCGCCTAGTATACACTAGTCATGTATAATTAAGATTAAACTCCACCCTAAATCCACAACCCAACGAGGAACAGGAGATGAGGCAGCATCACTCACTCGAGGTCTATCAATCTTAATTATAAATGGCCTTAACGTATATATCAAGCCATCATAGCTTTACCTAATGGGTTTTTGAATTTTTACCACAGTGCTACGACTTTCGCCTTAACGAGGGAGTAATTACGATTAGAATTTATTTATTAAAGTTCTCGGTTAGCTACTTAGGATTAAGAGACGTACCAAAATTCTACCGGGTTCCTTGATGTTTCCCCTAGGCATTAGGGTTAGACTCCTCCTGCGCCCTTGTCATTTCCTTCAGTTGGACAGTCCCTCTTGAAGTGCCCAATTTTACCACATAAATGGCATACTGGACTGGTCTCCACATTGGTGGTTGATTTAATAAACTCAACCGGGGTTCTGCAGCTGCGAGCGGTATGCCCCTTCATGTTGCACCTAACGCAAAAGGGTTCCCGACAGGCTCCATAATGATGGAAGTCACACCTGCTGCAGTGGGGAAGGTTTCCTAGGTATGGTCTTCTTGGAGTCGAGACAGAAGGGTTGATAGGGGTATTGACTACCTCAGCTCGTTGCCCTTCGGGAGGTCCTTGAGTTGAGGTACTTCCCTCCTCGTTCTTAAACTTTCTTTTCAGTGGATTTGGTTGGGGTTCTTGGGTGGCTTTACACACCGGTGCTGGTTGCTGCTTTCCAGTGCTAAGATCGGGATTCCCGATAGGGCTCTTGCTAACATCGGCGTTGTTAGCATTCAGGTGAGCCATGACAGCTGCTACAGCTACTGAAACTGCAGCTCGGAACGTAGCTTCATCGAATTGAAGGACCGGTGTCTTACCAGCGGGTTGGTTATGTTTCTTTGGAGGCATGGTTTTTCCTACATGAAAAGGGACACAAGCTGATGAGAGATGATGGTTAACCCTAGACGTATCTTCTTTACTATGATAGACACAAATTTTTCCGTGCCTTGATGTATGGTTATCTGAGTGCCGACCTACATCCCTATGATGCAGTCTGGGTAACAGGGTGGGAGTAAGTGTATCGGAAGGCCAAAAAATGGGAGTCGTTCCTACTAAGTTATCTTCATACTGGAGAGGTTCACTCTCCGGTTTTGAAAAGATTTGAGAGAAGTTCGGAACGAGAATCACAAAAGAAAAGGTTCATGAAAACCTTATGGCTAAACACTCTCAATCGAGGTTTTTAGATCCGATCTATTCGTATTACTTATGACGGGAAAGACGATTTGCCTAGCACATAGTGTGAGTAGTGTAATCACTAACTCACTAATTTGTATTATTTTACGGATTATTAGCGTGACGATAAAGAGGAAAATACACTTCTCGGGTTCCATGTATTGGCTCCCTCTGTCTACCTCTTATCCTTGACTAGAACGGCCGTTGGTTTCCTTCGGGTACTTACCTAGGGTTCTCTTCTCTTGTAGACCTATTGAATTTCTGCTCCGCCTTACATCTGATTCTGACTCTGAGTGTCATCCCTTCACAATGGAGGACTGGAATCTCGGAAGTTCAGGTGAATTTCCCACCGATGTCCCCAAAAGGTATAGGCACATGGTGGTTTCAATAGTCTCGTCCCTGTTCATTTATTTCCTAATTGGAAATCTTCTCAACGAACTTCTTCCGGGTCTGTATCGACTCTTCTGCCGATTACTGAAGAGGATAGGGTTTTCTAAAAGGGGTTCGTGCGAGAATGGAAATGTCTAAAGAATCCTAAGAGATTATTAAAACATTTCACTGGGTGATCCATATCGAGTCCTGCTGCAATTACATAGCGTATACAAATCATATATAACTTAGATCTGATAGGCCTTCGAATATGTGATACTATTCTATATCCACATCCAAACGGGGAAAAGGAAGTAGAGCGAAACCACATATTCTCAGACTATGAGATCCTTACTATATATAACCTTGGGAGTATACACTTTGTAATCATAGGTCTATCAATAAGGATCTCTTTAGTTTTCACGCAAGGTTATTTATGGTTCCTAAAGTACCCCTTTGGTATTTTAATTACATGTTTGATTCTTAACTTCTGAACGTGCTTCTGGGTTTTATTGTGAGTCTTTTAGTATCCTAAAATACTCCTATAGTATTTTAAACTTTATGTTTGGCTCTAGCATTCCTATTTGGTAAGTTTCAGATTTGTTAAAACACCACCATCACTCCCAAGCACACGTTAGTCGCATCTCGAATAAATGTAGTTGATCAGGTTACATTTATTCTAGCCTACGATTACATAACTGCCCAGGTTTGACGGAAATGGTCAACATCCAAAGACTTTTATTCTTATTCCTCTTGTGATACTTTGTTCGGGTGTTTAGATTCTGGATGTTCTTATACTTTTGTAAAATATGGTTATATTTTAAAGTATAATTCTTGGTCAGAGTGTTTTATCCCAATGTATTTATAGGCTGTATATCTTTTATGATTTGATATATTGTGCTCACTATAAACAATGCTCTGATACCAATCTGTCACACCCCAAAACCGGAACGGCGGAATCGTTCTAGGGTGGAGGACGTCATGTCAAGTATCACAACATATGCAGTATAGTAATCAAAGTATAACAACCATTGCATTAATAGTAATAATTTTACATAGGTTACATTTAGCAACAACATCAAAAGTAAATACAGAGAATAACATATAATGCATCTCGGTACAAGGCTGTCTTCACAAAAGCTTCCAGAGTGTATCTGCCTACAGATGACCTGAGAATACAAGTTATTTTGAAAGCGAGTATCAGCATTTTTAAATGCTGGTGAGTTCATAAGTATTTAATGACATTGGTATAAATACATGTTTTTCTTCAAAATAATCTCATAAAAGATAGTGGTTTAGAATCTACAGAGTGTTAGAATTCTTTCCAGAAAAACCTATATTTTCTAATAAAAGTAGTCTTCTACCCAGACACGATTGTTTTATGTTTAAGCAAATGAGTTTCTCTATTAAAAGCAGTCTTCTACCAAGACCCAACTGTTCTATGTTTAAAGAGTATTTTCCCCCTAAAGGTACTATCATTATCAAAATATAGTTTTTACTTTAAAGAAATTATGAGAAAAATCGCAAGTAGAAAGTAATAGGGAAAAATAATATTTTACTTCAGCAGTAACACTGCTGGCTAAAAGTAAATAAAACATAGACTCCAGGTGGGACGCCTAGCAAAGCCCCTAAAGGTAAATAAAAGGGTGAACGTGAACTCGTATGTAACCATGCTGATTGACGATCGAATACCTGATGACCCTCCAGGTCACACGCAGTGTGGTGACATTATGTCACCCCTTGGGCCTAGTAGGCTCGGACTGTAGCTAGCAGTCGGGATGTGGGAGTGTCTGTCCCGTATAGATCTATACACATGATGCCCGCTCTCCCTCCAGGAGACTCTGGTTACAAGGTGATAGCGCTAGGAAGCGTCGTATCAGGAAGTAGTATGTCACATTCTATTTATAGTATTAAAGTAATGGTATAGACTCACGAATGAACTGACTCCTGTGAAATTCTTCGTACTAGAAAGAGTAAATAGAATCTCCTAACTATTCCTATAATAGTTACTAGTATTTTAGGTATATAAATAATGGAAGGATGCCTTTGCTACCCAAAGGAAATGAACTGGCTGATAGAACTTTTATGACTATATATGTATACATGATATATAACTAATATTTAAACGACCTTCGGACGGATAACCGATACCCTAAAGCCACATGCAAACAAGGAAAAGGAGTTAGAGCGAGCTAGCCTTCCTAAGTCCTTTAAACATTACTTATATAACTATACATATACAGGCATGCATTTGTCAATATAAAAGCATAAAAGAAATTTTGGTAAAACCTTTGGAAAAGCTTTAATAATCTAAAAAGGGATATTCATACTTTAAAAGAGATTTGAAAACAAGATTTGAAAACCTTTAGCTGGGTAAAGCAGTTTAACATGCAAAAATCTATTTGCTATACAGTTATTAATCACATGTGATAGATATATTAACTCTATAGTTGAACTTGTATTCCCCCCATAAAAGCATTTAAAATCATTTAAAAGGTTGATTCAGGGGTATGAACTCACCTGACGTGGGTGATTCGGATGAACGGATGGTATAGAACGCTATGTGTCAAGTGAGGACTTGAACACACACTCGGATCCTATTTAACATGTAATGATACATTTAAGTATCTAATTAGTCATTTAATAACTAATTATGCAAGTAAGGACATCTTAATACATGAAAACACTTTACTACAAGTGCTAGGAGTACTAAGGGTTGCATATAAAGAGAGTACGGCCTCACATTGGAGTTTACTCCTCAAATGGTAGCCCTTAGGGGTGTTTACGGTTTCTGGACCACTTCCCCCATGAGTTTACGGCTGTAAACTCATGGAAGTGGTGCCATTGGGTGTTCAAAAGTCTTATATCACTCAAGGAATTAAGCTAGACTCGAATCAAGGGCTTAGGAAGTGACTAGGGCTCAAAATGGACCCTTGGTGGAGTTTGCGGTCGTAAACACATGATTTTACGGCCGTAAACTCATGTTTGCCCACTCATTTCGTGTTTTGGTGTTTCTAGGTTAAGCATGCAAGGTTCTAGTCATTTATACAAGCCATAGGAGGTGTTAGGGGCACAATATCACTCCTTTATAGAGTTTACGGCCCAAGGACCACTTCCCTTATGAGTTTACGGCCGTAAACTCTATGTGGACATGGTTTCTTTGATGTTTAAGGTCCCTAGTTCAATGGTGGTTGGTTCTAGGCTAAGTTCTGGGCATAAGGAAGGAAGGAAGGGCAACTTTGCACCCTTAAAGGGAGTTTACGGCCCAATAACATGCCTTGGCCGTAAACTCATGTTCTTCCATGGATTCTTGTTGTTTCTAAGCCCTAAACATGTTAAACCTAGTATACAATGAATTAGAACAAGAGTACTTACGATCTAGGAGCTCGAATGGTCGATTTTGGCCAAGAAAACTAGTGTGTGTTCTTGGTGTTCTTGGTGAAACTTGAAGATCTACACAAATGGAATGATTTCATGGATGAAATCATGTAAGATCACTAGTTTAAGTAGGATATCAACTAGTTAGGACAAGAAACTTACGAGTTTTGAAGATCGGGGACGAAGAACGGGATGATAGTTGAGAGGATTTCAGCCAAAGGGAGTGAAGGAATGAAACAAATAGCCAAGACCTCATCCTAAAGGAGGAGTTTACGGCCCACATGGAGTTTACGGCCGTAAACTCCCATGTGGTGGCCGTGAACTCCAGGTCAAGGTGTTTCAGGCTCGTTTGTCGTACTATAGCTTCGGCAGATAAACCCCGACACTTATTCCATAAGTGTACAAGGCTCGGAACGCTCAAACAGACTTTAAATTATACTAAATGATAGCAGGAATAAGTCTGACACTAATTTGGGTTGACTGGCTGAGCTTTCAAAGCAATAGAAAATTTTGGTTTGTCACACCGAAGCCTCTGATAAAATCCAATCAATTATGGTCATCTTTGATGCCGACCACCTATGCCTCCGGTTTCCAGAAGTTGACACCAATCACGCCCCCGCCTCCACCTCCGCTTTTTTTCACGTCATTAACGTCAACTCATTGAGTTGTACATCTTGGCCTCTCTTCTATTCTCTATTTTTCCTTGACAACCATCATGCTCTTTTTGTGGGGGCTACATCTTTCAGTGTCAGGTACTCTCTAACACTAATTCTCCTCTTTTATTCCATGCATTCTGTTTACCTTTGATTTCTGGATCTATTTGTGAAACTTCTCTATAGATTATCTCTTGGTTTCGCCTACATCAAACCTGTATGTTCAACCTGAATCATTACCATCTGTTATTGAATTAGGATTCTATGATCTGGACACTGGATTTTGATTTACAGATTTAATTTAATCTGTTAATACTTGTAAGTGAATATTGATTCAGGCATAACAGGGTTACATATTTCCTCAAGAAATCAACATTTTTTGTAGTTGAATTCATGCATCTTTACCTCACTGGACAATGTAAGAAAGATAGGTTTCAAAATATCATGAAAGAAGTTTTAGATAAGAATCTCGACCCTTTGAGGCTCTCTGAACCTTAAATTATTCTTTTTACCTTAACTGATTCACTGTAGATTTGTGATTGTAATTTCTTTTTACCTTAACTGATTCACTGTAAATTGTAATTGTAATCATGTTCTGCCTTAATTGATGTACCTACACAACTACATCCATAGGTATTATATATACCTTGATACTTTTTGTGTTTTTTTGTAGGTTACATTTCCTTATTGTTTTCATAGTTGACCGAAGAAAAAGAGGATGAAGAGTATCTGAAAGAGGAAGAAGCTAGGTCTATTTAATTTAATATTCCATGTATGCACATAACAGGTCATTCGATTAACAAAGAACAGTTGAAGCATTTTTAGGATGAAATTCTGATTTGAGTTTTGAGGCAACGCTACTGACTTTCTTTGATATGTGAGGATTTATCATATACTTATTTTAATATTTATTTCTTCATATATGTCAACAACTCATTTGGGTAAGATTCTTATTCACAAATAAAAATGCAGACTTGATATAATGTAGATGGTCGGAGCAGTGAAGAGGTAGTCAGGGAGGTATTATCTAGAATGCCAAATTTGTGAAACATTGTTATTTTAAAAGATGCCTACTGGTAGATAGAATATTCTGTTCTAATGATTATTTAACGAAAACCAGATACATATGCCTCGCTCATCATGGAATATTCAGACCCGAATACCACATGTGGAATGAACTTCTTTGACTTTTTAAACCATAAAAAGGTACTATTTTTCTATTTCCCTTGAAGTTGTCAATCAACTTTTGATTTCTATTCATGGATATGATACAAACTGAAAGAGAAAAAGATGATGAATAGAACACGCATTTGGTTAAAACGTCAATTATGGATGGCAAGTGCAATAAAATAGGCAAAACTACTATCTATAAAAGATTATTTATTTACTTAAATACTTTAGGAAGCTAATTAATGAATATAATTGATCTTCATATATTTATGCAGAGTTACGGACAGTCCTTGAAGTTAATAAATATAATTTGTCTTCATATATCTATACAGAGTTACAGACCGTTCTTAGAAACACCATTCCAAAGTGTAATTAAACTCTTTAAATTTTCTTATTAAAATTAATTTCCAGAAACCTCGAAGGTCAGTTAGATACAAAGAAATGAAAGAAGAGTCCTTTTTTTCAAAAAAAAGGGGGAAAAAGTTATTTCTCTTTGAATTTTTTTTAATTCCCTATTTATTATAAAGAAATGGTGAGAAATATAAAATTAGAGTTGAAAAAAGTGGGGGAGAAATGAAAAAAATGATCCCACGCTTCTCTCTTTGGCAGAAAAATACTAAAACAAAAAGTAACTACTTATGTTACATTTGTGGTTATTTACTTATTTATGTCATAGTGTTAATAAGTTTTTGAAAACGATAATTAGCCTAAAATTATAAACAAAAAAGAAAGTATCATGACTTAAAAAATCTTAAAAAGATATGTTTTTTATTCAAACTATGGCTCGAATTTAATCTCATTTTTTTAGCGTTGTTAGTACTCCATTTATAGCATTACACTTTCCTATTTTCCCTAAGGAATTATAATTTGAAAATATGTCTGGTAAGCAGTGGGGTTTTGATACTCTGAACATTTCAAGAGTTCAAAATAAATACACAATTGTAAAAGAAGTTACTTTTGTTTAGTTTTACCTTGAAATTGTAATTATTTCTTAAATAAAATGACATTGGAATTGTTATTTTTTGTGATACTGATAATATTACTACAGTTGTTAGTCGATAGAAAGATATAAGTTTAGTGGCTAAATCAATAAGTTGATCAAAGTAAGTTACGTTTTCTATTAAAATTGGATAACTAGAGAAATGCTTTTATAAAGTGGGTAAAAAATTAAAGTAAGGGTATTTTGGTATTTTTATTAAATAATGATAGATTCTGATTAAATTCTTTTCTTCCCAAAATATGGACTTTGAGAATCATTCCATTCCAAAATCATTAAACGAACCAAATAATTCTACATAATGACCAAAAATGTTTTTGTTTGATTATAAAGCTGTAATTTCTGAATTTAGGATCTTGATGGATCATTGGGTAGAGATGCTTCAACTGGAAGAGGAGTACTTTTTGCAACAGATACCCTTCTTACTAACCACAAAATGAGTGTTTCCGGCCAACAGTTTGACATACAGGTACATACATACATAAATCATATATAGAAGCATATGTCTCAGGGATTCGAAAACATTGGTTGCTGGGTTGCTGAACTCATTCACAAAGCAGGTGAAAAAGTTGTAGCAGTGACTAATATGACTGAAGCAATATGTGACAAAAATGGAATCGACATTCCATGTCTAATGACACTTGTCAAGGAACAAAAAGGAGTAAAAGGATTTGTTGGTGCAAATGCATATCAACATAAAGTAATTCATAGGATACTCGACCTATTGTACAATTTTTTTGATTTTACACATCAGATTTCCAAATAACTATACTAGATTTAGCACTAAAATCAGGGAAACACTACGAAAGATATGGAGATGAAGGAACATGCGAGTCTAATCCAACCACCTGGTTATCAGCAATTCCATTCCCCTTCTAACCCCGCAACGCGGGGGAGCCTTCCCTAGTTATTATTATTAACATTATTATTTATATGTTTTCTATACGTATATATATATATATATATATATATATATATATATATATATATATATATATATATATATATATATTAGTAATGCAGATAAATCAAAACCAGCTTCAAGCTCAAGTGGCAAATCGTTTGCAACTCTAGAGGAGAGGCGAGTTCGGAGGAACGTCTCCTCATTTCTTAAAAAATGATGGGTTTTTCCATTATTAAGGCAAAAACTGACGTTAGATGCCAGTGATGCCACCTTAGTCCATGTCAGCCTCTATATCAGCTTATTTGTTCAGTTGGCATGCCATGTGGCATGGTAACTTGCTGGAAAGGTAAAACTAGGCTAGAGTGAAGGATTTTCTCGATTTCTTGGGTTTTTTCTATTCAAAAAAAAAATTCGAGATTAAATTGAAACTTTTTCCAAAAGATTGAGACATTTCTAATAAAAACCCTTATTCATTTTAACTAGGCTACAACATGTGGAAATCACGAATAAAAAATTTATAAAAGATTTATATTATTAATAAGATTTAAGCTTTTTAAAACTTTTTGTATTCATTATTTAAAATTAATATATGTATTTATTTGAATATCTGATATACATTATGTATGTGAAGACATTTAATATAATTATGATTTATAAAACAAAATATAAATTTGAGTAGATTGTAAACAATAACACAATCAATAATGGAAATGACATTGATATACGAAAAATTAAATATAATAGAAATGTAATAAAAATAAATAAACACAACACAATAAATTACAATCATAAAGATAACATATTTGTTCTAAAAACACTCGACATCCACATTGTTATTGTTCGGTTTTGCATGCGTTGGATTATAGTTTACGTTCCTATAATACTAAAAGGTAAAGACATTCATTTATCTATTATAATTATCGTTAAACTTTGTCTATCTTTTTTTTAAACAGCAAATACAAACGTATACTAAACTACTCTTAAATTAATTCATCTACGTCCACAATGAGACTTGAACCCTCAAACTTCGTCTATTAGTTTTCATGTCAAATACATGATCATTAATTTTATACAAAATAAAGCTTTGGAGATAGGCAACGGAGGAGCGGAAGTTTCTAATTTTATAATGACTAAACTGCACAAATGGTCCCTGTGGTTTGCTTAAAATTGCCACTTTGGTCCAAAAAGGTTTGGACTAGCACCACATGTCCAAAATTTTCATTTTGTTGCTAATTTGGTCCAATTTACTTTGAACTTTTTCATAATGACGATTTTGCCATTACTTGTTTCTTTTTTAGTTATTTATTTATTTAAATAATTTTCTGTTTAAAAGAAAAAAAATTGCATTTTCTATTTTGTTTATATAATTTTTTTATAAAGGAACAAAAATAAATAAATAAAATATGCAATCAATCAATCAATCTCTCTCTCTCTCTCTCTCTCTCTCTCTCTCTCGCATAAGAGAACAATTCATTTTTTCTTTGATCGTAACAAAAAAATCACTCGTCTGAAGGAAATAGTTAATCACCATAGCATGTTCTGCATCCCACCCTTCTATGCAGCAATTCACCGTTCATCATCTATATGTATGCTTTGTTTTTTTGCAACCCCTATGTGTAGTTTTTGTTTGTTTAGACTAAAAGACTTCAAAAATCACCCCCTTTCCCTTTCGATTTTAGGTTTCAGGTCCAAATGAGAAGAGTACAGGGAATCGGAGATGGAGAGATGGGGTTTTTGTGCGTCGATCGAACAAACCCAAAATCGATAGAGAAGAACGAAGATATGAAAGATCTAGGGTTTTCTGAGGAAGTTAGAGAAGGAGAGAGAAACGGATTTTCCTTTGAGGGTTTTCACATTTGCGTTAGGGTTTCATGACAGTGGTTGCAACACTTATGGTCGAAGGTTTCTTAGTGGGGAAGATGAAGATGATGCTAGGAACTATTCGATATAGGCAGATACGTCACCAATATCGGTTGCCATACGTCGGAGTCGTCGAAGACATTCTCGTGTTAGACGTCAGAGTCGCCGGAGATGGAGACATGGCGTATAAGCGGTCGGAGACGAAGACATGGCGTATCAGCGAGTTTTTTTCTCATCTCACCGAAAACGCTCCCTAATATGATGTATGTTGCAGGTGTGTGATGGTGAATAACAATCGAAGCTCTAATTTTGGTGATGAGAGTGTGAGTTGAACAATATGAGAATGCGAAGTTGAATTTTTTCTTGAGGTTTTTAAGATCGGCGATGAACGTGCGATTTTTCTGTTCGGCGGGGAAGGGGTTTATCAGGCCGAGTAGCTCACCGTGGGGAGCCCCGATCCTTTTTGTCAAGAAAAAGGATGGTTCACACCGGATGTGCATTGATTACCGGGAGTTGAACAAGTTGACGGTCAAGAACCGTTACCCACTTCCGAGGATCGACGACTTATTTGATCAGTTGCAGGGGGCGTCTTGGTTTTCCAAGATCGATCTGAGGTCTGGGTATCATCATATGAGAGTCCGCGAGGAGGATGTCCAGAAGACGGCCTTCAGGACACGTTATGGGCACTATGAGTTCGTGGTGATGCCTTTCGGGCTCACCAACGCACCGGCAGCGTTAATGGATCTCATGAACTGGGTGTATAGGCCTATGTTGGATCGCTCGGTGATTGTGTTCATCGACGATATTTTGGTGTATTCGAGGTCCCGAGAGGAGCATGAGGAGCACCTGAGAGAGATTCTGGGTGTATTGAGATTGGAGAGGCTCTATGCCAAGTTCTCCAAGTGTGATTTCTGGTTACGAGAGGTTCAGTTCCTGGGACACCTCGTCAACCAGAATGGTATTTTGGTCGATCCGACCAAGATTGAGGCAGTCATGAAATAGGAAGTGCCGAGATCCCGCACCAAGATCAGGAGTTTCCTGGGACTGGCCGGATACTATCGGAGATTTATCAGAGATTTCTCCAAGATTGCCATCCCTCTCACCAGTTTGACCCGGAAGGGCGTTGTGTTTACTTGGGGTCCCGAGCAGCAGACCTCATTTGAGACCGTTCGCCAGAGATTGTGCGAGGCTCCCGTGTTGACCCTCCCATAGGGAATGGAGGATTTTATGGTTTACTGCGATGCATCTATTACGGGCATGGGTGCGGTACTGATGCAGAGAGGGTACGTGATAGCGTACGCTTCGAGGCAATTGAAGCCTCATGAGACGAGATATCCCACCCATGATCTGGAGCTGGGGGCAGTGGTGTTTGCCCTCAAGATCTGGCGTCACTATCTATACGGGGTTCGGTGTACCATATACACGGACCACAAGAGTTTTAAGTATCTGATGGATCAGCCCAACCTTAACATGCGATAGAGGAGATGGTTGGATGTGGTGAAAAATTACGACTGCGAGATCCTGTATCATCCGGGCAAGACTAATGTGGTAGCCGACTCCCTGAGCCGTAGAGCAGATAGTACCCCGATCCGAGACGTGTGTATGAGGATGACAGTGATGACTCCAGTCTTAGACATCATTGGAGAGGCCCAGGTGGAGGCCGTGAGACCAGAGAACCGCAAGAGGGAGCGGGTGATTGGACAGGTGTCCGAGATTGCAGCGGACAGCAGAGGACTTTTGACCTTCCGAGGAAGGATTTGGATGCCCTATACGGGCGGGGCGCGGCGTACACTAATGGAGGAGGCGCATAGATCGAGATTCTCTATCCACCCCGGGGCCACTAAGATGTATTTGGACCTGAAGAGGGATTATTGGTGGCCCTGCATGAAGAGAGATGTTGCGTGGGTAGTCGAGAGGTGTTTGACCTGTCGCCGGGTTAAGGCCGAGCACCAGCGTCCTCATGGCAAGTTACAGCCACTAGAGGTTCCCCAGTGGAAATGGGAACAAATTTCTATGGACTTTATCACCAAGTTGCCGAGGACCACGCGGGGTGTCGACGCGATTTGGGTGATTGTGGACCGGTTGACGAAGAGCGCTCACTTTCTTGCTATTAGTGAGAGCTCTTCTGCTGAGAGGTTGGCAGAGATATATGTGAGAGAGGTGGTAGCTCGGCATGGGGTGCCGACATCTATAGTGTCCGATCGGGATGTGCGTTTTACTTCCAGGTTCTGGAAGAAGTTTCATGAGGAATTGGGAACACGATTGCATTTCAGCACAACCTACCACCCCCAGAAAGATGGCCAGAGTGAACGGACGATTCAGACGCTCGAGGACATGCTTCGAGCATGTGCTATGGACTTCGGTGGAAGTTGGGACACATACCTACCCTTGGCAGAGTTTTCTTACAAGAACAGCCACCATTCCAGTATCAGCATGCCTCCGTTTGAGCTTCTTTATGGAAGGAGGTGTCGGACCCCCATGTGTTGGGGAGAGGTAGGGCAGCAAGTGATGGGTGCCACTGAGATAGTGCTTAAGACGACTGAGCATATTCAACAGGTCAGACAGAGATTACTGACGACTCAGAGTCGCCAGAAGAGTTATGCGGACAGGTGACTATCCAAACTTGAGTTTCAGGTTGGAGATCTCGTTCTCCTGAAGGTATCCCCATGGAAAGGGGTAATACGGTTTAGGAAGAGGGGCAAGCTGGGGCCCCGATACATCGGTCCTATCAGGGTGACCGCTAGAGTGGGTAAGGTAGCATATCGCTTGGAGCTACCTGCGGAGTTGAGTCAGATCCATAACACCTTCCATGTATCTTTGAGGAAGTGTGTGGCCGATGAGATGACAGTGGTACCACTGGAGGACATTCAGGTGGATGCGAGCCTGAATTATATCGAGAGACCAATCGCGATTATGGATCGAAAGGTGAAGGTTTTGAAAAATAAAGAAGTGCCCCTGGTTCAGGTTTAGTGGCAACATCGGAAAGGGTCCGAGATGACTTGGGAGCCGGAGTCCGAGATGCGAGAGCAGCATCCAGAACTATTTGAGGAGCATGACTTCGGGGGCGAAGTCTAATCCTAGCGGGGGAGAATTGTAACATTCGAAATTCCAGGTATGATAAATTGAGCATTTATTGTGAGAAATGAGGAGTGGCTCGACGAGTTGGCACCTCAACTCGTCGAGTAGGATCGCGACTTGGTGATGTGGAAAATGAATGGACTCGACGAGTCAGAGAGCCGACTCGACGAGTCAGCGCTGGGGGCAGAAACCCTAATCTTCCCGGGTCTGGGCCTATTTAAAGGCACTTATGGCCTCCTTAGTCCCTTCCCATCAGTGTCTTCATCACTTGAGAGAAACCCTAGAGTCATTCGTAAGCTAGAGAGGAAAGAGGCTAATTTGAGGTCATTTCTTTGAGAAGGGGTTCAAGGGTGTTGCAAGAATCTCAGAGGAGAGTTGGGGGATCAGTTTCATCTTCATTTCAAGCTTCAGATCTGGTATAAGCTCTTGCCTTCCTTGTGTTTGGTTAGATATTTCCTTTGGTTGTTAAGTTAGGGCTTGTATCACCATTTTGATGGGGTTTTGGGTGCATCCAAACCCTTTCTCGAGTTTCTCTTTAGACCTGGACCTTGTGAGGTCCAGAGAAATAGAAAGTAGGAAGCCATGAGTGAGTAACCTTGGAGCTTTGAGGCTATGAAGCTTTAATGGAGTCATAATGGTATATAGAGAAATATACACCATGCATGAACCCCAAGTTCAGGCCTTTACGTGACCTTTGGATGCTAGAAGGCCAAATCTATGGGTTAGAGTTCTGGATCTGACTTCAGAAGGCCATATGAGTGATGCAATGGAGACGACTCGCCGAGTCTATGAGATGAGTCGACGAGTCGGATCGGGTTTGCCCCTCGATTCGTGACCCAATGATAACCCGTCGAGTTGGGAGGTTAACTTGACGAGTCATGTGAGGCCTTAGAGGGATTCAGAGGATATGCTTGAACTCGCCGAGTCACATGAGTGCACTCGACGAGTCTGGTCAATATTGGACTGTTGACTGGAGTTGACTTCAGTTGACCTTAGGGTTTGGTCAAACTGATTAAGAGAGGTCAGGAAAGGGTGGAATGGTCTTCTACCCATTTTCTAGGAATGGGAATGTAAGGAGTGTATTAATTAGAAATTTTATCCTTGTAATAGTCGGAGGCTAGATCGAGGAGTTCGGGCACCAGATGTTTACTAGCTATCTTACTAGGTGAGTCTTCTCGCTATACCTACCTTGGGTGGTAACTTATGTGTGACCAGTGGGTCTTATGTGTATGTGCTGTGTATTGAGAGTTCCTGCTATATGTTTGTTATATGCTTACCATGTATTATATTGAGATGCTGAGTTGAGGGACCAGAGGGTCCAACAGAGTCGTGGGGCCGGAGGGTCCCACTGAGACACATTGACCAGAGGGTCTTTTGAGCATAGCCTCGAGTGGCTGTTGTGTGTGGTATTTTGGGGAACTCACTAAGCTTTATGCTTACCGTGTTATGTGTTATGTGTTTCAGGTAGTTCCGAGGATCGCGTCAAGGCACCGGCATGATTGTACACACTGGCGGGAGATTGTTTTATGATTCTGGGATTGTGTTTTACTTGTTGACATTTGAGACATATGTGATTTGGTGAATTATGAAATGAGTTTTTAATTGTGTTAAAAATGAAAAAAAAATTCGTTTGGAAATTTATGTTGTTACAACACAACCTGAGAAAGAGAGAGAGAGAGAGGGAGAGAGAGAGAGAGATTATTATAAGAATTTTGTTCTCTGGTGGTTTTTTCAAAAAATAATTGTTTTTGTTTTTTTTTTAATTATTGTAATATAAAAGTAATAAAAAATGTACAGGGGCACATTCGTCATTATAAAAAAGTTAAAACCAAAATGGACCATAATGACAACAAAATGAAAAGTTTGGACCTATGGTGCTAGTCCAAACCTTTTTGGACCAAAGTGATAATTTTCAGCGAACCACAGATACCATTTGTGCAGTTTTGTATTTTATAATTTTAAATCTTTGGTCTTGTCGATGAGTTAAGAGATGAGGAAGTTTTAATTCTTTTAAAATTCAAAATGATACATTATGGTGGAAGAACATGTCTTTATTAGTTCATTTTTTATTAAAAAAAGTATATGATATCATTCGGATTCATTTGTTGGTATGATAAACGTAACTAATTTAACTTAATATATATGTTCTCCATGTTTTAATTACAGAAAAAGAGAGGTGGTAAAATGATCAAATATGCTATCTAAGTTTTATCGATACGAAATAATAAAAAAATTAATTGATGAGATTTGTTATTTAGGTTTTGTTGCCAAGAAACTAACATGTAACTTTTAATTGGATTTATAATATTCTTCATTAAAAAACAAAATCTACAATATCTGTTTGAATTAAATAAAAAGTTTAACCATCTATAAGCATATGCCACATGTTTAATAAGCAATTTAGTCTTATTTTTCTAAATGTTTAATAAACAATTTAACATTTTATATATTAGTTTATAAAAAGATTAATTGTATTACATTCCTCCTTTTTTTTTCGAGGAGTGAAGGAGCAATGAAGCACACATACTATGAAAAATCATAAAATTGTGACAAATCAACCGCTTACCATTAAAAAAAAGTGTAGTTAAGATATTGGTAATCAACATCAATGTCACTAAGAATCTAGAAAAATCACCACAAAGACAAAGTTACTAATAGCAGAAATCCGGAACCAGGAGCATAAAATTGTCTTTATGATGAAAAATGACAAATGGTGACCATTCTATCTAACACATTTATGCAAACAATGGGATTATAGTGGCCAAATAAAATAATTCAAAAAGCAACTAAAATTATGAATAAAACACCAAAAACCAAAGGCACTGGATGCCAAAATTGATGTATCAAATCAGAAAAATATGAGATACGGAGCAAATTTATGACATTAGGTGACCTTTGCAAGAGATGCAACATTCGGGGTGCATTTCCAAAGTTGGTTTATTTTCTTATCCATCAGCAATAAAAAGAAAAAAATATATGCAAATATGCAATACTTTACTTTGTGTGTGTGTATGAGAGAGAGAGAGAGAGAGAGAGAGAGAGAGAGAGAGAGAGAGAGAGAGAGAGAGAGAGAGAGAGAGAGAGAGAGAGAGAGAGAGAGAGAGAGAGAGAGAGAGAGAGAGAGAGAGTTTGGATGTTATAGATGAACAACAATACAACAACAAAAAGCAACTCAAAAAGATACATGATAACAACATAGATTATACTAAGTTATCCCAGATACCATGCTTTTATGGTAAAGGGATGATTGAAACTAATTCACCATTTTGCTTTGAAATGGTTTGCAATCCAAATCATATTGTAGTTAGCAGAAACGATTTAGAGCGTTTTTCTCTGTTCTTTTACAATAGTTACAAATTAATTTGATCATTAGATTCATCAGTGTAACCATGGAACTTGGTTTATGAGAATATAATTTTCACCTTGTGAAAAAAGAGTGAACATACATAATTACATATGCATTGTTTTATATCAAATATATGCATGTAACAATATACATGAACTATTCTAAATTATAAATACATAAATAAAAATATTCAAGAAATGGAAGAGAAGCAAAAAAAAAAAAGGCAAATTATTAAATTTTAGACTTATTAAGGAGAAATTATTTGTCCCTAGTTTTTTCAAAAAGAATCACTAAACTTTTTTTTTTTTTTTTTTTTTTTTTTTTTTTTTTGCGATGTTGATGCTGATGGGTTTTCAGCAAAAGAACAATCCTATGTGTACATGCAAAACCCTAAGCTTTGGATCTAGGTTTCTCTATTGTACATGCAAATTTATCCAAAGCTTACAAACCTAGATCTAGCATATCAAAATCGAAATACATATAAAACAAGTTTAGATGTTTACCTCTTGATTGTTGAAAGAATCTTCTAGCTTTGAGGGCCTAGTATCACAAGTGTAATACATCTAATGGCTTACAAACACCAAGGCAAGAAGATGATCTAGAAGAGAGGGAATGGAGGCTTAATTTTGGCTATAGGAACTCTAGGGTTTGTTCTGGTAGCCGAAATATGTAGCCCTAGGGGTCCTTAAATAGCTGTGCTGTTAGGGTTTCAATCAAAACCCTAATTGGACAACTTAGGCCTTAAGCAGTCTAAGGAACCTTCTGGAATAAGGCTTGGGCGATTTCAAGGTGGGCTTCCACCCTAATTTCGTCCACCCTCATATCCATAAGGATCCATAGCCCAAAACTCAATTATCTTATAATTGACAATTCAGTCCCCTTTATTTAATTAATCTTTTTCAGCCACAAAACTAATTCTTAATTACTTCTTGACCAATATTAATTAAACAATATGATTTCTCTTTTAAAACATTATTCATATAATATATTAATAAACCAGAATATCCTCTCTCTCTCCATAAATCATCATGTCTAGTTGCTTTGGTGATGGCAACCCAAAAGGACCATGCTACAACCGGGTCAAGTACATACCAAATATAGTTATGGACTTAGACACTAATCCAACAGTCTCCCACTTGGATAAGTCTAATAACTATAAATGCAAGTACGACTTCAGGATCCGATTAGCAATCGTAGCTCTCAAAAGCCGCTGTCGAACTCTGACTCGTCCTCTAGACAAGGGATTGTATAATCCTCCGTTCAAGATATCGTGCGGACAAATACATGGAACATAGTCATACTTATTATCCAACAGTTTGTTTCTCGATCTCTGATTCGTATGACATAGAACTTAATTGAACACATCAATTCAGTCCTGACTGGGCCCGACACATAAGTCAAACCAAATCATCGAGGGGCCCAGATATCGCTTTTACCCTCTTAGGATAAAAGGAACAGATAAACTTCGACTTATATGCATTTACTATTCACTCATCAAATCATGCACAACAATGCGTTTTATAACATCAAGTTACTGATACGTTTACGCATTATCAATGCACAACCAACTCGCAAACAATAAACCATATATCTAGGTTTAAAGACTATATTATATTATCGTCTTGCGATAACTCATGATAAATTCCATGAAGTGATACCAGCAAGCGTGGGTTTAATCCAATGCTCAAATCTTAATTCATAAGCACTCATGAACGTTGTAGAAAACTTTTACTATGTCTAATACACTTTAGACAGTCTACAACCAATTCATGACAATTTTCTTTCATACCTACTCCCAAAGTATGAGCGACTTTGGACTGTTCGAATAATCTTATTATTCAGGAAGTCAAAACATGCAAAGTGAAACAACAGGTAAATGATTAACACAAGACAGTAACTTTACTTATAAATAATACTCATTTATTTAATCATCAAATGTTAATTACATTTATCTATTACACGTTTCGAAGCTATCTAATCTAAACTAATATCGTCCTTCAGCCCAATGCTCCTAGTGTGCTGCAAGTGCTTAACCCTACTCAGTCCCTTCGTAAGGGGATCCGCTGGGTTATCCTCTGACGATACCCTCTTCACTACGAGGAGTCCCTCTTCCACCCGATGTCTAATAAAGTGATATTTCATGTCGATATGTCGAGATCTGCCATGATCCCTCGGTTCCTTGGTTAAGGCAACCGCTCCTTCATTATCGCAGAAAATCTCCATAGGCTCCTTTATGGCTGGCACAACTCCAAGGTCTCCGATGATGTTCTTCAACCATATCGCCTCCTTCGACGCTTCCCTCGCTGTTATGTACTCTGATTCGCATATTGAATCAGCTACGGTCTCGTGCTTGGAACTTTTCCAAGTCACTGCTCCTCCATTTAGGGTAAAGACCCAACCTGACTGAGATCGATAATTATCTCGGTCTGTCTAAAAACTGGCGTCACTATACCCTCGCACCCTTAAGTTATCACTCCCACCAAGGACTAGAAACCATTCATTGGTTCTCCGAAGGTACTTAAGAATATTCTTGACTGCGGTCCAATGTGAGCTGCCAGGGTTCCCTTGATATCTGCTGACCATGCTCAATGCGAAGGCCACATCAGGGCGAGTACAAGTCATAGCATACCTGATTGAGCTAACTGCAGAAGCATAAGGTATTTAGCCCATCTCTGCTATATTGGTCTCTGTACTCGGGCTCTGAGTCTTACTCAGTTTGGCATTGCTTTGGATTGGTAACTCCCCCTTCTAGGATTTCTCCATACTAAAACTTTTTAGTACTTTATCCAAGTAAGTATTCTGACTAAGTCCTATTAGTCTTTTACTCCTCTTTCTCACTATCCTTATTCCTAGAATATAGGCAGCCTCTCCGAGGTCCTTCATAGCGAAACACTTCCAAAGCCAGGACTTAACTTCCTGCAGGGTCTTGATGTTGTTTCCTATGAGTAGTATGTCATCGACATACAATACGTGGAAGCTAACTATACTCCCACTGGCTTTGACATATACACATGACTCATCCTCGCTTCGCAGAAAACCAAACTGTTTGACTTTCTCATTGAAACAAAGATTCCATCTGGGAGATGCTTGTTTTAATCCATAAATGGATTTCTCAAGCTTACACACTCTATTAGGATGCTTCGCATTGACAAAACCCTCTGGCTGACTCATGTAAACATCTTCAGCCAACTTCCCATTGATGAAAGCGGTTGTGACATCCATTTGCCATATTTCGTAGTCATGAAATGCAGTAATGGCTAGCATCACCCTAATAGACTTTATCTTCGCAACCGGTGAGAAGGTCTCATCATAGTCCACTCCTGGAGTTTGAGTAAAGCCTTTCGCAACCAATCGCGCCTTATAAGTGTGTATCTTCCCATCCATGTCGCTCTTCTTCTTGAAGTTCCATTTGCACCCGACCGTCTTACGACCGGGCACATTGTCAACCAAATTCCAAACTTGGTTGTCATACATGGACTGAATCTCGCTGCCATAGCCTCTTTCCATTTCGCAGACTCCGGGCCTACCATGGCTTCCTTATAGCTATTAGGTTCGTCCAAATTTACTAGTGTACTATCACTAATAAACGTATCCCATTCAGTAGTAATATGGAAACCATAAAACTGGGGTGGAACACTAACTCGATTGGAACGTCTAAGAGGTAAGGACTCGTCAATCAGTTCAACATGAGTTTCCTCCTCAGGTTGATCGCCAGTGTTAGAGGTTCCTTCATCGTTCGATTCTTGAAGCTCTTCAAGATCGATTTGCCTCCCACTGTCCACTTGGCTTATGAGTTCTCGCTCTCGGAAAAACCCTCTCCTCTCAACGAAGAAAACATTGTCACTCGGTCTATAGAAGAGATAACCAAAAGACTTATGTGGATAGTCGATGAAAATACATCGTTCACTACGAGGTTCGAGCTTGTCGTGAGTCTCTCGTCTTACGAAAGCCTCGCAACCCCAAGCCTTGATATGTGCCAATGAGGGAGCGTTTTCTGGCCACATTTCGTGAGGTGTTTTGACAACCTTCTTTGTAGGGACTAAGTTAAGGATATGGGCGGCAATCTCTAAGGCATACCCCCAGAATGAGATAGGTAGCGAAGCACGACTCATCATGGAACGAACCATGTTGAGCAAGGTTCAATTGCACCTCTCAGCTACACCATTCAACTGCGGTTTCCTAGGTGACATCATCTGTGAAACGATTCCGCATTCCTTGAGGTAGTCGTGGAACTCAAGACTAAGGTACTCTCCACCTCGATTGGATCGAAGCATCTTGATTTTCCTGCCCAACTGATTCTCCACTTCCTGCTTAAACTCTTTGAATTTTTCAAAGGTTTCTGACTTGTGCCTGATTAAGTAGATATATCAATATCTGCTATAATCATCGGTGAAAGTCACATAGAAGCAACTTGCATCCCTTGTGGTGGATCTAAAGGGCCCACATACATCTGTATGTATGAGATCCAATAAAGCCTCACCCCTTTCACAAGAACCATTGAAGGGTGACTTGGTCATCTTTCCAAGCAAACAAGACTCGCACACGTCATCATCCCTAAGGTCGAATGACTCCAACACTCCATCCTTTTGGAGTTGGGCTATGCGTTTCTTGTTGACATGTCCAAGACGAAAATGGCACAAGCATGCTTTATCCAGATCATTGAAAGAATCGATATGCAACACATCATTTCCTAAGTTGTCTACAACCATCACAGTTTCATATATTCCATTACAAGCCAATGCTTCAAAATAGAAAACACCATTAAAGAAAGCATTAATAGAACCTTTTTCATTATCAAACGAAAATCTAAATCTTTGTTTATATAAACCATGAAAAGAAATGATGTTTCTTGCCATTTCTAGCGAATAGCAATAATTATTCAACTCTAGTCCTAACCCACTACTAGGCACTAAAGTGCAAACTCCAATCTTGGTGACAGGCGACGATCTTCTGTTTCCCATGATCAGGTTTACCTTCCCATGCTCCATATCCCTATTTCTTCTTAGGCCCTGCAAATCAGAACAAATGTGAAAACCACATCCTATATCAAGAACCCAAGAAATAGCATGCGATGAGTCATTAGATTGAATAGTATCAGTACCTGCGTAGGATGGTTTTATCTTTCCATCCTTGATGTCCTGCAGATACTTCGGGCAGCTTCGTTTCCAATGCCCTTTGTCATGGCAGTAGTAGCACTCTGCATCCTTAGGGTTGGAGGAGGGTGCAGTGGAGCCAACCTTGGTTCCACTAGAAGAGGTGCCATCATGAGACTTTCCCTTGTGGTGGCTCTTGGAAGGAGCCTTCCTCTTCTTACCCTTCCTCTGCCCAATAGCCAAGACGAGGGCAGCTGTAGCGGGAGTTGGTGCAACGGATTTGTCCTTGAGGTTGCTCTCAGCAGTCCTCAACAGTCCTTGAAGCTTGCTCAACATGACCTCCTCTTTGTTCATGCGGTAGGTCATGCGGAACTGGTTGTAGTAAGGATGAAATAGACCGACGGGTAAGTCAAGCACCCCAGAATGACTTGACCTGGGTAAGTCAAGCACCCCAGAATGGCTTGACCTGGGTAAGTCAAGCACCCCAGAATGGCTTGACCTGGGTAGTCAGTCACCCCAGAATTACCTGACAGTATGTGAGCGTATGGTATGTGGTATGATGGGGGAACTCACTAAGCTTTGTGCTTACACTTTACAGTTTTACTTTCAGGTACCTCATCAGTAAAGGGGAAGGAGCCGGCGCGGCAGCGGCACATCACCCACACTCCGGATTCCGCACTATGATAATCTTGGGAATGTACTATGATTTTTATTACTATGGAGGATATGGTTTTGAGACACGTTGTTATAGTTGTACAAATTGATTTGACGTTAGTGATGTTTTTGGTAAACTATTTCATGAGTTACTTAATTAAAAATGAAATTTTTGGCCTTGAGAATTGGGATGTTACAGAAAAAATAGTAATCAACGAAAGCGATTTTATACGATCAATAAACCACCCAGATTCTTTAAGGTCGGTCTTTAGATAAAGAAAATGGATGGAGAAGAAGGAAGAATATCTATTTTTTTGTTCGAATGTTCTTATATATCATCAATATTTTTTAAATAAAGAAGAAAGTTTTACATAGACGTAGCGGGTAAACAAGCAATAAGCTGTGCCGCAACCCCTTTTTGGATGACAAAATTAATTCTTTTAAAAACATAATCTATAGATCTTGGAGTCACAAGAAAGAATACTAAAACTTGCAAATGCCCATGAAAAATTAATGAATTTTCTCAAATCATACATCTTTTTCGTGTTACAAAAAAACCTTGTTGATATCGTCTATGATTGTTATGGAATTCAAATCCTATAAATATAGATATTAACTTCATGATTTCGTGAGATATGATGATCATCACAACAATTTCACTAACCTAATCCCTGTAGTGCTTGTTCCTTACTAACCATAAAGATGGAAATAGATTGTGCTATGAATTAGGTTCAAAAATCAAATAGATTTGAAAAAATTGAGTTATGATCAAAAGGCATGCAATACGGTAGAAATGTTATCTTAAATGAGTTTAAATATATGAAGGTATAATGGTAAAACCATTTTTGCTTGAAAACAATTGTGGAAGAGACATGTGTAGAAACAAGAGTCTTTTATTAAGATAGCTAGATTATCATCTTAGGGTATAATTCTTGCAAATACCCTTTTAACAATATTAACCATTATTTATATAATTAACATTCCACTTTGACATTTTAAACACTAACTCTACTAATTTATGCTTTATAGGGAATGTAATTTCTCAAATTGTCAAATAGACAATGAGTTAGGATTTATGTTGAACTCTTTAACAAAACGTTATTCATATCTTAAACCTTGCTATTCTAATAGCATTTTGTGTCAAAATCTCCTTACTTTAAAATTTTACACTTTAAACTGTATGTTTGCCAAATATCCCATTTAGACATCATACTTACAACTTTTAGCCAAATTATGGCACCACCACATAAGCATGCTTCTAAACACTCTATAGTCTTTCTTGAGTATTCAAAATACATAACAACTAACCTCTTGGGGTTTAAACACCCACCTATACTTCTTTTTATGCCTAAACACTTATATGTATATGTTCATAACTTGAAAACTTTAACAATTAAAACATTGGATACCTATTATATATTGGGATTGGAAAACTCTTATGTTTAACACAAGAACAGAATTACAATATGATGAGCAACTCACACTGAACTTTTACAAAAAATAAAATACAACCCTCTTTCTAACACTCACCCCAGTGTTATGATATCTAACTCTTTGTGTTTAGATGCATTAAAACTAATGAAGCCTCCTTTTATAGCCTAACCATCTACATTTTCTACATATCTCATTAATGGTGTTTACCATTAGGTAAAAAGAACTTGGCATACTAGGTTTCATTTTTTCATAAAAGGGGATTTCAAGAAAAGAGGTTGGAATATAACAAATCCCCCCTCTAGTCTCATTTGAAAAATCCTTAGTCTAAGTATGTCATCACATAATTTGTATTTCTCTTGTGTCACCATATTGGTCAACATGTATACAAGATTGCCATTGGTGGTAATCAGTGACAACTTTAATTATCCCCCTTGATTACTTCTATAAGCCATTGATATCATCTATCAGTGTGTTTTATATGGGAATGGTACATTGAGTTCTTGCTCAAGTCCAGTATCACAATTTATGATGTACTCTTCTTGTGGAAAGCCTAATTCCTCAAGAAACCATTTAATCCATATAAGCTCCTCCCCATCTTCAACGACAATAATGCACTCAAATTTTATTGTTGACAGTGCTACAAACTTTTGTAACTTGAATGTCTATGAGATAGCTCCTCCTATCAAAGTGAAAAGGTAACTTGATGTATATTTTCTATTATCAAGATCTCTTTCCATGTCAACATCTTTATAACCTTCCACAATTAGCTTCTCTCCCCATAACATACACATAGTTTCACAATACCCAATTGAAGTATCTACTTGACTTCTTCCCAATGTTGCTTTCTCGGAGTATTTAGATATTTACACACAACACCGACAACATGAGTAATATTTGGTCACACCATTTCATATATAAGACTTCCTACAGCTATGGAATCAGAGACCACCTCCAACTCTTCCCTTTCGTAATGGATTTTAAAAAAGCCTCGATCCCTTATGGCTAACTGAACCTACACATATGTGATGGAATGCCTCTCTTATGATATCTCTCGTGATGAAATCACACTTGATCCTAATCGCTGAAAATATCGCTAGCATATGAATGACAAAAATTCTGCAAAGATCTAAAACATCAAAGAGCATCAACTTGTAAAACAAAATTAAACAAACTAAAAAATAAAAATAAAAATAAAATAAAATCATACTAAATTAACCTAGATATTAAGTTAGCAAACCAAAATAACTACAAAGGATATCACGATCACTCGTCTTTGTCGGAATCATGTTACAACTGTTGATTAAATCCCCTACATGCAAAAAGTTGTTTGTGAAAACAAAATATTCGGGACCCATCGTACTATTTTCTTTATTTTCTTTTCACCATTAACTAATAAGTAGAAAAAAGGACCCAACTAGTCAAATGTAGCAAGAGTTCGGTCTTCTGCTTTACCATGAATTAATTTGGAAAAATCACCAAAGTAGTAGACTAAATAAGTTAAAAATTCCCTTATTGCTTGCAATCCCAAAACCCATTCAAAAATAAAAATCAAGCAATGCATATGAGCCATGAATTCATACATATAACAATAAAACCCTTCCTAACAATTGACATGTTATCAAAGAAAAGAAAAATAAAGTAAAATAACAATAACAATAGCAATAACGAATAATCAAACAAACTAAATTAATTGAAAATTGTTCCCCGACAACGGTGTCAAAAACTTGATGTGTATTTTATGCACCAGTTTTAAATTCATAATTTCGATTCTATATCAACTAGCTTTCACACACTAGGCAATGTACCTAATCACGAAATAGTATAGTCGTGGCAAGAAAAGGTGTCGGGCAATTAGAGACTGCTAGTGAAATAAATAACTAAATAAAAGAAAGCAATAAGGGGGGGGGGGTATTATAAAATCCCAAGAAATAAATAACTAAACTAACTAGATAAACTGATTGGAAATGAATCACTGCAGATTCTTTGATTTAGATTGGATTACATCTCAAAATCATGGATAATTACTTTTGTTTAATGATTATTTATTCATTATTCACCGATTCCTAAATTGATTCATGTATTTGGTCCATACACTAATACTAATGACTCTAAAGACTTTTAACTTCATCGTCATGACATTAATTATATCTAATTTCAGTGTTCAGTTCATATCATGCAATATCCGATTTTTATTCATCCTAAAGGTTATTAGAATTAAATCATGCCAAGGGGTTGTTTGATAATGAGTTGACCGAGTTTGGACAACAGGTTTTGGCTGACTCGGTCCAGTCAGGCCGTTTGGTAGACCCCCAAATTGGCTGACTCGGTCAACAATAGCTAACCAATCTCCTGACTCAGTCCAATTGAAAATTGTTGCTGACCCTAAGAGAAAAGCCATCGTTCCATTTGTGCCCTTGCATCCTAAAAGAAAACACACAAAAACACATGCCTCTACTCAACAGCCGACATCACTTCTTCCTTTCCATAACTGCTCTTCCACACAACCTGAAAATCAGCAGCTTCCTCCCGCGACTTCGATGCCTTCTCAGCCTCTGGCAGTGTCGATCTCCACAACAACATGTGCACATTTGTTTTTTTCATTTTTTTCTGAATTCAGTTGATGATATGATTTGTATCTATATGAAATCAGACCACGTGTGTATATCAGATTATATGTATGAAATCAAGAATGGAGTTGAGATGAGATTTGAGTATGATTTATTTACATAGTGTGTACTGTATGCAAGTCCAGGCAGCTATGCACGAGGATTTCAACAAAATGTCTCATCTAGTTATTCTTTTGGTTTAGATTTTTCCTTTCAGGTGTATTTATATATTTTGAGGGTGTCATTTTTGTAATTTTGTTGTATGGATAATTGGATAGCAAGGATATCAAATTACTTGATTCTAAGATATCTTCTAAACCTTTGCCATATGATATTTAAGCATGTTTCAAAATGGTTGTTGTTGATTAGGGTACCTAGCAAGTTGGATTATAGATTATTAAACCTATCAGTATGTTCTTTTAATTGAATTTCATTAAAAGACCATATGTTTGTTGTTTTAATTGAATTGCATTAAAAAACCTTTATTAAGTATATGGATGAAGTTAAAAAAATAGTGAACAAGCTAAATAGTGGTTTCTAGAGTTTTCTTTTTATTAAACGTCTTGATCTATGAATTAAGTTAAAGCCATGAGGTGCACGTCGAAAACATTTCGGGCTGCACAGTCTCTTTTTAGGTCATTGGGACTAAGATATTGTATGCCTTTTGAAAATATAATTTTGTTGCCTAACTAGACAAGAAACAACTAGTTTTAGATTTCATTCCTTTGATCGGTTAGTTTTAATTTCCTCTATTATACATCTGTTAGTATTTATGTGTTTTTGTCATCTTAATTGGAGTTCTAAAATGCCCCGTGTGACAACCCGAAATTTCTATCTTGTACATTCATTAAATTCAATCAAAGTCAGACTCGTTTCTGCTATCTTTTAGCATTGTTTAGGGTCTATTTGAGTTTAAGGGTGAGTTAGCTTAACTTCTAGTGTTGCATTCGGGCCAAACACTCCTTTAAGAGGAGTGTACTACCGTACACATGAGTGTACGGCCGTACACTCAATATGGCGGTGAACTCATGCCCATATATGAGTATTGCCTTCATTTCTATTCATTTCTTACACTTCCAAGTCAAGAAAAGCCAATTCTCTATCAATTATCATCAAAAACACCAAGAACACCTACTTGATCTTGAGCCGTGAACTCCTTAGAAGTCTTCAAAAGTGTGAGTATCTCTTCTATCTACTAGTTAAGCTTGCGAAACACTTGTTTTTAGCCTTGGATCGTCATCTAAATGCATAAACATGAAGGGTGTACGGCCGTACACACTTCATATGGCCGTAAACCCTTGTTTAGTTCATGAATTGGCCTTAAACTCACCTCATGTTCCCACATAGGATCATAAACACTTAATGGATGCTAGATAGGGCCGTAAAACACCCGTTTTCAATGCTTCTTCCATGAGTGTACGACCGTACACTCCATGACCGTACACCCAAGGGCCTTACACCACCTTGGCCGTACACCATACACCGTACACCACCTTGGCCGTACACATCATGTCCGTACACTCCCTTAAGTGGCCGTAAACCCCTTTGATGCAATCACATGTGATTGTAACACTTCAATTCAAGTGTTTCCTAGTCCCTAAAGTGGTTTCCTATCATAATTAGTTGTTATATACACTAATTATATCCATATATGTGGCATTATATGCTTAATAGGATCCGTTTGTGCTCGAGACTTCACTTGACACTTAGCATCCTATATCGATCATTCACTCGAATCACTCACTACAGGTGAGTTCATACCCCCATATTTTCATAGTTTTTACTGTTTTAAGGGGGGGGGGGGAATACAAGTCTAACACAAAGATTTTATGTTATAAACAAATGGTTTCAAATATCTTATCAAAATGGATATCAGTTATCATCAAATCAAATAAGTTTTCAATGATTATATCAAAATGATATCAAGTCATCAAAATGTATTTCAAATTATTAAACTTCTTTTAAATGTTTTATTTAACTTATATTTCTCCCAGAAATCATACTTGTATATATATATATATATATATATATATATATATATATATATATATATATATATATATATATATATTTATATAAATAAGATTTAAAAGGCTTAGGACTGATAACCCACTTTGGTTCCTTTTCCTTGTTTGGATGTGAGATTACAAGTATCAGTTATTTGTTCGAGTGTCATTTAAATTTTACTTATATATATTTGTATATGTATTCGAGTATAAAAGTTAGTTCATTAAGTTTCAAATACCCTTTGTGTGACACCAGTCAAATTTAGGTCAAAAATAAATTAATCAATAATCGTAATTGGGATGAACAAAGTGGTATACATTGTAACAAGGTTTCCAAAAATATAAAGAACACTGAAATCCGAGTTATAACGAAGAAGTTATGACCAATCGAAAATCCGCGACAAAACCGACAAAACACTGTTCAGTGTAAAAAGTGAATTTTCGATAAAAGGTTTATGTTAAATCGAGAACGTTCATAAAAAGAACGTAAAAATCTGACTTCGTATGAGGAAGTTATTATTTTTCTAAGTTTCGGGTTAGCAGTAGACAACTAAAAATTCGAAATATAAATCGATCGATATTTAGCCGACACAACTTAAACGAGAATCGAAGGTCTCGTCAAAAATAGAAGAACGGTAAAAAGACAGACAAAAACGGACGTCGGATGAAGAAGTTATGAATTTTTAACGGATTTCCTATCCCGGTCTGTTCAAAATAATAATATTAAAAATAAATTCAAAATTAGCCGACGAAGTCTAAACGAAAGTCGTAGAGTATAATTTAACTATGCGTCCATATAAAGAACGTCAAAAACGGAGCTCATATGCGAAAGTTATGATTTTCGCAAGTTTTTGGCACAAAAATCAAGAAAAATGGGAAACCGGGTAATTTCGCATGCATGACCTTCGGACACGTCATCCTTGCATGCGAGCCTCCATGTGTCACCTCCTGATAGGACTGAAGTTCGCCGTGTCGCCTTCTGATTCGACCAAGTGTGCGGTCCACTAAGCATCAGACACCTTCGCATGAGACACCCCAGAGACACCCCAGAGACACCCCTCGGACACCCCCCTCGCACCGTGCCCTCTTCCCATTGGACCGAAGTCCGGTCTAGTCCGAAGCCTCCACCTATCTGAGCCACGCCCCGTGTACACTTCGCAGGTCCGACGCGTGGCTGCTGACTCCTCGCCCTCGCCAGCTGTCCGATGACTCACCTACCTCGGCCGAACCCCCGCACCCCTATATAAAGGGTGCGAGACTTCTCGGATTTGAGATGTTTTTCACCCCAAATTTCACCATCTTTCACATTTTCACCCCCTAAACTTTCTCACGACCCCCCAAGGCCCCGATATCGTGTCTAATACCCGAAGCAAGCCCCGGAGCCCCAGAATTCTCGAGAAGTTATCCAGTCAAAACTCTGCCCGATTTGAGCCGGTTTCTCGTCAAACAAACTCCTTTCCGGGAAACGAAACGCTGCCCGAATCACCGCTTATCAAAGTGAGTTCATACCCCTATAATTTACCTTTTTAATGCATTTTAAATGCTTTTTAGGGGGATTATTAAATTGTATTAATAACTGTCTGTGATAATAATCACACAAAGAGTTTCCTTATGTTTTTAAGGATTACCAAATACTTCCAAAATGACTTAAAGCCACGTTAAATCTTTAAAGTCATGTAAAATCCGTTAAATTCTTTGAAAAATGTTTTATAAACTATTTCAAATTATAAATGCCAAAATCATGTTTATATATGTATAAATATATAAATAAGATTTGAAGGGCTTAGGACTGATGAATTATCTTATTTCCTTTTCCTTGTTTGGATGTGGAATTAAGGTTGTGTTATTTGTCCGAAGGTCGTTTCCTTCTTAGTTATATATATATATATATATATATATATATATATATATATATATATATATTATACATATATGAGTATAAAAAGTTACTCCTTTCGGTATCATTACCTTTGTATCATGCTCAGCAAAGGTTTTCATCCATGAGAAATCATGCTAATCAGATAGAACATATAAATTACAATAAGTATAATTTATGATTCAGAACTAAATACACAAGTATGATTCACGATTGTATACTTTCCAAGGAAATTACCAAAAATTCATTTACCTATACCAAGATATGTATAATACTTTTAATATAAGGATAATATATTAAAGAAGTAAAAATATATCATACCGGGTTTGCATTAACAAAGGTACTATACAAAGTACCAGGGTTAGCAATCACGGGGTAATAATACATCATACCGGGTTTGAATTAACAAAGGTACGATACAGAGTACCAGGGTTAGCAATACGGGGTGGTAATACATCATACCGGGTTTGCATTAACAAAGGTACTATACAGAGTACCAGGGTTAGCAATCACGGGGTAATAATACATCATACCGGGTTTGCATTTACAAAGGTACGATACAGAGTACCAGGGTTAGCAATCACGGGGTAATAATACATCGTAAATCTCGTTGAAACAATAAATTTGTGAGACCCTTCTCGGTGTACTTATCTAAGTACGACTTTAAGTCCTGACCTATTAACCAGAATCTCTTGTAGGGAGAGCGTGAATTTGTGTATAGATCTATATGGGACTGACAATCCCGCACCTCTAATGTTCGCTACAGTTTGGCCGGCAGGCCTAGGGTGTCAAATATCATACCATTCCGACGCCTGAAGAACGTCGCCGCAGACATATCAGTCATATTAGTATGGTTAATAGAACTCACATGGATAAAACAAGGAGTGAATTACTAAGTAATATACTTCTCTTAAAACAGTAAGAAAAGATAATTACATCCCGACCAAATATACCTTCTGTAGTTTTTACTTACAATAAAAACTATGTATCATGAAATCAAGTATGGTAAATATACTTGTACTTCTGGTTTTGAACATTTAAAACCACAAGGCAGTATTATGGATAATATAATATTTTCCTGGATTAATACTAAAGTTTTTACTATAGAACATATATAACTAAGAACACTTTTACAAAGGAAACAATTTATGGAATTAAACCACTTTTACAAATGAAACGGTTTATGGGATTAAACCACTTTTACAAAGGAAACGGTTTATGGGATTAAACCACTTTTACAAATGAAACGGTTTATGGGATTAAACCACTTATACGAATAAAACGGTTTATGGGATTAAACTACTTTTACAATTGGAACTTAGTCAACTAGTAATACATAAAGGAACTTTAGTGGTTAATTCTATAATTCCTTAGTTATTACATCAGAGTTATACATAAGTAATATCTGATTGATAGTGAAATGTGTGACTTCTGCCTTACTTCATGTTCCTTGTTTGGTTGTGGGCTTAGGGCAGATACACCCATTTAACTGTCCATTCGATATTGGGTTATTTATAATCAATATAAACTAAGTAATTATAGAGGGAAACTATTGAGGTTATCAGTTAATCACCTCAAGAAATATAGGATTTTCTGGAGGAACCAGTGAACTTATCCAAAGAACTTAGGGTATACTTAACAGAACTAAAATACTTATGAACTCACCAGCTTAAATGCTGATATACTCTTTCCAAATAACTTGTATTCTCAGGAATCCAGTAGACAGGTACACTCCCGAAGCTTTTGAGAAGACTACCTAGTACCGTACCGTGACTCTTGTCTTCTACTGTACCTACTTTGGTGTTTGAATATCTAATGTTTAAACACTTATGTAAAAATTATACTTATTTAATGTAATGGTTGTTTGTACTTTGATTACTATATTACATGTGTTGTGATACTTACCTGATGTCCTCCGCCCCCGAACGTTTCCGCCGTTCTGGTTTGGGGGTGTGACAGATTGGTATCAGAGCAGTGTTTATAGTGAACTCAGTATATCAATCATAAAAGATATACAACTATGAACCCATTGGGATAAAAACACTCTGACCAAGAGTTATACTTTAAAAATATAACAATATTTTGTAAAAGTATAAGTACATGTAGAGTATATATACTAGAATGAGTATCACAAGAAGAACAAAACAAAAGTATATGGATGTTGGACATTAAAGTTAAACCCAGACAGTGACGTAATCATATCCGGGATCAATATAGCCTGATCAACTATATTCATTTGAGATATGACCAACATGTGTTTGGGGAGTGATTGTAGTGTTGCAACAGGTCTGAAACTTACCTAAGTACCAAAAGAATTCTAGAACCAAACATAAAGATTAAAATACTATGGGAGTATTTTAGGATGCTATAACAAGAAAACTGAAAACTTGTCAAGTTCTTATATCTAGGAGTCCAAGAATCAAACTCATAACTAAAATAACATGGAGGTATTTTACATACCATTGGGGAAATATTAAAAAGATATTTTCTGATAATTCTATAATTACTAAGTGGATACGTTAAGGTTATATGTAGCCGAGATTCTATAGACTTAGAATATGTGATTTTCACTCCACTTCCTTTTCCTTGTTTGGATGTGGTTTTAGAGTAGGATTACTTATTCAAAGGTCTATTTGATATGGATTATATATAATCGGTACACACCATGTGATTATAGAAGGACCAGAAAGAATCACCTTCGTAATAATTTAAATTTTCTCATAGATTCTTTAGACATTCCCATTCTCGTATAAACCCATTAGATAGACGTAGTTACTCCAGCAATCAATAAAAGAGTCAAGGAGGATCCAACAGAACTTCATTAGGAGAATTCCAAGAAAGAAACATATGAGAAGTAAATAAACTATAGAAATCATTTAGTGCCCTTACCCTATTAAGGACACCAATGAGAGATTCGCATGAACTTCCGAGATTCAAAATCTTCATTACGAAGTAATGGGGATCAGTATCAGAATCGGAAGTAAGACAGCTTGGGAATTCAATATACCTATAGAGGAGAAGGACACCCTATAGATACCAGGAGGAAACAAATCATTACCACCCAGAATAGAACAGAGAACAAAAGAAAACCACGTGTGATTCATGTGAAGTGTTTGAGCACCTTTTCATCTAAGTAATAACTAGTGAATCGATTCAACCTAGTGAGTTAGTGATTTCATTACTCACATTAGGTTTTAAGTTTATCCTCTTTTCTTGTCACGACTAATAACAATAAATCAGATCACGAAATCTTAATTGATAGTGATTACTTCTCAAATTCATAAGTCTATTTTATGTAGACACTGTTATGAATTATTTTTGAATATTTTCGAAAATTAGGAAACGATATCCACCAAACGAAGGTAACTTAGTTCGGATGATACTCGGTTCATAACCATTCTAGAAACTTATTTCTGTTCCTTACCAGGACTACATCATAGGGATGCAGATCGAATCATTAAGAACAATATAACAAAATGAAAGATTTATACATAGATACAATTGGTTAGAATACATCTAGAGACACGATAGTCGCTCACGAGCTCATTTTCTTATTATGAAACAGAATCATGCCACCGAAGGAATGTAACCAACCCACCAGCAAAACACCAATCCTTCAAATAGATGCGGCTACGTTTCAAGCTGCGGTCACAGCAGCTGTAGTAGCTGTCATGGCACACCTTAATGCTAACAATGCAAATGTTAGTAGTAATGCTACCGGTAACCCCGATCGTGGTGATGGCCAAGTACAGCAACGGGCACCTACTTGTAAGGACACGTTGAACCTTAAGCCTAATATCCTGAAACGAAAGTTTGAGAACAAGAAAGGGAGTTGTTCAACTCAAGAACCTAACAGACGGGAACGAACTGGGTCAGTCAATACCTCCATCAGCCCTGTTATTCTAGCACCGACCAAGCCGTATTTAGGAAACCTCCCACACTACAGCAAGTGCAACTACCATCATCATGGAGTTTGCTGAGAGTTGCATTGCAATAGATGCAACTTGAAGGGGCATACCGCCCGCATCTGTAGAACTCCGGTTGAGTTCATCACTTCAACTACCGATGTTGGAACCATTCCCATATGTCACCTTTGTGGTGAAATAGGACATTACAAGAGGGAATGTCCAACAGAGAAGAACGACGGGGGAGCAGGAGGAGTTTGACCCCAATATATGGGAAAGCATCAAAGAACCCTGCTATATTTTGGTACGCTTCCAAACCCCGATAAATATCTATAATTATGATTACTCTCCCATTCAAATTAAATCACAACAATTATATAAAATTTGAAACCCTAACAAGTAAGCTATGATGACTAAGTGTATACATAAGGGTCATTTATAATT
Organism: Lactuca virosa; assembly: GCF_052849685.1. Taxonomy (NCBI): domain Eukaryota; kingdom Viridiplantae; phylum Streptophyta; class Magnoliopsida; order Asterales; family Asteraceae; genus Lactuca; species Lactuca virosa. The sequence continues at coordinate 183,575,879 of NC_136427.1, read as the reverse complement.
AAGATTTGTAGACTTAGAGTGAGTAATCCCGCCTCATTTCCTGTTCCTTGTTTGGTTGTGGATTTAGGGCAGGGTTGCTCAGTCAAAGGTCTTACCAATCTTAATTATACTTGACTTGTATACACCAAGCGATTATAGAGAGACCTAGTAAGGATCGTTTCATGAAAGTTCATAATTTCAAATTATCAGAACCCTCGTATTGGTAGGAACCGCGAATTTCGAATCAAAAAGGGGTTCGTAGTGATAATAACAGAATAAAACCAGAAGCGCTGAAAACTTAAGTACTTAGGATATCATCCTAGTAATCATTCCTCCCAGAACGACTTAATATTTATTTCGTCGAGAAAATTTCGACATCCTTATTCGACATGGTTTGGCCTGGACCTTACCATGTGAAAAGTCTTATGCTGTGTAAGAGAACTTTTTCCTTAATCAGCCATAAGATGAAATTCTTCCAATCCATAACGCAAAACCTTTAGGTTGTCTCTCATTTCAAAACTTCAGAAGTACCCGTGCGAAGGGTACCATGCCATTCTAGCCTACTCAGTAGACAGGAAACTTCAAACGAAAAGCACCGAAGTAGTCTTAGAAGTCAGTAACTAGCGAAGTACCCCAATAGATCTCATAGGAAAATCATTGTACCACAGGTCAAGTTCAAGAATAGAGATTAAGAACTCATTAAGTTAATCTATCGCTGCTAAGTGTATACACAAGAGTGGTATATAATTTAGACTTAACAAGATTAAGGATGTGTAATTCCGCCCTATCTCCTGTTCCTTGTTTGGTTGTGGACCTGTGGAAGAGTCACCCATCCGATCGTTTTGTAAAATCTAAATTATATACGACTTGTATACACGAGGTGATGGTGGATAAGCCAAGTATGAGTCTGATCATGAACTTCAGAGCAAAATCCTTCATCATGTATTCTACCAGGAGGAATTCAACATGAGACCACGACAGTGGGTCGAGCTACTAAATGACTATGAATTCGAAATTTGTTATCATCTCCACAAAGCCAATATAGTAGCTGACACCCTAAGTCGGAAAGAATACCCAGGTCGTAGAGCCAATCATTGACTATGATAACCCATTCAAATCTACCCACACAAAGTAAGGAGGCTCAACAAGAAGCCTTGAAACCTGAAAATGTGGCAAGTAGAGAAGATGACTAGAACGTGTGAGTGCACGGTATTCCAATATATGTTATCTTCACAGAGATAATAGAATCATCTCCTAGTTTAAGCAGTCACTCAAAAAGCTCTAGGAATTAGAGTAGTCATGAGCCTATGTGATCGACTATGGTAAAGAATGGGATACCCATTTACCAATTAGTCGAGTCCTTTATCACGCTAGCATTCAAGTTGCTCCATTCGAAACCTTCTGTGGTCACAAGTGCAGATCTTATCTGCACTGGACTAAATTAGGTAATATGCAACTAGCTAGAGATCCAATTTCCACACAAGCACCTTCGCTGATCTGGAATTCATCCGAGAAACTACCAAAAACAAAATACGAATCATGAAGCGACATAAAGCTTCCAGAGTTATTTAGAGAAGCTACGGCTTCGATAAAAGAAAACCCATGGAATTCCAGGATTGATGACCTTGTCATATGAAGGTCTCACCCTGGAAGGACAAGATACGCTTGAGAAAGCGTGGAATACAAAATTCAAGGTACATAGGACCATTTGAGATTCTTACCAGAATCGGTCTTGTACTTATAAACTTAAACTACCACAAAAACTTAATAACATTCATCCCACCTTTCACATATCTAATCTAAAGAGGTGTCTGTCCGATGAAACACTTGTTATTTCACTCAATGAAATCAAGTTAAATAAAAGTCTACACTTTATAGAAGAACCAGTGAAAATCATGGATAGGGAAATCAAAAGAACCAAGCAAAGTCTTATCCCGTTAGTGAAGGTTTGCTGGATTATAAACCAGGGACCTGAATTCACTTGGGAAAGGAAAGATTAGACCTAGTCCATGAGTATCACTTTAGACTTAATTTCAGGACGAAATTCCCTCTAACGGGGGGGATAATGTGACACTAGTCAAATTTAGGTCAAAAATAAATTGATCAATAATCGTAATTGGGATGAACAAAGTGGTAGAGATTGTAACAAGGTTTCCAAAAATATAAAGAACACTGAAATCCGAGTCATAACAAAGAAGTTATGACCAATCGGAAATCCGCGACAAAACCGGCAAAACACTGTTCAGTGTAAAAAGTGAATTTTCGATAAAAGGCTTTTTAGCCTTAACAATCTAAATGAAAGTTGTAGAATGTGTTAAACCGAGAACTTTAATAAAAAGAACGTAAAAATCTGACTTCGTATGAGGAAGTTATGATTTTTCTAAGTTTCGGTTTAGCAGTAGACAGCTAAAAATTCGAAATATAAATCGATCGATATTTAGCTGACACAACTTAAACGAGAATCGAAGGTCTCGTCAAAAATAGCACAACGGTAAAAATACAGACAAAAACGGACGTCAGATGAAGAAGTTATGAATTTTTAACGGATTTCCTGTCCCAATATGTTAAAAATAATAATATTAAAAATAAAGTCAAAATTAGCCGACGAACTCTAAACGAAAGTTGTAGAGTATGATTTTACCTACGTGTGCATATAAAGAACGTCAAAAATGGAGCTCATATGCGAAAGTTATGATTTTCGTAAGTTTTTGCCACAAAAAACAAGAAAAATGGAAAACCGGGTAATTTCACATGCATGACCTTCGGACACGTCATCCTTGCATGCGAGCCTCCACGTGTCACCTCCGGATAGGACCGAAGTTCTCTGTGTCACCTTCTGATTCGACCAAGTCCGCGGTCCACTAAGCATCAGACACCTTCGCATGAGACACCCCAGAGACACCCCTCGGACACCCCCCTCGCACCGTCCCCTCTTCCCATTGGACCGAAGTCCGGTCCAGTCCGAAGCCTCCACCTGTCCGAGCCTCACCCCGTGTACACTTCGCAGGTCTGACGCATGGCTGCTGACTCCTCGCCCTGGCCAGCTGTCCGATGACTCACCTACCTCGGCCGAACCCTCGCACCCCTATATAAAGGGTGCGAGACTTCTCGGATTTGAGAGGTTTTTCACCCCAAATTTCACCATCTTTCACATTTTCACCCCTTAAACTTTATCACGACCCCCCAAGGCCCCGATATCGTGTCTAAAACCCAAAGCAAGCCCCAGAGCCCCGTAATTCTCGAGAAGTTAACCTCTCTCCAGTCTAAACTCTGCCCGATTTGAGCCGGTTTCTTGTCAAACAAACTCCTTTCCGGGAAACGAAACGCTGCCTGAATCACTGCTTATCAAAGTAAGTTCATACCCCTATAATTTACCTTTTTAATGGTTTTTAAATGCTTTTTAGGGGGGAATACAAGTTTAACACAATATTAAATTGTGTTAATAGCTGTATGTGATAATAATCACATAAAGAGTTTCCTTATGTTTTTAAGGATTACCAAATAATTCCAAAATGACTTAAAGCCATGTTAAATCTTTAAAGTCATGTAAACTCCGTTAAATTCTTTGAAAAATGTTTTATAAACTATTTCAAATTATAAATGCCAAAATCATGTTTATATATGTATAAATATATAAATAAGATTTGAAGGGCTTAGGACTGATGAATTATCTAATTTCTTTTTCCTTGTTTGGATGTGGAATTAAGGTTGTGTTATTTGTCCGAAGGTCGTTTCCTTCTTAGTTATATATATATTATACATATATGAGTATAAAAGGTTACTCCTTTCGGTATCATTACCTTTGTATCATGCTCAGAAAAGGTGTTCATCCATGAGAAATCATGCTAATCAGATAGAACATATAAATTACAATAGGTATAATTTATCATTCAGAACTAAATACACAAGTATGATTCACGATTGTATACTTTCGAAGGAAATTACCAAAAATTCATTTACCTGTACCAAGATATGTATAATACTTTTAATATAAGGATAATATATTAAAGAAGTAAAAATATATCATACCGGGTTTGCATTAACAAAGGTACTATACAAAGTACCAGGGTTAGCAATCACGGGGTAATAATACATCATACCGGGTTTGCATTAACAAAGGTATGATACAGAGTACCAGGGTTAGCAAACATGGGGTAATAATACATCATACCGAGTTTGCATTAACAAAGGTACTATACAGAGTACCAGGGTTAGCAATCACAGGGTAATAATACATCATACCGGATTTGCATTTACAAAGGTACGATACAGAGTACCAGGGTTAGCAATGACGGGGTAATAATACATCGTAAATATCGTTGAAACAATAAATTTGTTAGACACTTCTCGGTGTACTTATCTAAGTACGGCTTTAAGTCCTGACCTATTAACCAGAATCTCTTGTAGAGAGAGCGTGAATTTGTGTATAGATCTATATGGGATTGACAATCCCGCACCTCTAATGTTCGCTACAGTTTGGCCGGTAGGCCTAGGGTGTCAAATATCATACCATTCCGATGCCAGAAGAACGTCGCCGCAGGCATATCAGTCATATTAGTATGGTTAATAGAACTCACATGGATAAAACAACGAGTGAATTACTAAGTAATATACTTCTCTTAAAACAGTAAGAAAAGATAATTACATCCTGACCAAATATACCTTCCGTAGTTTTTACTTATAGTAAAAACTATGTATCATGAAAGCAAGTATGGTAAATATACTTGTACTTCTGGTTTTGAACATTTAAAACCACAAGGCAGTATTATGGATAATATAATATTTTCCAGGATTAATACTAAGGTTTTTACTATAGAACAGATATAACTAAGAACACTTTTACAAAGGAAACGGTTTATGGAATTAAACCACTTTTACATATGAAACGGTTTATGGGATTAAACCACTTTACAAAGGAAACGATTTATGGGATTAAACCACTTTTACAAATGAAACGGTTTATGGGATTAAACCACTTATACGAATAAAACGGTTTATAGGATTAAACTACTTTTACAATTGGAACTTAGTCAACTAGTAATACATAAAGGAACTTTAGTGGTTAATTCTATAATTCCTTAGTTATTACATCAGAGTTATACATAAGTAATATCTGATTGATAGTGAAATGTGTGACTTCTGCCTTACTTCATGTTCCTTGTTTGGTTGTGGGCTTAGGGCAGATACACCCATTTAACTGTCCATTCGATATTGGGTTATTTATAATCAATATAAACTAAGTAATTACAGAGGGAAACTATTGAGGTTATCAGTTAATCACCTCAGGAAATATAGGATTTTCTGGAGGAACCAGTGAACTTATCCAAAGAACTTAGGGTACATTTAACAGAACTAAAATACTTATGAACTCACCAGCTTAAATGCTGATATACTCTTTCCAAATAACTTGCATTCTCAGGAATCCAGTAGACAGGTACACTCCCGAAGCTTTTGAGAAGACTACCTAGTACCGTACCGCGACTCTTGTCTTCTACTGCACCTACTTTGGTGTTTGAATATGTAATGTTTAAACACTTATGTAAAAATTATACTTATTTAATGCAATGGTTGTTTGTACTTTGATTACTATATTGCATGTGTTGTGATACTTACCTGAAGTCCTCCGCCCCGAACGTTTCCGCCGTTCTGGTTTGGGGGTGTGACACTTTGTAACATGATGAACAAGATGTTGCATTCGTGAATACTCGGTAGCAATTTAGAAAGTACATATAAATTATAATAGGTATAATTTATGATTCACTGAACATTAATTCACGATTCAAGTATACTAAAGTACATTGTTTTACAAGAATAAAGGTTTGATTCAAAACTAATAAAGGGTATCCATCTTTCAGATACATGTTAAGAATACTAATTCAAGACATACTGTCAATCATTTATTTCAAAATGATCGAGTTTTCATAACTATTATACATGTAACGTTTACATGCTTTTTATGCGTCAATTGATACAGGCTGTTTAATTCATTTAAACAATATAGTTAAAGTCCTGACATTATAACCAGATCTCCAGCAGGGGATCGAAACAATGTGTGTATAGATCTATATTGGGATTGAAAACCCCGCACTCGGACTGCTAGCTACAGTCAGACATACATGCCTATGAGTGACAGTTGTTATCAACAGCTTTCAATGCATTCATAGCGTTGGGTCAGGCCATCTCGGCAGTACGGTTATAATAACTCATATAAAAGATATTAACAATACGTTAGTGTATGATTAACTAAACATAAGTACATTTTCAAAGTACTAGTTTATAAAATACAATTTACAGTAATACATTACAGTTTACAATAACAGTTGATGAAATTAGGAACACTCTCGGATACAAGTTTACAAAAGGATTACAAATACAGAACATTGGTTTACAAATAGAACAGTTTTGTGTAACTAAAACTACTTTTCATATACAGCAGAAAATATAGGATTTTCTGGAACAGTTTACATATTCAAGAAGCAGAAAACATTCTTTCAAACATAAATACTTATGCACTCACTCAACTTTATGTTGATACTCTCTTTTCAAATTATTTATATTCTTAAGGAACCAATAGACAGGTACTCCCCGAGCTTTTGATAAGATGGAGCTATTTATGTCATGTCTTCTTATTTTGTATAACTATTTGGTTTCATTATACAATGATGAAACACATGTAAACACTTATACTTTTTAAATATAGTGGTTGTTTGTTCTCTGATTACTATAATTCATGTGTTGTGATACTACAAATGAAGTCCTCCACCCCCGGACATTTCCGTCGTCTGGTTTAGGGGTGTGACACCCCCTAATATTTGACATCTTTTAGTATTTATGTGTTTTTGTTTCTTTTGTTATATCATTAAAAAAATAGAACATAAATGTAAAATTGTCATTTTCAAGAATCAACAAAACCAGTCAGACGCATAATTAAACAACATGGTTTCAGTCAGACATAGATTCAGTCGGACTTCAGATCCAATCAGACTCTGACTCAGTTAGATCTTACTCGGTAATGGTCATCTAAAACATATACACACATTAAAGGTATAACTTAATTAACCAAACCCAAGGTTTTCATCCAACACTAGTAACACTCACTACTAGAAAATACCATTTAATGACACGCATTGCGTGTCGTAAAAGGTACAGATGACATGCAAATGCATGTCAAGGAAGCCCCTGTCATAAAGGAAGACGACACACATTTGTGCGTCGTAACATTACGACGCGCATTTATGACACACAATGTGTATCATTAAAACCCCTGTCATAAAGAGAGACGACATACATTTTTGCGTGTCATAGTTTTAAACATTATATATATATATATATATATATATATATATATATATATATATATATATATATATATATATATATATATATATATAGTAGATTTACTTATTTTCAAATTAAATAGTATATTTAAAGTCTCATAATAAAAAATAAAATAGTTATATAACAAAACCATCCATTTCATAAGATAAATGTACTAATATTCAAAATGGATCAAGTTCAATTGTTATTTTATTAACATAAGTCAAACAAGAAAAAAAACTTCCTAATCCAAATAACAGCAAACACAAAAACAAAAACAAATTTGGACATCTGGATCTTTGGTACTTATGCACAATGTAACAACACCTTTTTTTTATTAACTTCCATAGTGCTCATTCAGCTTCTTCCACTGTTGTCACACCCCCAAACCGATACAACGGAAACGTTCGGGGGCGGAGGACATCATGTACAATATCATCACAAATGTATAATAGTAATCAAAGCAACAACAACCATTGTATTGATGATATATTGTTTACATTGTATTAGAAACATAGCTTGAATGACTCCAAATGTATATAGTAAAAACTAAGACTAGAAGCTATTAGACTCCGTCTCTTGAAAACTAGTGCGTGTACCTGCCTACTGGTTTCCTGAGAATACAAGTAATTTTGAAAGAGTATCAACATTTAAGTTGGTGAGTTCATAAGCATTTTGTTTTAGAAAATGAGTTCCTTGTTCATTGAAAATGTTCGTATGTTCCTCAAGAAAATCCTATATTTTCTTAGTAAATTGGAATGTAGCCTTAGTCCCTTCATACCAAAATGTATAATTGTTATCGTATTCTTAAGTAGTAATATTACGTAGATTTTTAATCTATATAAAATCCATTTGGATGTATGATTTCTGAAATGAAAGTTGTTCTGTACTTGAAACAGTGCAATGTAGTTTTAGGATGATGCAACCCTGATGTATGCATGCTCCCAGGTAAAAGTTACTCCAGATATGTAAGTTTTTGTGTTATGTAATAGCGTACTCCTAGAAAGGCTTATAGTTTCCTTCTATAACCCCCCAGTGTATATAAGTTATATAAAAATCAAAATCGAATAAACCGTCGAATATAATGGGTTTGTCGTAAGCCCACTACCAAACAAGGAACATGATCTAAGACGGACCCAACCATTTTCAAGTCGACCGCGTCTAAATTTTATATAACTCTGCCATATACACGTAGCAATTATGGACGAAATCTAATAATTCTAGACGGAATGTAGTCTTAACTACCCTAAGACCGATATGTGTGAATGTTTGTTCGTGAAAATAGTATATCGTAGTAGTACATAAATAAAACTTCTTTCTTTATAAATGTAGTGTATTTTTAAAAAAATCCAATATTTTCCTTATAATCTGAGTTGTATTCTTGAGACCCAAGACCGAAATGTACAAGTATTTTCCATACTTATGATAGAAAGTGCAGTTTTAAATAAATAAAACCCTTATGAATGTAAGAATCCGCATAAACTATATGTGTCGTTGTTTCCCTATGTGAGTTATTCTAACCGTGCGATTGACATAATAATGCCTGTTACGACGTTCTTCGGGCGTCAGAATGTTTTGACATATGTCACTCTAGACTTGCTGGTCTAGCTGTTGTAGGCAACTTAGGTGCGGGATTGTCAGTCCTAATATAGATCTATACATAAGTGTCACACTCTCCCTAAAAGAGATTATGGTTATAATACTGTTAACGAGTACTCTAAAGAGTACAATGAAGTAGAGTCTCACAATTTTGATTCAACGTATCTGTCGTTATTATAACCGTGCAGTTGACATAATAATGCCTGTTACGATGTTCTTCAGGCGTCGGAATCTTTTGACATTTGTCACCCTAGACTTTCCGGTCTAGCTGTTGTAAGTAGCTTAGGTGCGGGATTGTCAGTCCTAATATAGATCTATACACAGGTATCACACTATCCCTACAAGAGATTATGATTATAACACAGGACTTTAACCAGCACTCTAAAGAGTACAATGAAGTAGAGTCTCACAAATTTGATTCAATGAGTTTACGTGTAGTGTGAATTAAAATCCCTTTTATAGTGTAAGTGAAACCTTCCTTAGTATGTTCGTAGTGTTAATGTACCATAAACTATACCTATTATAGTTTCTCATACGTGTACCTTCATTAGTATGTTCGTAGTGTTACCATAATTACACCTATTATAGTTTATCAGATGTGTACCTTCCTTAGTATGTTCTTAGTGTTAATTTACTATAATTACACCTATTATAGTTTATCATATGTGTACCTTCCTTAGTATCTTCGTAGTATTAATGTACTATAAACTATACCTATTATGGTTTATCATATGTGTTTGTAATGATGAAAGACCCTTATATGAATGTCTATTTTTGTTTCATGGAAGTAAACTAACATGAAATACAATCAACATTGTAGCTATTTATGGCTATTCACTTTGCTCAACATGTTACAAAGTGTCAATGAACTTCTAAACTCTTTTACTAGTTTTAACTTTCCTGTCATGTTTTTAGAAAAATCATCGAAAAATTATTGTAAGTCGAAAACTAAATCCGTAAACTCTGGGAGTTTAGAAAATGTGTCTAGTTTGTTCATGATTTTTATTATGATTTTTAGTGGTCTCTAACCAGTGTAAAATTGTCCAACTTCATAGACTGGTCCGGAATCATATTTGAAATGATAGGCAGTTTTGTAAAAATCGCCATAAATTGTAGAAAAATCGTATGAATGTGTACAAGTAGTAATTAGAAAGGTATAAACCTGAACTAAAAGATTATTGAATAGTTTTTAAAAATATTAAGTTTAAGATGGTCAAAACAGTTCGTCAATAGACCATAACTTTTCTGTTGAAAGCTTTTGATTAAGTTTAAAATATGTTTTGGGTGTTGTAACTTGTATCCCCCCCCCTACAACTTGAAGAAAACATGAAAATGTAGGGTATGAAATCACCATTTGTGATTTCTTGTGGAGGGAGGTTGGAGATGAGGAGTTTCAAGTCAAGAACACTTGAAGGATGCTTGAAGATTTGAAGATCCTAAGAACAAATATTTCGATATTTGTGTGAATGATCCATGATTTGTATGATGAAGTGTAGAATATTTAGGAGCTAAATGAAGAAACTTACCAAGAATAGAGGAAAAACTGAAGAATACTCCTTGTCCAGAAGATCGTAATCTGAGAGAGAGAGAGAGAGAGAGAGAGAGAGAGAGAGAGAGAAGTGTGTTTTTGGTGAAGGTAAATGAGACTTTGAGTGTAAAGAATAAATATCTCTTGGGTGGATTTGGTTATGGAAAATATGATGGAGTGTGGGGAGGAGTTGAAAGGACAAGGATCTGACTAGGGAGTGTGTGAATAGTGATGTAAAGTGGGTCATTACTTTATGAATAAAATAATATCAGTCTTAGACGTTATTCTATGAAAATGTGATCTAACTCTTCAAGTTTGGCATAAAATAGGTGTTTAGAGGGTTTAAGTCAAGAAAAATGCGAGTTTGAGGAAGTTTTCGGCGTTAAAAAACTCCTAAAATTGCAAAAAGGTCTGGAATGGACAAAATTCCGGAATGGGTCTGAAGTTGTGAGGGATTCCGGAGGTCAAGAAACCATTTCTGGAGTCAAAAGATGAGTTCCGAGGCTACGCTTCAACTTCCGGAGTCATTCAGCACAACCCGGAGTCAGGAGGTGCGAAGCGGCGATGTCCGGAGCAGGCTGGTCTTCCGAGATGGGAAGGAGTCCGGATCATCAGGAGCTTCCAGAGCGAAACCTTTGTTGGGTTATGAGCATAACATCATTCCTATGGTGTTCATGAAACCCTAATTGCTTTGATCTAGGTTTTCTACTATGAACATAACAACATTGAATACCAAAGCAATGATCCTAAGAACTAGCATACAACAATCAAATTGACATATAAACTAGGGTTTAGATCTTACTTTTCTTGTTATGTAGTAATAACAAGTTCTCCTTGAATATCCTTGACCTTTGACATCTTAGTGCCTCAAATGTTGCACCTCTAATGGAGTCAGAAACACCACTAGCAACAAGATGACTTAGGAGAGGGAGGACGAGGCACAAAATTCGTCCAGGGATCTCTTGGGAAGCATAGGGTCGAATTATGGGAGCCTTAGGGTTGCTTTTATAGGTGAGCTGCCAGGGTTTCAGTCAAAACCTTAATTGGATTTCTTAGCCACCAAGTAGCCCTTTAGATCCTTCCAGAATCAAGGCCTAGAGGATTTCTAGGTGGGCTTCCACCTTGAATTCGTCCACCTTATTCCTAAGGGATCTACAACCCAAAATCCAATTATCTTATAATTGGAATTCCAGTCCCCTAAGTTTAATTAATCTCTTTTGACCACAAATTCTAAATTAATTCTTGATCAATATTAATTAAACAATATGATTTCTCTTTTAATATATTATTCTTATAATATATTAATAAATCATAATTAATCCTCTTTCTCCTTAATTCATCCTATCAGTTGCTATGGTGAAGGCAACCAAAAAGGACCATGCTTATAATTAGGTCAAGTACATACCAAAATAGTTATGGGCTTAGACACCTAATCCAACAGTCTCCCACATGGATAAGTACAATAACTATTTTGCCAGTACGACTTCAGAACCTGATAAGCAATCGTAGCTTTTAAAACCCGCTGTCAACTCTGATCTTATCAGTAACGCGTCCTTTAGATAAGGGATCATATATTCCTCCATTCTAGATATCGTATGAACCGAGACATGGATTTTAATCATACTCTCTATTCATGTGTTGTTTCCCAATTTCCGATTTATGACAACTGACAACAAACTACAATTGAACACATCAACTTAGTCCAAGCTTGGCCAAGCACTTTAGGGTGTCATCACTAAATCATCGAGGGGCCCACAGATATCGATTTTATCCCACTTTGGGTAAAAGGAATGGATAAACTTCGACTCAAATGCTCGCTTGTATCTACTCATCAAATCAAACACAACAATATGTTTATAACACCAAGTTACTGGTGCGTTTACATATTATCAATGTGCAACCGACTTGTAAATTACAACTCACATGTATCGGTTTCAAGAATATAAGATATTATCGTCTCACTAATCACTCGTGATAAAATCCATGAAGTGATTCAAGTGAGCGTGGGTTTAATCCAATATTCAAATCTTATTTCAGGAGTACTCATGAACACTGCAGCTGACTTTTTCTATGTCTAAATGCTTTAGACAATCTACAGTCGGATTCATGACAGTCTAGCTTCAATACCTACTTCTAAAGTATTTATCGAATGTGGATAGTTTGAATAATCTTATTATTCGGGAAGTCAAAACATGCAAATTGAAACACAAGAATAATCGAATCCAATATGGCCTCAAACTTGTGAGTATAAATAAAACACCTTTTATTTAGTCACCATATTGATTACACATTATTCATTGTATAATGTTTCTGATGGGTTTTGTATACTACAACATCCTGTGGTGCACATACAACCCTAAATACCTTGGATCTATGTTTTCACTAATTATACATGCAATGATGTTTCGAAGGTATTAAGCCTATAATTAGCATGCAATTGACATATACCATACAAGATACTAGTTAGGGTAACATACCTTTTGTGTAGCTTGAAGTCTTGATGTATTTGGACTTAAGAGCTTAGCCCCAATAGTGTGGAAACCTCAAATGAAGTCACAACACATCATGAACAAAGGTAGACATTTGAGAGAGAATCTTCATACACCAAAAACCATCCACATGAACTCCAAGATCATGCATAAGTTACGTTTTTGGCTATGTACTCACTTATTTATATGTAGGATTCCAAGGGTCATGTGTATAACCCAAATCCATACCCCATGGGTTTTATGATCCATGGTTCATGTGGCCCAACTCTTTATGTATCCATACATAAACTTGGTCCAACATGGATCATAAGCCCAACACATATAAATATAACTAATTACGATAATTAGTCCCCATAGATTTAATTAGTCTCTTTTGATCACTAAATTAATTCCAAATTAATTCTTGATCAATACTAATTAAAACATATGATTTCATATTAATATATTAGAACTTATAATATATTAATAGATCATATATATAACCTTCTCTCAAAAGTCCATCCTAACAAATTGTTCTGATGATATGCAACCCAAATGGACCATGCTACTCTCGGGTTGAGTACATACAAATAATAGTTATGGGCTTAGACATCTAATCCAACAGTCTCCCACTTGGATAAGTCTAAAACTATTATTGCAAGTATGACTCCAAAACCTGACTAGAAATCGTAGCTCTTAAAAGCCGCTGTCGAACTCTGATCTAGTCAATGACGTGTCCATTAGATAAGGGATCATATATTCCTCCATTCTAGATATCATATGGACTGAGACATGGATTATAATCATTCTCTCTGTCCATCTGTTGTTTCCCGATTTCTGATTTCTGACGACCGACTAATTGAACAAATCAAATCAGTCCAGGCCTGGCCGAGCACTTACGTTTGTCATCACTAAATCATCGAGTAGCCTACAGATATTGCTTTTATCCCTCCAAGGGTAAAAGGAATGGATAAACTTCGAATCATATGCTTGCACTAACTACTTCTTGAATCATACACAAAGGCACATTTTATAACATCAAGCTACTGATGCGTTTTCGTACAATCAATGTACAGCCAACTCATAGTCAACAACTCATATCTCTAGGTTTGAAGAATATAAGATATTATCGTCTCATGATCACTCGTGATAAAATCAATGAAGTGATTCATATGAGCGTGGGTTTAATCGAATACTCGAATCTTATTCCAGGAGCACTCATAAATACTGCAGCTATGTCCAGGCCACCTAGACAAACTACAGACTCGTTCATGACAGTCTTGCCTCAATACCTACTTCCAAAGTATGATCGACTGTGGACAATTTGAATAACCTAGTTATTCGGGAAGTCAAAACATGCAAAGTGAAACAGAAGAATAATACTAATCCTATATGGCCCCAAAACTTTGGAGATTAAATAAAACACCTTTTATTTAATCACCATATTGATTACTCATTATTCATTATATAATGTTTCGAATTATCAACTTAATACTTAAACTAAAACAATAGTTATGCCATGCTCCCAGCATCCATAGTATGTTTGTCTATAGTCTTTACTTTGTGAAATAGATCAATTGAAAAACATTTCAAAGATACTCATTTCACAATTCCAAATCCTTATGATAAATGTAAGAATACAAGATTCTTTGCCATTTACTAAAATCGGTTAGATTCTAAACTTATATGCAATGATCCTCTTGTAATGAGTATGCACAAAGACTTGGCAACAAACATTACAAAGTATTCCGAAGTCTCACATTCAAAGTACATTCCTTTTAACATCCTTCTTGCATTAAGTTTCCTAATCTTACACAGATTTAAAGAATAACTTCCACCTACGGAAACATTTCCATATTCCTATTTTGACTAACATTTCTGAACAAGAGTTGCCTCTTTTCAGAATATGTCAATATGGCCCTTCTAAAATTAACACTGTACTTCCAACTGTCCCTGAGTAACCAATCTTTGGTAAGCCTTAGATTATTCTCGACAATTGCTTAATCATTTTAGTCATATCCAGTTCTATTCCTTTTTCCCTCTTAATGCCCTAGGCATTTGGAAAAATTAGAACGAATGAATATTACAGCACATGTAATTGATCCTATATCCGAAGCATATGGGACCCGATTCATGATTTCTCACATAAAGACATGATACTAGACCAGTCTTTTGCTATAACATTTCTATTTCTATTTGCCATCTTCTCATAATTCAAATTATGAAAAGGGATGTCGTAATCATAATCGAATTTTAGAATGCAAATAATGTAATTATGACTAAATTTGATTAAAAACTCATAATCTAAGCTTTTAGAATTGGAATTATGTATAATTTCCTCTCCCTTAATTATAGCAAAACAACTTTTCAACCCCTGCAACTTCACGAATTAAAACCTTTTGTTTTCTATAATTAACATTGCGAACTTGCAATACTAAAAATAATAATCATGCTCCCACTAACATGATAATTATTATTAGCATAACACTTATGCTCCCACTAGCTTTGACATTTATCCAGAAATTAGCTAAACTTCTAGAAATCAATACTTTATTGACTTTCTTACCAAAGTTCAGGTTTCTGATACGAGATGCTTTGATTAAACTTTATCTAAGCTTCCCAAAATCATACACCTTTTCTTAGATACTTCACATGTGTGTCTAAACATTTTTCGAACTATGAAAAGGGATGCCGTAATCATAGTCTCAAATGTTTAGACCTTTGCCATTGCTCACAAGTCCATGTTAGTGTGCCGGTTAACCACACACGCTCCACTAACGACTTTGAGAATGAAAACATCACAATTTCTATCTATTTAAAATCTACTTAGTGAAAGTGTTTCCTCACGATCATTTTCATGAATCGGAGAGAAACCTTGTGGCACTTATATTTTTATGGTGTATTTGTTCCTATCCATGTGGATCTCTCAAAATCATAATCACAAGACAAGGTTAGTGACAAATCCAAACTCATATGGACTGAACTTATTCAATCTTAGTTTTCTTGCCACCCGACAACTCAAGGGCCTACCATTGCTTCTAGGTTGTTATGCAAACAATTGAGAACTCATAGAACTCATATGCATAGTCAACTTTGACTGGAATGGGCACAAAAACAAGAATATGCCAACACGATAGGCTATAAACCTCAAGTCATGTTCTAGTGATAAACAATAGGTTTTATTCTTGATTAGTTCTTGAAAAAATTTCAATATCTTTGAAAACCCCCACTGACCTCTTGACATATATGTTTCTCATGTCAAGAACCATTCCTTGTCAAAAAAAATATTCAAGAGTTAGTGCTGATTCTTATCAAGAAAAACACTTCACAAAATTGGTCTTAGTTGGTCTTTGTCTTATCCAGGACATCACAACTTACCAATTTCAAATGTACAAGCGTAGAAATCATTTTACTCTACATTTGACAAGTGTAATAAACCTTTCTTAAGATTATGTCACTCGACTTACAATCTTGGAGTATGACTCTAAGACTTGTTTTGGAACGAAGTATGACTCATCTTCTTGATTTAACCATTTCAACAATTCACGATTCCTCTTTTTAGCCAAACAAATGCACTAAGATGTCCTTAGAAGATCAATTATGATATGGTTTTTCATAATCATCAAGATGACCATAAAACATGATACTGAAGTACTCTCCTGTCTTTTCAGATTGGAGAAACGTTTATCTTTCTACTTAATTTGATTCTTCACATTCGTCCTGCCATACATTGAACCTTTTCCAATGTTTCAGAATTACACTTAAACTTGTAAGCATAACAAAATTTACTAAACTTTAGTAAATCATGGCAAATAGTCTTATCGTTCTTTGTGGTGGACCTGATCAGCGCACAACCAAGTGCACCCGATCCTATAGTCCTTCACTTGAATCACATGTACATGTGAACAAGGAATTAGTCTTAATTTCTCAAAGATGAAAATTCTCATTCATCATACAATACAAGTTGCATGATTCCAAGCTTCTATCCAACTGAAACTTGGGTGATGAGAACCTTTCCTTATTTGGTAATTATGACACTACCACAAACGAAAGAATTAAACCATTTTCCAATATTGCTATAAATGAAAACATGTAAACAACAATTTTCACAAATGTCATTGTAAGGATACTTAAAATAAACAAAATCAATTTTTTTTCTTTTATTTTAAAATTGCGGAAAAAACTTATCCTTACAATCCAAATACATATGAAAACTATGTTGTTACTTATTCCTAAGCAATCTATCATAACTTTTAAGCAGCAGCTCAAAATTCTGATCTTCGAATCATGCGATCGAAATCCATCTTCGCCATCAGAATCACCTTACTCTTCCTTTAAGTTCCCTTTCATTTCTTCGATTCTACAAAGCATCAAAATGCGACCTAGTCACATCATGTAATAAGAATCTCTAAATAGGAACTTAATAGAGTTAGATGGTGGACTTTACCTGAAGTAGAGTCATACACTCTGACTTTACCATCCTTGTGAACTTTCAGGTAAATAAGGCAGCTTCACAACCAATTCCCCTTCTTTTGGCAATAGAAACATATGGACTCTTTAGTAATGGTACACAGGACTATCTCAGACTTAGCCTTTCTCTTTACCATTTGGTCAACTGGGTTGACTATGGTCGATCCCTTTCCATTGGGGAGAGAAGACTTTTCTGGACTTCCAATGTTACCATTGTCAATGTCTATGTAAGTTTGGGAAGTAGATCTTCCAATCAAATTTTCCTTACCAGTGCTCCAAAACATTTCTGATTCAGCAGCAACAAGCAAATATGTAAGATCCTTAAGGGTCATGTCGTGGTCTGTCACATAGTAGTCCTTAATGAACTCACTATATGAGTCGGAAAGTGATTGAAGAACCATGTCAACAGTCAACTTCCTTGAGACTTTGAAACCCAACTCTCCCAACTTGTCAATATGAGACTTCATCTCCAAGATGTGAGTACATATAGACACTGCTTGCCAATAGAGATTGAGTGACCTTAAACTTTTCAAGAACTTGTGTGTTAGGGAGAATAATTGGAGGAGGTGGAGGAAGTGAAGTATGATTAATGCACAACAAAGGGATTAATCTTTCACATTAATTGCCATTTGAGATATCATCTTCATTAGGATAGCTTTATCCAAAAGGATAAGGAAGACCATAGTTGTCATAACTAGACATCTATGAGGGAGAAATTCAAGTTTAGTTGATTTAAGTCCTTAATATAACACCCAATATGAAATATTAAGGCTAGGACCCAACACAATATTTTACAATTTGGAAGAGGGATGCCGTAATCCAAACTGCAAAATACTTGACGGTAGGTAAATGACGATTTACCAAATTCCACCATGAAAATCGAAAAAGAGTTTTAGGTTTTAAGTGAATTGAAACTCCTATATCCTTTGAGATTCATTGAAACAATTCAATGGCATGTTTAAATCTAGATTGTGCCCTTCATGTTTGTAACTGGGATGCCAATGATCACAAACAAGGAGTGAATAACCATGCAAATTAGCTTGGTACACCCAATGTTACAACCACCTAATCAAGGTGCCGGTTAACCACACATGCTCCATTGATCTATGATTAACATCAAGCTACCCTTTTCTATACATTGTCAGTCCCAGATTAGTGTGACGGTTAACCACACACGCTCCACTAACGACTTAAAAAAGTACAAAGTGCAATTTTATGGGTTGGCACCAAATTCACATTTTCCTAAGTACCTAAGATTGGGAATTTATAAGAGTTTAGTTACTTAGTATTTATCATTATACTTTTAATGAAGGGAGAATTAATGTCTTGTCCACCCCGTTCGGCTAACGACTTTCCACCAGTCAAGGAAGCGGTGGGTGAGAGTGGACACCCATTAAACTGCCATTTTATAGGCAGTAACCTTATACCCCCTTATAGACCGGCTTCGTGAATGAGGCCTACTAACAGTAAGACTGACTTACTCTTATACATATATATAAATATTAAACCTATAATATTATAATAGTATAAGGGTTGAATTTTAAACTTTTAAAATTCTAAGGGTTTAATTTGGAATTAAAGTATTCATGGGGGGGGGGGGGGAGGAACTTTACAAATTCCAAAACTTGAGGGCAAGTTTTGAACAATTCAAAAACTATTGGTTTCCATAACTTATGAGTTTAAAGTAGTTTAATGAAAAAACTCTTCAAGTTCCATAACTTGAGGACAAGTTATGGAAGACTTTAAAAACATTTTAAAAAATGAGACTCTTCATTTTCATAACTTCTGGAAATTTTATGAGTTTTAAAATTCATAAATGAGACTTTTCATATAACTTGAGGACAAGTTACAAAAACACATATTATGAACAACTTTAAGATCAATTTGGATCGAAAACAATTATCACATAATTTTTCTATTAATCTAAACTAACTCATAAGAACAAGATATTTCATATCATCAATCTTCAAGAAATTAGCATAAACATATAAACTAATGCAAAACTTGAAATTATGACAATTATCTAATAATTGGAAAAGAATCAACATTACCATAACAAAAAAATCAAATTTTATGAACAAAAATTTTTTGTGGTAATGATTCTAATCCAAAACAGGCCAAAAAACTCGAATATATACTGTCAGGGGCTCCAAGTCGTCGAGTGCAAGAACCGACTCTACGAGTTGGATGAGTTTACACATGGACTCGTCGAGTCCCTCTATGGACTCGTCAAGTCCCCTGTCCAGACAGCAAAAAAAATTGATTTTTTCAGCTTATTTCAGCAAGTACCATCAAATATAATTCGAAAACAACCCATGGCTCTGATACCACTGATGGGTTTTGTATACTACAACATCCTGTGGTGCACATACAACCCTAAATACCTTGGATCTATGTTTTCACTAATTATACATGCAATGACGTTTCGAAGGTATTAAGCCTATAATTAGCATGCAATTGACATATACCATACAAGATACTAGTTAGGGTAACATACCTTTTGTGTAGCTAGAAGTCTTGATGTATATGGCCTTAAGAGCTTAGCCTTAATAGTGTGGAATCCTCAAATGAAGTCACAACACATCATGGAAATGGTAGACATTTGAGAGAGAATCTTCATACACCAAAAACCATCCACATGAACTCCAAGATCATGCATAAGTCACGTTTTTGGCTATGTACTCACCTATTTGTATGTAGGATTCCAAGGGTCATGGGTATAACCCAAATCCATACCCCATGGGTTTTATGATCCGTGGTTCATGTGGCCCAACTCTTTATGTATCCATACATAAACTTGGTCCAACATGGATCATAAGCCCAACACATATAAATATAACTAATTACCATAATTAGTCCCTATAGATTTAATTAGTCTCTTTTGATCACTAAATTAATTCCAAATTAATTCTTGATCAATACTAATTAAAACATATGATTTCATATTAATATATTAGAACTTATAATATATTAATAGATTATATATATAACCTTCTCTCAAAAGTCCATCCTAACAAATTGTCCTGATGATATGCAACCTAAATGGACCATGCTACTCTCGGGTCGAGTACATACCAATAATAGTTATGGGCTTAGACATCTAATCCAACAGTTTCGAGTAATCAACCTAATACTTGAATTATAACAATAGTTGTCCTATGCTCCAAGCATGCACACTATGTTTACCTATGGTCCATGCTTTGTGAAATAGATCACATTTCCAACGATACTCATTTCACAACTCCTAATCCTTATCATAAGTGTAAGAGTACCAAATTCTTGCCACTATTAGAATATGTTAGATTCTAGCATTTTATGCAACGATCCTTTCGTAATGTCACAACACCAAAGGCACCAAGACTTTGCCAATGATATTACAAAGTGCTCTGTTGGAGATTATTACAAGGCATTTCCATAGATATGAAGTCTCACATTATAAGTACATTCCTTTAAACATCCTTCTTGCATAAAAGTTTCTAATCTAGACATAGATTCTTAACGTCCAACTCCCAATATGGAAACATTTCCATATTTCCATATGACAACTCATTCTAAATAGAGTCCTATCTATTCACAATAATGTCAATATGGTCCATTCATTACTATACTTCCAACTGCCCACAAGTGACCAATCCTTGGCGAACCTTAGATTGAACCTTAGATTGTCCTTAACAGTTGTTTAATTATTTTAGTCATATCCGTTTCTGGTCCTTTTCCCTCTTAATGCCCTAGGCATTTGGAAAATTTAAAACGGTCGAATATTACATCATATGCAATCAATCCTATACCAGAAGCGTATGGGATGCGATACATAATGTCGTACATAGAGTCATGATACTTTACCAGTCTCTTGCTATAATATTGACATATATAGAATTCTTTTAAGTTGAACCTTTTCAACATAACATCCATATATGTCCTTTGACTAAATTTCTTTAAAATTTCTTGATCTAAGCTTTTAGATTTGAAATGAAGTATAATATTCTCTCCCTTAATCATAGCAAAACAATCTTTCAACCCCTGCAACTTTGCAAAGTGAAATCGTTGTTTTCTATAATTAATATTACAAACTTGCAACATAATGATCATGCTCCCACTAACATGATAATTATTACTTTACTAGCATAACACTTATGCTCCCACTAGCTTTGACACGTATTCAGAAATAGTTGGACTTCTAGAAATCAATGCGTATTCACTTTCTTAACCAAAGTTCATATTTCCGATTCGAGATACTTTGATAAGATTTTATCTAAGCTTCTCAAACTCATACACCTTTCCTTAGATAATTTACATGTGTGTCTAAATAATTCTAGAACTTATAGCAATAAGTCTCGAATGTTCAAACTAATTTCCAAATTTCACAATTCGAACTATGAAGAGGGATTCCGTAATCATAATCGAACTTGAGAATGAAATTTACACAATCTCTATCTCTTAAAATCTCTCTTAGTGAAAGCGTTTCCTCACAATCATTTTCATGAAATGGATAGAAACCTTATGACACTTAGATTTTATGGTGTATGTGTTCCTATCAATGTGAATTTGTCATAACCATAATCATAAGACAATGTTTGTGACAAATCCAAACTCATATGGACTGAACCTTATTAATTTATTAATTTCTTGCCTCATGGCAGCACGAGTGCCCACCATTGCTTCCAAGTTGTTCAACAGCTCACACATACAGATCAATGAAATTTCTTGATCAAGGTGTTCTACCTCATACACAATCAAATGAGAACTCATAGGACTCATATGCATAGTCAACTTAACTGGAATGACACAAAAAAAAAAGAATATGTCAATATGATAGGTTATAAGCCTTTAGTCGCGTGCTAGTGATTATCAATAGGTTTACTCTTGATTATCTCTTGAAATCTTTTTCAATATCTTTAAGACTCCCACTGACCTCTTGACATATAAGATTCTCTTGTCAAGAATCATTTCTTGACAAACAAATATTCAAGAGTTAGTCGGATTCTTATAAAGACTTAACACTTTACACAATTGGTCTTAGTTGGTCTTTGTCTTATCCAAGACATCACAACTTACCAATTTCAAATGCACAAGAGTAAGAACCTTTTCTACTCTACATTTGACGAGTGTTATAAACCTTCTTAAGATGTGTCACTTACCTAAGACATATCACTCAATACACAATCTTGGAGTACAACTTTAAGACTTGATTTTGGAAGGAAGTATGATTCATCCTTTTGATTTAACCATTTCAACAATTTCCGATTCCTCTGCTTAGAGGATCAATTACGATATGGTTTCATAATCACTAGGATGAACATAAAACACGATACAAAAGTACTCTCCCTTATTTTCAGAATGGAGAAACTTTTATCTTTCTGCCTTATTGATTCTTCTTATTCGTTCTGCTATTCATTAAAAACTTTTCAATGATTCGGAATCACACTTAATCTTTTAAGTATAACCACATTTACAAATCTTTTAGCAAATCATGATGAATATTTTATCGTTCTTTGTGGTGGACTCGACCTAGTGCACAACAATGCGTACTAGATCCTTTAGTCCTTTAGTCGACTCATATACTTATGTGAACAATGGAATTAGTCTTAATTTCTCAAATACGAAGGTTCTCATTCATCATACAATACCAGTTGCATGACTCCAAGTTTCTATTCAATTGAAACTTGGGCGACGAGAATCTTTCCTTATTTGGTAAATTTCTGATACTACCACAAATAACATAACTAAGAAACACATCCATTTCATATTGCTTATAATAGAAACACACAAGCATCGATTTTCACAAATGATATTGCAAGGATATATAAATAAGACAAAACTCAAAATTTATTTTATTTATAAAGAAAGTGCGGAAAACTTGTCCTTACAACGCAAATTCATATGAAAACTATGCTATTACATATTCCTAAGCAATCCATCATAACTCTAAGTAGCAGCTCAAAAATCCGATCATCAAATCATGCGATCGAAATCCATTTCTTCGCGATCAGACTCATCTCAGTTATTCCTTTAAGCTTCCTTTCTTTTCTTCGATCCTACAAAACATTAAAAATGTAATCATATCACATCATGTATTAAGAATCTACAAATATGAACTTAATAGAGTTAGATGTTGGATTTTACCTGAAGCAGAGTCATACATCTTGACTCTCCCATCTCTTAGATTTCTCAGATAGTTAGGGCAGCTTCGTAACCAATGCCCCTTCTCTTGGCAATAGAAACAAATGGAATCTTTGACATTTGCACATGGAACTATTCCAGAACTGGTTTTTCTCTTATAATAAAAACTTTTGACCATACCCAATTTCTTTCCCTTAGGAGAATAAATCATTTCTGGGATATCCATGTCATTGCCTATGTCCATGGCAGCTTGGGAAGTCGATTTTCTTGTCAATTTTGCTTTACCAGTACGCCAAATCATTTCTGATTCAGCATCAATTAACAAATAAGTCAAATCTATGAGGGTCACGTCGTGGTCCATCATATAGTACTATCTAATGAACTTACTGTATGATTCAGGAAGTGATTGAAGAACCCAGTCAACAGCCAACTTCATGGAGATGTCGACACCTAACATTCCCAATCTATCCATGTGAGACTTCATCTTCAAGACTTGTGTACACACATACTTTCCATCTTCATGTTTTCTATCCAACAGGGCTTGAGTGACTTTGAACTTTTCAAGTCTTCGAACACGTGGGTCAGGGAGAATTACTAGAGGAGGTGGAGGAAGTGAAGCATGATTTCCATTTCCACAATCCAATTGTGGAACATCATCTTCATGTGGAAAGCCTTTTCCAAAGGTTTCGGGAAGACCATAGTTAGAATTTGACATCTACAAAATGGGAGAAATTCAAGTTAGTTCATAAGAATCCTTGATATAACACCCAAATGAAATATCAAGGCTAGGATCCAACACAATATTCTACAACTCGGAAGAGGGATGCCGTAATCCGGCTGCAGAATATTTGAAGGCAGGTAAATGACAATTTACCAATTTTCACCATGAAAAACGAAAAGTAAGTTAGGTTTTAGATGAATTGAAACTCCTAGATCTTTTGAGATTCATTGAACTTTTCAATGGCATGTTTAATTCCGATTATGCCCTTCAAGTTTGTGAATGGGATGTCGAAGATCACAAACAAGGTGTGAATAACCATTCAAATATACTTGGTACCCTCGATGCCACTATCACCTAATCAATGTGTCGGTTAACCACACACGCTCCATTGATCTATGACAAACATCGAGTCACCCTTTGCCATCCTTGCCAGTCCAAATTAGTGTGTCGGTTAACCACACACGCTCCACTAACGTCTTGGCAAGGTGCAAAGTGTAATTTCATGGGTTAGCATCAAATTCACATTTTTCCTAAGTAACTAAGATTTGGGAATTTTTTAAAAAAATTTAGTTACTTGTATTACATTATACTTATAATGGAAGGTTGTGTCCTATCCTACCCGTTCGGCTAACGACCCTCCACTAGTCAAGAGTGCGGTGGGTAAGAGTGAATAGCCATTCAATCGCCATTTTATTGAAAGTTTCCTTAAACACCCCTTAAAGACCAGCTTCGTGAATGAGGCCTACTAATGGTAAGAATGACATTTACTCATACATATATAATATTAAACTTTTAATTTTTATATAGTATAAGGGTGTATTTTATACTTTTAAAATACTAGGTGGTTTAACTTAATAAGTTAAACTTTTAATTTAATTAATCTTAAACCATATAATTATGGCTTTATTAATTATCTCTTTTAATTAAACACTTAATTAACTTAATAAAACCATAAGGGTGTAATATGAACTTTTCAAAATACTAGGGTTTTAGAATTTAATATTTCAAAATTAAAACTTTTTTAATTAAATTTTAAATTCCAAAACTTGAGGACAAGTTTTGAAACCTTTCAAAACATTAGAGTTTAACTATTTAAATTTCTAAAACTAAAACTTTTAAATTCAAATTTAAACTATAAAACCTAACGGGTGTAATTTGAAACTTTTCAAACTTACTAGGTCAAATATTTATTATCTATATTTAACCAAATCCATTAATTTTAATAAGGATAAGCATTCCAAACATAAAAAAGCGATTTTAGGCAAGAAAAATGAGGTTTGGAAGTAATCCTCAACAAAATCTGGCCAGAAAATCGAAAATCCCGTCACCAGACCCCTGGACTCTTTGATCCCACTTTGGAACTCATCGACTAGGACCTAATCGTCGAGTCCATACATGGATTCAGCGAGTCAGTCAGTCATAAGGCAAAATTTTCGATTTTCTTGAACTTTGGCAATTCACTTTTGCATCTATTCACTAGAAAAACGACCTAGGCTCTGATACCACTGTTGGGTTATGAGCATAACATCATTCCTATGGTGTTCATGCAACCCTAATTTCTTTGATCTAGGTTTTCTGCTATGAACATAACAATATTGAATACCAAATCAATGATCCTAAGAACTAGCATACAACAATCAAATTGACATATAAACTAGGGTTTAGATCTTACCTTTCTTGTTATGTAGTAATAACAAGTTCTCCTTGAATATCCTTGACCTTTGAAAGCTTAGTGCCTCAAATGTTGCACCTCTAATGGAGTTTCAAACACCACTAACAATAAGATGATTTAGGAGAGGGAGGAGGAGGCACAAAATTCATCCAGGGTTCTCTTAGGAAGCATTGGGCCGAATTTTGGGAGCCTTAGGGTTCCTTTTATAGGTGAGCTGTTAGGGTTTCAGTCAAAACCCTAATTGGATTGGTTAGCCACCAAGCAGCCCTTTAGATCCTTCCAGAATCAAGGCCTGGACGATTTCTAAGTGGGCTTCCACCTTGAATTCGTCCACCTTATTCCTAAAGGATCTACAGCCCAAAATCCAATTATCTTATAATTTCAATTCTAGTCTCCTAAGTTTAATTAATCTCTTTTGACCACAAAATTAATTCTAGATCAATATTAATTAAACAATATGATTTCTCTTTTAATATATTATTCTTATAATATATTAATAAATCATAATTATTCCTCTTTCTCCTTAATTCATCCTATCAGTTGCTATGGTGAAGGCAACCCAAAAGGACCATGCTCATAATCGGGTCAAGTACATACCAAAATAGTTATGAGCATAGACACCTAATCCAACAACCTTCCAGAGTGAATATGTTTGGTCCATGCGAACTTCCGAAGTACAAGGGAAGGTTCTGAATTAGAGGGTGTCCGGAGCAAGATTGTCCGGTTTTTGAGAAGGTGTTCTGGATTAAGAGGGTTCCGGACCAAGAGGGTCCTTTTGGGTTTTCTCCTTTGGTTTTGAGCTGTTATCAACAAAGGAAGGGGTTGGGATAGTACGGATGTTTATAAAAAAGTTGAGAGATTTGGGAGAGATTTGAGATACAAAGAGATATTTGGGAATGATTTGGGAGAGAGAGAGAGAGAGATAGAGTGGGAGAGATTGAGAGAGACTTTGTTTGTGACTTTTGTTAGTGTTTGGCCCTGTAATGCGAGGTTTGTTAGCCCCATTATGCCTTGTTATGAGTGTTATTCACCCCCGAAGGGTACGTAATAGTGTTTTATTGAGTCATTACATCACTCACTCTGATTAGGGTTTAGATTTTCTGAACATTCGACACCCCCGAAGGGTATTCCTTGTTTCATATGATATTCTCGATTTCAAGAGAATTCCGATCCTCGCTTGGCATTCCAGTGGATCTTCACTATTGCGTTTACTGTTTTGATCGGTAGAGAGTGTGTGGGTTTGGGTTTAATTGTCTACGTTTGTCTAACTGGTAGGATGTCCACACGTAGTCCTGGGCAGTTTCGTCTTCAATTTCATGTTATGATTCATACCTGGTTCCTCTATCATCACCTTGGGTATACAAGTCGTATATAATTAAGATCGACAAGACCCTCGGTTGGGTGACTCTGCCTCAGGTCCACAACGAAACAAGGAACATGAGGTAAGGTGTAATCACACATCCTAAGTCTGTAGAATCTTAATTATATATTACTCTCATGTATACACTTAGTGGTGATGGGTTAACAGTATTTGTCCTTAGCCTCTGTGCTTGAACTTGACTTGATGCCCGAGTGGTATTCCCGAAAGGTCTGTTGGGAACACTTCGAGAAGGTTTCGGAAGATATAGCACTCCTCGCATGAGTACTTCTGGGTTTTGAAGCGAGATACGATTCGGGGGTTTGTGTCGGGTTTATCGTTATGAGTGACTTGGGTTTCGTTAGTCGGTCAGTTAAGGCGAAGGATCTTTTCGTAGCACCTTTGATTGATGTGCTGAGGACTACACCAATCTATGTCGAATGATGACATTGGAACTTGTTCTTGTAACTTGTGTTAAGTCTATTTGGAAGGGATGTTTGTTAGAGAGATAGTGCATTCTATGCTTATGTTTCCAGTGCTTTCAGTTTTATCCTTGTTATTAGTACTGCAAACATTTTGTACCGCATTAAATGAGTACTAGCGCTACGAGGGACCCCGATAACTGGTAATGATATTTCATTTATGATCCCTACTAGCTCCTTCCATAATCGCTTGGTGTCTACAAATCATATATAATTAAGGTTGATGAGATAGTCGACTGAGTGACTCTGCCCTAACTCCACAACAAGACAAGGAACATGAGTTAAGGCGGAATCACACACTCTAAGTCTGTAGAATCTTAATTACATATGACCTTAATGTTTACACTAAGCCATCATCGCTTAGCTGTAAGGACCCTTAGTTTTATGTTAATGTGGTGTTGTGTACGGACGAGGAAGTAATTTATGATTAAGATTTAGTTGGTAATAGTTTTCGTAAAAATTTTAAGTTTTAACATATTTTCATTTGGGAAACGTACCACTGTCCACATGTGGTTCCGAAAGAGTTTCTCCTGCGGTGATCATCAATAATCTTCCATCCTCACCGAAGTTCCTTCCTATGGGATAGTCCCTCTTGAAGTGCCCAGTTTCGCCATACCCATAACATGCCTGGTTTACTCTAATGTCGTTTGCCGGTGACCTGCAGAAGCGGGCAATATGCCCCTTCTTGTTGCAGTTTTTATAGTGCATTACTCGGCAAACTCATGTGTGATGGAAGTTGCACTTGGTACACTTTGTAAGGTTTCTAGCATATCAATTGGGGGGTGTTGGAGTGGCAGATGTTGTGGCTATAGGGACTGCCACAAGTTGTAGTCTCTTGGGAGGACCTTGAGTCGAACTGCTCCCTTTCTTGTTCCAGAATTTTCATTTCTTGTTCTTAGGTTTGTGGTCTGAGGTGTCTTTGTTAGCAGACACTAGTCGGTGCCCTTGGTTGTTATTACGGTTAGCATTGTCGGTACAGTTTCTGTGGCTGCTTGTGTTGTTAGCGTTGAGTTGTGCCATGACAGCTGTCACGACGGTTGTGACCGCAGCTTGAAAAGTAGCGGAGTCTATCTGCAGAATTGGCGTTTCGCCGGTTGGCTGGCTACTTCCTTGGGAAGGCATGATTCTGTTGCATGAGGAGAAACGAGCTCGTTAGTAACTATGGTCGTTTCTAGTCATATTCCATCTATTTATATATAAATATAAAATTTTCGTTTTGTTGAACTCTTCTCAATGTTCCTGCCAACATCCTTGAGATGTACTTATGGTAGGGAGTAGAAGTAGATATTTTACAAGTGTTTAGGTTTACTAAAATAAACTATGGGTGCCCATGGCTTTCTTCGTGGTTAGGATGGTTAGCACCATTATCCAACCCACTGGTACCACTTGCGTGGATTTGAGTCATGGCGGCTGTTACAACGGCCTGAAAGATAGTAGTGTCGTACAGTGGAGGGTTTGTTGGCGTGTTGTTGAGGGCGCGCCTTATAGGTATATGGGGAGGCACCATTCTACCGTGAGGTTTTAAAAGATGGAATGGTGGTAAGTCCATAATACTTGTTATAAGTCGAGTGTCGTTTGAACTAATTTATCTTAGTTTTGTGTGTATAATGTTCCGACTTTTATAGTGTTTTGAAAACAATTCATAACAGAGGTCTATGTACAATATACTTATGGATTTTTTTTATAGTTACCACCTTTAAATGAGATTCCGTGACCCGGTTTACTATTACTAATTGCGACGAAAGAGTCAATAAGCCTAACACATAGTGTGAGTAGTATAATCACTGACTCAGCAGTTATATTTGTTTATTAATTATTAGTGTGACGCATAAGGAGCTCGGCCTCCTCACGTGATTCGCGAATAATCTCTTCTGCTCTCTGTCCTATTTATGATTGCCCTAGTTGCAGCTATAAGGATTGGTTTTCTCCTGGCTTTCCTATGGTGTTATCGTTCCTATGATTGCTCTAAACTGGACCCAAACATCTGAGCAGGCCCTCCAATTTGTTTCTGATAGGGTAAGGTTCGTTAGTGATCTCTCTAGTGTCTTTCTCTTCATCCGATCCTTTCTCAGAATTCTCTTCGTGAACCCTCTTTTGGTTCTTCCTCGACTCCTCCGTTGGCTATGGTAGTGGGGTTGCGATGTCTAGATATGTTGTTTGTATGATAATTAGGGTTGTATAAAGAATCTATGAGATTAATAAAAGTATCTTTATTGAAATTTTTATGATGATCCTTACCGGGTCCTCCTATAATCACATAGTGTATACAAATTATATATACCAATATCAAATAGACCTTCGAATAAGTGATCCTACTCTAACACCACAACTAGACAAAGAACCGGAAGTAGAGCGAAAATCACAAATTCTAAGTCTACAAAATCTCAATTATATATAACCTTAACGTATACACTCAGTAAGTATAGACCTACCAGGAAGGGTCTTTTAATTTTTACATAAGTTAGTCAGAGTGCCTAAAATACTCCTATAGTATTTTAATTGTATGTTTGATTCTATAGCTTCTTGATATACAAAGTTGATAAGTTTTTAGACTTTTTGTTATTGTATAGTATCACAAAATACTCCTATAGTATTTTAAACTTTATGTTTGGTTCTAGTATTCCTTTGTATATAGAGTTGGTAAGTTTTAGACTTGCTGCAACACCACTATTACTCCCAAACACATGTTGGTCGTATCTCAAATAAATATAGTTGATCAGGCTATATTTATCCCATATATGATTACATAATTATCTAGGTTTGACTGTAGTGTCCAACCTCTAAATACTTATGTATTATTCTTATTGTGATATTGTTCTAGTATGTATGTGTGTATGTTCGTATACTTCTCATAAAAATACATATATTTTAAAAATATACTTTTAGTCACAGCACTTCGGCTCCTTTGTATTTATAGTTGTATATCTTCTTATGGGTTGATATACTGAGTTCACTATAAACAATGCTCTGATACCAATATGTCACACCCCCAAACCGATACGGCGGAAACGTTCGGGGGTTTACATTGTATTCGAAACATAGCTTGAATGACTCCAAATGTATATAGTAAAACTTAGGACTAGAAGCTATTATACTCCGTCTTCTTGAAAACTTGTGTGTGTACCTGCCTACTGGTTTCCTGAGAATACAAGTAATTTTGAACGAGTGTCAACATTTAAGTTGGTGAGTTCATAAGCATTTTGTTTTAGAAAATGAGTTCCTTGTTCATTGAAAATGTTCGTATGTTCCTCCATAAAATCCTATATTTTCTTAGTAAAATGGAATGTAGCCTTAGTCCCTTCAGACCAAAATGTATAATTGTTATCGTATTCTTAAGTAGTAATATTACGTAGATTTTAATCTATATAAAAGCCATTTAGATGTATAATTTCCGAAATGAAAGTTGTTTTGTACTTGAAACAATGCCATGTAGTTTTATGATGATGCAACCCTTATGTATGCATGCTCCCAGGTAAAAGTTACTCCAGATATGTAATTTTCTGTGTTATGAAATAGCGTACTCCTCGAAAGGCTTATAGCTTCCTTCTATAATCCCCTAGTGTATATAAGTTATATAAAAATCAAGATCGAATAAACCGTCGAATATAATGGGTCTGTCCTAAGCCCACAACCAAACAATGAACAGGATCTAAGACGGAATCAGCCATTTACAAGTCGATCGTGTCTAAATTTTATATAACTCTGCCGTATACACATAGCAATTATGGACGGAATCTAATAATTCTAGACGAAATGTAGTCTTAACTACCCTAAGACCGATATGTGTGAATGTTTGTTCGTGAAAATAGTATATTGTAGTAATACATAAATAAAACTTCTTTCTTTATAAATGTAGTGTATTTTCAAGAAAAATCAAATATTTTCCTTATAAACTGAGTTGCAGTCTTGAGACCCAAGACCGAAATGTACAAGTATTTTCCATACTTATGATAGAAAGTGTAGTTTTTAATAAATAAAACCCTTATGAATGTAAGAATCCCCATAAACTATATGTGTCGTTGTTTCCCTATGTGAGTTATTATAACCGTGCAATTGACATAATAATGCATGTTACGACGTTCTTCGGGCGTCAGAATGTTTTGAAATTTGTTACCCTAGACTTGCCGGTCTAGCTGTTGTAAGAAGCTTAGGTGCGGGATTGTCAGTCCTAATATAGATCTATACACAAGTATCACGCTGTCCCTACAAGAGATTATGGTTATAACACAGGAATTTAACCAGTACTCTAAAGAGTACAATGAAGTAGAGTCTGAGAAATTTGATTCAACGTATGTGTCGTTGTTTCCCTATGTGAGTTATCATAACCGTGCAATTGACATAATAATGCCTGTTACGACATTCTTCGGGCATCGGAATGTTTTGACATTTGTCACCTTAGACTTGTCGGTCTAGCTATTGTAAGCAGCTTAGGTGCGGGATTTTCAGTCCTGATATAGATCTATACACAAGTATCACGCTCTCCCTACAAGAGATTATGGTTATAACATAGGACTTTAACCGGTACTTTAAAGAGTATAATGAAGTAGAGTCTCACAAATTTGATTCAACGAGTTTACGTGTAGTGTGAATGAAAACCCCCTTTGTAGTGTAAGTGAAACCTTCCTTAGTATGTTCGTAGTGTTAATGTACCATAAACTATACCTATTATAGTTTATCATATGTGTACCTTCCTTAGTATGTTCGCAGTGTTAATGTACCATAATTACACCTATTATAGTTTATCATATGTGTACTTTCCTTAGTATGTTCGTAGTGTTAATGTACTATAATTACACCTATCATAGTTTATCATATGTGTACCTTCCTTAGTATGTTCGTAGTGTTAATGTAGTACTATAAACTATACCTATTATCGTTATCATATGTGTTTGTAATGATGAAAGACCCTTATATGAATGTCTATTTTTTTCATGGAAGTAAAATAACATGAAATACAATCAACATTGTAGCTATTTATTGCTATACACTTTGCTCAACATGTTAAAAATTGTCAATGAACTTATAAACTATTTTACTAGTTTTAACTTTCCTGTCATTTTTTTAGAAAAATCACTGTAACCCGAAAACTAAATCCGTAAACTCTGCGAGTTCAGAAAATGTGTCTAGTTTGTTCATAATTTTTATTATGATTTTTAGTGGTCTCTAACTAGTGTGAAATTGTCCAACTTCACAGACTGGTATGAAATCATTTCTGAAATGATAGGCAGTTTTGTAAAAATCAACATAAATTGTACAAAAATCTTATGAATGTGTACAAGTAGTCATTAGAAAGGTATAAACCTGAACTAAATGAATATTGAACAGTTTTGAAAAATATTAAGTTTTAGATGGTCAAAACAGTTCATGAATAGACCATAACTTTTCTGTTGAAAGCTGTTGATTAAGTTTAGAATATGTTTTGGGTGTTGTAACTTTTATTCCCCCCCCCCCCCCACAAAAAAAAACTTGAAGAAAACATGAAAATGTAGGGTATGAACTCACCTTTTGTGATTTCTTGTGGAAGGAGGTTGGAGATGAAGAGTTTCAAGTAAAAAACACTTGAAGGATGCTTGAAGATTTGAAGATCCTAAGAACAGATATGTCGATATTTGTGTGAATGATCCATGATTTGTATGATGAAGTGTAGAAGATCGTAATCTGAGAAAGAGAGAGAGAGAGAGAGAGAGAGAGAGAGAGAGAGAGAGAAGTGTGTTTTTGATGAAGGTAAATGAGACTTTGAGTGGAAAGAATAAATATCTCTTGGGTGGATTTGGTTAAGGAAAATCTGATGGAGTGATGGAAGGAGTTGAAAGGACAATGATCTGACTAGGGAGTGTGTGAATAGTGATGTAAAGTGGGTGATTACTTTATGAATAAAATAATATGAGCCTTAGACATTATTCTATGAAAATGTGATCTAACTCTTCAAGTTTGGCATAAAATAGGAGTTTAGAGGGTTTAAGTCATGAAAAATGTGAGTTTGAGGAAGTTTTCGGCGTTAAAAAACTCCTAAAATTGAAAAAAGGTCCGGAATGGTCAAAATTCCGGAATGGTTCCGAAGTTGCGAGGGGTTCCGGAGGTGAAGAAGCCATTTCCGGAGTCAAAAGATGAGTTCCGAGGCTAGGCTTCAACTTCCGGAGTCATTTAGCACAATCCAGAGTCAGGAGGTGCGAAGCAGCGAGGTCCGGAGCAGGCTGGCCTTCCGAGATGTGAAGGAGTCCGGATCATCAAGAGCTTCCGGAGTGAATCTGTCCGGTCCATGCGAAGCTCCGAAGCACAAGGGAAGGTTCTGAATCAGAGGGTGTCCGGAGCGAGATTGTCCGGTTCTTGAGAAGGTGTTCCGGATTAATAGGGTTCCGGACCAAGAGGGTCCTTTTAGGTTTTCTCCTTTGGTTTTGAGCTGTTTTCAACAAAGGAAGGGGTTGGGATAGTACGGATGTTTATAAAAAAGTTGAGAGAGATTTGAGATACAAAGAGATTTTTGGGAAAGATTTGGGAGAGAGAGAGAGAGTGTGGGAGAGATTGAGAGAGACTTTGTTTGTAACTTTTGTTAGTGTTTGGCCCCATAATGCAAGGTTTGTTAACCCTATTATGCCTTGTTATGAGTGTTATTTACCCCCGAAGGGTACGTAATAGTGTTTTATCGAGTCGTTACATCACTCACCTTGATTAGGGTTTAGATTTCCTGAACATTCGATACTTCCGACTGATACTTTGTATTAAGATAGAGAGTTGTACACTAGTAAACGCATAGTAAGTCCTATCATACAAGTACTAGTTGAGTTTAACGGTTTGACTCGTTGACTTTATTTGACTTTGACTTTACCAGAAATTGACGGTTGTCACAACTGTTTTAATCCCCTGCCATTCTTCAAATACAAACCTCTCTATGTTAAAATTCAGCAACACAAAGACAAAGGTAAAGTGATAATTACCATAGTTGTATAATCCCTCTCAAAACAAAAGTGCATGGGCAAACACTACACTCACTAGAAAAATACCAAACTAAAAATAGGATAAGGTAAATCTTCTTTTAACTTGAGGTTTATAAGGAATTTTTACAACTTTGTAATGCAAATACAAGCCACATACAAGAACTTATGGTTTATGTGGAAAGCATTCTATAAGTGATATTGAATAAGAAATGTTCGTTCATTTCAAAACTGTTAATGAGTTGAAATTGTAAATGAAAAAATATAAAATAAATTATATTTACTAAACATAAAACCTGACATACCTCCACCCAAAGAAACCCATTGTTTCAATTGAAGCATAAAATAAGGAAATCTTACAAATGTTGACTTACTAGTCCAACGCATTGACCAACTCATGGTCAATGATGGTCAAATCTTTGAACACGATAATTGCAGACAGAGCATGTGAGGCTCTTGGAGGACGATAGAGCATACAAGTATCACAATATTTAACATTAACCGTGTGACCATTGGCAAGTTACATCATAGGTCCAATTTTCTATGTTTCATACCTCTCTAGGGAATTCAATATGAAAGACAGCAAAAGAAACATGACATCAGATGCTGATATGGAAACAATATCCTGTAAATTTAGCAAATAAAATCACCAGAATTTGGTGAGCGTGTGAGGGAACCTTATTCTTGATTTTACGTCCTGTGTCCATAGAAAACTTAATGATTAAATAAATTCTTTGTACTTCTGATAAAAAAGAAACCCCAACACAGAGATGTAGACATCTACAGTTAAAAAAAGAAGAGTAAAAAAGAAATTTGTTATCAGGTAAACACCAAAGAGAAAAACAATTTCAACAAAAGTAAGAAGATGATACATACAAGTTAAACCTATCTGCAAACCAACCCACATTCCATATAAGAACTTGTTTGTTGGATAGAACAAGCCATTAGAGAAATCCTTATTACCAGTAAAAAGAGTAGAAAATAGAGTGTTTCGTCTTTCTCCACCAACTACCTTTACATACTAGAAACCCACATGAGGAGATACAAATAAATTGTGACATTCATCCCTAACTAACCTTCAAATGATATAGGATAATATATAAACCCCAAACAAGATAGATCTCTTACCAGAAGGTTATCCATATCGAATTTGAAATCTGCACCGGATTTTGATGGGAATGGATTCACATGATACATCAAAATCAAAAGGCTAAATCAAATACCTTTATTGTTACTTTTGAGAATGTCTAGGGGAGAAGTAGAAGGGCAGCGATAGAAGGAGACGATGAGGGAGGGCAGCATACAACAACGACGAGGAGAGAAGGAGGAGAGTAAGGAGTCACAAAAGCCTCAATCGATGGCGTTGTGAGTGAGAGGAGTCATTGGATCTATCTGAACAATTTTGTGAGTTGTGGTTCAAAGCCCTAGTTCTTTCATCGATTTTGTGAAGACATGATCTGAGATGGAAGGAGATGGAAACACTAAAGAGTGAGAAGAAGGCGAGTGTGGAATCGCAAAATCCTCAATTATCCGCACTTTGAGTGAGAGGATTCTTTGGAGATCTCTCAACTGTGAACACCTGATTTTATGTCATGATAATGGAAACGTGGTTGAGGAAAAATAAGCGGGCTTTTCTAAATCTTGGGATTTCATTTTCCCTCTAGCTACTAAGAACGCGCGTCTACATAAAAATTATAAAACGACACCTAATTTTAGGTCACGCAAAAATGTGTATAGTATATCCTTTAAATTTTATAAGAGATGACAATTTTTTACAACTCCCACTTTTGCGTATCATTATCTAGTGTGTGTCATAGCTTGCGTGTCATTAAATACCAGTTTTCTAGTAGTGAATTATTTTACGGTCATAAAACAACTATGATTCAAGAAAACATAATTAGATTAGTCTTCTAATCACATCAACTTAGCAATAGGTGATAAAGTAACGATCTTTAAAACATATGGATCTTTAATAAAACTTGACACAATAAAATTAAATAAGAATAAACGATCCATATAGAAAATTAATTAAAAATCTTAATAATTTATTTAATTCAAATACAAAGCAAAAGGGTTTAAAGCCTAAATCAAAATGTAAAAACATTAAGAAAAACAATCAGAATACTAATCATGGTCAGAACAAACAAACCAAATGATTCCTATCATGAAACGACTCTCGATTCCTTCAGATCTTCGCTCCATATCAGCTTAATAGGCCTCCAGCCACCATGTAGTCCCTCAAAACGGCATCTCTAAGTTGTATTGTCGCACAAGTCAAAGTGAATTATCAGATCTCATAAAAGTGGTGAAATGATGGGGTATTTATCGTTAAACTAAAAAGGTGTATTTAATATAGAATGTTTGGGTTGGATTGGAATTATGAAACTAATGGTGGCTTAAGGATTAAGAAAATAAAAATAAGGTAACTGGTGCTTGGGGAATAAGTAACTTGGAGGGAATTTTCATCTAACTTTTTCACGGCTAATTTTGGACATGCTACAAGCGGATTTAGCAAAAAGGCCCTCACACGAAAGTCGACCAAAAATTTGTCTAGTTTCCAGAACATCTTTTATGTCCTTAATCGGACTTATAAGTCATCAGATATGCCTGAACTACTAAAAAGCAACCATCAACCCAGTTATAATTTACCAAGCCTTGTTTCTGTTTTGTTACAAGATCATCAATTTAGCTCCATTTTAGTCCGTTTTCACTTCTATTTCATTAACGTGTACTTTTTACCTAGAAAATAATAATTCAAAATTTTATAAGCACCTTTTGTTCTAAATAATATCAAATAATAGCATAAAATAATAAGATAACGTTGGAGATATATGCATAAAATATGCATTATCAAATTACGTCACGGTTCCCCTCCAGCTTGGGTGGTAACACCAATATATATTCCTGGTCTCCAAATCATGCCAACACCGCTAGTGGACCTATGTAGCATGATCCTAACTTCCCTCATATGCCAAACTGGATAATCGCCTTCCAAGGTGAGACTTTCAACATTACTTGATCGCCCACCTTGAAAGTCTTCGGTTGGTTCTTTTTGTATGAATACTTCTTTTATCATTCACGAGCCACTCAAAAATGATCACGAGTTATCTTCACTTTATCCTTGGTAACCTGTACGATCTCAAAACTGACGAACTCAATTATATCTTAGTTTGACCATAAGTCAAACTAGTCAAAAAGTCAACGGTCACCACGTCGTGGAGAACTCTTGGCCAAGTCAAGACAAAACAATCGAAATACAGAGCATCACCACACCATATGCCTTCCTTGGCCATGTCATGGTCTCTGGCAGAATACCATTTTCTTCATTAAGATCTTAATCCCTTCACACCAAGGCTCATAACATCAGATCTGGTACTTAATAGCTTCATAATGGATAGAGTTTCAAACCTTGTCCATTAGGATGGTCCAAACAACCAAGATCTAAACTTTAAGTCTCAAAGGGACTAAGAATGCATGTTTATCAACTTAATCCATTAAGTCCAAGTCTCTAACCTTCAAAACTGATTCCGTATAAGGTCAAAATGGTTAAAGTTTCCAACTTTATCCATTAAGAAGCTCCAAACAAGCAAGAACTAAAACCTTAGATCATAAGATGTCCAAAGCACATTTTTTTTCATGCATGGAGTAAAGAGAGATCTTGCATGCAATCATTACTCCACCAAATGATCATATTTGAATCCAAGCATTACTCAAAAGATCAAGTGTTCACCAAACTCTATGGAAAAAAGCCTCAAATGGAACCAAAACTGAATAAAATGGACCAAAACACTAAATACACCTAGATCCAAAGATGGAAGACAATAAATATAGGAACTTTATGACTTACAAAGGTCCAGGAGGTGGATGAAAGTTGAGATCTTCAATTTCCAAGCTTTAAGGATCAATATTGCATAAAAGCCTCACTCAAAAACCACCAAAAGCACTCCAAAATGGATAACAGGAGAGGGGAGAAGCTCAAACTATGAATAGGGAGGCTAGGGTTGCTCCCAAGGAGTTCTAGATGAGATGGCGGCTAAGAGAATGCCATAAAACATGAATCCTTACCTTTAAATATGTTCTAAGCCCTAAAATTCAATAAAATGGCGATTTCCACACTGTGGTAGACAATCCTCCACTCCGTGGCGATTGGAAGACAATTCTCCACTTTGTGGCGACGGTTTTTCACCCAAATGCATTATGGATTCAAACAGTCATAAATTCTTTGTTTGAACTCCTTTTCAACGATCTTTATATGTAGATAAAGGTATTGATGAGCCCTAAAAGTCTATCTAGGTACTTTTGACTAAATGTATATCGAACTAAAATCATTAATTCTTGCAAGAATCCCAAAATATCACCTTTCCAATTTTACCCTTTATTTAATAGCATAATTTGAGGGCTTTAATCACATAACCAACATTATTAATATCCGATAGACTCTAAACTCTATTCCTTTGAAGCCCAAGACCTTTACTCGATTAAATTACGGCTGTTATCCTGAAATTAGAAAAATTTATGGAAACTATGGCCATGGTCTTGTGTCTACTTGAACTGTGTCTTATAACTCCTAATTGTAGTAGAGCATCAATGTGCCTTTTGAAGGCGTCTTCCATGGCCGGTGTCACGTGCTTGAGAGGCTTGTCTTGTATTGTGATATCAGGGTTGATGATATCAATTTTGCACAACTCTCCATTCTTTCGCCAGTGTTTCAACGGTTCTTCACCAATATAGCCTTGTTGCTTAAGCTCTTGGATGACTGGGTTGAAATCTTTTGAGAGATTTAGACTAATCTCTGGTATAGCAGGTGAAGTTACATATGCTTCCTGTAACATTTGATGAGCTTCATCGTCGTACCAGTCCCATCCTTGAACTTCTTCGACTGCAGCAACCTCTGCCTGGGGGAAAGATCAAAAGCCCATTCAAGGTTTGCAGGAAAAGGATATTTGTACCTTTCTTCTAGTTTTGTTTAAAAATCTTTGGTTATTTAAAGTAATATCGTCTGTATTATCCTAAACGGTTGTTATTGGATTTCTTATTTATGTGGGTCCTGTTTTCAAAAACTAATGTAAAAGCCAAAGTACACGCGATCAAGTACCCAGAAGGGGGAATTATGTGTGGAAACATGAACATTTTTCAAAGAATTTTAGCATCCACAAGTCCAATAAGAATAGTAACTCCCTTAGTATAAATACAGAAGTTATTATTTTCTATGACTGATCGTTTTGAACAAGATATAGCAGATTGGTATAAACATTCCCGAACTGCTAACCTTGAATATCTCAACCTTGAAGAAACTCAAAAGGTCAAGCTGCCAGCTTGTTTCCAGGTGGTCTACTGCATTTTGGACTTCATATTCAAAGCCCATGTAGCTGGTGTTTGATAATCTTCCGGTGAGATTAATGGTTACCAGGAGGTTGCTTTCTCCTCCTTGCCATGCTTCATAGCCATGAGTTTGGATTGCAACTTCAATGTGGTTATGGAAATCTTCTGTGCTTATCATCATATTTGGCACCATATAGATTAACTGCGTTCCTGCAGATAAGTCTATTTCCATTGTCCCTATGATGGCTGTACTGTTTTCCCATCTAGTATCACGGAGTACTGCTAGTGCCATAGTCCCTGCTCCTCTCCTATGGAGTGCATGTATGCGGATCATAATTAATCCCATGTGTACATGTTGCAACCCTGATTCTTGAAGTTGTTTGTAACTTTGATCATTACAGAGCCTTATATTTGTCTGTTGCCCTTCTGTTACCAGTATCCTTCACCAATATCCTTAAATGGTGTTTATGTTGCTCTTCGTTTTCTGAGAAGACCAAAATGTCGTCAATGTAAACTGCGATAAAATTTTCTGTTCCTCTAAAACATCGATCCATTTTTCGTTGGAAGATTGCTGGGGCATTTTTTAGCCCAAATGGCATAACTAGCCATTCATATAATCCTCCTGGTACCAGAAAAGCAGTCCATGGTATGGATGCTTCTTCCATTGCTACTTGATGGAATCCTGATTTTAAATCAAATTTGGAATAAATCTTGGATCTCCCGATTCTGTGTAGCAACGTGTTAATACCTGGCAGAGAGTATTGATCTTTGTACGTATTGTCATTCAATGTTCGATAATTGAAGACCATACGTTCCTTTCCTTTTATCTCTTCACCAGTTTTGGTGTCGATTGTTGTGCCTGAGTTGACTAACATGGCCATGGTCCTGTGTCTACTTGAACTGTGTCTTATAACTCCTAATTGTAGTAGAGCATCAATGTGCCTTTTGAAGGCGTCTTCCATGGCCGGTGTCACGTGCTTGAGAGGCTTGTCTTGTATTCTGATATCAGGGTTGATGATATCAATTTTGCACAACTCTCCATTCTTTCGCCAGTGTTTCAACGGTTCTTCACCAATATAGCCCTGTTGCTTGAGTTGATGGTTGAAGGTGCCAACTTCTTCCCTCAAGGTCTGATATGCTTAGATTCTCGCCTGTAATTGCTATGATTCCGCTTGTTTCCAGGTGGTCTACTGCATTTTGGACTTCATATTCAAAGCCCATGTAGCTGGTGTTTGATAATCTTCCGGTGAGATTAATGGTTACCAGGAGGTTGCTTTCTCCTCCTTGCCATGCTTCATAGCCATGAGTTTGGATTGCAACTTCAATGTGGTTATGGAAATCTTCTGTGCTTATCATCATATTTGGCACCATATAGATTAACTGCGTTCCTGCAGATAAGTCTATTTCCATTGTCCCTATGATGGCTGTACTGTTTTCCCATCTAGTATCACGGAGTACTGCTAGTGCCATAGTCCCTGCTCCTCTCCTATGGAGTGCATGTATGCAGATCATAATTAATCCCATGTGTACATGTTGCAACCCTGATTCTTGAAGTTGTCTGTAACTTTGATCATTACAGAGCCTTATATTTGTCTGTTGCCCTTCTGTTACCAGTATCCTTCTTTCTGAATAGTGTTGATACACTCTGTGACGAACTGTGGTTTTGTTGTTGGAGTACAGGACTTCTGCCGGAACGAGACTTGCCCTTCTGCTTCTTGAAAGTTCTAGTTGTCTTTCTGGGCTAACCATGGATTCTAAGGTTCTGTTGTACCTTGTTCCAAACGTCCTCTGAAGACTTCTTCTTGTGTTGTACTGAAGTCGTTGAATCTGTTGATATCCTCGTATCTGATCTTCTTGTGTTGGTGGTTGAGTCTGGGTTACAGATTCTCTGTTAAGAACGGCTGCCCTGTGGCTCATTTTCTTGAGTCTTTCTTGTATTCTTCTTTAAATATTATGTTGGGATCTTGGTAAAAGTATATAGGACCTTGTTTTCTTGAAGTGACTGTTTTTTTCCGTAATTGAAACTTTGTCTAACCGTTTGGATAAGCTGATGAGTAATGATGTCATTCCTTGATGTCATTCCTTGAGTGTAAACACGACTACAACCAACTAGAAATCATGTACTGAATAATTCAACTCGACACTCTTCAGTTGTTGGTAAGCATAAGTAATCACCTTCTCGCATTGCATCAGTACACATCCCAATCCTGAATATGATCCATCGTTATATACCACAAAGTCTTCATTGGCCTCGGGAAGGGAAAGGATAGGAGCCTTACACAGAAGTCTCTTTAGTGTGTAAAATGCATCATCCTATTTTTTAAACCAAACGAATGAATTAACCTTTCTTGTTAACTTGGTCAGCGGATCCGATAATTTAAATAAATCTTTGATAATATCCTACCGACCCCAAGACACTTCGAATGTCGGTAGGAGTCCTAGATCTAGGCCACTCCCTAACCGCCACTATCTTAGTTGCGTCTACTTCAATTCTGTCTGCTATAACAATATGCCCAAGACACTGGAACTCACTCAACCAGAAT
This sequence comes from Lactuca virosa, assembly GCF_052849685.1. Lineage (NCBI taxonomy): Eukaryota > Viridiplantae > Streptophyta > Magnoliopsida > Asterales > Asteraceae > Lactuca > Lactuca virosa. The sequence goes on along the minus strand of NC_136427.1, from coordinate 183,533,369 downwards.
TCACATTTGGAGAACTTTGCGTAATGTTTCGCCTTGCACAACGTATATAATAATTAACATAAATGCCTCCTATTATCTTCGGCACTCCGAGAATACACCAAAATGTTATCAATGAAAACTATAACTAACTTGTCCAAAAATGGATAACATACCCGATTCATCAGGTCCATAAAGACTGGATGATCATTTGTCAATTTGAATAACATCACAAAAAAAACTCAAAATGCCCATACTGTGTTCTGAAAGTGGTTTTGGGGACATCCTACTCACAGACCTGCACTTGATGATACCTAGAACACTAATCTATATTGAAGAAGTAACTAGTTCCCTGTAACTGATCGAAGAGATCATGAATCATCGGGAGCGGGTACTTATTCTTCACAGTCACTTTATTCAACTCTCGATAATCAATACACATTCACATATTTCCATCCTTTTTTTCTTCACGAGGAGGACTAGTGCTCCCCCACAGCTAGGAACTTGGTCGAATAAAACCCTGCTCCAGTAAGTCATGAAATTGTGTCTATATTTCCTTCATCTCTAAAGGGGCTAACTGATATGGTCCTTTGGCTATTAGAGTTGCGTCATGAACGAGATTAATATGGAACTCTACCTCCCATGGTGGTGGTAAACTAGGCAACTCATCTGGGAAAACATCGCTAAACTTCCTAACCACCACACATCGGAAAGATCTACCATATTCCTTGAGCTCTCAACTGCGTGAGCCGATAACACCTCACATCCCCTTTCCATACACTTGCATTCCCTCATCACAAAAATTAACAACATAGATCCTAGAGATTTCTGTCCCAAAGCAATAATATGTGCTCCCTCAACAAGCTTAATACGAACACACTTTTCAAAACGGAGAATCCCTGCCCGATTGGCAGAAAACCAATCCATTCCAATGATGACATCGTAGGAATTGATTCTGATTAGGATCAAAGTAAATGGAAATTTGTGATCATGGATTAGGATCGAGCACCCATCAAATTTCTCCCGCACCAGAATAGTATTATGTATTACTACCTCTATATTTAACTCATAACTCAATGAACTATGAGGTATCACAAATTAAGCACAAAAGACGATAACGCATAAAGGTCTACCATAACAACCGTTATTCTATGAGTATCATCAACCAGATCCCTGGTTTCCTTGTGGTTCCCCCTAGTCCCAAATATATATATTGTGCTTATAATAGTATTGTCTGCTTCTAGCATCACCACAAAGTCTCCCAACTCGTATTAGACTATAATTAGGAAACTAGGAACCGACCTATTTTTTTTGTTTCATAAAACCGATTTCTTGGATCCCAAGGCTTCCCGTGACTTAGGATTTCAACAATCATTCCCGAATCTCTAAGTCACTTGTCAATTAATAAAGATTACGACACGTAGTTAATTCTTAATTTTTTTATTTACTTTGTGTGTTTTGTCAAAATATATAGTCACTTGTTAACAATTTAATTTTCAATTGTTATATTATTTTTGTATTTGTTATGTTAGTTAATGTTGATATGAAAACTATAAATAATTAGATGTTTTACTCCTCCAAAAGATCGATGATTAATTAAGTATGTTGTTTATATTTTTGATATGCATGTTATAACTTCGAAGCAATTTTTTTATATGGCTTTTAATTTTTGTTTAGGTTGGCTTCGACCTCCTCAATATTGTTGCTCGTGTTCGGCTCCTCAGGAGAGGGCCAGACGGCCGGTGAAAGATCTAAATCAAACTTTTATTGGAATTCAATGTTTTTATGTTATCCTTGCAATATTCCAGTTGTGGTATAACTACATTTTGTGACACATTTTCTATCTTTCATTTATAGTTCGATATTGATAAATTTGAACTAGTCAAGTTTGCGACAGATATTTCAATCATTGTCATGCGTTTTCTAATTTTCTTCGACTGTTCCATAATTACAAATTTGAATTAGTCATGTTTGAAGAATACTTCTTGACTTTTTTGTATACACATGTAAATCTTAGTCCCACTCTAAGAAAATTATATAGGTTCGGGTGATATGTTTACGATAATGACGTTTTCTACTTTCAGTAGTTATTTGATAATGACAAACAAATTTGACTGTTAATCAAATGGTATTGTGCAGTGATGATATTTAACTTTTTTTATTAAACCTTTCGATAAACATATTTAAATATGATTGAATCTCCTTAGTCTTTTGGTTTTCGACTTGAAGGTGTGTTTTAATATGAAGTGTAGTACTGGGGATGCGTATGGTACCGAAATGTGTGAAAAAATAATACCAAGTACCGAACTGAACTAAATTTAATGGTACCTGTTTTCGGCACTAGAACCGAACCGACAGGCAAATCGGTGCAAAACAATTATTATGTGTTTTATATGGCAACTTTAGGAGCAAATCTGTCCAAACAATTTATACACGTCAATTTCTTTTCTCAATTGATGACAAGGTAGGCTACCATTTCATTGTTGTAATGAGAGTCAGCAACTTCAGGGACAAATGCGAGGGAAAATCCGTCCATTTCATCATATTTAGTTCCATTTCAAAAGGAAAATGTTAAAAGAAAGAAAACGAATGACAACATGAGGGAAAAAGGAAAAAGAGAATAACAAGATATAATATTTTAGATGTTGGAATGAATAGAAGGAAGATGACCCGAAATATCTATAAAGTACCTCATGAGGTGTCGATCATATTTAAAGTACTTCATCATATTTAAATTACTTCAGCACTCTCCATTCTTAAAATTTCAAACTTCAATTGTTTATGATCTAACCCCATGAAATTTATGACTTCGTAAAAATTCAATTCGTATGGCCTTGAATAAGAACTTTGACTTCTAAAGTCAAAAAAACAATATCCAACTTTAAATTGATATTCATTCCCCAAATTTTCAAATAAAAATATCATACATTCACACTATAACCTTTCCACCATTTCCTAAAGTCAAACAAACATAAATGTAAGTTACCAGTGCTTAAAAAGAAATGGTACATAGTGAAACACACGACATGAGCATGACACCCATAAAATTTGTTGGATTATGGTGTATTTTTAAACTACCGGAATCATACACACAATGAAAGCAATCATAAAACCATAATCTATTAGGATCATAGATTCAGTGATTCCTCACAACATTAAGAAGTAGAAAGTTAAGTAAAAAAAGTCATACATTTATTGTAGTCAATTCTTTGCTTGATCTAGCAAGATGACACAATTTCTACTCTTTTCTTTGGCCAAAACCGAGAGCACCTTGGAGAGGAGAGAGTGTAAAAACTTGTAAGAACACAGTTACCCAACATCACCATCTATTATATCATTTTATGACTAACAGACAGGTGGTTTCCATTTACTTACAACACAAACCTCATTACATAAACCTATTCTACCCTCAACATTGAATCACTCAGCCTATTCTTGAGATACAAGATCAAGAACAGATGAACTAACACCTCTGCTATGGTGAAAACCCTAACTACAGGAGTTCTATACGTGAGAGAGAAATAAGCATAAATTGTAAGTGAACAATCGACTGAATGAATTGACTCGTATGTCCACCCTTGACATTATATACACGGGTCATCTTCAATCCGAGGATCCGCGTATAAACCCGGGAATATTTTCACATTCCACCCTTCTACATTCTTCATATATCCTGCAACATCCTCTTTACACAAACACTTACAAATACGTTTATTTTAAATAGCAAAATGTTAGTTTGAACTTAAACATTATTCATTTTAATATCCCCCCTCAAACTAAACATTTTGGAAATAATTATTTAAAGGAAAAAGGATCAATCAATTTCAGTTTATCACTAAGACACTCATGTTGAGAAGACACAAGTGATTTAGTAAATATATCTGCAATTTGATTAGAAGAACTAATCTTAACAAGTTTAATAATTCCTTTTATAATTTTTTCTCTAATGAAATGAACATAAATTTCAAAGTGTTTAGTCTTATCATGAAAAACTGGATTCATAGCTAATTTAATTGCTGATTCATTATCACAAAATAAGTTTGCAGGTATAGAGATTTTAAAACCAATATCATATAAAAATTTCAAAATCCAAATCAACTCACACGATAAAGAACTTAAAGCCCTATATTCAGATTCTATAGAAGAGCGAGATATAGTAGATTGTTTCTTGCTCTTCCAAGAAACAGGAGAATCACCAAAAAAACCAACATAACCAGTTACAGATTTTCTAGAAAACAATCTCTTAGCCGAATCAACATCTGAATACCCTTTTAATAAAAGTTCATCAGATTTAGCCTTCAGAATACTAACACCCTTTCCATGACTAAACTTAAGATATCTTAGTAATCTTATTGCAACCTGAAAATGAGCTTTAGTAGGTTTATGCATATACTGACTTAAGACATGTACTGCATATGCATGTACTGCATATGCAATATCAGGTCTAGTGATAGTAAGATAAATAAGTTTACCAATTAACTTCTGAAAATCTGTAACACTTTCCACCAAAACATCTTCAGCATTAAACACAACATTTGACTCAAGGGGAGTCTTAACAGGTTTACAACTTAACATACCAAAATCATGTAACAGTTCCAGACAATATTTTCTTTGAGACAAACAAATACCATTTGGAATATCAACAACTTCAATACCTAAAAAGTATTTTAATTTTCCCAAATCTTTTATAAAAAATTGTGATTTTAAAAAATCCTTTACTTTTGTTATTTCATTTTCATAATTTCCAGTTACAATAATATCATCAACATATACTAACAAAATAACAATCAACTTTCCTGAAATTTTAACAAACATAGAGTAATCATTATAACTCTGTTTAAAACCAAAACTAATCAAAGAACTACTTAACTTTTCATTCCACTTTCGTGGGGCCTGTTTTAAACCATATAAAGATTTTAACAGTTTACAATCTCTGTTATCAGTTTTACTATGATAACCGGGAGGTAAAGACATATATACATCCTCTTCAAGAGAACCATACAAAAAAGCATTATTAATATCAAATTGCCACCAATTCCAATTATAATTTACAGCTAAAGTAAGAACAACACGAATTGTAACAATTTTAGCTACTGGAGCAAAATTTTCCTCATAGTCAATACCTTCTCTTTGATTATACCCTTTCGCAACTAAACGGGCTTTATATCTTTCTATTTCACCATTTGCCTTCTACTTTATTTTATAAATCCAACGACAACCTATAGGTTTTCTATTTTTAGGTAAATCTGTTATAACCCAGGTATTATTTCTATACAATGCTCCCATTTCCTGATTCATAGCTTTAACCCATTCAGGGTTAAGAGAAGCTTCATAATAAGATTGAGGTTCTACTGTTTTATCAAGATTTGAGAGAAAACACTTGTTTTCAGAAATCAACTTTGAATAGTTAAGAGTTTTTTCTATTCCATATTTATATTTTCCTTCTACAATATAATCACTAAATTTAGATGGAAGCCTAGTTTCTCTTCTAGAACGTGTGGGACCAATAGACTGAGTATCAAGAGGGTTAGAAACTAAAGAACTATTTTCCTCAGTCCTGATAGAAGAGTCAGGAGAACCAACAGAACTAGGACCAGACAAATCAAGAAGAGGCACATTGGACCCTTCAATTCTTAAACTAGTATCAATGTCACTTTCTGTAGGATCTATTCTACTAGGACTCAAAGGAGAACTAGCACCATTTAAATGATGATCCAGTCCTTGAGTTCTATTAGAAACACCATAATCAACATAATTTTCAGAATGTAAAGGATCATCATAGGAAAATGGATCAATCCCACTAGAAACATCATTAGACTTATTAAACACATGATTCTGCATTTTGAATGGAAACACAGATTCATAGAATTTTACATCCCTGGAAACAAAAATAGAATTTGAATCAAGACTTAAAACTTTGTATCCTTTCTTTTCTAAAGAATAACCCATAAACACACATTTTTCAGAACGAGCAGAAAACTTATCAGTATTATTTAAACTGGTAGAGAAACACAAGCATCCAAGCACACGAAGGTTATCAAAAGTAGGTGACTTTTTATAAACCAACTTATAAGGAGATAACCCTTTTAAAACAGATGAAGGAGTTCTATTAATAAGAAAAACTGATGTGAGAATAGCATCACCCCAGTACTTTAATGGAACTCCAGATTGAAACATCAGAGACCTGGCAACATTAAGAATATGCCTGTGTTTCCTTTCCACAACCCCATTCTGTTGTGGAGTGTAAACACAAGAGGTCTGATGAACAATTCCATGATTTTCACAAAAAGTTTTAAAACGAAAATTTGTAAATTCAGTTCCATTATCAATTCTAATAGTTTTAACAACAACTTGAAATTGATTCTTTAACATATTAAAAAAGACAACATAGTTTTGAAAAACTTCTTCTTTAGACTTAAGAAGAAAGACCCAAGTAGCTCTAGTGAAATCATCCACAATAGTCAAGAAAAATCTAAACCCTCCAACACACTCAAATCTGTATGGTCCCCACACATCTAAATGAAAAAGCTCACCAAGAGATTTTGTCACATGAAGACTATTATGAAATGCCTCCCTAGTCTGTTTGGACTTATGACAAACTTCACAAGGTGGGAGAGAAACATTACTAAAAATTAGTTTATTTCGAAGAATGTTTAAAGCTTGATCAGCAGGATGACCAAGTCTACTATGCCAAGTAAATTTAGACACACAACAAACATTCTTTGAAAAAGAGGACCTACTACCTGAAATGTATGGATCAAGGTAATAGAGTCCACCAGATTGGTTACCAGTCACCACCGTCCCCTTGGACTGTGAATCCTGAATATGAAAATTATGTTCATTAAAAACAACTTGACATTTGCTATCTTTACACAGCTTATGAACAGACAGCAAGTTAACATTGAAATCTGGGACAACAAAAACATCAAAAAGTGTAAGAGAATCAGATAGTTTCATATTCCCAATTTTATTAATTTGAGCAGATGACCCATTAGGATGATTAACCCTTAGATTTAACCTAGAAACATCAATTGAGTCTTGAAGATGTGACTCATAACTAATCATATGTTGACTAGCTCCAGAGTCAACAACCCATTTAGAACAGTTGTCATTAAGAAAAGAGTTACATGAAATACCTGCTATATTGGCATTGACAGATGTCTCATCCAACCCTTGCTTTGTTTCACCAATGAGACTGAGAAACTTTGCATATTGCTCATTAGTCAAATAACGACAATCATTACTACTATCACAAGTTCTAGATCCAGGAGATTCAGTTTGAAAAACAGAAGTTGAATTATTAGAAAAACTTTTGTTTTGATTAATAATTTCAGATCTTGGTTTGTAATCTTTTGGATACCCAATAATCTTGAAACATTTATCAATGGAATGTCCCTTAAGACCACAGTTTTTACACTGTGGTATTTGTCCCTTGGATTTAGATTTTTTCTGATCAACAAATTTAGACACAAAAGCGGAAGACGAGGTTTTGGAACCTGAAGTCAAAAAACTAGAACTATGCTTTTTATTTGACTCTTCACGAGACACTAAAGAGAAAGCAGTTTTGACAGAAGGAAGAGGATCCATAAGCAAAATATGACTCTTAACTTGATTATAAGATTCATCTAAACCACTTAAAAACTACATTAATTTCATTTATTTTGAATGATTTTTAAAACTATCAGCAGCTTCACAAGTACATTCAGTAAGATTAGTTAAACCATCAAACTCTTTCCAATAGGAATCAAGTTTACTAAAATAATCAGACAAAGAGAAGCGTCCCTGAGTAGGAGAAACAATCTTTTGATGAATATTAAAAATAACAGAACCATCTGTTTTATGATAAGTTTCAGATAACTCATTCCATAGATCATGAGCACTTTCTGAACAAGCATGATTATCATATAAATTCTCAGAAATAGATCCAAGAATCCAAGAACAAGTAATAGCATTAGCACGTTCCCACTTAGATTCTTTAACTGGATCATTTACAGGTTTAGATACAGTTCCATCAGTAAAACCTAGTTTATTACGAGCCTTTAAGGCTCTAACCATAGAACTACGCCATATCCTAAAATTTTCAGTTCCTAACAATTTGAAACTAATAATACTAGTGACAGTATTATCAGAAGGATGAACATACAATGGATCATCAAAGTTTACTGTAGGTTCAGGTTTAGAACCTGACCCACCAGCAGGATCAGCCCCAGAATCAGTCATATTTTACACAAAACAGATAAAACAAGTTGAAAACAAACAAAGAACTCCAGATAATCACCACAGATAATCAAATAAATTGAGATAATCACCACAAAAATCAAACAAATCAGACAATGGTGAAAGCCTTAGAGTCCAGATGGTCACCACTGTATGTCGGGGCCCAAGACAAGCAATCACCAAGTCAAAGAAAACCCAAGATAACAGATCGCATTTACAAAGAAACAAAGTAATGGAACAACTAAGATCACAGTGAGAAAACAAAGTACTCTAGAACAACAATAAGGAGAAGGGAACAAGAAAACCTCACAGTGAGATCAAAGAAGAACACAATCAAAGAACCGATCGGCTCTCAGATCCGTTCTCAACTAAGGTTTATCGGTGATGAAATCCGACCCTTAGTGAGTTATTTCAGACCTTATGAGATTGACCGACCGATCTAGTAGAAGAAAACGTCTTCACTCGATTTGGATCAACAGTTCGATCAACAGTTCGATCTTCTGAATCTGCAGAGCAGGAACAAAGAACACTCACAGTAACAGAGATTAAGAAAACGATGTTTGCAATAACCAAACAAAACCCTAATCTTACACGATCTGAAATTTAGATATAGTGTTCAACAAGAATACTAGACTAAGACAGATTATGAAGATCGAAGAAAGAAAACTACAACAAATCGGAAACCTAAAACAGTTACCTTGACTTAGCGACAATGAAGGATTGATACGATCTTGACTCAGCGAAGATGAAGCATCGATACTCAAACGGAGATGAAAATCGGAGCCCTAGGGCTCTGATACCATGTAAAAACTTGTAAGAACACAGTTACCCAACATCACCATCTATTATATCATTTTAGGACTAACAGACAGGTGGTTTCCATTTACTTACAACACAAACCTCACTACATAAACATATTCTACCCTCAACATTGAATCATTCAGCCTATTCTAGAGATACAAGATCAAGAACAGATGAACTAACACCTCTTCTATGGTGAAAACCCTAACTACAGGAGTTCTATACGTGAGAGAGAAATAAGCATAAATTGTAAGTGAACAATCGACTGAATGAATTGACTCGTATGTCCACCCTTGACATTATATACACGGGTCATCTTCAACCCGAGGATCCGCGTATAAACCCGGGAATATTTTCACATTCCACCCTTCTACATTCTTCATATATCCTGCAACATCCTCTTTACACAAACACTTACAAATACCTTTATTTTAAATAGCAAAATGTTAGTTTGAACTTAAACATTATTCATTTTAATAGAGAGGCTGTTGAAACTGCTTCATTAAATTATGGGGAAAGGGAAGGAAAAAACAACGGGGGGATGGTTCACATAATATGATCGGTTCTATGATAGGGTTCTATACCCTTATCCCTTGTGAGTGTTATATTTATCTCATAATTTGAATTAGAGATAATTACACTAAAAATCTTGTACTCCATGAGTTTCTAATTAACTCATCATACGATGATAAGTTAATAAAATAGCCCTTCAAAATTCTTTGTCATATTATGCTTAAATCATATCTTAGGTGTAACTAAATAACTCTGTTATTTATAGAAATATCTCTAACTTGTTGTGACAATAAACGTATTTTCAAAACAATATTTGCAGGGTTATGTATCATATTATATAATATGGTAATTGAAGAAAAATATTAGAATATTTGTAGGTATAATCCACACAACATAATTCATCCGCAACAACAATTGAAACCCCTAGTTACTAATATATGGCAAGAGTTTTAGAAATACACAATCTGGAAATGCACACCAAAACTTCAATAAGATTTGACGGAGCATATATGTATTACATTTAAAATGCCAAAGATGATGAAGACGAAGATGTTAGTTTTCTTTTTTTAGTTTTTTATGCAATTTTAATTCCTTATTTCTATTGTCGTGTATTATTATTTTTTATTTATTTACGAATATTTATTTTAATTAAATAAATAGTGGGGTGTAAATTATTTTGGGGTGGTGCAACAGTAGGTATTTCCCAGTAAATGGTTATGATGTAGCGTTAAAGTGATAGAATTTTTAGGGTGGTGGAGTGAAGGGTACACCCATAGACTTGATATCCCACTTTTTTCACTCATCGTCGTTGGCATTTTGAGTGTTATATATGTGCTAATTTGTTATAAAATATGATCAAATAAGAAGATAAATTATAAAGTAAATAAAGACATGAAAATAGAGAGAACTTTTATTCCAATAGTTGTGATGAAATCATCAAGTTTCTAATACATATGGCTCACTATTTATACTATCCAAATAAGATGAAAGATGAGTTATAATATGAATGCACATTATGATGGTGCATTATTACATTCATAAAACACATTGAAATGGTTGTTACTAATGCTAAATAATGACGGAGAGTTATGGGAGAAATGGAGAATCCAATGGTCATTCACAAACTAATATTTCATAACACTCCCCCTTGAATGACGATTGTATCATGCCTCGTTAAAACCTTAATAGGTAAAACCTCATGGGAAAAACCATTTATTAAGGAAAAATAGTACATGATTAATAGTAGATATTTGGAACAATTGTCTCGTTAAAAACCTTGCTAAGAAAACCCAGTGGGAAAAACATAGCTAAGGAAAAGAGTACAATATGTTTCCAACTCCCCCTGATAATCACATCACTTGATTTCCTTAAAGCGTCGTTTTCCAATATTTCGTACCATGTTTTCAAATTTGGATGTAGGAAGCGCTTTAGTGAACAAATCTGCCAAGTTGTTACTTGATTGAATTTTGTGGATGTTGATGCCACGCTCCTTTTGAAGATCATGAGTAAAAAAAACTTTGGTGATATATGTTTGGTTCTGTCTCCTTTGATAAACCCTTCCTTGAATTGGGCTATACAAGCCGCATTATCTTCATATAGTATGGTTGGAACGTCCATGTTAGAAGTTAGACCACAATTCTCACGAATGTGATGAGTTAAATTTCTTAACCAAGTACATTCACAGTTTGCCTCATGAATTGCTATAATCTTTGCATGGTTAGAAGAAGAAGCAACTAAAGTTTGTTTAACAGAACGCGAAGAGATTGCGGTACCTCCACAAGTGAATAAATAGCCTGTTTGGGATCGAGCTTTGTGTGGATCAGACAAATATTCGGCATCTACATAACCAATTAACTCCGCACTTGATGAATTTGAATAATATATGCCCATATCCATTGTACCTCGAAGATATCGAAGAATGTGTTTGACTCCATTCCAATGTCTTCTTGTTTGGCAAGAACTATATCTTGCTAATAAGTTTACAGTAAAAGATATATCAGGTCTCGTATTATTAGCAAGATACATTAATGCACCAATAGCACTAGGATATGGTACTTCGGGACCAAGAAGTTTTTCATGTTTTTTACAAGGCCGAATTTGGTCCTTTTTGGCATCGAAATGCCTTACTACCACCGGGGTACTCACTGGATGTGATTTATCCATATAAAACCTTTTAAGCACATTTTCTAGATAACTAGATTGATGTACAAAAACTTTATTTTTGGTATGCTCAATTTGAAGACCTAAACAAAATTTCGTTTACCAAGATCTTTCATTTCAAATTTTTCTTTCAAACAAGAAGTGGCATTTTCCAATTCTCCAGGAGTTCCAATTATGTTCAAATCATCTATGTAAACAACAATTATCACAAATTCTGATCCAGATCTTTTTATGAATACACATGGGCTTAATGGATCATTTTTATAGCCCTCTTTTAAAAGAAATGTACTTAAACAATTGAACCACATACGGCCAGATTGTTTCAATCCATACAAAGATTTATTTAATTTTACCAAATATACTTCACGAGAATTAGGAGTTTGTGCTTCTGGCACCTTAAACCCTTCTGGGATTTTCATATAAATATCATTCTCAAGTGAACCATATAAATAGGCGGTAACTACATCCATCAAACACATCTCTAGTTTTTCATGTGTTGCCAGACTTATTAGATAACAGAATGTAATTGCATCAACCACAAGAGAGTATGTTTCTTCATAATCAATTCCGAGCCTTTGGGTAAAATCTTGTGCAACAAGTCTTACTTTATATCTCACAACTTCATTCTTCTCGTTTCTTTTGCGCACAAATACCCATTTGTGTCCCACTGGTCTTACTTCGTTTCGTGTACGGACTACAGGTCCAAAAACTTTTCATTGAGTAAGAGAATTAAGCTCTTTGTTGATTGCATCTTTCCATTTTGGCCAATTTTTTCTATTTCTACATTCATCTATAGATTTAGGTTCAATATCCTCATTTTCTTCCATAATCTCGCGCGTAATATGATATGAAAAATTATCGTCGACATCATTCTTATTTCAGTTCCATCTTATTCCTGTCATGACATAATTTATTGTCATGACATAATTTATTGATATCTCTTCATTTTCATAATTTTCAGGTACCCCGGTTTCTTTTGTTATGTCATTGGGCTCTTCTGGAGCTTCATTAATCTTTTCAAAAGATTTTGTTTTCTCTTTTGGACCATCAATTATATTTTCTCCCTTTCGTTTTCGAGGATTTTTATCTTTGGAACCGGTTGGTCCTCCATGCTTCAGGCGTGCCTTTGATTCATTTGTAGTTGTATTTTTTCCATCTAGGATATCAATTCTAACTGGAGCATTTACAGCTGGTACATGAGACTTTGTTACTCTCTTAGGGTCAGTAAATGCATCTTGCAATTGATTTGCTATATTTTGTAATGAATTATCTTTTTCACTTTAAGTTCACATTGACTTGAACGAGGATCTAAAACTGAAAGTGATAATTCATTCCAAGAGATTTTATTCTCCAACTTCTTTATTTCTCCCCCTAATGTTGGAAAAACTGATTCATCAAAATGACAATCGTCAAATCTAGCTGTAAATAAATCTCCAGTTGATGGTTCTAAATATTTTACTATAGATGGAAATATCCAACATAAATTCACATTCTTCTTTGAGGACCTATTTTTGTGCGGTGAGGTGGAGAAATGGGTACATAAATTGCACATCCAAACGTCCTTAGATGGAAAATATTTGGTTCCTGGCCGCAAACCAGTTGAATAGGGGAGAACTTATGATAACTAGTTGGCCTGATGCGTATAAGTGATGTCGCATGTAAAACTGCATGTCCCCATGTCGATGTAGGAAGTTTAGAATGCAGTAGTAATGGTCTTGCAATTAATTGAAGGCGTTTGATTAACGACTCAGCTAAACCATTTTGTGTATGAACATATGCAACATGATGTTCAATAGTTATCCCAATCGACATGCAATAGTCATTAAAAGATTGTGATGTAAATTCTCCAGCATTGTCAAGTCGAATTTTCTTAATTGGGTAATCGGGAAAATGTGCCTTTAGGCGGATTATTTGTGCAAGTAATCTTGCGAAAGCGAGATTACGGCTAGATAACAAGCACACGTGTGACCATATAGTTAACGCGTCAATTAAGACCATAAAATATCTAAATGGTCCACATGGTGGATGAATTGGTCCACATATATCCCCTTGAATTCTTTACAAAAAACTAGGACTTTCATAACCAACTTTATTCAATGATGGACGGGAATTTAATTTTCCTTGAGAACATGCAACACAAGACAATTCATTAGCTTGAAAAATCTTCTGGTTTTTCAAGGAATGACCACTTGAACTTTCAATTATTTTGCGCATCATAATTGATCCGGGATGGCCCAACCGGTCATGCCAAACTTTGTACGTGTTATCATACCTTTTATTTTCAATAGCATGAGATTCAATCATTCTAATATTTGTATAATACAATCCGAAGGACAATACGGGTAATTTTTCCAAAAGACTTTTCTTACCCGATATCATTTTTGTAATATTGAGATAGTCTTTATCACCATCATTAGTTGTTTCAACATGATATCCGTTGGACCGAATATCCTTAAAACTTAATAAATTTCTTGGTGATTTTAATGAAAATAATGCATCGCCAATTGTAATTATTGTCCCTTGTGGTAATATGATATTCGCTCTTCCGGAGCCTTCAATCATTTTTGCACTACCCGTTATTGTATTAACATTTGCTTCTCCAATTGATAAGTAAGCAAAATATTTTTCATTATTAAAAATGTTATGTGTTGTTGCACTATCTACAAGACATATATCTTCCTCATTTCTTTTGCGAATATCCATATTTCTCTTCAAAAAAAATATAATAATAATAATAAATAAGAAATATTCAACTTAGAGAAATAAAGTCATATTTTATTATTTTGAGAAGAACCATCGAGATCTCTTCTCGAAACGACTATGACATAAAAATCATAAAAGACATTAAACAAAACTACATATTATTCTTGATCATGACAATGACTCTAAACAAACATAATGCAAAAATAAAATGATACTAGAAAACCAACAATTTCATGATATGGCATATCCTTCTCATTTTATGGTAAATATTGGATACTTCCATCACCATCCATAGCACCGTTTGTCCCTTCCGTGTAGGCAAGATAATCGGCGACATCCAAATGTCCCATTTCTAGTTGATCTTCGGAAAAATAATTTTGAACAAAAAAAATTTCCGCATTTTTTCCTTTTTTATATTTTAGAGAAGCTTGATAAAGATCAACAAAAAGCTTTGGAGTGCGACATGTACGCGACCAATGACCGGTCATTCCACATCGGTGACAAACATTTTCAACTTTCTTTTCGTCTTGACCACTTTTATCATTAGGATGTGAGTTTTTGTTATTTTCTCACTTCTGGTGGGTACTTATATTATTATTATTATTATTATTGGGACAATTATTATGACAGCCTCCACCACGTCCACGACCTCGACCACGACCACGACCACGGCCACGGTTAGACCCACGACCATTATGCTAGAGAAGGTTTTCTCTAGCATGTCTTCATCAGTTATAGTCTCACCACATATTTTTAGTTGGGAAGTAATTCTGAACATGGCTGAATTATACTCACTCACAGATTTAAAATCTTGTAGCCGAAGGTGTAACGAATCAAAACGAGCTCTAGGAAGTATTACCGTTTTTTTATGATCATACCTCTCTTTCAGATTATTCCAAAGATCAGCTGGATCTTTGACAGTGAGGTATTCATCTTTTAATCCTTCATCGAGATGGTGGCGAAGGGAAATCATCGCCTTAGGCTTTTCTTGGCTTGATGCTTCGTTTAAAGGATTTACATGCTTTATGGTGTTTCCAAGACCCATAGCATCAAGGTGGATTTCAGCATCAAGGATCCATGATAAATAATTTTTTCCACTAATGTCAAGAGCCATAAAATCAAGTTTGCTAAGGTTTGCCATAGTGAAAGTACTGACAATGACAAGAACGACAAGAAGTTGGAGCTCTATTGTAGAGTCTCGTGCTGATAACGTGTTATAAAATATGATCAAATAAGAAGATAAATTATAAAGTAAAGAAAGACATGAGGGTAGAGAGAACTTTTATTCCAATACTTGTGATGAAATCATCAAGTTTCTAATACATATGGCTCACTATTTATACTATCCAAATAAGATGAAAGATGAGTTATAATATGAATGCACATTATGATGGTGCATTATTACATTCATAAAACACATTGAAATGGTTGTTACTAATGTTAAATAATGATGGGGGAGTTATGGGAGAAATAGATAATCCAATGGTCATTCACAAACTAATATTTCATAAGATAATTCAAATTTTGTTGATTATTTATGTATGTTTCCGAATTGAGTATTTTCTAAAACTTCCTCCATATATTGGTCGCTACCGAGTAGAAATTGTTGATACGGATAAAGTAGGTTGTGCAAATTATAGCTACAAACAATCTAATATTTTTCCTTAAATTACTATATTATATAATATAACAGAAAGGTATATAACCTTACAATTATTTTCTAAAGGTCGCGGTCATGTCAAGTGTTAAGAGAAGATTGTCCACTATATCGCTTGTGATTCAATGTTTTTCTTTCCAAGGTTCTAAATAATAGGAAGCACGTCGTGACGACAATGTCAAGTACTCTCAAGTTTTATGAGTAGTGACGAGTCATGTCGTTTGTTAAGGCATTACTTATAAAGAAAATTTTGTATATAATTAATAATTTTATATACATCTTTTACTGTTATACACTTTTATATTCATATATGATTTATGGTGATATTTTATCCAAGCATGGCGTTAAATACATGATTTGGAGTCATGATGATCTTTTTTGACAATTATTTTTTGTTGTTTCATTGCCTATTATCTATCATTATTAAAATATTGTATTTATTATTTTTTCTAGTAAAACTATAGAGATTGAAAAATTAATAACCATTATTTTGTTAAGTAGATATAAGGAGAAATTTGTCAATTAATAATGATTAAGACAAAGTGTAGTTCCGGCGCTGCAATCTTCGGCTAAACGTTAAGTGATCTCTTTTTGACGACAATCTTCAGCCTGCAAATCCTTCCTCATCTACCAACTTTCTAGTCATCCCCTTGAACCACAATCTCCAACAGCACATGTTTTCCGCCACCATCATTTTCACCTTAATCAACTCTTTTGGTGATCCCTGCTTCACAAAATACACTCTATTGTTCCAATTCTCCATTTCAGATAGTATGTACACCAAAAGAAAGATAGCAGACCCGACCCTGACGGTGGGCAACCCGGGCGGTCACCCAGGGCCCATGTCGCTAAGGGGCCTAAAATTCCTAGGATATATTATAGATATATGTATAAATTTAGTTTATCTATATGTCCATTTGGAGCCCAAGAAATCCCCACTCCAAATTATCCCAAAAAATAAATAGAGTTAATGGGCCGATAGGCATTTGGAAGTAAGAACGGATGATCCAATGCGCCTTTCACGAATCGACATCCACATAGGCGACGCAATAGAATCAAATCGACTTCCTCGGTTTGTGAATTGACGTCCTTTTATACTAGTTAACCTTGTTAATCAAACATCACATGAATTCAAGATTTCTCTCATCTGCTTCTCATTTTGATTTCGACCTTGTCTTCACCCTTCAACATCCCTGTTAGGGGCGTAGCCATTATAGGGCAAGAGCGGGCCTTGGCCCACCCACAAAAAATTAAGGTTACATATATATTGTATGTATAATATATATTTTAGTTAAATAAAAGGGATTAGGGTTGAAAATTTTTGTCACTCGTTCATATTTTGTATATTATTTGGCCTACCCTAAAACAAAATCCTATCTACACCACTGATCCCAGTAATCTGCTTCTCACTCTCCATCTCGCTTTCATCACTCCGATTCATTAGAAGAGGGTGTTAAATATTCATTAATTCCGACTTTATTAATCCCATTGATTAGCTTCTGATGGGCGAGGGTGGTGACGCCACCCACTTAGAGGTTAGAGGTTGCGCTGATTATCGGTAATATGTTTGTTGTGGTTCTAATTTCCGCCTCTAACGTTTGATTTAACTTCTAAGATTTTGATATTTTTCTTTCTGATTTTGTTGTTTAGATTAGGCTAGATTAGGTCTCAATCTTGAATTTTTTGTTTAATCAAAAGCTTTTGTATAATCGAAATTTTAAGTTTGATCAAAGCTTTTGTTTCTCAATCTTGAATTTTTGTTTCAACTTTTCTGATTTTTGTTTGTCATTTGGATTCTTGCAGAATGGTTGGTTATCAGAATGGTAATGTTAATCAGAATTGTTGGTTATCAGATTTCTGATTTTCTGACTTGATATGGTATTGTAAATCAGAATGGTTGGTTATCAGATTTCTAATTTGGTTTGTATATCAGATTTATGATTTTGTTTGTATATCATATTTATGATTTTGTGTGTATTTGAGATTTTTGGACTGGATTCTTTCGTTCTGAGTTCGAGCCGATTCTCTCTAGAGAAATATATGTTATATAAAACTAAAACTTTGTACTTTGTTAAATTTGTTGATAGTTACCTAAATATTTTTATTAATGGCATTGTTGTGTTGCATCTGCGGAAACAAGTTTTTCAAAGCCGAATGTAATGCATTATCATCGAAGGCCACCGATGTTGCAAAAAGGTTGAATGCTTTGGCAATATTATATATAGAGAAAGATATGTTAGATAAAATTGATATTATTATTAATGACTTTGCATCCAAACTCGCGCTGAAGAAGTATTTTTCTTTAAATATGTTGTTTTTATAATGTTGTTGCCATATCTGTGATTTTAATATTATTAATGAATTTTGTAACGGTATTTTTATTTTTAAATTAATCTTTATTTTAATTATGACTTTAGGGGCCCTTTTTTCCATTTCGCCCTGGGCCCACAATATTTTTGGACCGGCCCTGGAAGATAGCCATGGAGAGGGAAAGAGAGGGTTGGGCCAATGGGCTGAAAACGATGAGGGTGTACCTGTTGTTGCCAACGTTTGGAACGGTGATTGTAAGCACAAGGTTCACACTTACGATGCAAAACATGAGCAGCACCGGTTGCCCCTGCTCAGAACCATCACGCCTTCAAGAATTTCTCTACGAATGCCTTTTCCACAACCTGAAAGAATTTTTCCAGCAATTGTTGCAGCCTCGTGAAGTTTTCACGGCGTAATAGCTGACGATAGCTCCTCCAAGCATAAACAAAGGGTTATGATGAACGACGATTGTTGCAACTCATGAAGTAATGAGAAGATCCCAGGCGGATGTCGTCGCTTCTTTTTCATTAAACCGCAGACCGATTATAGAGAGACCGGTGATTTTCAATTTGAATGGAAGATTTGCTTTTGAATAATTAATTACAAGGGCGTAATTGTCATTTTCCCTTAAAAATCCATGGTTGTATCAAAAAATGTACTGAAAAATGCTGTGGATATATCACCTCTCTTTTGATATGTTATTACTTCAAACAAATAAATCTTTTTATATGGCTAATTTGTTTTGAAGTTCAGGTTCGGCCTCCTTAATTTTTAGCTCGTGCTCTGCTACTCAGGAAATGGTGGTGAAAGATCTAATCAAACTTTCATTGGAATTCAATGTTGTTATCCTTGCCTGAGTATTCCAGTTGTGAGATAACTATACGTTGACATATTTTCTATCTTTCATTAATAGTGCGACAGCGATAAATTTGAACTAGTCAAGTTGTGACAGAAATTCAATGATTGTCATGCTAATTGACTGCAGTTAGATAATTAAAATTTTGAATCAGTCAAGTTTGAAGAATACTTCTTGATATTTTTTGCACTCATACTGTCATAAACATGTAAATCTTAGTCCCTCTCTAAGAAAATTATATAGCTTCTGATGATATTTTTCCGATAATGACCTTTTCTATGCTTGAGTTGTTATTTGATGATGACAAACAAATTTGACTATGAATCAAATGTTATTGTGCAATGCGGTTATGATATTTAATATTTTTTACTGAACTTTTATAACGTACACATATTTATATATGATTGCATCTCCTTTGTGTTTTGGTTTTGAGCTTGAAGGTGTGTGTTAATGTAAAGTGTACGTACTAAGGATGAATATGGTACCAAACCGGCTCTGACGCCAAGTATATCGAGTATGAACTGAACTAAAGTTAATGGAACGAGAACCATTTCATTTTGGTTTTTTGATGGGAACATCAGGGGCAAATCTGTCCGAATATATAGTTTATAGATGTGATCAACTTCTTTTATCAGTTATAACAAATCAGCCTACATCTCATTGTTGTAAGAGTAAATTACACGAATGTTCTTTGTGGTTTGACATAATTTACACATTCAGTTCCAAACTTTTTTTTTTAAATTAGACGGTCCCCTACTTACGTTTTTGTTGCTTGGTCCTATGTGTGAAGTATAAAGACTATTTGCTCTTATTAATATATTTTTTAATTTATTTATTAACCTGTAATTATTTTTATCTATCAAAAAACGACACCAATGACTTCCAGCCTAGCTGGGAAGAGGTACCGGTTTTAATACCTACGTGGGGTCAGAGGTCGGGAGTTCAATCCCTGCAAAACCCAATTTAGGTGCCTCTTAAACTTGTGCCACATGTGGGGAAATTTTCCCTGGAAACCCCTATGGGGGCTGGGTTTGCCCTGTAAAGGAGCTCGAACCCGGGGTGCTCGTTGAAATATGCGAGTAGGCTTCCGTTTAATCATTTGCCGTTTCCAAAAATCAAAAAACGACGATGGGCCCACTAATTATCCCACTGTATCAAAAGGATTGTACTGCATGTCCAGTACTTCATCTCCGACAACCATGCGGGCGACCACTTTCTCATGTTAGCGACCATGACAACCTCTGAAATCAAGTTATCCTTCGAAATCTCCCCGCCAATTACGAACCAGAGTGTATATCTTTCTCAATGTTACTGATTTCGAATATACAAATCCTAGAGATTGAGATTGCAGAGGCTTTGAATATGCAAATACCTAAAGCGATTGCAGAGAGACGATGAAGATAGGTTGGAAGGACTTTGCCATGGAGTATGTGATGTTTTGTAGAGTTGGCAGTGAGATAAAGGTGAACGGATGAAGATCTAGAAGACGTTGTGTGAAGAGATGTTGTGTGGAGTCAGTAGTGTGGTAAAAAATATGGAAGAACAGTAGAGGATGAAGTTAAAAATGGAATCAAAAGCCAATGGATAGCAATCCGGATTTGGACTACTTTCTATTGTGAAATCCAAACCGAATCAAAGCCAAAACCAGAATCAAATCAAAACCAAAAGCTAGGGAGTCGTCTATTATTCGAGATCAAGTCAAAAAACACATACATCTGTCAACCAATCAAGTTAAAAAACCACATAACGGCGTCTTCTCTTTTTTTCTTTCTATGTTATCTGTGTTTTAGATGCAGCGGATCTTGGGTGGGGGTTTTGATGGCGGCAAAGAAGGTGTTGTGTTTGCCGGACGTGAGTATTTGTTCGTCGAAAGTTGATTTCATTGGTGGCAGTGCATCACACACACACATACAAACACACAGAGATAGATAGATAGATAGAGAGAGAGAGAGAGAGAGAGAGAGAGAGAACCCGAATTTTACAGAAAATTTTAACTTTTATACATATAAAAATCAACCACAATTGTTTCCAAAATAATCTCATTACATAGCCACAGTGTTTCAAAAGATCAGAGTATCAAAACTAGATGCGAAAATATTGGAGAATGCATGCCACGCCATCAAGCCGGGCCCTTTCCCTTAGAACCAGAAGTACCTGAAACATCCACCAAAATTGTAAGCACACGCTTAGTGAGTTTCCCAAAACACACAAACTTAAAATCATATAATATCATGCACACATACATATAAGTTTGCCATGGACTCCCCCCGTGGTCTTCATTGGAATGCCATGGGCTACCCCCATGGTCTTATATCCCCGACCCATGGGCTCCTCCCATGGTCTTGCCAAATTCCATGGGGTCCTCCCATGGTCTACTCATGAGCCCACATATAGATCAAATAGCAAACAGTTACATACTCCAATACAAATCATCTCATAACCATTAACGGGTCGGCCTTGGTGCCTTCAACCCATGAGTGTAGTGAGAAGACTCACCTTGAATATTAAACGATAGCTTACTAGGTCCCGGCTCCGAAGATCAGCTCTACTCAACCCCTAAACAGAAACAATTCCTTAAATGCAACTCAAAATGCCCCAAAACCCCTTATAAGTCAAACTTGGTCAAAGATTAAAGTCAAAGTCAAAGTCAACGGTCCGAGTTGACCCAACACGCCGACTTGTCCTTCAACTCGTCGTGTTTCTCCATTAACTGCACAGATCGGGGAAAATCTTATCAACTCGCCGAGTTAGCCAGAAATCCAACAACTTAATGCATTAAGCTGTTTCCATCGAATCTAGGAACTCTAAATCTCAGATCTCCTCTAAAATGATGTGTAGAAGGGTAAAGTTTCCAACTTTACCCTTAGGAACCACCACAATGAGTCAAACTCGAACCCTAGACTCATTAGAGTGAGGCTTGACCCATTAAGCCCTCAAACTCCAAAAGCATAGACCTAAAATGCAGATCTGGCATCCAAAGGTTGGGAAATCACGTAAAGTTTCCAACTTTACATCCATGCATGCTAGAAAAAAACTCTAGGGTTCAAGTTGGGATAATAAAGGAATTATTGCATGAATGGGACCTACGATTTAGAAAAGCTTGCAACTTTAAGCCAAATGAGGCCATAAAATGGCCAGATCTAACATGACAACCCCTGGAACACTCAACTTCTTGGACAACCCAACCATGAGCCCAAAATCAAGATAAAACCTAAAACAAAGAGATCTAGATGATAACAAAGCAAGGTATAAACTTGATACCTCCAAGAGACTGCAACAAGTGAGGAGATTCTGGATCTAATTCTTCTCTCCAAGCTTTACACATCCAACTTGTAATCTTCTTCAAAAGAGCACAAAATATCAACAATCAATGCCCTCCATAAGCTCACACACTCACAAAAGAAGATGATACACACTATTTAGGGTTTCTGGACAGAGGAGGCTGGTAAAGAGGGCAACCAAGGGACTTAAGGCCTTTAAATAAGGTGCAACACACTAAAAATTAGGGTTTCCTTCCCAGCCGCCAACTCGCCGAGTTGAGACACCCCGACTCGCCGAGTTGGTTCATTAATTTTTGTGGCCAAAACCCTCTCAACACGCCGAGTTGAAGCTTCCAACTCGCCGATTCCCAAAGGAAATTATAAACAATTGGAGAAATAAACTTATACCAGAACCAAGCATTACAGAGAGAGAGAGAGAGAGAGAGAGACAAAGAGAGAGAGAGAGAGAGAGAGAGAGAGAGACTCATGTTTTGCGTGGGCTGTTCCGCCCCATGAGTTTATTAATTACTTTCTTTTATAAATAAACTAGAAAAGGTTCTCCCGCGTTGCGAGGGGTTGGAAGATATTGCTTCTTAAAGTATTATGCTAAATTGCAGACTAATACCAGGTCATAGATTTATCATATGATATTTGTTTCTGAGAATAACTTAATTTAAAGTAAAATCAATAAATTGATAATTCTTTTATGTCTATCTTTAATTCTCGTTTAACGTAGGAATGAAAGTAGTAACAAAACATCAAACTAAGGGAGTTCCCCTATGGTTTGGATCATTTTTTACATCCCGATACAGCACCTTCATTCGTTGAATTATTGTTGCTTCTTGGAGATAGACATGTTGCATTATCTTGAAGATGAACTCTCAATTTCCTCCTCAAATTCGAAATTCTAAACTTAATTGGTGCAACAAGTTTACATGTATTTCTGGGGCAGCAGACTTTTATAACCTGACCATAAGCAAAAAAGAAAGAAGTCATGTGAATGTAGAATGTTGTAATTGATGGATACTTAAACTATGTAAGCCTTGTTTGATGCACTAACAAACTACTTTGAACTGATTCTGAGTTATTTATTTGATTGGTCCTAGATTAACCAAACAATTAGGTAGTAAATAAAATAAAACTGTAACGCCCCAAATTTCAACCAAAATTTTTCGATTAAAACTTTAAGTTTTTATTTAGTTCACAACTGCAAGATCTTAAAACATTTATCAGAATCTCATTAAAAGTTATCAAGTACACAAGTCCCCAATTGATGTAATGCAATCGAGCCGTGCCCCTCCTTTAATATAAGAAAAACCTGAAACGTGTAAACCACAAATCGTAAGCACAAAGCTTAGTGAGTTCGCAAAAATACAACACACAACACAACACAAATAAACAACTATGGGGACTATCAACAGTCTAACTAACATATAAACAACATAACACAATAATAACTAGACCCAGTTGGCATCACATATACAACTATTCTAGCATACAAGCAAATACAAACATTCAAGAGTCACAAAGACAGCTAGCATCCTACATACATAATTTAGTGAGCCGGCAGTGGTGCCTTCGACTCACGAGCACAAAGGAAAACACTCACCTGAATCGAAGATCCCTCAAGCACTATTACACGATCCCTTTTTCTGCATTGCTTGCACCCGCAAATCCACTAATACCAGAACCAGATAAAATCTTATTTAATAGCCTAAAACCCTCAAGTTTGACCCAAGGTCAAACTTGGTCAAAAAGTCAATGGTCAACAGAAGTCGAAGTCAACTAGTCAAACTTCGGGCTGAGTACGCCCTGCGTACTCAGCTCGTACGCATGGCATACTTACCATCTAGGGACGGGACTCCTCACGAGTGCGTGCAGCGTACCCAAAGGTATGCCCAGGGTACTTGGCCAAAAGACACTTTTCCATTAATTCCTTAATCTCTTAAGCCCTTTCATCCAACACTTAGATCTAGTCCCACAACATCATTCTAAGTCATAAAGTTTCCACCTTTATGACTTTCCATGTCTAGAAAACGTCCAAAAGCCAAAACCTTAACTTATTAATCCATTAAGGCGTCATGACGCTTTCATGGAAGGAATAGAAGGATCAAGATCACATTTTTATGGATCCTAATAGCTCCATAATGGATAAAGTTTCCAACTTTATCCATTAGAATGGTTCAAACCACCAAGATCTAGACTTTATGTATCAAAGGGACCAAAAAGTGCATCATTTTCAACTTAATCCATTAAATCGAAGTCTACAACCTTCATATCTGAATCAAAATGATATTTAGATGGATAAAGTTTCCAAGTTTATCCATAAGAAGGTCACAAACTTTCAAGAGCTAAACTTTATGCACTAAAATGACCAAAAGCTCATATCATCCAACACTAGCTAGATCTAACAAATGCATCATCAAAATTCAAACTGTATACATTTAGAAGAGAGATGAAGGTGAACAAAGTCCAGATCTACAAGCTCCAATGCAAACAACACTTCTCCAGTGAGCTCGTTCTTCTCCAAGATGCACCAAGAACACTTCAAGGCACTCAAAAACACCTTTTTTTAGCTCATAATGATCAAACTAGGGTTAGGTTTTCATGAGAGGGTGTTGGAGAGGTGGAGGTTGAGAATGGAATGGTTTTGGGGAAGTTAAGGAGCTTAAATAGGGCCCAAACGATGAAAATAGGGTTTGGGCACTGATTGCATACGCACTACGTACTCAGGGTGCCTTAGTACGGCCATCGTACTCCGTTCTTTACGCCCAGCGTACTCAGCTTAACCCAAAACCGTCCAAACTTCAAACAGTCATAACTTCTTCGTTTCAACTCTGATTTAGACAATCTTTATATCCACGGAAAGGTATTATGGAGCTCTACAATCCTATATAATTAGTTTTGACTTAAAGCACATCGAAATAAAATCCATAATTTATAAAAGAAGTCCGAACACTACTTTACCATTTTACCCTTTGACTCTAAAGCACAAACCGAACTCCTGGTTCACACAATCTACAATACCCACATCCAAATGGGTCTAAACCTCCTGTTACCAAAGCCCAAAGCCTTATGATACTTGACAATCGGGTCACAGCCCCGAACTATGAAATAACCCGAAACAGGATGTTACAACTCTCCCCCACTTAAATTAGATTTTATCCTCGAAATCATTTCTTACTATCTCTTCTAGCGAACCAACGATCCTGACTGAACTCCCTGAGTCAAGAAGATGGCTGGGAAAGTTACCTCACTCTGATAACCATCCACCCTTACTACAGTCGAACCCAAAATAGCAGAAATCACAAGCCCTATCGAAGAATGAACCTCAACTTTGCTCTAAGCCAATGAGTGTCCAACCGCTACACCTGAAACTGAAAACCTTGATCGATGTCTAACTCTTGAGAAGGCAAAACCACTCCAAAACATTTCCATAATGACTCAAATTCATATCCCTAACCACACAAACCTATCCATCTAGGACAAATTTACGGATACCCAAAACATATACACCCCGACCATTTACCGGTACTGAAAAATCCTCATCGAAAACAAAATCAGCTCCAGACTCAAAAACTGAGCAGGTATAGGTGGTCCTTGTCTATCCACCAACACGACTCCATCAGTCATTCACTCAACCAACCAATGCTCGAAAAATCACCAAGTCCGCTTAACCCAGTGACGGCTACAAATCAAACCGAGTTCTCACATCACATTTAGCCCCAACCCAGCCTACGATTTCCTAAGTATTATATATGTTAAGCCCCACTCACAGCCCTTCACCCAACCATGGGACGATCTAAATCATCCTAGAGAATTCCACGAGCCAAGTCACAGACTTTCGTCACTGTTACCAGCGTCTACCAACCGAGTGAATGCTATGGCTGCTCCACTATCTTATAACTCTTCCATAACCGCGTCCTATCCTAGTGGATGCTACGGCTGCTCTGCAGTCTTACATCACATTCACAACCACACACTAACCTGGTGAATGCTAAGGCTGCTCCGCAGCCTTACATCATTTCCACAACCACACACTATCCTGGTGAATGCTACGGCTCCTCTGCAGTTTTACATCACTTCTACAACCACACACTATCTAAGTGAATGTACAGCTGCTCTGCAGTCTTACATTACTCCCACAACCATACACTAACAAAAATACACTGTGAGTCAAAACCCTGGCTACCGAACTCTACCAGGTGTTTGGGTCGTGCTTCAGACTCCAAATCCTTCATCAGAAAAGAATAGACAAAGAGGTCCTAACGCAACCCTCGACTTGAACCTAACCATGAATCCATATCATTTATTCTGATGTTCATCACTGGCCAAAGAAAACTATTCCTTGCTTAACCCTGAACCCTCTCACAACCAAAATTGGCTCTCTAGTTGAAATAGGATGATACCATGATGACTAACTGTCCCAATTAATCCTTAATCAAACAATGTCTTACCCGCACCACCCGTTTTTCCATTCAAGGCCCTGCCAGCCACACGGTAGTCTGCTCGGGACTCAAAATACTGGCCTATCTTAGATTCTTCCTAGCCTCAAGGAACCATTGCGCTCCCTCCAAGTATATTGATCCAAAACTATAACATGGGCACAAATTCTAAAGTAGCTCGCACTTGGAACTTTACCCGATAGCCCCAAGTGACCATCCCTCACTTGGATTCATCTATATTCTGATAACTTCATATTCATTGGATTACCTAGCCATCCTACAATCTTCCTACCTAATCAACACCACATTGAGCTTAATGGAATAAGATCCCACGATCAAACGATAACGGGTGCTCACACCCCAAACCAGATGAATTACTTTACTACTCTCGACCAAGATTGCCATATCCAAAGTACCTTCCCTTGATAAAATTCCACATCCTTCTATAATCCCGACTGAAGACAAGGAACCCAAAATACCCGCAATTGGATTAGATAGATTGTCACTTCAATGTTCTTCTCACCAAAATAAGCCCAAGTCTGCTATAGACCATAATTCCACAATCTAGCAATTCAGGGCAACATACCCAGAAGCCATGATATACCATAACTGAACATGACGATTGGTTGTCACAATCATTAACCTCCAATTATACAGCTCAAAACCTTCAAAGCATCCCCACCCATTCACGATAAACGAGAAAAACCAGCGATCGAAAATGCACTGACAACAATCCGATAATCTGGAGTTTTCTATTTAACTAAACTCATGTAGAACTACATATACCCAACCCTGAAGTTGATTGACAAATCAATCACTTCTTATCTCAGACTATAGGTAGCAATCTATACCATGCTGAAAATCCTTCAGACACTGATATTCAGCCCTAGCGACCCAGACGGCTCATGACCTAAACATAAGCAAACCCGAATGAACCACTAACTACAACGAGTATCCTAACCAACAACTTCCTGCTCCGAAAACAACTCATGCATTAATGAGCTCATACAACTAAGGTTAACCTGCTTTACACCTCGTCTTAGCCACATCTTGAACCAAATCCTCACATATCTGGACCGCAAATCCCTATAATATGTTCCTCTAAGACCGCGAACTCAACAGATGTAACACCCAATTTTCAAGTAATTTCAAATCCATCCCTTGAGTTTTAATTATATCACTTTTGGTCCTTGGATTGGAATGAAGTGACCATGGGAAGCCCTAGTGACAAAATGATAATTTATGGAGCAGGAGTTGTACGTTGGGCGTACATGTGATTATGCAAAGTATACTAAGGCGCGCCTAGTATGCTGGGCATAGGCATATGTACGCAGGGCGTACGTGTGTCCGGGTGAAACCCTTATTCTTAGGTTTTGTGGAGTATTTTAGCATCTTATGGACAATTTCTCCCATCTTTTTCAGCCTCCAAGTCCTTGGTTCATTTTGGAAAAACCCTAACCTCCATAAGTGTATGTTGTGAGCTAAGAGGTGATCGTTGTGTGTTTGAAGAGGTAGAAGTTGCATCAAGAAGCCTAGGAACGTGAAGCAAGGATTGGATTTAGAGTTTAGGCTTCCTTTTCTATCATCCAAAGGTATAAAGTTCATACCATTATGATTGTTTTGCTAGATCTCTTGTTGAGTTCTTTTATGCTTCCTTTCTGGTCCCATATGCTCCATTCTGAACATGACATGTTCTGGATGATTTGAGCTGTCCTTTCAGACCCATGGAGGGGTCCTTAATCATAAAAATGAGGTTCCAATGGCTAGAAGTGTCCCATACATTTGGTAGAAAGATCTTAATAGATTAAAACCTTTTATTAAGAGCTTTTGGACGTCTAAAGTCATAAATTTGGAGACTTTATGACTCTGTTGTGCATTTGGACCATGTATCTGAAGTTTCGGCTTAGGTGCTTAAGCCATTAAGCACTTATCATAGTTTTGGTTTCTGCAAGGGTACGCCCCGCGTAGAAGGGGGTATGCCCCGCGTTCAAGGTCAAGCGCCCCGTAACCAGTCAATACGAGGCTCGCGTATGCCCTGCGTACCTCCGGAGTACGCCCCGCATATGCGACTGTGTTGGGCTTTTTCGTTTTGGGCTTCGGTTTTGGGTTTGGTTGCTTTGGGCTGTGTTGGGCTGTCTGGGATTTTATGGTTTGGGCTTTTGGCTTGCTGGATCTTCTTGAGTTAAGACCATGGATGGAATTAGGCCCAATTTGGAAAATTAAGCCATAATTGGGCTTAAGGAGTTTATTTTGATGTTGGGCCTTAGCTTTAGGCCAAGCTTGAGGAAGGGTAAAAATGTCTTTTACTCTGAATTGGACTCATAGTATGAGTCAGTGGCTAGATGTTGATGGATTGTCATTTTGGTATCTGTTAGCGCGCGTGTGGTAGTAGATCTGCAGTCAGAGATTGTTCATGAAATCAGTTGTTGATGGGGTGTTGTCTTTTTGTTGGCGGTTCGGGGATCTGGCAGCCAGCTGCCAGGGATCGTCTGTGTATTCGATAGTGCGAGGTGAGTTCCTCACCGTACTTATGGGTCGAATGCACCAATGACGATCCTTTTTGTATTGCTATCCTGGTTTATCTTATGATTGAGTGCTATTATGATCTGTTAGACCGGTATCGTGGTAGATAGGATGTTGTGATGCTGTTATGATCTGTTAGATCTGTACCCTGATAGATAGGATGATGCCATGCTTAGTGATCTGTAAGATCTGCCTGTTTGTCTATTGACTGTTTATGTGTTTAATTGCTATATATATGTCGACATGTGTGTATGTGGTTGGATTGAGGCGGTCCTGCTTTGTGCTGAAGGCCAACAGACCCAGGTCCTCCCGGATAGACTGAAGGCCTGCGAGGCGGTCTAGTTAGCCCAAAGGCCCGATGAGCGGTCCGAATAGCAGGTAGGCCCTGCGAGGCGGTCCAGTCATTTCGAAGGCTCGAGAGCGGTCATGATAGGCTGTAGGCCCTACGAGGCGGTCCAGTCATGCCGAAGGCTCGAGAGCGGTCCAGACAGGCTGTAGGCCCGGTGAGGTCGTCCAGACATGCTGAAGGCTCTGTATGCATGCTGTTATTTGTATATGTTATCGGTTTGGGTGTTGGTACTTTGTGTGACAACCGTCAAATTTCGGTCAAGGCAAAGTCAAACTAAGTCAACAAGTCAAACCGGTCAACTCCCTTAACCCTTGTATGTTAGGGTTTACGTTATGTAATAACTGTACAATTCGCTACTTTAATGAGAAAACATCATTTGGAAAATTCATGTGTTTGATTTTCCTTAGCCTTTACAGTGCTAAACAACATTGAAAATTTAATAAACCCTACTCAAGATTACTTGACGCTAATAGGATCAAAACCCATACACTACGATATAAATTGACGTTAATAGCAACATAGTATAGTACAACGTTATAACTATAATCAAATTAAATTATGATACCATATTAAAATCAAATCAAAGTATAATGCTCTAATTAAATTAAAAGAATCAAACTTGAATGCTATAATTAAACTTCAAATCAAAGTAGATTGTTATAATCAAATAATAACCTATCTTTTATAAAACTCCCTTTTTATAAACTTTACATTAAATTTTATAAAACTCTATTTTTATAAACTTTACATTAAATTTTATAAAACTCTTATATTAATTATGTAAAAGATGTTTGTGTTAGTGGGAAATTATGAAGACCACCAAAAGCAAAAAGATTATTCCCATGGTCTCCCACTCACACCTCCCATCCACTTTCCTTTCCTTTTTCTCCCAACACATTATTCTCTTCACCACTTAAACCTTCTCTATTCTTTCTCTCACTCTCAATCTCAAAAATTCCTCCAATAAATACTCATATTCCATCCAAGAACAATCTATTATACTCAAATCTTCATTCCTCTTGAAGCATTCATCAAGGTATGTTGTTAAAAGTTTCAAATTCATACAAGAAACAAATTAAATCCACCAAAATATCTAAAACTCATTTTATGCATAAATCTGATTTTTCTTAGAATACCATCAATAAAATAAGAAGTTCTGGAAATTTTCAGAAAATAACTTATTTTTATTGAATTATTATAATTATTGCAATAAAGTAGGGCAATAATTCACATAAAATACTTGTTGCATTCAATAAATTCTGAGAAAATTTTGGGATGACCTATATATTGATTAAACATGACATATGAAGTTTCATGCATTTATATTACTGTTTACTATTATTTATGATTTTATTGATTAATTAATAATGAAATATATAAAAAATACTTCCCATACTCACAAACATCTGCAACTTATACACTGGGCTCTATATTATGTTATAAAACTATGGTTAATTTTATAGAATTTTTGGGAATAATTTACTATTTTTCCCGAATTTTGTGTTGTTTAATCATTAAAATATTAAATAAATACTAAAACAAGTCAGAAAAATATAAAAATTTTACAGTAATTCATATTGTATGAAATAATGATTTCCTAATAATTTCATATTTTTTCAACACTGTTTACTATTTAAAACCATTTTCCTAAGTATTTAAGCATGTAAAAATGCATTTTAATGATTATTTCATATAAATAATTGTTAAAATCTATAAATAATTATAATTGGGCAAGTTATTATTTTAATAAGAAATTATTAAAATCTGGCCTAAATTGAAAATATAAATTAATTATGCAAAGTAATTAATTCAATTTAAAATTCATTTAACAAATAAATACCTTAATATTATAATCAAAATGAATTATTGTTAATTCATCTAATATAAGAATATGTGTCTAATTATTTGTATTAATACTCCATTCTCGTTTAGCAGTTCCTAAACCAAAACTATTAATTATATTAGGTTCTACGCCATTTTGACCCGAACCGTCTATCGTACGACACACGCATTTCGTTTTGGGACTAAAGTGAGTAATCTACCCCATATTTTATAATTTTCAATACTTTTGGGGTGTATCAGGCGGTTCTAATATGTTCCAACTTCATTTTATTGTTTTATCACAATTGAGACATTGTTGGGACATTTATACGTGATTCATTAATTGTATAACTATTATTTGTTTACGCTACATGTACTTGTAGTGCATTATCATTTTTAGTCTAATCTCCATGACTATGCCCATATTCTTGAGGTACGTTATGGACAATAATAGCGCTATTGGGTTGACCACCCCGCCTTGGGACGCTAAGGTGATTGATCGCACGTGGTTGAGTGTGTATGATGATTAGATGCTCCATCCTATATATATTTATATATATATATATATATATATATATATATATATATATATATATATACATATGTATATATAGGGTGAGGACTTATTGTTGTTGTTATCATTTGTTAATCAATTTTTGATTTATAAACCGTTATCTCAAATACAATTGTTTGCCGACTTCAAAAGAAAACAAATTTCAAATTATAAATGTTTCAACTTCACAATTTTTTCAACTAAAATTAGATTACTCACCAACTCTCGTAGTTGACCTGTTTTTACCCATGATGCAGATTTGAAGAATGAAGTTGATGAAAAATAGGTTGTGCCTTAAAAATCCACAAGACAATTTAAATTTGATGTAATAAATGTTGTCCGTATTTGGATACGTATTTGTATGTTGTGGATCTTGTTTGCATACTTAGTACTTAATTGAATCTAATCATATTATAACATAGTTGTCATGAGACTTTGAACAATATATCACGCCTTGATCGATTCCGACAAGGATCGGGGTGTGACAGATTGGTATCAGAGCCCTTGACTATAGGGAATTAGGTTAATTGCCTTGACCTAGTCTATAGCCTCTAGGGTCCTCTCGTATGCTAGTTTATAAAATGCACACACAACTGCATGCAATTCACACTTAGAAAATCCTAGGAATACATTTGTGTGTTAATTGCTCCCTTAAGTGCATACGTATTACTCCTGACACTTATATGTGTGCATACACTGGTGAATATTCTCCTCTTTCTCTGAAAATCACACACATATTCAAGTGGTTTTATAAAAAAATGTATATACATATATATTCCTTAGAGCTCATAGGAAATTCAAAGTCATCCACTCTAGTTGGGTAGGATCATAGTAATGGACGCGTAGTAACTGGAAGGGGGAGGTGCCGGTAGCCCGAAGGTCCTGACTAGGCAAGCATTTGTATACATCCCAATCAACCGAGGGACCAGTTTGCTTATCTGGGGACCAAAGGCGAGAGTTCCCAAACCTATAGGCCAAAGCGCGTCATTCACATTACTTTTGAGCCATCAAAATACCCGACCTTATCAAACGTATCCGAAAGGATACACTCCAAAATGGCCAACTCATTGGATTATTAAGTTCCCTAATGGGCCTAGAAGTGGGAAAGACATGTGAAAACTTAGTTTTGTGGGGGCCCACGCAAGTGCTACATGTTTCACATTTAGTAACCATGAAAAGCCCAAAAGGTGCCCAACACTCCTAACCATGGCCCAACAAGTGTTTTACAATTATTTTACCCAACAATGTCTAAAAACTTTATTTCCATAATCAATTTACAAATAACTCACAAGTCCATATGCGTGTTTCTCGTAGATGGCATTACGACCCCCATACGCTGCTCGCAACAACCGAAGGCTAGCTGCCCTTATCGCCAAGGAGGTAGCAAACGTCATCCCAACAATTGCAACCCAACTTCATTCTCTTCAGCCACAAGCTCCAGCAACCACTCCTCGTTGCTCGTTCAAGCACTTTCGTAACTGCAATCCGCCTTACTTCAAAGGCATCGATGGTGCCACCGCACTCCTCACATGGATTGAAGAAATGGAGAGTACTTTCATCCATAGCGAGTGTCCTGAGGACCTGATGGTTCGTCATGCTACAGGGTGCCTCCAAGGTCATGCTCTCACATGGTGGAACCTAGAAAAACGGGCAAAGGGAGAGGCTGTTTCCTTGGGAATGACCTGGTCAAAACTAAAGGAACGCATGATGGAGAAGTTCTGCCTGACAGCGAATTGCAAACTCTCGAGGATGAATTCTGGAATCTGAAACAGGTGGGAGGCGACAACGCGACCTACACCAATAGATTCCATGATCTCTCGAGACTCCTACCTCACATGGTTCAACCTATGAAAAATGCAATACGCCGCTACATCAAAGGGTTACCACGCCAGATCCGTGATTCGGTGACCAGCAGCAGGCCATCTACCCTAGAATCCGCCATTGAAATAGCAGGTCAACTCAACAAGGACAATATGAACGATGGTGTCCTCCCACGCAAGGGTTCAAATATGTCAACTGAAAAGCCGACCCCTCAGACCCCCCCTAATTGTCAAGTCCGAGTCCTCCCACCGACATGACAAAAAGAAGCGGAAAAGTCATCACCACAACCATGTTGTTATTACCCCTGCTACTCCTATCACCCAAGTCACCCCACAAGCCCAACCGAATAAAAAGCCGTATACTGGACCTCACCCCCTCTGTAACCACTATAACTATCACCATATGACCAGCAGCCCGTGTCTTCTCTGTACGAATTGTGGTCGCTATGGCCACTTGGCGGACACCTGTCGTGCACCAAAAACTCAGCGACCACTCTATCTACCCTCAAATTAGCAAACACAAACCCGATATCCAACTGGAACATGCTTCAACTGTGGTGACCCCACCCATTTCAGAAATGCGTGTCCTAGGCTAGTCAATATCATCAACACCCAAGCCCAGGTAAATCCAACAATGCAGGTTCCAGCTCCCAAAGGCCGAGCCTTTGTCATTACCGCAACCCAAGCAAAGACCGATAACAAGGTCGTAAATGGTACGTTTCTCATAAATGACTGCTACGCGTCAGTACTTTTTGATTCAGGTGCCAATAAAAGTTTTGTGTCTTTGGAATTTGAGCCCACACTTCACACATCTCACACGATTCTTGATGAGTACTTTACCGTAGAAGTCGCCGATGAAAAATACGTTTCACTCAATGCAGTCATCCAAGATTGCACTTTCGATTTTTGTGGTCATAAATTTTATGTCAATTTAGTTCCTATGGAAATTGGTAGCTTCGACATCATCGTAGGAATGTATTGGCTATCCCAAAACCATGCTGAAATAGTATGTTACGATAAGTTCATTCGTATTCCTCTCGCCGACGGTCAAAGTCTTCGTATTTATGGCGAGACTCATTCGAAAAAGCTTAATCTTATGTCATGTACTCAAGCTCGATCATATCTACGAAAAGAATATGGCTAAATACATAATACAAACTATAATACCCAAATTATACAAAATTTTCTGCATTAAAAATCAATAGACTAACACAATGAAACTGAAAAGGGTATCAAACTATCAAGAGAAAAACACATACAATGTAGATTAAAATCCACTGATCATAACAAAATGACTAAAAAAAAACCCCCTTGATTACATCCAAAAATACGTTAAAGAGAAAAGGTAAGGACTAAGGATTGTTAAGTCCTCTCTTCTTATAAATAGCTTTGAAGCAAGCTTGCCTAAGCTTCTTTGTTCTTTCTGTCAATTCCATACCTGGCAATTTCTCCATCATCTTCTTGTGCCCTTCTAACGTCTCTATCTCCTCCTTTAATCCCAACTCCTAGTTTTTTTTTTAAAAAAAAGGTAGATGCAATATATTTTTCGTGTGAGTTCACAAAATTTACAATGAGTTAAGTTTATATAAATATAAATCCGGAAATCGTAGTAAATCAATTGAATTGATGTGGAATATGCCTAGGGCCATTGTTTATGTTATAAAGAAACTAATAATTAAAATTTTAGAAAATACCAAAACTACTTTGGTTACCAAGTGCAGGCATGCATGCATGAGTAATGTATAGAAGGTTATTATCGTAATTTACCTTGGCATTTTGAATGAGGGATTGTAGGCTCGTAAGTTTTCTATGAGGCCATCTGTTTATGTTTAGCTCTCTGCATCTTTTCTTCAACAATGTTAACCCTATCCCTAGTTCCTTTGCCGCCATGATTATCGGCATCTCAAAGTACTTCGCTATCTCTTCAAACTCCAATGGTCTCAATCTCTTTGCCACCTTCTGACCACCGTGATCAGTGGTGGCAGCACTAGAACTACATGTAGCCTCACCACCGGATTTACAGTCTTCACTGAAACTAACCAATGGTAAATTACCATCCTCCCAACAATCCCATAAGCTTATGTCTTTAAGGGGATCTAAATCGTGAAACTCATTTCTAGAAATGATGTTTTGATCTTTGTTAAGTACTGTGGAAACGTTCTGATCGAGCACTTCATGCAATTTTTCCGACAACTCGTAATCACGATGGTCGAGCATGTCACCAATGCACAAATCCAAAAAAAAAAAAAAAAAAAAAAAAAAAAAAAACTCAAGATAATCAAATCCAACACGATGAAAGACTCTTTTTGATTACTACAAATCCAAACCATGTTTTGATCAATGTCGACAAAATCACTTTTCTGTGCGAAAGATGGTGTAATGAGTAACGTTTATATATATACCTGAAAAGATCTTGATGATCAAAGTATTGAAACCAATCGAGGTCATCTATGGGGTTTTGGTGATCTGCAGGTGGATCCATTTGTGAGGGAGAAGTTAAAAGTCGCGATAAGAATGTGATGATTTATATAAGTGAAGTTGGAGAAGTAATTAATAGCAAGTTGTGGGAATGCAACAAAACAAGTTAAGCACTTCTGAAAAATTGATAAATGATTTCGGTAACACTCGCGGAATATAAACTAGTGAAAATTACAAATGAAAATTGAATATATATAGTCTATGATGTTATGGTTATTGTGTATCTAACAAATGAAGAAGAAAATGAATATATATATTCTTTGAGCCGTAACCTTCTTCTTCAATTCACACACATATCCGTATATGGTGCTGAAAATTATGACTTGTGTGCCTCATGCATTTAATGCATCACATGCCTACTGCATATTCTTGATTTTGAAGCTACGTACCAGTTTCCAATTTCCCCAGTAGCACACTTTTCATTAGAAAGTACTCCAAGTCTTCACGGATGCAAATTATGACTTGTGTGTCGCTATAGGTATGTCATTGGCCCTTGTTAAAAACCTATAGCGACAACAAGTCATCGTAATAGATTAAACCTGTGGTGACAACGAGTCGTCACTATAGGTAACTAATAAAACTATATTTTAACCCCGAAGATATGATTGACAAAATCTATCCGACGAGACCCTCGTGATACCTCGTGACGAAATTGAAATCAACGAGAGTCTCCACTTCGTGGAAGAACCGGTAGAAATCATGGATCGAGAGATCAAAAGAACAAAGCAAAGTCATATTCCCATTGTGAAGGTCCGCTGGAACGCTAAACGAGGACCCGAATTCACCTGGGAACGCGAGGATCAGATGAAACAAAAGTATCCACATCTCTTCCCAAACTCTCGAAATCCCAGTCAAAATAAAAATTTCGGGACGAAATTCCTTCTAACGGGGGGATGATGTGACAACCGTCAAATTTCGGTCAAAGCAAAGTCAAACTAAGTCAACAAGTCAAACCGGTCAACTCCCTTAACCCTTGTATGTTAGGGTTTACGTTATGTAATAACTGTACAATTCGCTACTTTAATGAGAAAACATCATTTGGAAAATTCGTGTGTTTGTTTTTCCTTAGCCTTTACAGTGCTAAACAACATTGGAAATTTAATAAACCCTACTCAAGATTACTTGACGCTAATAGGATCAAAACCCATACACTACGATATAAATTGACGTTAATAGCAACATAGTATAGTACAACGTTATAACTATAATCAAATTAAATTATGATACCATATTAAAATCAAATCAAAGTATAATGCTCTAATTAAATTAAAAGAATCAAACTTGAATGCTATAATTAAACTTCAAATCAAAGTAGATTGTTATAATCAAATAATAACCTATCTTTTATAAAACTCCCTTTTTATAAACTTTACATTAAATTTTATAAAACTCTATTTTTATAAACTTTACATTAAATTTTATAAAACTCTTATATTAATTATGTAAAAGATGCTTGTGTTAGTGGGAAATTATAAAGACCACCAAAAGCAAAAAGATTATTCCCATGGTCTCCCACTCACAACTCCCATCCACTTTCCTTTCCTTTTTCTCCCAACACATTATTCTCTTCACCACTTAAACCTTCTCTATTCTTTCTCTCACTCTCAATCTCGAAATTTCCTCCAAGAAATACTCATATTCCATCCAAGAACAATCTATTATACTCAAATCTTCATCCCTCTTGAAGCATTCATCAAGGTATGTTGTTAAAAGTTTCAAATTCATACAAGAAACAAATTAAATCCACCAAAATATCTAAAACTCATTTTATGCATAAATCTGATTTTTCTCAGAATACCATCAATAAAATAAGAAGTTCTGGAAATTTTCAGAAAATAACTTATTTTTATTGAATTATTATAATTATTGCAATAAAGTAGGGCAATAATTCACATAAAATACTTGTTGCATACAATAAATTCTGAGAAAATTCTGGGATGACCTATATATTGATTAAACATAATATATGAAGTTTCATGCATTTATATTACTGTTTACTATTATTTATGATTTTATTGATTAATTAATAATGAAATATATAAAAAATACTTCCCATAGTCACAAACATCTGCAACTTATACACTGGGCTCTATACCATGTTATAAAACTATGGTGAATATTATAGAATTTTTGGGAATAATTTACTATTTTTCCCGAATTTTGTGTTGTTTAATCATTAAAATATTAAATAAATACTAAAACAGTTCAGAAAAATATAAAATTTTTA
This sequence comes from Lactuca virosa, assembly GCF_052849685.1. Taxonomy (NCBI): domain Eukaryota; kingdom Viridiplantae; phylum Streptophyta; class Magnoliopsida; order Asterales; family Asteraceae; genus Lactuca; species Lactuca virosa. Next base: position 183,494,700 of record NC_136427.1, on the reverse strand, counting down.
CAGTAATTCATATTGTATGAAATAATGATTTACTAATAATTTCATATTTTTTCAACACTGTGTACTATTTAAAACCATTTTCCTAAGTATTTAAGCATGTAAAAATGCATTTTAATGATTATTTCATATAAATAATTGTTAAAATCTGTAAATAATTATAATTGGGCAAGTTATTATTTTAATAAGAAATTATTAAAATCTGGCCTAAATTGAAAATATAAATTAATTATGCAAAGTAATTAATTCAATTTAAAATTCATTTAACAAATAAATACCTTAATATTATAATCAAAATGAATTATTGTTAATTCATCTAATATAAGAATATGTGTCTAATTATTTGTATTAATACTCCATTCTCGTTTAGCAGTTCCTAAACCAAAACTATTAATTATATTAGGTTCTACGCCATTTTGACCCGAACCGTCTATCGTACGACACACGCATTTCGTTTTGGGACTAAAGTGAGTAATCTACCCCATATTTTATAATTTTCAATACTTTTGGGGTGTATCAGGTTGTTCTAATATGTTCCAACTTCATTTTATTGTTTTATCACAATTGAGACATTGTTGGGACATTTATACGTGAGTCATTAATTGTATAACTATTGTTTATTTACGCTACATGTACTTGTAGTGCATTATCATTTTTAGTCTAATCTCCATGACTATGCCCGTATTCTTGAGGTACGTTATGGACAATAATAGCGCTATTGGGTTGACCACCCCTCCTTGGGACGCTAAGGTGATTGATCGCACGTGGTTGAGTGTGTATGATGATTAGCTGCTCCATCCTATATATATATATATATATATATATATATATATATATATATATATATATATATATATATACATATGTATATATAGGGTGAGGACTTATTGTTGTTGTTATCATTTGTTAATCAATTTTTGATTTATAAACCGTTATCTCAAATACAATTGTTTGCCGACTTCAAAAGAAAACAAATTTCAAATTATATATGTTTCAACTTCACAATTTTCTCTACTAAAATTAGATTACTCACCAACTCTCGTAGTTGACCTGTTTTTACCCATGATGCAGATTTGAAGAATGAAGTTGATGAAAAATAGGTTGTGCCTTAGAAATCCAAAAGACAATTTAAATTTGATGTAATAAATGTTGTTCGTATTTGGATATGTATTTGTATGTTGTGGATCTTGTTTGCATACTTAGTACTTAATTGAATCTAATCATATTATAACATAGTTGTCATGAGACTTTGAACAATATATCACGCCTTGATCGATTCCGACAAGGATCGGGGTGTGACAGATTGGTATCAAAGCCCTTGACTATAGGGAATTAGGTTAATTGCCTTGACCTAGTCTATAGCCTCTAGGGTCCTCTCGTATGCTAGTTTATAAAATGCACACACAACTGCATGCAATTCACACTTAGAAAATCCTAGGAATACCTTTGTGTGTTAATTGCTCCCTTAAGTGCATACGTATTACTCCTGACACTTATATGTGTGCATACACTGGTGAATATTCTCCTCTTTCTCTGAAAATTACACACATATTCAAGTGGTTTTAAAAAAAAATGTATATACATATATATTCCTTAGAGCTCATAGGAAATTCAAAGTCATCCACTCTAGTTGGATAGGATCATAGTAATGGACGCGTAATAACTGGAAGGGGGAGGTGTCGGTAGCCCGAAGGTCCTGACTAGGCAAGCATTCGTATACATCCCAATCAACCGAGGGACCAGTTTGCTTATCTGGGGACCAAAGGCGAGAGTTCCCAAACCTATAGGCCAAAGCGCGTCATTCACATTACTTTTGAGCCATCAAAATACCCGACCTTATCAAACGTATCCGAAAGGATACACTCCAAAATGGCTAACTCATTGGACTATTAATTTCCCTAATGGGCCTAGAAGTGGGAAAGACATGTGAAAACTTAGTTTTGTGGGGGCCCACGCAAGTGCTACATGTTTCACATTTAGTAACCATGAAAAGCCCAAAAGGTGCCCAACACTCCTAACCATGGCCCAACAAGTGTTTTACAATTATTTTACCCAACAATGTCTAAAAACTTTATTTCCATAATCAATTTACAAATAACTCACAAGTCCATATGCGTGTTTCTCGTAGATGGCATTACGACCCCCATACGCTGCTCGCAACAACCGAAGGCTAGCTGCCCTTATCGCCAAGGAGGTAGCAAACGTCATCCCAACAATTGCAACCCAACTTCATTCTCTTCAGCCACAAGCTCCAGCAACCACTCCTCGTTGCTCGTTCAAGCACTTTCGTAACTGCAATCCGCCTTACTTCAAAGGCATCGATGGTGCCACCGCACTCCTCACATGGATTGAAGAAATGGAGAGTACTTTCATCCATAGCGAGTGTCCTGAGGACCTGATGGTCCGTCATGCTACAGGGTGCCTCCAAGGTCATGCTATCACATGGTGGAACCTAGAAAAACGGGCAAAGGGAGAGACTGTTGCCTTGGGAATGACCTGGTCAAAACTAAAGGAACGCATGATGGAGAAGTTCTGCCTGACAGCGAATTGCAAACTCTCGAGGATGAATTCTGGAATCTGAAACAGGTGGGAGGCGACAACGCGACCTACACCAATAGATTCCATGATCTCTCGAGACTCCTACCTCACATGGTTCAACCTATGAAAACTGCAATACGCCGCTACATCAAAGGGTTACCACGCCAGATCCGTGATTCGGTGACCAGCAGCAGGCCATCTACCCTAGAATCCGCCATTGAAATAGCAGGTCAACTCAACGAGGACAATATGAACGATGGTGTCCTCCCACGCAAGGGTTCAAAGATGTCAACTGAAAAGCCGACCCCTGAGACCCCCCCTAATTGTCAAGTCCGAGTCCTCCCACCGACATGACAAAAAGAAGCGGAAAAGTCATCACCACAACCATGCTGTTATTACCCCTGCTACTCCTATCACCCAAGTCACCCCACAAGCCCAACCGAATAAAAAGCCGTATACTGGACCTCACCCCCTCTGTAACCAATGTAACTATCACCATATGACCACCAGCCCGTGTCTTCTCTGTACAAATTGTGGTCGCTATGGCCACTTGGCGGACACCTGTCGTGCACCAAAAACTCAGCGACCACTCTATCTACCCTCAAATCAGCAAACACAAACCCGATATCCAACTGGAACATGCTTCAACTGTGGTGACCCCACCCATTTCAGAAATGCGTGTCCTAGGCTAGTCAATATCATCAACACCCAAGCCCAGGTAAATCCAACAATGCAGGTTCCAGCTCCCAAAGGCCGAGCCTTTGTCATTACCGCAACCCAAGCAAAGACCGATAACAAGGTCGTAAATGGTACGTTTCTCATAAATGACTGCTACGCGTCAGTACTTTTTGATTCAGGTGCCAATAAAATTTTTGTGTCTTTGGAATTTGAGCCCACACTTCACACATCTCACACGATTCTTGATGAGTACTTTACCGTAGAAGTCGCCGATGAAAAATACGTTTCACTCAATGCAGTCATCCAAGATTGCACTTTCGATTTTTGTGGTCATAAATTTTATGTCAATTTAGTTCCTATGGAAATTGGTAGCTTCGACATCATCGTAGGAATGTATTGGCTATCCCAAAACCATGCTGAAATAGTATGTTACGATAAGTTCATTCGTATTCCTCTCGCCGACGGTCAAAGTCTTCGTATTTATGGCGAGACTCATTCGAAAAAGCTTAATCTTATGTCATGTACTCAAGCTCGATCATATCTACGAAAAGAATATGGCTAAATACATAATACAAACTATAATACCCAAATTATACAAAATTTTCTGCATTAAAAATCAATAGACTAACACAATAAAACTGAAAAGGGTATCAAACTATCAAGATAAAAACACATACAATGTAGATTAAAATCCACTGATCATAACAAAATGACTAAAAAAAACCCCCCTTGATTACATCCAAAAATACGTTAAAGAGAAAATGTAAGGACTAAGGATTGTTAAGTCCTCTCTTCTTATAAATAGTTTTGAAGCAAGTTTGCCTAAGCTTCTTTGTTCTTTCTGTCAATTCCATACCTGGCAATTTCTCCATCATCTTCTTGTGCCCTTCTAACGTCTCTATCTCCTCCTTTAATCCCAACTCCTAGTTTTTTTTTTAAAAAAGGTAGATGCAATATATTTTTCGTGTGAGTTCACAAAATTTACAATGAGTTAAGTTTATATAAATATAAATCCGGAAATCGTAGTAAATCAATTGAATTGATGTGGAATATGCCTAGGGCCATTGTTTATGTTATAAAGAAACTAATAATTAAAATTTTAGAAAATACCAAAACTACTTTGGTTACAAAGTGCAGGCATGCATGCATGAGTAATGTATAGAAGGTTATTATCGTAATTTACCTTGGCATTTTGAATGAGGGATTGTAGGCTCGTAAGTTTTCTATGAGGCCATCTGTTTATGTTTAGCTCTCTGCATCTTTTCTTCAACAATGTTAACCTTATCCCTAGTTCCTTTGCCGCCATGATTATCGGCATCTCAAAGTACTTCGCTGTCTCTTCAAACTCCAATGGTCTCAATCTCTTTGCCACCTTCTGGCCACCGTGATCAGTGGTGGCAGCACTAGAACTACATGTAGCCTCACCACCGGATTTACAGTCTTCACTGAAACTAACCAATGGTAAATTACCATCCTACCAACAATCCCATAAGCTTATGTCTTTAAGGGGATCTAAATCGTGAAACTCATTTCTAGAAATGATGTTTTGATCTTTGTTAAGTATTGTGGAAACGTTCTGATCGAGCACTTCATGCAATTTTTCCGACAAGTCGTAATCACGATGGTCGAGCATGTCACCACTGCAAAAATCCAAAAAAAAAAAAAAAAAAAAAAAACTCAAGATAATCAAATCCAACACGATGAAAGACTCTTTTTGATCACTACAAATCCAAACCATGTTTTGATCAATGTCGACAAAATCACTTTTCTGTGCGAAAGATGGTGTAATGAGTAACGTTTATATATATACCTGAAAAGATCTTGATGATCAAAGTATTGAAACCAATCGAGGTCATCTATGGGGTTTTGGTGATCTGCAGGTGGATCCATTTGTGAGGGAGAAGTTAAAAGTCGCGATAAGAATGTGATGATTTATATAAGTGAAGTTGGAGAAGTAATTAATAGCAAGTTGTGGGAATGCAACAAAACAAGTTAAGCACTTCTGAAAAATTGATAAATGATTTCGGTAACACTCGCGGAATATAAACTAGTGAAAATTACAAACGAAAATTGAATATATATAGTCTATGATGTTATGGTTATTGTGTATCTAACAAATGAAGAAGAAAATGAATATATATATTCTTTGAGTCGTAACCTTCTTCTTCAATTCACACACATATCCGTATATGGTGCTGAAAATTATGACTTGTGTGCCTCATGCATTTAATGCATCACATGCCTACTGCATATTCTTGACTTTGAAGCTACGTACCAGTTTCCAATTTCCCCAGTAGCACACTTTTCATTAGAAAGTACTCCAAGTCTTCACGCATGCAAATTATGACTTGTGTGTCGCTATAGGTATGTCGTTGGCCCTTGTTAAAAACCTATAGCGACAACAAGTCATCGTAATAGATTAAACCTATGGTGACAACGAGTCGTCGCTATAGGTAACTAATAAAACTATATTTTAACCCCGAACATATGATTGGCAAAATCTATCCGACGAGACCCTCGTGATACCTCGTGACGAAATTGAAATCAACGAGAGTCTCCACTTCGTGGAAGAACCGGTAGAAATCATGGATCAAGAGATCAAAAGAACAAAGCAAAGTCATATTCCCATTGTGAAGGTCCGCTGGAACGCTAAACGAGGACCCGAATTCACCTGGGAACGCGAGGATCAGATGAAACAAAAGTATCCACATCTCTTCCCAAACTCTCGAAATCCAGTCAAAATGAAAATTTCGGGACGAAATTCCTTCTAACGGGGGGATGATGTGACAACCGTCAAATTTCGGTCAAGGCAAAGTCAAACTAAGTCAACAAGTCAAACCGGTCAACTCCCTTAACCCTTGTATGTTAGGGTTTACGTTATGTAATAACTGTACAATTCGCTACTTAAATGAGAAAACATCATTTGGAAAATTCGTGTGTTTGATTTTCCTTAGCCTTTACAGTGCTAAACAACATTGGAAATTTAATAAACCCTACTCAAGATTACTTGACGCTAATAGGATCAAAACCCATACACTACGATATAAATTGACGTTAATAGCAACATAGTATAGTACAACGTTATAACTATAATCAAATTAAATTATGATACCATATTAAAATCAAATCAAAGTATAATGCTCTAATTAAATTAAAAGAATCAAACTTGAATGCTATAATTAAACTTCAAATCAAAGTAGATTGTTATAATCAAATAATAACCTATCTTTTATAAAACTCCATTTTTATAAACTTTACATTCAATTTTATAAAACTCTATTTTTATAAAATTTACATTAAATTTTATAAAACTCTTATATTAATTATGTAAAAGATGCTTGTGTTAGTGGGAAATTATGAAGACCACCAAAAGCAAAAAGATTATTCCCATGGTCTCCCATTCACACCTCCCATCCACTTTCAATTCCTTTTTCTCCCAACACATTATTCTCTTCACCACTTAAACCTTCTCTATTCTTTCTCTCACTCTCAATCTCGAAATTTCCTTCAAGAAATACTCATATTCCATCCAAGAACAATCTATTATACTCAAATCTTCATCCCTCTTGAAGCATTCATCAAGGTATGTTGTTAAAAGTTTCAAATTCATACAAGAAACAAATTAAATCCACCAAAATATCTAAAACTCATTTTATGCATAAATCTGATTTTTCTCAGAATACCATCAATAAAATAAGAAGTTCTGGAAATTTTCAGAAAATAACTTATTTTTATTGAATTATTATAATTATTGCAATAAAGTAGGGCAATAATTCACATAAAATACTTGTTGCATTCAATAAATTCTGAGAAAATTTTGAGATGACCTATATATTGATTAAACATGATATATGAAGTTTCATGCATTTATATTACTGTTTACTATTATTTATGATTTTATTGATTAATTAATAATGAAATATATAAAAAATACTTCCCATAGCCACAAACATCTGCAACTCTCGTAGTTGACCTGTTTTTACCCATGATGCAGATTTGAAGAATGAAGTTGATGAAAAATAGGTTGTGCCTTAGAAATCCACAAGACAATTTAAATTTGATGTAATAAATGTTGTTCGTATTTGGATATGTATTTGTATGTTGTGGATCTTGTTTGCATACTTAGTACTTAATTGAATCTAATCATATTATAACATAGTTGTCATGAGACTTTGAACAATATATCACGCCTTGATCGATTCCGACAAGGATCGGGGTGTGACACTTTGGAGGAACTCACTAAGCTTTGTGCTTACAGTTTTGGTTGATGGTTTCAGGTACTTCAGTGGATCATGTCAAGGTGAAGGAGTGACCGTACACATCCTCGCGTTTTGGACTTATGATTTCTGGGAAACTTTGATAATGTGAACGTTTTGAAAACTATGTTGAGAAATGTTCTGATTTTAAATAATGTTTTGGAATTAATGCGTTTTGTAAACACCTCTATAGAAAAAAGGTTGTTTTAAAAAGTTTAAATTTTATTGAAATTTTATGGGCGTTAGAAGTTGGTATCAGAGCCTTGGTTTGAGTGAATTGAGGAACACTCGTGTGAATCCAGTCTCAAACTAAGGAAAAGATTTTCAAAATAATTTTCAAATGGTTTTCAAAATACTTAAGGAGGATGTGATGTGTACGATCAGCCGGAGCCAGTAAGTAGACCCAAAATACCATATTGTTATTTGATATTGTGATATGTTAGCATCATGCTATTGATAGGCTAGTGATCTTCAGGAATTGCATGATAGAATTGTCTGATTATGTGATGCCTTTGTTCCTGTAGAGTCCCCTTGTTTGGTTGATCTGTGACTCTTTCGTGTGTGAACTGGCTATTGTGTGGATACACTAAGTCACATGCTACATGGTTTAAAGGATCTTAGGCTGAGGGGTTTGGTCCTGCTTCGCAGCTCTTGTCTGAGTCCAACCGTTGTGGAATTTAATATTTTAGCCTAAGATTGTTTAAATTGTGGGGCATGTGGCTGTATTCATGTGATAGTCATATGGCACCAATGGAGAGTCGTGTGGCAAGTGTGGTATGGTGAGTCGTTTGGGGTCATCCGACCTGTAGCGTTATTGGATGATGTAGTGGTGGTTTCCCTGGTTTGAGTGCAGTTCATAGCGGGTCGACATGAGAACAGATTAGCCACTTTCGAGAGAGTGAGGGCAAGGCGCAGGTGCGCGCGAGGTACTAGGAGTCTGAGATCGAGGATTTCATAGGAGGATCTGTCATACTTTATTGCATTTAATGTCAGTCGGATTCTCTGCACGAATGTTGCTTGCTTTGTGCTTTGTGGAACCCTAGGATAGCCCACGGAGCCCTTTAGTGCAGTTGTTTCACTGTTGAGCAGGTTTCGGGAGTAATTTATGACTAGTACTTAGAGAACCTGAGATGATCCTTAAGGAAAGTATGGATAGGTGTGGAAGGTAGTATTGGGCCCGTACTACTGAAAGCACATGATCCATACTCGAATCAAGGAAGATCTTTGGGATTCTAAGGACTGATTGGGGAAGATTGCATGGTTGGATACCATGTTTCGCTACAGTGGTTCTATTCCTGTCAATTTTTTGGTGATGACTGCTCAGGTATGGGGATGGATCTGGTGTGTGTTTTGGGCCCGATGGCATTATGGACTCGGGTTGTTTGGGTCCAGGCCTTGTGAGTTTTGGCTTGAGGCCTCGGGGATTTTTCTCATCACCGGGTATGTGAGTCGCAAGACTCAGGAAGGGAGCAATGATTATGATCGGCTTGGGTTTGCAGTTAGAAGTGGAATAGATAAATGATGGATCAGAATGTCGTTATCTTTGGCAAGGGTTGTTCCCTTTAGTTTTCTCAGTTCGACGGAGTGAGGATGCTTATGATTTCCAGGGTTAGATTGTATTTTTAGCTCGGGGTCTATCGGTCGCAATGGTTGGTGGCAGTATCTCAGCGCATGCGGATCGATGTGGCACTATTATCTTCTGAGGAAAGCAAGGGCTCATATTCTTGGGAGACCGAAAGGTCACGCACCAGATTGTCATTGGGATTGCAAGCAGGGAAGGTATGTTGGGATCGTGGATCGATAGCTGCCAATGCTTTGTAAGTGGTTATAAGTGGGGATTTCAGAGGTCTTCAGCTGAAATTCAGGTTTGTCTTAGGTTTCGATTGACCCGTATCAGGAGGATCATTATGCGTAAGTTATTCATTCCAGAGTCAGGAATGATCATACCTGGTTAAGCCGGTTTGAGTTAGGAGTTTGTTTCAAACCAACGGGTGGTAGTTAGAACCCTAAGTATGGGAGAACTAGGATTCTCGAGTTGGGTATCAGTCGTTAGGGGTTTTATCAGTTCGTGTTGGATTGCTGTTCTCAAAATTAGTTCCGGACAAATAATGATCGGTAAATCATTTCCAGAAGCGGGTATGTTCAGTCCGAGTGGTTATTGATTCTCTGGATTAAGTGACAGGTGTCCTCGACCTTTGGTCGTTGAGTTCTCATTCAACAGGGGTTATTCAAAAGATTCAAGGAGTGATGGTTAAGGTCCAAGGAATGGGTCATCCTATCATCAAGTTCGGTATGTTTTATGTCCCCTTGGCCTCGTGTATGCTTACCCACTTCGGGGGTGTGAGATTTTGGTTGTAAGCAGGCTCAGGTTTTCGGTAGCATTAGAGAAACCTACAGGAGCTAGATGCTTATTGGTGGAATATATTCAGTCTCGATTAAGGTATGAGGTCTTATTCCGATAGTTCATGGGGATGTCTTCCGGTTATGCTGAGGACCGTCGTTTTGTTGGAACCCTGGAAATTTTTCTTTGGATTATTGAGGTTAAGGGTTTTCTAAGGATGTGCATTGTGGTATGTTCAAGTTATGATGCCAAGCGGGGTGTTTATGAGATGTGGGCCCAGAATCATGATTGCTTATTTCTCCTGCTTGTGGTACTTTCGGGATTTGCATAGAAGGAATTCGGGAAAATCTCTCAATCAGCTGGTTTTGATGAAGGGAACAATAAGGGTGTGGGGAGTATGAGGAAGTATTTATGGGATGTATGTATATTATGCCCATGGGTTCGCAAGCTATTGTTAAGATTTTGATCCCAAGTTGGGAATTGGTCGAGAAGTTACAAGTCCTAAAGTCCTTTTTGATGGCCTCGAGTGGTTGTTCAGGTGGGAGTACACCTGAGCCGATAAGAGTTGGTAGTATCGCGAAAGATTTTTGGGTCTAATCGTCTTTGGTCATCAAGGCAGTGGTTAGTAATGGCATGGCAATGGTTGAGTGTATTAGGGTTTGGTACGTCATATGGTTTGGTTTTGGGTGAAGTTTGCGGTCGATACGTTTTCAAGGATCAACTAGTTGTTTCTCTAGTGGTGTCCCCGGTCAGGGACTGGGGGTAGCTTTCAATAAATTCACATCGGTTTTAAGTCGATTCTTCGAGAAGAATATCAATGGCCATTTCGAGGGGGGGGCATTTGGTGGAAACTCGCGTTGGGAATCAAGAGTGTGACCGTGTAAGGTCTGTATTCTAGGAGATAGTGAGGTAAGTAGACAATCTTTTGTTTTGTGGTGCGAATCGCGAGTTCCAAGAGAAAGGTGGATTGTCATCACGTTGGTGTAATCGAAGGTGGTTTGGGTTAGCATGTCATTGTCATTCAGGTTCTAGGAACCTAGTGGGCAGACCAGGTGTGAGACTGGTAGTCTCAGTAGCGGTTGAGGAAAATCTTTGTTTCTAGGTTTAGTGAGGGGTTACAATGAATCAGAGGGTTTTTGGGAGTAATGCAAGGGGAAGTTCTTGGATCTCTGGTTATAAGTTTAGAGCCGAGTTATGTATATTGGGTTATTCCAATCGAGGGTATTCCAGCCTGAGGCCAATCGGTCCAGGCGTGAGTGTTCGTGCTTTCGAGCTATCAGTGATGTGTATGATTGGTTCGGGAGTTAAAGGAAGCATTGTCCTTTCAGCACTAAAAAGGTTCATGTCCCAGTTTGTCTCCTATTTCTAATTATATCCCTGGAAATCTGGTCATTAGAATGAGTTTTCTGTTGAAATAATATGTATTCCCATTTGTCAAGTAAAGCATTATCGGCAGCAGTGTATGATCTGTGATTCTGTTTTCTAGTGGGAACCTCAGGTCTTCAGGGATGAGTAGTTAGTTTAGGGATAAGGGGAATGGATTCAGCGATGGTTAGTATGGGCGGTCTGTCGGGGAGTCAGACCTAATTCGATATTCTAGATCACAGATTTTTCAGGTGAAGTAGAGTTGGTTTAATACGTGCGATTATAGATTTATTTTCTTCAGTTTGAATTTTTTTTTCTGAGTTTGGTCGCCTTGGGAAGGTCATGGTATGTTCAAGGTTGTGGGTGTCCCTCAGGATGTCAAGCATGCCAGGGATAGTAAGGGATTATTTCGAGGATGAAATCAAATTTAAGTGGGGGAGAGTTGTAGCACTCCAGTTTTCAAGGAATTTAAAATCCATCCCTTGAGTTTTAATTATGTCACTTTTGGTCCTTGGATTGGAATGAAGTGGCCATGGGAAGCCCTAGTGGCAAAATGGTAATTTATGGAGCAGGATTTGTATGATGGGCGTACATGTGAGTATGGTAAGCATACTAGGGTGCGCCTAGTACGTTGGGTGTACGCATATGTACGCAGGGCGTACGTGTGTCCGGGTGAAACCGTAATTCTTAGGGTTTGTGGAGTATTTAAGCATCTTATGGACCATTTCTCCCATCTTTTTCTAGCCTCCAAGTCCTTGGGTCATTTTGGCAAAACCCTAACCTCCATAAGTGTGTGTTGTGAGCTAAAAGGTGATCCTTGTATGTTTCAAGAGGAAGAAGTTGCATCAAGAAGCTTGGGAACGTGAAGCAAGGCTTGGATTTGGAGTTTAGGCTTCCTTTTCTATCATCCAAAGGTATAAAGTTCATACCTTTGTGATTTTTGTGCTCGATCTCTTGTTCGGTTCTTTTCTGTTTCCTTTTTGGTCCCAAATGCTCCATTTTGAACATGGCATGTTCTGGATGATTTGAGCTGTCCTTTCACACCCTTGGAGGGCTCCTTAATAAAAAAAAAATGAGGTTCCAATGGCTAGAAGTGTCCCTTGCATTTGGTAGAAAGGTCTTACTATATTAAGACCTCGTATTAAGAACTTTTGGACGTCTAAAGTCATTAAGTTGGAGACTTTATGACTCTATTGTGCATTTGGACCATGGATTTGAAGTTTGGGCTTAAGTGCTTAATCCATTAAGCACTTATCATAGTTTTGGTTTTTGTGAGGGTACGCCCTGCGTAGAAGGGGGTACGCCCCACATTCAAGGTCAAGCGCCCCATTACCAGTCAATATGAGGCTCGCGTACGCCATGCGTACCTCCGGAGTACACCCCGCGTACGCGACTGTGTTGGGCTCTTTCGTTTTGGGCTTCGGTTTTGGGTTTGGTTACTTTGGGTTGTGTTGGGCTGTTTGGGATTTTATGGTTTGGGCTTTTGGCTTGCTGGATCTTCTTGAGTGAAGGCCATGGATGGAATTAGTCCCAATTTAAAATTTTGGGTCATAATTGGGCTTAAGGATTTTATTTTGACGTTGGGCCTTGGCTTTTGGCCAGGCTTGAGGAAGGGTAAAAAGGTCTTTTACCCTGAATAGGACTCATAGTATGAGTCAGTGGCTAGATGTTGATGGTTTTTCATTTTGGTATCTGTTAACGCGTATGTGATAGTGGATCTGCAGTCAGAGATTGTTCATGGAATTAGTTGTTGATGGGGTGTTGTCTTGATGTTGGCGGTTCGGGGATCTGGCAGCCAGCAGCCAGGGATCGTCTGTGTATTTAGCAGTGCGAAGTGAGTTCCTCACCGTACTTATGGGTCGAAGGCACCAATGCCGACCCTTTTTGGATTGATATCCTGGTTTATCTTATGATTAAGTGTTAGTATGATATGTTAGATCGGTATCCTAGTAGATACGATGTTGCGATGGTGTTATGATCTGTTAGATCTATATCCTGATAGATAGGATGATGCCATGCTTAGTGATCTGTAAGATCTTCTTGTTTGTCTGTTGACTGGTTATGTGTTTAATTGCTATATATGTCGACATGTATGTGTGGTTGGGTTGAGGCGGTCCTGCTTTGTGCTGAAGGCCAACAGATCCAGGGCGGCCTGGATAGACTGAAGGCCTGCAAGGCGGTCCAGTCAGGCCGGACGCCCGGCGAGCGGTCTGGATAGGCTGTAGGCCCTACGAGGCGGTCCAGTTATACTGAAGGCTCGGGAGCGGTCTGGATAGGCTATAGGCCCTGTGAGGCGGTCCAGTCATGCTGAAGGCTCGGGAGCGGTCCAGACAGGCTGTAGGGCCGGTGAGGTGGTCCAAACATGCTGAAGGCTATGTATGCATGCTGTTATTTGTATATGTTATCGGTTTGAGTGTTGGTACTTTCGGGGAACTCACTATGCTTCGTGCTTATAGTTTTGGTTTATGGTTCCAGGTACTTCAGTGGATCGTGCCAAGTTGAAGGCATGACCGTAAACATCCTTGTGTTTTGGACTTATGATTTCTGGGAAACTCTAATAATGTGAATGTTTTGAAAACTATGTTGAGAAAGGTTTTGATTTTAAAATAATGTTTTGGAATTAATGGGTTTTGTAAACACCTCTATAGAAAAAGGGTTGTTTTGAAAAGTTTAAATTTAATTGAAATTTTATGGGCGTTAGAACAGATCAATGATCTTTCAAATTGCATGCCCAGTTCTCCCCCACTTGGGTTTGAACTATCACCAACTAACGTTGCAAACAAACCCCACTCGAACCAACTCAACTAGATACAAACCATCCCTGACTCTTGGAATGTATAACACAACACAATATAATCTTCTATATAAAGACCCATCAACTCAAAGACTTTGAATCTCAGATGGAGACCTCGGAAACTTCTCAGATCTAATTGCCTTTATAGTCGAGAATCCCAGGCTAAAGCATAAGAAATAACTCTAATAACCTATTCATAGCATCGATTCTCTATCTAAGAACAATTGGACTACCACAAACTTAGCCTCTGATTCCCTGACCTCCACTCCATCGTGAGACTCAATCATGCAATATGAGGAATCATCCTCACAGTCGAGACACAACAAAGTTGTTGTTCCCGATTCACTTTTCCCGATCATATGGAACAACCTGCTAGAACACGTTCTCACTGAACTCAAAGAAAGCATACCCATGGTCCTCATCTTGTATAGTCTCCACGAAAATGACTCTTTTTCCACACATAAAAAAAATTTGAAGAACAGAATCATAGTCATAGAAAATGTCATCATAAGCCATCGACCGATCACTCATTCTCAAGATTGTAATCCTCATGTCGCTCATCCCAACCGCTCCCTCATTGAGTCCCACAACTCAGTCTAACGCTACCTCAAGAAGTGCCCCCAGAGACCTCGAAATAGACTACTCATCATGGTCTGCACCATTGAACCCCACTGATATGGCCACTAAGGCCCCAATAATCATCAGACTCGTCTTCTTCCCGGACAGCCATAACTGAAAAGCAGATAATAACCAAAATTTTGCAATAAATTCATGGTGTCAAACCATGTTCCAACCCTCAACCAGCACCTTAGAATTTTCGATACTTTCCATGACTTGAGTACGGATCCTGTGCTTCCAGTAGTACAGGCCCAATACTACCTTCCATACCTATTGTACTCTCCTTAAAATCTGAAACATCCCAAAAATTAGGTCTAAAAATTTCGTATTTAATTACTAATAAAACCATAATTATCAAATCATCACATAAAAATCATCAGTCATTGTTTCTCAAAACATCATAAACATCTGTCAATCTTATCAGAGTAAAACATCCCAGGCTAAAATCATGGTGTGTGCACTGCAGTCATCCCGAGCTCTTCCATTTGCTATCGGAAGTACCTGAAACCAAACCTAAAAACTGTAAGCATGAAGCTTAGTGAGTCTCCCCAAACTACCACATACCATACAAATAATCATGCTACTAGGAGATACGAGCCCCGCCTACACTCGGGGAGATACAGGCCCCGCCCACACTCGGCTAACTAGGAGATACGGCCCCACCCACACTCCGCTGTCTAGGAGATACGAGCCCCACCCACACTCTGCTGACTACGAGATACGGGCCCCGCCCACAGTTGGCTAACTATGAGATACGGGCCCAACCCACACTCAGATACTAAGCATACATACAAGTATCACACAGACAACAAGTATAATCAAATCTATCAATCAGCCCTATATCCATACTCAAATAATGCTATGAGATAAGGGCCTCGCCTACACTCGGCTATCTATGGGATACGGGACCTCCCACACTCAGCTACTAATCAACATAAATTATATGGGCCGGCCTTGGTGCCTTCGACCCGTTCAAACAGAGAGGAAACTCACCTCGCAAAGTTGAATGCAGAATCTCACGGTAAGGAATCTCAAACTGCTGCTCCAACGACTCCCCGACTATCATTATCACAATAACAATTAGTCAAAATCCAATAATCCTTCTTAGGGTAAAATGACCATTTTACCCCTAGTCAAAGTCAACATTCTGGTCAAAGTCAACATCATGGATTGACTCAACTCGCCGAGTTGACCCATCAACTCGTTGAGTTCCATAAATCAAAAAACCCTGACATCGCAATCCGAATCGTCGAGTTTCTCCTATCAACAGAATCAGGACTTTCCAACTCTACTCGTCGAGTCCGTCCTTGAACTCATTGCGTCATACCTTCTACAGGGTCGGGGCATTTCGACCCAACTCGTCGAGTTCCTTTATGAACCCGTCGAGTTCTTTAGTCTGCTAATCCTTTTTTAATGGATTAAGCTCCTACCCATCAGATCTAAGCTCCATACTTCATATACATACTGAAAATGTCCTTTAAAGGGTAAAGTTTCCAACTTTACCCATTAATACCATTCCTTAATGGATTTAGCTCAAACCCTAACTCTTTAATACCTAGATCTTGATCCAAAAGCCATTAATACTTCAAGCTAAGGCATACAAACTGAGATCTAGGCCCTAGAGACTACATGAACACGTAAAGTCTCTGACTTTCTTTCGATGCATGGCCTTTTGGAGCTTAAAAGGCCAAAATGACATGTTAAAGCTTGCATGGGGCTTCAATGGCCACAAAGTTTGCACCTTTATGCCATGAAAGCCCTTCAAGGTCCTAGATCTGGAAGTTTACTCGCGTGGGACAACCATTTCCCAAGGACCATGCTACTTGGACCAAAACCCAATAAAAGTGAAAATGAAGAGATCTAAGTAATCATTAAGCAAGTTTGAGACTTGTTTACCAGAAAATGCTGCAAATGGAGTGAAGTGTAGATCTAATAGCTTTCTCTTGGGCCCTCAAGCTTCTCATTCTTCCACAAGCTTCAAATACACAAGTTTTCTCTTAAAAATGACTCACAAGATCACACAAGGCATTAGGATTTCGAGATTTAGGGTTTGGGACTTCAAGGCTGTAAAAGAGGCTTGCCTATGGAGGTTAATGTGTTTAAATAGGGTGCAAAACCCTGGAATTAGGGTTTCATTCCACCCGTCCTACTCTTCGAGTTGAGGATCTCAACTCGTCGAGTAGACTTCACCACCCGCGTCCAAATCCATTTCCTAATCGACGAGTTCGGGGCCTCCAACTCGTCGAGTTTAGATACAAAAGAGAATAAATCTTTAATTAAATACATACTAGTAACTACTCGTTACAATTCTCCCCCACTTGTCTTAGGCTTCGTCCTCGAAGTCTGCTGCATCGGGAAATAACTCGGGGTAGTGCTCCCTTATCACCTCCTCGGGCTCCCAAGTCTACACCGAGCCCTTGCGTTGCTGCCACTACACCTTCACTATCTCTACCCTCTTGTTCCTCAGCTCCTTCGTCTTCCTATCGTGAATGCCTACTGGTCTCTCGATGTAATTCAGGCTGTCATCAACCTGGATATCCTCTAAAGGCACGACTATAGAGTCATCCACTAGGCACTTCCACAGCTGGGAGACATGAAAAGTGTTGTGGATCTGGCTGAGCTCTGCTAGAAGATCCAAACGATAAGCAACTCGGCCCACCCGAGCCAAGACCCAAAACGGACCAATGTACCTGGGGCCCAGCTGCCCCGTTTCCTGAACCGGATGACACCTTTCCAAGGTGACACCCTCAGGAGGACCATGTCGCCTACTAGAAACTCCAAGTCTGAACGGCGATTGTCGGCATAACTTTTCTACCGACTCTGAGCAGTTTGAAGCCTGCTCCGGACCTACTGAATCTTCTTAGTGGTCTTGAGTACTACCTCAGTACTCCCCATGACTCTGTGACTGACCTCGCCCCAACAGATTGGGGTCCTACACTTCCTACCATAGAGCATCTCGAAGGGATGTTGATCTATGCTAGCATGGTAGATGTTGTTATACGAAAATTCCGCTAATGGAAGATACGTATCCCAACTTCCTCCAAAATCTAATACACACGCTCGCAGCATGTCCTCTAGAGTCTGAATCGTCCTCTCATTCTGCCCTTCAGTCTAAGGGTGGAAAGTGGTACTAAAGTGAACACGAGTACTCATCACATCATGGAACCGCTTCCAAAATCTAGAAGTGAAACGAACATCTCGGTCTGACACAACCAAAACCGACACTCCATGACGTGCCATCACCTCACGTATGTAGATCTTGGCTAGCTTCTCAGCCGATATACTCTCCTGAATCGGGATAAAATGAGCACTCTTGATCAACCGATCCACGATGACCCATATCGAATCTACTCCACGTGCAGTCCCGGGAAGCTTCGTGATGAAATCCATAGTGATATCTTACCATTTCCACACGGGAATCTCCAATGGCTGCATCCTGCCATGAGGTCGCTGGTGTTCAGCCTTGACTTTCCTGCAAGTCAAGGACCACTCCACATACCAGGCTATGTCCCACTTCATGCAGGGCCACTAATAATCTAGGCGAAGATCCCGATACATCTTCGTCGCCCCGGGATGGATGGAGAACCTCGACTTGTGGGCCTCATCCATCATAACCTATCATACACCGCCCCAATACGGAACCCAGACCCTCCCATGCAGGGTCATCAACCCGCGACTGTCATAATCAAATGAGGCCACCTAGCCTACAATCCGCTCGAACTTCCGGCGCTCTTCCTTTATTCCCTCGACCTGCGCCTCCCAAATATGTTCCAGCAACGGAGTAATCACTGTCATCCTCAAACATATATCTCGAATCGGAGCCGCTACTGCCTTGCGGCAAAGAGCATCGGCCACCACATTGTCCTTCCTGGGTGATAAAGGATCTCACAGTCGTAATCTTTCACCACATCTAACCACCAACGTTGCCTCATGTTAAGATTTGGCTGATCCATCAGGTACCTCAAACTCTTGTGGTCCGTGTAAATGGTACAACAAACCCCATAGAGGTAATGCCTCAAATCTTGAGGGTGAAAACTACAGCCCCCATCCCCGAATCGTGCGTCGGGTAGTTCGCCTCGTGAAACTTCAACTGCGTCGAAGCATATGCTATCACGTGACCCCGCTACATCAACACTGCACCCATGTCCATGATCGAGGCATCACAGTAAACCACGAAGTCATCAACGCCCTCCAGCAAAGTCAGGATCGGTGCCTCACATAACTGCTGTCTGAGAGTCTTGAAGGCTGCCTGCTACTCAGGCCCCCTGCAGAATGTCACCGACTTCTTGGTCAGTCGGGTCAAGGGAACACCAGTCTTGGATAAATCCTGGATGAATCTCCGATAATAACCCGCTATACCAAGAAAACTCCTAATCTCAGATGGAGACATCAGAATTTCCCACTGCATTACCGCCTCTATCTTGGTCGAACCGACCAGAATACCCTTTTGGTTGATAAGGTGCCCCAGAAATTGCACCTCGCGCAACCTGGACTCGCACTTGGAGAAGTTTGTGAAACGTCTCTCCCTCCTTAGTGTCTCCAGCACCTCCCTCATAGGCTTCTCATGTTGCTCCTGAGTGTTGGAATAAACCAAGATATCATCAATGAAGACTATCACAGACCGGTCCAACATCGGTCTGCACACGCAGTTTATGAGGTCTATGAACGCGGCACGAACATTGGTGAGCCTAAACAGCATCACCACGAACTCATAATGACCATAGCGAGTCCGAAAGGCTGCCTTCGGCATGTCATCTTCCCTGACTCGCATCTGGTGATAACCCGGTCACATATCAATCTTGGAGAACCAATATTACCTCTGAAGCTGGTCAAATAAGTCATCAATCCTCGGAAGGGGATAACGGCTCTTCACTGTTACCTTATTCAGCTCCTACTAATCTATACACATCCGATATGACCCGTCCTTCTTCTTCAAATACAGGATTGGGGCTCCCCATGGAAACTGCTTGACCTGATAAATCCCTTGTCTAACGGCTCCTGCAGCTGTGTAGACAACTCCTGCATCTCATGAGGAGCCAACTGATATGGTGCCTTGGCTATCGGAGGCGCACCAGGGACTAGGTCAATCCTGAACTCTACCTGCCTCTCCAAAGGAATCCCAGGCAAATCCTCTGGGATCACATCTGGGTACTCCCGCACGATCAGTACATCATCCATGGTCGCCTTACCCTTACCCGGGTATCCATAACATTGGCGACATATCTTGCGCAAACCTGCTAAAGGTAGCACTTCGCTCTCGCTGCTGAACATAAAGTCGGTCCACCCTGCGGTCTCTTGCTGTGAATCACTAAACCTCCCCCACTTGGGGTCCGAAACCGCACAAGCTGCTACTCGCAGTCGATCACTGTCCCATTGGGGCTCAACCAGTCCATACCCACTATAACCTTATTCCTTCATAGGGAATAGGGACTAAATGCACAAAAAACTGCTAATCAAACAACTGCAGTGTACATCCCCGATGAACCCTCACAACTCGCACTGTCCTATCATATGCTATCTCTACATCAAGAGGACAGTCCAACTCCCCCGTAGCTCTAACAAATTGCTTGCTAAGTGCGAGCGATACAAAAGATCGGGTAGCCCCCGAGTCAAATAATACTAGAGCAAATATGTCGTTCACAAGGAACGATCCTATAATGAAACACATAAACATAAGCAACAATAAATATGAATAAAAGATAAGGAGAAGAAACATACCCGTCACAACGTCAGGTGCTGCACGTGCCTCCTCTGCGGTCAACTCGAAGGCTCTGCTCTTTGCCACTACTCCTCTGCCCGACCCTGACGGCCATCAATAATCCTCAACGTAACAGGAGTGGGTGCCGCCACCTGTGTTGCTGCAGCTAAACTCGGACACATGGACCTCTTGTTGCCCCTCTGATTGCACAAAAAGCAAATAAGATCATATATTGTCATGGTGGTGGTGGTAGCAGTACAATCCCATCTGACATGACCAGTTCGGCCGCACTTGAAGCAGCCCGAACTACCCGCCCTACACGTCCCCTCGTGCGACCTACTACACTTGCCATAGCGGCCTCAGCCCTACTGGCTCTTCCCTCGGGAATCTACCTTGGTCTTTTTACCCGAACCCTCCACACCAGATGCCGCATCTGTTTTCTCTTCCTCTCCATCTCTAAATCAATCTCTCTCTCCCTAGCCCTGGCAATCATATCCTACAGCGTTTTACGGATGGATCGGCTCACAAACAGCCGAATATCACTCCTCAACATCTCATGGTACCGGGCCTTTTTCATTTTCTCATCCGCCACATACTGCATAACAAGAAAGGCCCTCTCCCTGAACATAGCGGTGATCTCCGTCACTGTCTCAGTCGTCTGTCGGAGATCCTAGAACTCCCTAGCAAGCTGCACCTCAATCACAGGTGCAAACTCGGCCCTGAACCTGGCCGAAAAGTCACTCCACGTCATCGCATCAAGAGTTGCATCATCTCCAATGGCATATCCGACCTCCTCCCACCAGTCATGTACTTTGTACTTCAGAAGACAGGAAGCAAGTCGGGCCTTCTCCCCCTCGGGACATCGGCTCATACGGAAGGCGTTGGCGACATCAACCAACCATCTGCTGCTAGCGATGGGGTCTCGAGCCCCATGATAGTCTAGAAAGGACTCAACCTCTCGTCAAGAATCTCCAGAATGCCCTCCTTGACTATACCAAATACCACAGGAGTCTGATCTAATATACTGCGCGCGATCTCAGATGAAATGAACTCCCTCATCTGATCATCGAGCTGGCCGGCTCCAGAGCCCGAGCCTGATCCCTCACTATCACCATAGCTACCAACTGGTCTCGTGTGTAGTGTCACCATACTAAAAATACACCATAACAAACATCAGTACACTCATCATAACTCGAGGGATCGCACATACTATAAGTTCCCTAGATTCATCTCAGCCCTCCTTGATTCGAGTATGGATCCTCTGCTTTCAGTAGTACTGGCCCATACTACCTTCCACATCTATGCGTACTTTCCTCAAGCACTACCTCGACTCCACCAAGTCCCTTTTCACTACTACTGCTTCACGCGCTAATATCATAATAGGCTTTCCCCTGGGTAATCCCAACTCACTCTCCGCCATCAGCTGCATAAGAAGTCCTTGGTATGTCCCTAACTAGCTCGCGAATACCATTACATATCACTAAGACCAGATAATTCTTCGAATGAGAGGTCCTACCCTACAACGGTTAGACTCAGACAATTTTTGCGAAATAGAGCTAAACATAACCTTATGAAATTATTTAGTCCTCGTAATATGTAACTTAACATATTTGTTTACTAGTTAGTTAAAGATAACTAGGACTCCTAAAACCACAAAGAAAGCAACATTCGAGCATTGAGTAATCAAAACCAAGCATATCCTACTCAGGCCATCATACTACAGACTAATCAGTACTACCATACAGTTCAATAAGCTCATACTGCAGGCATATAAGGCATCCTTCTTAGATCCTTAGCCCTAAACTAGCATGGAGTTCTCATACACATATAACAGGCATACAAGGCATCATTCCTAGATCCTTAGCCCTAATCTAGCATGCAATTCTCATAATCATAACATAAAAAACGTGTATGGGTAGTTTGGGAGAACTTACTAGAGCTCGGCCAATTGCATCCACCACACCCTTTTTTTCTTTTCCAAAATCCTTTTTATAAAAATGGTTTTCTTTTGAAAATTTTATACCAAGTCCTCAGTTTGAGTCCAGACATCCCCGAGAGGATACCCGAATCCCTCAAACCACGGCTCTGATACCAACTTGAAACATCCCAAAAATACGGTCAAAAAATTTCGTTTTTAATTACTAGTAAAACCAAAATTATCAAATCATCAGTCATTGTTTCTCAAAATATCATAAACATCTGTCAATCATATCAGAGTAAAACATCCCAGGCTAAAATCATGGTGTGTGCACTGCAGTCATCCCGAGCTCTTCCCTTTGCTACCGGAAATACCTGAAACCAAAACTTAAAACTATAAGCACGAAACTTAGTGAGTCTCCCCAAACTACCACATACCATAAAAATAATCATGCTACTAGGAGATACAGGCCCCGCCCACACTCGAGGAGATACGGGCCCTGACCACACTCGGATAACTAGGAGATACGGGCCCCGCCCACACTCTGCTGTCTAGGAGATACGAGCCCCGCCCACACTCCGCTGACTATGAGATACGAGCCCCGCCTACACTCGGCTAACTATGAGATACGGGCCCCACCCACACTCAGCTACTAAGAAAACATACAACTATCACACAGACAACAAGTATAATCAAATCTATCAATCAGTCATATATACATACTCAAATAATGCTATGAGATACGAGCCTCGCCCACACTCAACTATCTATGAGATACAGGCCCTCCCACACGCATCTACTAATCAACATAACATATACGGTCCAGCCTTAGTGCCATCGACCCGTTCAAACATGGAGGAAACTCACCTCGCGAAGCTGAATGCAGAATCTCACAGAATAGAATCTCTAACGGCTGCTTCAACGACTCCCCGATTGTTATTATCACAATAACACTTAGTCAAAATCCAATGATCCTTCTTAGGTTAAAATGACCATTTTACCGCTGGTTAAAGTCAACATTCTCGTCAAAGTCAACATCCTGGGTTGATTCAGCTCGCCTAGTTGACCCATGAACTCGTCGAGTTCCATAAATCAGAAAACCTTGTCATCGCGATCCCACTCGTCGAGTTCTTCGCGAACTCGTCGACTTTCTCCGATCAACGGAATCGGGACTTTCCAACTCTGCTCGTCAAGTCCGTCCTTGAACTCATCGAGTCTTACCTTCTACAGGGTCGAGGCATTTCAACCCAACTCGTCGAGTTCCTATATGAACTCGTCGAGTTCTTTAGTCTGCAAAACCCTTTTTAATGGATTAAGCTCCTATCCTTCAGAATTAAGCTCCATACTTCATATACATACTGAAAATGTCCTTTAAAGGGTAAAGTTTCCAACTTTACCCATTAATACCCTTCCTTAATGGATTTAGCTCAAACCCTAACTCTTTAAGACCTAAATCTTGATACAAAAGCCATTAATACTTCAAGCTAAGGCATACAAATTGAGATCTAGGCCCTAGACACTACATGAACATGTAAAGTCTCTGACTTTCTCTCCATGCATGGCCTTTTGGAGCTTAAAAGGCCAAAACGATATCCTAAAGCTTGCATGGGGGCTTCAATGGCCATAAAGTTTGCACCTTT
The DNA here is from genome assembly GCF_052849685.1 of Lactuca virosa. Classification (NCBI taxonomy): domain Eukaryota; kingdom Viridiplantae; phylum Streptophyta; class Magnoliopsida; order Asterales; family Asteraceae; genus Lactuca; species Lactuca virosa. The sequence continues at coordinate 183,470,857 of NC_136427.1, read as the reverse complement.
ATGCAATGAAATCCCTTCAAGGTCCTAGATCTAGAAGTTTACTCACTTGGGACGTCCTTTTCCCAAGGACCATGCTACTTTGACCAAAACCCAATAAAAGTGAAAATGAGGAGATCTAAGTAATCATTAAGCAAGTGGAGTTTCTGGATCTAAAAGCTTTCTCTTGGGCCCTCAAGCTTTTCCTTCTTCCACAAGCTTCAAATACACAAGTTTTCTCTCAAAAATGACTCACGAGCTCACACAAGGCATTAGGATTTTGAGATTTAGGGTTTGGGACTTGGAGGCTGTAAATAAGGCCAGCTTATGGAAGTTAATGTGTTTCAGTAGGGTGTAAAAACCTAGAATTAGGGTTTCATTCCGTACGTCCTACTCGTCGAGTTGAGGCTCTTAACTCGTCGAGTAGACTTCACCACCCGCGTCCAAATCTATTTCCTACTCGACGAGTTGGGGGCCTCCAACTCGTCGAGTTTAGATACAAAAGCGAATAAATCTTTAATTAAATACATACCAGGAATAGTCGTTACAGAATTATCCTGAATCCTCTAAGTCACTTCCTTATTATGATACACTCCAAAATCTACTAAACAACACATCACTCACTATAAAGCGCTTCCTAGGGTCTCCTAGGATTCCCACCTCACCCGGCCATTATCTGTTGAAGGACCTCTACTAATGTCAGTTAACTACTTCACGAATACAGTTACATGTAATAAAGCTTAGATAATCCTTTGACTAAAAGACTCAACCCTAAAACGGTTAGACTTAAACGAGAGTTGCACAATAAGGCCAAGTCGACCACTTTAAGATTATTTATCCCTTACTGTATGTAACTTAACATATTCATGTGATAACTAACTTACATCAATATGTGTCCTACAAAGCACAAAGCAAGCAGCATTCGGGCATCAAGAACTAATAACATCACATAAACAGGAACTCCTATCTCAGAAGCTCCTGAAGATATCTAATCACTAACATGCATCACTACCAGCTCACACAAAATGCATAAAGGCATCTCTCCTAATCAGGCATCCTACCATACAACACTGAGCAGATCCTTAGCCTTAATCTAGCACGCAATTCTCATATAATCCCATCAAACATCAATCATATAACACACATGGGTATTTTTGGGAAATACTTACTTGAGCTCGGTTGATTGCATGCATCGCACCCCTTTTTATTTGAAAACTTTCTAAGAAAATCAATTTATTTTTAAATTTTTTTTACCAAATCCTCAGTTTGAGTTCAAGCACACCCGAGAGTATGCCTGAATCCCTCAAACCAAGGATCTGATACCAACTTGTAATGCCCCAAATTTCAACCCAAAATTTTCGATTAAAACTTTAAGTATTTATTTATTTCACAACTACAAGAGCTTAAAACATTTATCAGAGTATCATTAAAATTTATCAAGTACTCAAGTCCCCCAGTGATGCGATGCAATCGAGTCGTCCCCCTCCTTTAATATAAGAAAAAGCTGAAACGTGTAAACCACAAATCATAAGCACAAAGCTTAGTGAGTTCCCCAAAAGCAACCTTGGGGACTATCAACAGTCCTAGTGGGCTAACAGCACGTCCGATGGGTTATTAGCAACCCTGGACGCTATCAGCAGTCCGAGTGGGCTAACAGCACGCCCGGTGGGTTTTCAGCAACCTTGGAGACTATCAGCAATCTCAATCACATATAACAACATAAAACAATAATAACAGCTAGACTAGCTGGTCATCATAGATACAACTATTCTAGCACACAGGCTCATACTAACATGAAAGAGTCACGAAGACAGCTAGCATCCTACATACATAATTTAGTGAGCCGACATTGGTGCCTTCGACTCACGAGCACTGGGAGAAAACTCACTTGAATCGAAGATCCCTGAAACACTACGACACGATCCCTTTTCTGCACTGCTTGCACCCGCAAATCCGCTAATACCAGAACTAGATAAAATCTTATGTAATAGCCCAAAACCCTTAAGTTTGACCCAAAAAGCCAATGGTCAATGAAAGTCAAAGTCAACAAATCAAATTTCGGGCTGAGTACGCCCAGTGTACTCATCTCGTACGCATGATGTACTCATCATCCAGGGACCGGACTCCTCATGAATGTGTGCATCGTACCCAAAGGTACGCCTAATGTACTTGGCCAAAAGGCACTTTTCATTAAGTGCTTAATATCTTAAGCCCATTAAACTAACACTTAGATCTAGTCCCACAACATCATTCTAAGTCATAAAGTTTCCACCTTCATGACTTTCCATGAGTAGAAAAGGTCCAAAAGCCAAAACCTTAACTTATTAATCAATTAAGACATCATGACACTTTCGTGGAAGGAATAGAAGGATCAAGATCACATTTTTATGATCCTAATAGGTCCATAATGGATAAAGTTTCCAACTTTATCCATTAGAATGGTTTAAACCACCAGGATCTAGACTTTAAGTATCAAAGGGAACAAAAAGTGCATCTTTTTCAACTTAATTCGTTAAGTCCAAGTCTCCGACCTTCATATCTGAATCACAATGATGTTTAGATGCATAAAATTTCCAACTTTATCCAGAAGAAGGTCACAAACTTTTAAGATCTAAACTATATGCACTAAAATGACCAAAAGCTCATATCATCCAAAACTAGCTAGATCTAAGAAATGCATAATTAAAATTCAAACTTTATACATTTAGAAGAGAGATCAATATGAACAAAGTCCAGATCTACAAGCTCCAATAAAAATAATACTTCTCCAGTGAGCTCTTTCTTCTCCAAGATGCACCAAGAACACTTCAAAGCTCTCAAAAACACCTTCTTTTAGCTCACAAGGCTGAAACTAGGGTTAGGGTTTCATGGGAGGGTGTTGGAGAGGTGGAGGTTGAGAATGGAATGGTTTTGGGGAAGTTAAGGAGCTAAAATAGGGCTCAAGCCATGAAAATAGGGTTTGGTCACTGATCATGTATGCCCTGTGAACTCCTGGTATGCCTATCGTACTCAGGATGCCTTAGTACGCTCTAACGTACTCCCTTCTATACACCCAACGTTCTCAGGTTAAACGAAAACTTTTCAAACTCCAAACAGTCATAACTTCTATGTTTCAAATCTTATTTCGACGATCTTTATATCCACAGAAAGGTATTGAGGAGCTCTACAACCCTATCTAATTACTTTTTACTTAAAACACGTCGAACTAGAATCCATAATTTATTAAAGAAGGTTGAACACTACTTTCCCATTTTGCTCTTTGACTTCAAAGTACAAACCGAACTCTTGGATGACATAATCTACAATACCCACATCCAAATGGGTCTAAGCCTCTCGTTACCAAAGCCCGAAGCCTTATGATACTTGACCTTCAGGTCACAGCCACAAATGATGAAACGACCCGAAACACGTTGTTACAAAAATATGGAGAAGTGCAAATAACAACTACTACATTGCAAATTACCTTAAAAATTGAAGAAAATCGATAGTGAAGTTGGTCTAATTATGAATAAAATGTAACTCAATCATTAGCCAATAAAATGTAATGAAACAAACGAAATTAACATGTCCATCCTGAATATAACAAATAAGCAATATGGCAAAGCAGTTTTTTAAAATAGTAACTGGAAATAATAAACCATCTTTCAAACTATAATATAACTTTTCCTGCTCGTCTCATCTTACAACTACTTTCTCATTTGCAAACCTCAAACTCTGATGCGGATTGCATCACATATTACAATAATACCATTGTTAGTAATCTTGATGCAGAAAAAGGTTTAAAAAATACTTCCAGTTCATAGTAATTAATTTATGGTCAAATTATGGTTATTTTATGCTATTTGCTTATTTATAATCAATATTTGATGTAAAATAGAATGTCGCAACACAAGATAATAATTAGTAAGTGTGTCTTCTAAGCAAACATGGAAATGTCACATACCTTGTAATATCCATGAATGACAAACTTCTATTTCCATCGTATAATAACCTATTCAACCTAGTGATTACATTAGAAATCATAATTGAACATCAATTAGCCTAACAATTTATAAAAAACAACACAATATACAACCAACAAAAACCCAAAGAACTCAATTTTATTGCAGAGCCTACAAATTTGAAATCAACCTATATAGTTAGATTGAACCAAATATGTTATTCAGGCCTCATGATTTGGAAATCAACTGAAAGCTATAAAACGTCTTTCAAAACCTACACATAACGACAATACAAATAGTTACACTGTTGAAAGGAAAAGAAAAGCAAAATTGATACCAGATTGATAAATGAGATTAGAAAACCATCATCTAAAATTCTTTGACAAATTTCATCAAACACCTTATAAGCATGGTGTATTAATCCTTAATAAAACTATAAACCCAACTTTGGAATGTGACCTGAGAAAAATATAGCAAATTTTAGGTTGTGAAACCAATAAAGAAGTAAAATACCACAAACCCATAATTCGTTTAAAGTATATAGATTGAAATGAAAGAAATCACATATTCACCACCACCAACAAGAACATTAGGAACACTTGTGGGAGACGTCAAATTATAAGTATAATCTCTAAGAACAGAAAAGTGTCCATGAAAAAATCTCCCAACAACGTCTATAATTTTAAAGAAAAGATTTATATGATTGCTGAAGAAGCAACAACATTATTAATCTGTACATGACAAAAAATTAATTAATTACCTTGCCATGTAAAATGATATAGTTATATGGTTTCAGCCGCTCATGGTAGTCTCTATTGAGAGAAACAAAGGCGATGAGGAAGAAAGTTTGAAGAGTACAATGTTGTTGTTCGTTCTTGTGACGCGTAAAAATTATTGGTGATTTTAGTGTCACCATGTCATTTTATGTAACTGGAACTAACATGTGAGCTAAGGGGATTTATAATTTGCACTCTAATATATGTACGGGTATGTGCGGAGTGCACACATGTATAAGATCCAATTAGAAGCCGGTTTGACGACAAGTTGGGGCTCTAGGGGCAGCGCCCTTAGCGGGGTCCAAGGGGCAGAGCTCCTGGCTGGGGTCCCGAATTTTACATATGGGAATATAGTGGGAAAATCGAATTCTTGAGGGTGATTGTGGTAAAACTGACGAAATTCGTCAGTTTTGGAAACCATTGATTTCCTCATTAAATTCAGGATTTCCCTTACTTGCTTCCAAAGCAACCCATGATGGCCAACCCTAAGAGGCAATCCCTAAATCTTGTATATTATATAAACGACTCTTCTCTTTGAGAAGACATACGCAACTATTAGCTCTCTTTTCTTCAAACGGACATAGAATCCTTCTAGCAATTTAGCTTATGACTTATGTACCTATATTTGTAAGTGTCCTCTTGGATTATCCTAGGTTGAATTTCTTGCAACCCATGCATATGGTAGAGATATCAGTTCGGAAATCAAAAAATATGGCCACCAACGCAATAAATAAAAAAGAGAATTTAGTGCCACTGAGTGGTGGCTGGCGTGCAAGTAGTCGTCATAGTGGGAGACAACGATGGTTGTGGCTCCCATCAACTGAACCATCGCCACTATACTCTCCGACGACCATTAGCGTCGTTGTTGTAATGAACCTCCCCCACATTCCATCTCCCCCCAAATGAAATTACCAGATGGCTGTTCGGGTCGATGGTCATCCCTTGGAGCAACAACAATCAATCGCAATAAGAGCCTGCAGGACCGATGGTCCATATAACATGATGCAATCGTTGACCGTAGAAACAAAATCGATTCTAATTTGCAAGGAAGCAGCAAAGAACAATACCATGAGGCCATCTTCGTAAAACACATACCAAATCGGAGGCAAGTCAGAAGTCCTAAACCCAGAGAAACAACAGCACTGGTCGATTCGAATCTGGAGTAGCCCTAGTCGGGTGAAACAAACATGAAGAAAAAGGGAAGAACCGACAACGTAGATGAAACGAAAGCAAATAGGAGAAAAGTCGTTGAAAGACCGGAGGGAACCAAAAAATAAAAAAGTTTGGCTTCAAAAGTAAAGTGAAGATGTAAGCACGTGTGGGCATATATGGTAAAAATGGCAAAGGGAGAAATGTGAAACGATGACTCATCTATCACGTGTCCACAAGAACACATGAATCAAGAAAGGACCTAAAATTCAAAAAACGAAAATATTGTGGCAAATTTTAACAAATGAAAATAAAGGGGACACAATCTGAAAGGGGAAAGTTTAGTGGCCAAATTCAAAAATGAAGAAACTATACTATTGACAAGGTACCTTACAATTAATATAATATATAATAATCAACAGTATAAATTAATTAAAAAATATATATAAAGGGTAATATATTCTATTTTTACCAATGACCAAACGCATAACAAAACATATAATATGGACCGTCCGAGTTAAAAAAAAAAAATTAGAGACCAAACATGCAAATTCCCTCAAACCATAATGATGATTCGTATAATTTTTTGCCACTCAATGGGCTAATATGTTATTTTTCATTGTATTTAATTCTGTTCTAAAAGAAGACTTGTTAAAAGAAAGAAAAAATAATGACAACACCAGTGAAATGGGAGAATTAGAACAAGAAGATATAAAATTTCACATGTCGAAAACAAGAAAGATGACTCTCCCTTTTCTTAGTGTTCTAGTAGGTATAAGTTGTCTTTTGATTGGGTTTTTTGGCCTCAAATTAAATCCAACACTTGCTTTTTTATAATGGTTTAGACTTTTTTGTGCTAGCTTCTTGTTAGTTTTTGTTTTTGGTTATATATATATATATATATATATATATATATATATATATATATAGAGAGAGAGAGAGAGGAGGGTTAAATTGAGAGAAAAAAAAAGTTGAGAACGAGAGAATCATTCTCAGTCACACATTTATTTTGCCGCAAAACACTTAGACATATCGGCAGAATTGGTAACGGATATACATGTGTTTTCCAACCAAACATGTTTCCTTAAAGTATGCTAATCATTAATTTAATATACACAAAAACATTTTTTTTTTGTTTTTTTGACTTTTAGAATGCTATTTTTATCGAAAATTTATTTTAAATATACTAAAATTCATAATTTTTTATTCTCTATAAATAGAACTCCATGTTGATATAGTTTTGAGATAAAATAAAAAATTTAATTTTTTTAGAGTTTCCACTATCATTACTCATAAGTGAATAAACCGCATCAGATTTTTATTAGGTAGATTCGTTATTCACTTATGAATAAAACATATGTTTAACTTTTTTACAGTTTAAGTATCGTTTATATATTAATATAACATGTTATAAAGTTTTCTTATCTAAATTTTTTTTATATCATCTTTCGTCACATGTTATATTTATATATGAATAAAATTTGTATTAGTTGTCGTCATATGTTATATTCATATATTAATAAAACATTAATAAGATTTTTGTTATAGTTCATTTGTTATTCATATATAAATAAGTAGTATGTTAAAAAAAGATGAAGTGTTTTGAAAATAAGAACTACTTATTCATATAAGAATAACAAATGAACTGTAACAAAATTATGATAAATGTGTTCTTCGTATATAAATATAACTTGTGAGGTAAGTCAATACACGTTTTATTCATATGTGAATATAACATGTGACGAGAGTTGATGTAAGCAGTAAAAAGTTTATTATATGTTATATTTATATATGAATGATACTTAATCTGTAAAAAAAATAATCATATTTTTTATCTATAACTGAATAACGAATGTACTGTACTAAAAATCTGATGCATTTTTATTCACTTATGAATAACGATAGCTGAAAATATAAAAAAAATTATTTTATCTTAAAACTATATCAATATGGATGTCTATTTGTAGAGAATAAAAAACATGAATTTTGGTATATTTAAAATTATTTTTCTATAAAAATAGCTTCTTAAAAATTAAAAACCGAAGAAAAACTATATTTTTATATATATTTAGGTAATAATTTGCAGAGTTTAAGAAACATGTTTTGTTGGAAAACACTTTTGTATTTCTTTTCCATTTTCGCTGATACGACGTAGGCTTTTGCGGCAAAAATAAATGAGTGACTGAAAATGATTCCCCATTCTCAACCTTTTTTATTTTCTGAATTGAAGTTGTATATATATATATATATATATATATATATATATATATATATATATATATATATATATATATATTCTGCCATTTCTAAAAAAAAGAAGATGACTCGAAAAACTCACAAATCTATAATCCACCTCATCAACGGAACTAGGGGTGGAATTGGTACGGTACCAAGTTTTTTTCCTCCAAACCATGTACCGTACCAATTATAGTTGGCATAAAGTTTTTCCTACCAATACCGTACCAATGATACTTGGTACCAAATTAGTTGGCTACCAACAAATTTGGTTGGTACATATTGGTATTGGTATATACCAAAATATTTAAATAATATCTATATTTGAAGAGTTTGAGACTTGATAATCTATATAGACTTCACATTATAATCATGACTGAATGGTTAGAATGTTTTCCAAACATGAATGTAAGTTGAAGTTTTGTTCATCGTTTGTGTTAGTAAATCATTTTAGTGTCATGTATCTTCTTTAATCTTGTATTAGTAATTTCTTTAACTATCACGTTTCATTTAAAAAAGAATCAATATCAATAGAATTATATTAGTAACTCCGACTATTACTTGTTAGTTGTTACTCCTAATTAAAACTTGAAAATATAAGAGTTGATATATATATATATATATATATATATATATATATATATATATATATATATATATATATATATATATATATTGGTTGGTATGGTACAACCGTGGTATTAAAAATTTTGTACCGTTATCATACCAAGACTACTTAATTGGCATGGTATTACCGGCCAAACATATTGGCTACCAAACATGTTGGCTACCGATTTTATTGATTCGGTTGGTAACATGTTGGTTGGTTCTCCGTGGTACATATTTGTCAGCAATAAACGGAACTGTCAAATAAATTTAAAGTACTTCAAATGCAGTCTCCATTGTTAAAATGTCCAACTTCAATTATTTGTTATCAGACCAAGTGAAATTTATGACTTGGTAAAAAATCAATTCACGTGGCCCTGAATAAGAACTTTGACTACTAAAGTTAAACAAACTAATGAAACTATATTCAACTTTAAATCGATATTCATTCCTCAAATTTTCAAGAAGATATTATGCATTCACACTACATATAACCTTTCCAGCATTTACTAATAACATAGATAAGGGAAAAAAGCACATTGACATCCAAATTCAAACAAATTATATTCAAGATTAAATTAATATTCATTCCTCAATGTCTTGAGAAATATCATGCATTCACACTATAATTGATAGAAGCCAAGTTCAAGATTGACAATTCTCCTGTGAAATGAAATATAAAAGAGAGACTAATTGAGACAATTTTCCTCTTCGATTCCATTAATGACAACTTACAACGTTTTTAAAAGAAAAGTGCAACTAACTATCACTAAAAACTAGGAAACATGAAGTAGCTACTTGAAGAAACCGGGTAGGATTAAGTTCCTAAGAAAAGGGAAACATGGCCTATAACCAAATGCATGCATCATTAGTAGAAAACAGGTTTTTAATGACATGTAAACTATGACATGCACTGCATTTATGACTATGACAAGCAAAAATGCATGTGGTAAATAAATATAATATAAGGAAAAGTGCGTAACTATCGTAAAAAATCCCTAAAATTAAAAATCCCCAAAATGCTTGTCGCAAAAAAAATGTAATTTATGGCATGCAAAAGTGCACTAGATATATGACATGCAAAAGTGAGTGTCGTAAAATTAGCCGTGTTTTATACCTTTTTAGTTAGAGCATCCTCAAAATAGGTACCGGGAAAAAGAAATCCCCAAAAATTAAAACACCTCACCTAGTTTCTCTTCATCCATTGTTTATGTCTTTCATTTAGTCTTCACAAAATCGACAAGAGTCATCATTTCACCCACCTCGAACCACATCATCCACATGAAAAAAAAAAACCCTAATTGGCGGCCAAATAATCATCCCCATTCCAGCGATGCACAAACCCTTCTTCGCCTGATTTTGTGACCATAATGTTAACATGTTGATCGAGCTTAGTGGCGGTGTTAGTGAAGATGCGAATGAGCATTTGCATATGATCTTGGAGGACGAAAGTGTGGTGGTCGGAGGTGGAATTGAATTAAGATTTTGGAGGCATTGAGACGACGACGAAAGAACCAAATGAAAGAATCCATGTTCGAGATTGGCAATTCCCTATGAAATGAAATATAAGAGAGAGACTAATCGAGCCAATTTACTTCTTCATTTTCAGCAATGAAAACTTATAATATTTAAAAAAAAACAAGTGAAACTAAATATCTTAGAAACTATAAAATATGAAGTAGTTATTCCAAGACATTGGCTAGAATTAAGCTCCTAAGAAAAAGGGATACATGACCTATCAATAAATGAATGTATCTTGCACAAAAAATTCTACTATAGGAACATGTTCCTATCAGTACTCCCGCCCTAAAAAATGCCCTTGTCCTCAAGGTTGAGACCAGATTGTGTTATAGAAGTCCACAGTGGTTCTGTATCCAATTATATAAAGACAAATTTGGTGGGTTGTAATGGTAACCCAATTGATATTTTGCAGGAAAAACTATAACACAAATAATCAACTCATCGTTTTTGCATTTCGGAGGGCTTAACCGCTTGATTGGAAGTGCTAAAGAAGATAGTAAATGGGTGGACAATAAGGCGGGTTTGTTGGTGGAGGTTCGAGAGAAGTATTGGATGCTGGAATTTCTATGAATGTATGAGTCATATGGCTTTCCTTATTTGCAGTATTCTTATTCAATTGGGAGTTATCTAATAATAGGAAACCTCTCCTATTTATATGAATTGCCGAGTTAGGGATAATACACATAACAAATTGTCATTTGAGTTTTGAGCTATTTTCTCAATAAAATTAGAGAGATACTCTAGTTATCTTTTCCCTCAAGTTTTGATTCTAGTTCATAAGTTGGTATCAAAACTTCAAGGATCACCACTGAAATCGATAATCCATAACTGGTGAAGTACCTCATTTGAGTGGGAAAGAAGGCAAAACGACTTATGTTCGGTGTTCATGCTTACGTCCACGAATTACATCGTCTGGGCCATGTGTATGAACTTTGTACTGCGAATCCAGAAAACATGGGAAATGTTTGATGCAGGAACTAGTTCCTCTGATACTGAAAAGAGTGATCTAGCAATGGGTTTGTTATATTAATCTATTCCAGAAACTCTGATCATACAGATTGGCGAGCAAGCAATGGTGCAAACGCTCTACAAAGTAATCAAGGCACGTCATGTAAGAGTTGATCGAGAGAAGGAGTCCCGACTATAAACTATAATGCATGACTTCGATTATCTCAAGATGGTTGATAACGAAACAATAGATCAGTATGTCGGAAAGTTTTTTGTGATCGCATCAAAATCAACATCATTGGGAGTAGTGATCAAGGAATCAAGACTTATCAATAAATTCCTAAAAACACTACCACGTGCAAGGTTTATTCACATTGTCGCTTCACTTGAGCTGGTTCTTGATCTCTACAATACCAGGTATAAAGATGTTGTGGTTTGATTAAATGCTTATGAAGAATGAATAAGGAAGATGATTCTGGTGATAACGGTCACTCAAAACTCTTGGTTTCGAAAAACCAAGACAATCGTAAGACATATGACAATCGAGAACTAGGAAAAGGATCCAAAGGAAATATTCAAGGTCAATCTAACAGCAAATAAAAACCATAGACTGTGAACAAAGGAGATTGTAGAAATCAATCAAACAATGATAAGAGGGAGAAAGACAGATTGAAGATCTTTTGTTGTCGATGTGACAATCCAGGACATCCAAGTGTCTCGAACTAATCTACAAGTTACAAGAATCGAATCTTAATCAAAACGAAGATGGAGATGATGTTGTGTTTCTTCATGAAACCGTGTTCTTAAACGAAGAAAAAGTAATCCCATCACAATATGTGTCTCGAGAAAGCAATGTATGCTACCTTGACAATGGATCTAGTAACCACATGATGGGGGTGTGATCTTTTTTCTCAGAACTCAATGAACATATAACATCAAGTAAAGTTTGGTGACAAATCGTTTGCTGGCATCAAAGGGAAAGGCTCAATACTTTTTCAAGGGAAAGGCGGTCAACAATGATTAATGACAGAGATTTACTTCATACCAGATCTCAAGAATAACATAATTAGTCTAAGAAAGCCAGAAAATCCAGATGTGATATTCGAATGAACAGTGATTATTTAACCATGCATCAAAGGGAAAGGCTCAATACTTTTTCAAGGGAAAGGCGGTCAACAATGATTAATGACAGAGATTTACTTCATACCAGATCTCAAGAACAACATAATCAGTCTAAGAAAGCCAGAAAATCCAGATGTGATATTCGAATGAACAGTGATTATTTAACCATGCATGATGCTAATAGATCCTTACTGATGAAATTAAAAAGAACTCCAAATCGACATTATAAAATAAAGTTGAAAAAACTTGGCTATGGCATGCAAGACTAGGCCACACCAACTTCGAGCTACTAAGAAGATGAATAAATAGAATATAGTAAAATGATTACAACAGATTGATCACGTGAATCAGTTGTGTGAACTATGCTTGGTGGGTAAGCAAACAATAAATCCATTTCTAGCAAAAACCTCATTCAAATCATCCTACCCACTTGCACTTGTTCATGGTGACTTGTGTGGACTGATCACACCATCCATATTGGGAGGAACTTAATATGTCATTACCCTAATCGATGACTATTCTCGATACATGTGGATGTATTTGTTAAAAGAAAAGAGTGATGTTTTTTCTCACTTCAAAAAATTCGTTGTTTTAGAGAAAAGGGAAATTACAAACCATTGATTGTTTTTAGAAGTGATTGAGGAGGTGAGTTTTACATCACATGAGTTCAATACGTTCTTCGAAGAAAAGGCTATCAAGCGAAATCTCACGGATCCATATACGCCCCAACAAAATGGTGAAGTTGGGCAAAGAAATCAAGCACTCATGGAGATGACAAGAAGTATACTAAAAGAAATGAAGGTTCCAAATAGTTTGTGGTGAGAATCTCTACATCATTCAACAAACATCATCAATTGAATCTACACTTTAGTACTTGTTGATCAAACACCTTATAAAGGCACAACAACCTATGAATCCGAATCTTGAAGACTTACGTATATTTGGTTATCTCGCCCATACAAAAGTTAAACCCGTCAATCTGAATAAGCTAGATGTAAGATCGAGAACACTAACATATCTAGGAAAAAAACGATGTTCGAAAGCTTATCATCTATTTAACCCAACAAACCAAAAAATGGTAATAAGTTGGGGATGTCACTTTTGGTAAGAGAAAAGGTTGGACATGGAACATATCCACAAATAGTGGAATAGATGTTCCATGACATTCACAATACCATGGAAAAGTCAAGAAAAAGAAGCAATAAGCAATGAAGACTCAACAGCCCAAGACAAGATGGATTCCAATCAAACAGTTGATCCAAATGGGCAAGAGGCGGCTATTGATAAGATGACAGGCCCAAGACGATCTCAAAGGCAATCTGTGTTTCCAAGATGACTAAAAAATGACTATGATTTATCTGGGTTTTCAAGAAGAGCACAACATGACCATGTATTGTTTGTTGATCAAGACTATGAAGAACCTGTATTAGAAACACCCGAAGAACCTAAAACTTGTGAAGAAGCTAAAGTGCAAACATAGTGGGTTAATGCAATGGATCATGAGATTGAATCATTAAACAAAAATAATATGTGGAAGCTTTTTGAGAAATCAAACGGAGTAAGGCCAATGGGATTGAAAAATGTATACAAAGTTAGGAAGAACATTGATGGCATGATCAACAAATACAAGGCACAATTAGTTGCAAAGGGTTATGTGTAACAACAAGGAATTGATTTCGAAGAAATATTTGCTCCAGTAGCTCGCATTGAAACAATTATACTCCTTATAGAAATTGTAGCAACTAAAGGTTAGGAATTCACCACCTGGATGTAAAAACAAAGTTCCTACATGGTGAATTAAAAAGAAACGATTTATGTAATGCCACCAGAAGGATATTTGAAGAAAGAGAGTGAAAGTAAAGTGTACAAACTCTTAAAAGACTTATATGGTTTGAGATAATCACCTCGAGTGTGGAACGTGAAGCTCGACGCAACCTTAAAGACAATGAAATTTCATAAGTATGATAAAGAACCGGGAGTCTACTGGAAAATTGATTGAGAAAATATTTTGATTTCGGCAGTTTATGTTGATGACCTATTTGTCACAGAATAAAAATTGAATATGATCAAGAAATTCAAGATCAATATGGCCAAAATCTTCGAGATGACAGATCTTGGTAAGATAACTTACTATCTTGCAATTGAAGTAAAGCAAGAAGAAAATGAACTTGTCACTAAGTAAGAAGCTTATGCCCAACATATTTTAAAAGAAGCTGAACTCCAGGACTACCATACAGCTCATGTCCCAATGGAACCAGGTACAAAAATAACCAAAGAAAAATATAAGCCAGAGATTGATGCAACTAGATATCGAAGGCTTATAAGGTGTCTTTGTTCTCTACAACAAAAAGAGTAGAAATGCCACATACAGTTGGACTTATAAGTCGTTATATGTAGAATCTTCGAGAGTCACATGGACCACCTATGAAGCATCTCTTAAGGTATCTTCGAGGAACCACAGGTTACGATATCAAGTATGAGAAAAATTGGTGAAAAACGACTCATTTGTTATAGTGATAGTAATCATAATATCGATCCAAATGATGGAAGAAGTACAACTGGACATGTATTTTATTAGGGGTCATCACCAATAACTTGGTGTTCACAGAAACAAGATATGGGTGTGTTATCATCATGTAAAGCACAGTTTATGGACACTACGACAACAACTTGTCAATTAATATGGCTTCAAGAGTTGCCTAGTGAAATCGCTAATAAAGAACTAGAAGTATTGACCATTCGAGTTGACAACAAGCCGAAAATTTCACTCACTAAGAAGCCTGTTTTCCATGGAAGAAACAAACAAATCGACACAAGGTTTCATTATATTCGAGAACGAATTGAAGAAGAATAGGTGGATATTGAGCATGTCTCGGGAACAGAACAAAAGCCAAACATTTTGACAAAGCCACTAGCTTGTATAAAGTTCAAAGAGACGAGGTGCTTCATAGGAGTTCATAGGACTTTCCTTATTTGTAGTTTTCTTATTCAATTAGGAGTTATCTAATAATAGGAAACCACTCCTACTTATATGTATTATCGAGTTAGGGATAAGGAAACGCCCCAAAAATTAAGACCAAAAATTTCAATTTTTAAAATAGTGAAATCATCATTCAGATCATGCTCATAAAACCATAATGAAATTAGAGTATGTCAATAAACATCCAAATACATCAAAGTCATATAAAATGCGGAACAATGTGGTGTGTGCAATGCGGTCATCTCGATCTCTTCCCATTCGAACCAAAAGTACCAGAAACATAAATTGAAAACCCTAAGCATAAAGCTTAGTGAGTTCCCCAAAATACCACATACCATACATATCAAAAATATAATAGGCCCCGCCCGTCATCGAGCCTCGTTCGGAACAGATCTGTCAATCATCAGGCCTCGCCTGGCATCGGGCCCCGCCTGGTATACATACAAACACATAAACGCATGCAAGAATCACAAAGATAAATGGTATATAATATAATCATCAGGCCCCGTTCACCATCGGGTCCTGCCCGGTATACATATCAAATATCATACATGCAAGAGTCACACATACAACTAGCATTATAATCATAATAAACTATGGGTAGACATTGGTGGCTTCGACCCACCAAACACAGTGAGGAAACTCACCTCAATCTGTTAAATCTCTCGGATAAAATCTCGGACTGCTGATCAAGAAAAATCCCCACGCTAACATCATCAAATAATATCCAATTAATAATTGGTCCACAATCCAAAACTAGAAACCTAGTCTGAAGTCCAACCCTCAAGGTAAAACTCCATTAAGCCCAATAAGCCCCAAAACCCAAGGCCCAATTCGATTAGCAAAAAAAACCCAATAAGGCCCAACTTCCTAATCGGGCACAAAATGTAACATCCATAAAATTCTTGCCAAATTTCAACTTTCTAAAACATTTCAAACCCTATTTTTATTACAAAAATTGATTTCAAAATAGTATATTGTCAGAGTTTCCCAGAATTAAAACAAAAAATCATAAAGTGTGAGGAGCGGTACGATCACGCCTTCGCCTTCCCTTGATCATCAAAAGTACCTGAAACCATAATCGATAAATGGAAGTTTGAAGGCTTAGTGAGTTACCCCCAAAATACCAACGCCATACAGATATAACCATATCATATAAACATATAAGCAAACAACATGCATAATGAGCCATCAGCCTGACTGGACCGCCTCGCAGGCCTTCAGCCTATCTGGACCGCTCTTCGAGCCTTCAGCACGTCTGGACCGCCTCACAGGGCCTACAGCCTATCTGGACCGCTCGCCGAGCCTTCGGTCTGATTGACATGCCCTCCTGGGCCTGTAGTCTATCCGGACCGCCCTGGGTATGTTGGCCTTCAGCACACAGCAGGTCTGCCTCAACCCAACCCCCAATCAACAAACATGTGCACATAATATCATACGCTAGCATATATAACAGTCAAAACGATCCAACAGATCATCAATCATAGCAACATCCTATAACCAGGATACAAACCTAACCTAACCGGAGAAGATGAAGGTTCTCGACAGCAGCAACACTCCACAGCCGCAATGAGCGGTGGCGACCATTGCGCAACAACAGAAAGGGACGGGGAAGATGAAGGTTCTCGGTCTCCCACCGGGATTACGATTGTGACGTCCGCGGCCACCCTTCCGGACGGAAACCACGACCGGAGATGACGACAGCGTCCAAACCTTTGGTGGATGTGGCACAGCGGCGTCACACTGCCACAGACGAAGAAGAAATGGAAAAGGGGGCTGGGGCATTTCACTGGAGGGAAGAACGGTGGCTCCACCACGGGTTCGCTTCTCCGGCAGAAGAATGGTCGTGGTGGTGCTTCGGTTGGCAACCTCGAAAACTGCAGAAGAAGACGGAGGAGAGCACCTCCACTTCGCCGGTTAATGGGGCAACAATGTTCGTCGGCGGTCTTTGGTTCATCGGAACATGAAGGGAGTCGGGTAGTGGCGGCTGGACAATAGAGGAGGTGGGGGGTGGCGGCTGAGTGTAGTGGTCAGGGTTAGGGTTTGGGACGAGGCAATGCAACAGTTAAATACCCGGCTCAATGAACTTCTCCCTATAACGACACCTTTAGTCCCTCAGTCTCCTTTTTTTCAATTTTGATCCAAAATTTACCATTTCTACCCTGTTCCCATAAATCCTTTCAGAATAAGTCCAAAAGTTACCAATTACACCCTGCCGTCTACAAATCCCTACAAAATAAGTCCGATATTTACTCTTTAACCACTGTTTCCATGAACTCTTTTATATTAGGTCTAAATGATACCAAATAGCCCATCCTCTTACAAAACCTTTTCAAAATAAGTCCCTTAATTACACTTTAACCCCCGAAACTAGCATCCTAATAATTATTATTTGATTTTTGGGCTATAATAATATAAAGAAATAATAAAAATTACTTCTCGGGGTTCGGATTTTTATTATTTAATTATTCTATTTTAAACGGGATGTTACAACCTTCCCCCACTTAAATTTGATTTCGTCCTCGAAATCGTTTCTTATCATTCCTTATGCTGGGTTTGAGCCATAAGAACTTTTCTATGTGCACATGCAAACCCTAATGCTTGGATCTAGGTTTCTCTAATTGAACATGCAATGTATCCAAGACTTTCAATGCTAGATCTAGTGAATACAATGGAATCATAACATATGAAATCAGATCTAGATGAATACCTTAAGTTGCTTGCTTGAATCTTCTTGTTCTTGGAGCTTAGAGTCACAATTGTCACTCCTCTAATGGTTTACAAACACCAACTAGCAAGAGGATGATTGGAGAGAGGGAAGAGGTGTGGAAATCGGCTCTAGGTTTCCCAAGGAAGCAAGGTGGCCGATTTCCCCAACCCATGGGGTCCTTTTATACTATGAGCTACTAGGGTTACATCCTTAACCCTAATTGAATAACTTACGCCTTAAGCAATCCAAGGATCCTTCTAGATTAAGGCTTGGATGAATTCAAGGAGTCCATAACCCTAAATTCTGCCACCCTAAGATCTCTAAGGATTCATAGCCCAAAAACATAACTATCACACATTTGACAGTTTAAGTCCCTTTATTCAATTAACCTCTTTTAGTCACCAAATTAATTTCTAATTAATCTATGACTAATATTAATCAAATAATATTATTATTCCTTTAATATATTATTACCATAATATATTAATATAATAATATCTCTTCTATCTTCATAAATCACCCTGTCAAGTTGCTATGGTGAAGGCAACCCAAAAGGACCATGCACAACCGGGTCAAATACTTACCAAATATAGTTACGGGCTTAGACACTAATCCAACAGTCTCCCACTTGGATAAGTCTAGTAACTATAAATGCAAGTGTAATCTGATTAGAAATCGTTGCTCTCAAAGACGTTGTCAAACTCTGATCTTATCAGTAACCTGTCCTTCAGATAAGGGATCGTATAATCCTCTGTTCTAGATATCGTGCGGACAATTACATGGAACATTGTCATACTTATTGTCCAGAAATTTGCTTTCTCGATCTCAGATTCACTTGACATAGAACTTAATTGAACACATCAATTCAGTCCTGACCGGGCCCGGCACATAAGTCAAATCAAATCATCGAGGGGCCCTGATATCGCTTTTACCCTCTTAGGATAAAAGGAACAAATAAACTTCGACTTATATGCATTTACTATCCACTAATCAAATCATACACAACAATGCATTTATAACATCAAGTTACTGATGCGTTTACGCATTATCAATGCACAACCAATTAACAAACAATAAACCATATCTCTAGGTTTTAAGACCATATGATATTACCATCTTGCGATCACTCGTGGTAAATTCCATGAAGTGATTCCAGCAAGTGTGGGTTTATTCCAATGCTCAAATCAAGTTCATAAGCACTTATGAACGGTCTAGCAAACTTTTGCTATGTATAATACACTTTATACAATCTACACACCAATTCATGACAGTCTTTATTCATATCTACTTCCAACATATGAACGACTGTGGACCGTTCGAATAATTCGATTATTATCAAATAATTCAATTACTCAGGAAGTCAAAACATGCAAAATGAAACAATAGGTAAATGATTAACATAAGACAGTAACTTTACTAATAAATAATACTCCTTCATTTAATCATCGAATGTTAATAACAACTTATCTATTACACGTTTCCAAACTATGTAATCTAAACTAATATCGTCCTTCAGCCCAATGCTCCTAGTGTGCTGCAAGTGCTTAACCCTGCTCAGTCCCTTCGTAAGCGGATCTGCTGGGTTATCCTCTGACGATACCCTCTTCACTACAAGGAGTCCTTCTTCCACCCGATGTCGAATAAAGTGATATTTTCTGTCGATATGTCGAGATCTACCATGATCTCTTGGTTCCTTGGTCAAGGCAACTACTCCTTCATTATCACAGAAAATCTCCATAGGCTCCTTTATGGCTGGCACAACTCCAAGGTCTCCAATGAAGTTCTTCAACCATATTGCCTCCTTTGACGCTTCGCTTGCTGCAATGTACTCTGATTCGCACGTTGAATCAGCTACAGTTTCCTGCTTGGAACTTTTCCAAGTTACTGCTCCTCCATTGAGGGTAAAGACCCAGCCTGACTGCGAATGGTAGTTGTCCCTGTCCGTCTGAAAGCTGGCGTCACTGTACCCTTGCACCTTTAAGTCATCACTCCCACCGAGGACTAGAAACCATTCCTTGGTCCTACGAAGGTACTTAAGAATATTCTTTACTGCGATCCAATGCGCTCTTCCAGGGTTCCCTTGATATCTGCTGACCATGCTCAAAGGGAAGGCCACATCAGGGCGAGTACAAGTCATAGCATACATGATCGAGCCAACTACGGAAGCATAGGGTACTCGGCTCATCTCTGCTATCTCGACTTTAGTACTCGGACTCTGAGTCTTACTCAATTTGGCATTACTCTGGATTGGTAACTCCCCTTTCTTCGAATTCTCCATACTAAAATGTTTTAGTACCTTGTCCAAGTAAGTATTCTCACTAAGTCCTATCAGTCTTTTACTTCTGTCTCTCACTATCCTTATTCCCAGAATATAGGAAGCCTCTCCGAGGTCCTTCATATCGAAGCACTTCCCGAGCCAGGACTTAACCTCCTGCACTGTTAGGATGTCGTTTCCTATAAGTAGTATGTCGTCGACATACAATACGAGAAAGCTTACTACACTCCCACTGGCTTTGACATATACACATGATTCATCTTCGCTTCGCAGAAAACCAAACTCTTTGACCTTCTCGTCGAAACAAAGATTCCATCTGCAAGACGCTTTCTTAAGTCCATAAATGGACTTCTCAAGCTTACACACTCTGTTGGGATGCTTCGCATTGACAAAACCCTCTGGCTGAGCCATGTAAACATCCTCAGCCAACGTCCCATTAAGGAAAGTGGTTTTGACATCCATTTTCCATATTTCATAGTCATGAAATGCAGCAATGGCCAGCATCACCCTGATAGACTTTATCTTCGCAACTGGTGAGAAGGTTTCGTCGTAGTCAACTCCAGGAGTTTGAGTGAAACCCTTCGTAACCAATTGTGCTTTGTAAGTGTGCACATTTCCATCCACGTCAGTCTTCTTCTTGAAGATCCACTTGCACCCGACCGTCTTACGACCTGGTACATTGTCAACCAAATTCCAAACTTGGTTGTCATACATGGACTGAATCTCGCTGTCCATAGCCTCTTTCCATTTCGCAGACTCTGGGCCTGCCATGGTTTCCTTATAGCTGTTAGGTTCATCCATATTCACTAGTGTACTATCACTAATGAATGTATCCCTTTCCATAATAATATGAAACCCATAAAACTGGGGTGGAACACTAACTCTTTCGGAACGTCTGAGAGGTAAGGACTCGTCAATCTAGTTCAACCGGAGTTTCCTCCTCAGGTTGAGCGCCAGTGTTAGAGGCTCCTTCATCGCTCGACTCCTGAAGCTCTTCAAGATCGATTTGCCTCCCACTGTCTGCTTGGCTTATGAGTTCTCTCTCTCGGAAAACCCCTCTCCTCGCAATGAGGACAACATTGTCACTCGGCCTATAGAAGAGATATCCAAAGGATTTCTGCGGGTAGCCGATGAAAATACATCGCTCACTACGAGGTTCAAGCTTGTCGTGAGTTTCTCGTCTTACGAAAAACTCGCAACCCCAAACCTTGATATGTGCCAACGAGGGAGCCTTCCCTGTCCACATCTCGTGAGGTGTTTTGACAACCTTCTTCGTAGGTACTAAGTTAAGGATATGGGCGGCAGTCTCTAAGGCATACCCCCAAAATGAGATAGGTAGTGAAGCTCGACTCATCATGGAACGAACCATGTCTAGAAATGTTCGATTACGCCTCTCAGCCATACCATTCAATTGTGGTGTCCTAGGTGGCGTCAATTGCGAAACTATTCCGCATTCCTTGAGGTAGTCGTGGAAATCAAGACTTAGGTACTCTCCACCTCGATCAGATCGAACCATCTTGATTTTCCTGCCCAACTGATTCTCCACTTCTTGTTTAAACTCTTTGAACTTTTCAAAGGTTTTTGACTTGTGCTTGATTAAGTAGATATACCCATATCTGCTATAATCATCTGTGAAAGTCACATAGAAGCGATTCGCATCCCTCGTGGTGGATCTAAAGGGTCCACATACATCTGTATGTATGAGATCCAATAAACCCTCACCCCTCGCACAAGTGCTAGTGAAGGGTGACTTGGTCATCTTTCCAAGTAAACAAGACTCGCACACGTCATCGTCCCTAAGGTCGAATGATTCCAACACTCCATCCTTTTAGAGTTGGGCTATGCGTTTCTTGTTTACATGTCCAAGACGACAATGCCACAAGCATGGTTTATCCATACTATTGGAAGAATCCACACACAACACATCATTTCCTAAGTTGTCTACAACCATCACAGTTTCATATATTCCATTACAAGGCAATGCTTCAAAATATAAAACATTATTAAAATAAGCATAAATAGAACCCTTTTCATCATCAAATGAACATCTAAAACCTTGTCTATATAAACCATGAAATGAAATGATGTTTCTAGCCATATCTGGCGAATAGCAACAATTATTCAAATTTAAATCTAATCCATTACTAAGCACTAAGGAATAAACTCCAATCTTGGTCACAGGCGACGATCTTCTGTTTCCCATGATCAGATTCATCCTTCCACGCTCCACATCCCTATTTCTTTTTAGTCCCTGCAAATCAGAACATATGTGAAAACCACATCCTGTATCAAGAACCCAAGAAGTAGCATGTGATAAACTATTAGATTTAATTGTGTAAATACCTGCAAAACATGGCTTGATCTTTCCATCCTTGATGGCTTGCAGATATTCTGGGCAGCTTCTCTTCCAATGCCCTATCTTGTGGCAGTAGTGGCACTCTTCCTCCTTAGGGTTAGAGTTGGGTTTAGCAGAAACAAATTTGGTTCCACTAGAAGAGGTGCCATCTTGGGACTTTCCCTTGTGGTGGCCCCTTGAGGAGGCCTTCCTCTTCTTACCCTTCCCATGCCTAATTGCCAAGACAGGGGCAGCAGCTGGAGTTGGAGGTGATGCAACAGATTTATCCTTGAGGTTGCTCTCAGCAGTCCTCAACAAGCCCTGAAGCTTGTTCAAGGAGACCTCTTCCTTATTCATGTGGTAGGTCATGCGCAACTGGCTATAGCAGGAAGGCAATGAGTGAAGGATGATGTCAATTGCCAGCTCTTCATCGAAGTTCACATTCAACTTCAACAGGCGATCAACATACCTCTGCATCTTTTGCAGATAGGCAGTAAGGGACTCTCCACTACCCATTTTGGTAGTGATCATCGAAGTGATGATCTCATACCTCTCTTTCCTAGCGCTCTAGTGGTAGCGTTCCAGCAGATCCTGATGCATCTCATAGGGGTACTTGTCCTTATAGGACTTTTGGAGTTCTGCAGTCATAGTCGCTAGCATGATGCAATGGACTTTCGTAGCATCACGCTCATGGGCCTCATAGGTCGCGATCTCTTCGGCGGTAGCAGTATCGATGTCAATCTCCTTTAGCTTCTCATCGAGGACATATTCTTTGTCCTCGTGGCGAGTGACCATGCGAATGTTGCGGATCCAATTACTGAAATTGGTCCCATCAAATATCACTTTCCCACACAAGTTCATGAGTGAGAATGAACCAGAGGAGTTCGACCCAGAAGCGTTGTTGTTTGCGTTCGACATCTGAATAGGAAAAAGAACAAAGTCGATTAGAAATGAATTTCCCAAATTAATCTGCCAAATGAAAAATTAGGGCTAGGACCCAACAACATTATTTACAAATTAGAAAATGGATGTCGATTCACTAATTCTCCACCATGAAAAACGAAAAGGAAATTAGGTTTTAAATGTATTGAAAAACTCCTTGATCTTTTGAGATACATTGAACTTTTCAATGGCATGTTTAAATCTCGATATGCCCCTCTAGTTTGTGACTGGGATGCCGAGGATCACAAAGTGGGTGTGAATAACCATGCAAATGTACATGGTGCCCTCATTGTTACAGTCACCTATTCGATGTGTCGGTTAACCACACACGCTCCATCGAACTATGACAAACAATGAGTCACCCTTTGCTACCTTTGCTTAGAAACCAATTAATGTGTCGGTTAACCACACGCGCTCCATTAACGTCTTAGCAAGAGTACAAAGTGTAATTTCATGGGATTGCATCAATTCACTTTTTCCTAAAGTAACTAAAATTGGGAATTTTATAAAATATTTAGTTACTTTATATAGATTCATTATACTTTTAATGAGGAAAGGTTTGTCCGATCCTACCCGTTCGGCTAACGACCCTCCACCAATCAAGGAAGCGGTGGGTGAGAATGGACACCCATTAAACGGCTATTTTATAGGCCATAACCTTATACCCCCCTTATAGATTGGCTTCGTGAATGAGGCCTACTAACGGTAAGACTAGCATTTAAGTTATACATATATATATATATATATATATATATATATATATATATATATATATATTAATCTTATAATATTATAAGTATAGGGTTGAATTTTAAAACTTGTAAAATTCTAAGGTTTGAAATTTAAATAATTCAAATTAAACTTTTAATCACAAAACTTAAATTTCAAAACTTGAGGACAACTTTTGAACTTTTCAAAACATAAGGATCAAATAGCAAATAATATAAATTAACTAATTAATTTAATGATTATCTAGATTTGACCTAGTCAATGTTACTTGCAAGATAATTTACCAATTAATTCAAATAATCAATTATTATCAAATAAGGAAATTATTATTTAATCAAATGGTAATAATCTTTTGTTTTGTCAAGGATATAGTCAAACATATGATAAAATTCGGATTTTATGGTCCCAAAACGATTTAGGCAAGTATCCTCAAGCAAAACAGCAAGAAACCCGGAAATCTTTCTGACAGACGATCCGACTCGCCGAGCCCCATTATGGACTCGCCGAGTTCATCCTACTTGCCGAGTCCACAATGGGACTCGCCGAGTCTGTCAGTTAGGGGCAAAAAAAACGATTTTTTCAATGCAAGAACAATCAACCAATGCATCAATTCAATTGAAAACAATGAAAGCTCTGATACCACTGATGGTTTTGAGTCATAAGAACTTTCCTATGTGTACATGCAAACCCTAATGCTTGGATCTAGGTTTCTCTAATTGAACATGCAATGTATCCAAGACTTTCAGTGCTAGATCTAGTGAATACAATGGAATCATAACATATGAAATCAGATCTAGATGAATACCTTAAGTTGCTTGCTTGAATCTTCTTGTTCTTGGAGCTTAGAGTCACGATTGTCACTCCTCTAATGGCTTACAAACACCAACTAGCAAGAGGATGATTTGGAGAGAGGGAAGAGGTGTGGAAATCGGCTCTAGGGTTCCCAAGGAAGCAAGGTGGCCGATTTCCCCAACCCATGGGGTCCTTTTATACTATGAGCTACTAGGGTTACATCCTTAACCCTAATTGAATAATTTAGGCCTTAAGCAATCCAAGGATCCTTCTAGATTGAGGCTTGGACGAATTCAAGGAGTCCATAACCCTAAATTCGGCCACCTTAAGATCTATAAGGATTCATAGCCCAAAAACATAACTATCACACATTTGACAGTTTAAGTCCCTTTATTCAATTAACCTCTTTTAGTCACCAAATTAATTCCTAATTAATCTATGACTAATATTAATCAAATAATATTACTATTCCTTTAATATATTATTACCATAATATATTAATATAATCAGTGTTGTAAATATCGGTCTAGGCGGCCGATTAATCGGCGCCTAGGCGCTTGGCGGCCTCCAACCGCCTACGAATAGGTGTTAGAGGGTTAATTAATCCGCATTGGTCAATATCGGTCAAAACCGGTCCAATTCGGTCCAAATCGGACTAAATCAGACCAAATGGGACTCATAATCGGACCAAAAACCCACCAGCTCAAAGGAGCCGGCTCGCTAACATAGCTTGGTTTAATTTTCTAAGAGATACAAGCTCTTTTTATAGAATAAGTTTTTCTCAAAAGAATGCTTTCACTAGCGACGTGGGATGAACTTATAACTAGTTCATATCTCCACTTTGCATCTCGTTCTTCACTATTTTGTATCTCGTTCTTCAAAAGGTGAATTTGAGTTCCATCACCAACCCACCCTTCTTCTCGAAGATGGAAGGTATCACGACTCGAGTGTACAAAGGAAACTTCTTCTCCCTGATTCGGCGATACATATTTGCTAGGATGCAGGTGGCGGTTGGAGTAGGTGGGAGAAATCCCGTCGACACGAACCTCCGTTTCTCGTCGACACGAAGCTCGCAGGTTAGTTCTTCAATCACAGCATAGCGCCTTTGGTCTAAATTTATAGGTCTTGATTCTCACAGGAATCACATCAATGGTTCAATTCCTCATAATTTCATCGTTTCTATGATTCAATTTCAACTGTTTCTTTTTCCCTGACGAATCATATGCATCTAGATTGATATTGATACTTGACCTAATGCAATTACTTTAACGTCGATTCAGATTGATACTTAACAATCCAGGAGCTACATTTACAATTTGATGATTTTCATAAACTCAGGCACGATTCTTGCTTGAAGAATTTATTGAAAACATTTAGTTGACGATTTCAATGTGTGAGATTGGAAATTATCAAATTAGGAAACGTTTGGTGAATGAAAGGAATGTATTATCTTTTACTCAATCTCATCCTCCACTAATTGCAAATGATTTTTGTCCCAAATAGAATTTAGATGCATTTCCATTTTCACAATTGAAGCAGCAACAAAGTACCTCCTCTCAAAGCTCAGTGACCTTCAATTGTAAGTTTTTTTTTTGCTCTAAGTTTCCATTTATGAACGGAGTCCATATTTTTACATGTTCAAAAACTTGGTGTTAATATTATGTATACTTATGTGTAGTTTTGTTGGAGAGAGTATGCATGATGATAGCATCATTGTGTTTGCTTATTACAAAGAAGGTGCAACTGATCCAACATTCTTGTACTTTGGTGTTGGGTTGAAGGAGGTGAAGTGTTAAGAGTTTCTATTATTGTTATGTACTCTTTAAACAAGTATTATAGGGCCAAGTAAAAGAGTTAAAAGTTTGGATTGTTACTTGTACTTTAAGTTCAGTTTTATGTTATCTTGGAAGTTCAGTTTTGTTGGAGAGAGTATGCATGATGATAGCAGCGTTGTGTTTGCTTATTACAAAGAAGGTGCAACTGATCCAACATTCTTGTACTTTGGTGTTTGGTTGAAGGAGGTGAAGTGCTAAGAGTTTCTATTATTGTTATGTACTCTTTAAACAAGTATTATAGGGCCAAGTAAAAGAGTTAAAAGTTTGGATTGTTACTTGTACTTTAAGTTTAGTTTTATGTTATCTTGGAAGTTCAGTTTTGTTGGAGAGAGTATGCATGATGATAGCAGCGTTGTGTTTGCTTATTACAAAGAAGGTGCAACTGATCCAACATTCTTGTACTTTGGTGTTTGGTTGAAGGAGGTGAAGTGTTAAGAGTTTCTATTATTGTTATGTACTCTTTAAACAAGTATTATAGGGCCAAATAAAAGAGTTAAAAGTTTGGATTGTTACTTGTATTTTGAGTTCAGTTTTATGTTATCTTGGAAGTGTGTGAGATTAGTTCTAGATTTATTGATTCTTTTTTACAACAATATAACTTTTATAAAGGGTTAAGTTAAGAAAGTTAAAGATTTGGATTGTTACTGGTATTTTGAGCTCATATTCTTAGGATTAATGGTATATTTATTAATTTTTTTAATAATTTATTAATAATTAATGATCCCCGATTAATCCCCGCCTAGCCGATTAATCCCTTGACCCCGGTCGACCGCCGAGCTACCGTCGATCGATTTCTGCAACCTTGAATATAATAATATCTCTTCTCTCTTCATAAATCACCCTGTCAAGTTGCTATGGTGAAGGAAACCCAAAAGGACCATGTACAACCCAGTCAAGTACTTACCAAATATAGTTACGGGCTTAGACACTAATCGAACACCTTACACGCCAGACAACTTGAACTTCATGGCCACAATCCTGAGCATAACCCCAGCTTTCCCAAGGCAATCAAAACAAACCCTAATAGGGTTTTAAAACCCAAAAATGGACGAATTCCCCGTATTATGATCACATTGCTCAATCTGAAATCTGAAGTCTCGAGATGGTCTGGTCCCTGACAGACCGCTCACACCGAGTCATTGCCGAATTCATTGCACTGATCTCCTAACTAGCTACTCAACTTCTGATAACCTGAGGTTCCTACTAGAAGACAGAGTCTCAAACCAAATTTCCCTGCAATATACTTATACTTGACAGAAAACTCATTCAGAATACCGGATTCCTGCTCGTTTGCTGAACCAACGAGCAATCTTACAGTCGCTGTGTGCGACCTTTGAAGGAAACTTCGACTAGCAGTAGCTGCCCAAGCAATATCACCACTCATGGCTCCATCAATCCTCTGGTCATCCGATCATAATAGCCTGACAACCTGTCGCCATCACATCAATTACTAAAAGTGAACGCTACCACAACAATTGTAGTCTTACCTTACGCCCGGTCTCCAACGACCTACCGTTTCCTGACTATAATCATGTTGTGGTCTACCCACAATCTTGCAAACTGGTCCACTCTGACCTAATGATCTGAAAGAATTCTGTGAATGCTATGAATCATCTCGCAGTCTCACAACACTTCCCACACCATCTGACCGCTACTGAATGCTACGACTACCCCCGTAGTCTTACAACATTTTCCATACTATACGATCGCTTGTGAATGCTACGGTTACCCCCGCAGTCTTACAATACTTTCGCTCTGACACAACCGCAGTCTGATACATTACCCTCAATCTATCAATCCAATTACCCTCAGAGTCTAACACATACTCGACTGAACACCCGAACTGAATTCAATTCATGACTGGAACCCCAAACTGATTTCCCAAATTCTGCTATCAAGCACCGAGAAGACGTGATACACATGCTGGGGAGTTTTACCGAACTCCCAACTCACACAACCCTCAAACCAAACAGCCACTTGGGCAGCCTTTCTTCCTGACAAGGATGCGAAACTTATCCTAGTTTCGAAGCCACTCCCGCTTTCGAATCACGGGAGGATTCTCCCCGACTTAGATTCGACTAAGTCTTCACAATACATGAAAATTGGAGAATTCCCAATCTTTCTCCCTTTCCAACGATCGATCTGATAACAACCAGCTCTTACCAACTAGTGCTCCATTACTACTCAATCCCAAATGATCACACACTTCTAAAAACCAGATGAACACTTCCTGAATCCCAGTGAAACCGACAATCCCTAATGATTGAATGATCCCGCATCCAAATCTTGAAGACCAAAAGATAGATACTTCAACTAATACCTCAGCAACGAGCTATTTCCTTTGGCGCTTTCATCAGCCAATCAATAACGGTTACTAAAACCACTGAATCCTGACAATGCTGAATAACCATTATGTGGGACTCTGCCCGCAGACCTCCCACATAATACCCTTCTTCCCAAGATGCTCCAACAAGTCTCCCGTTCTCGGGCTCTATAAATCATTTCATTCAGGGTTTGCACCCTGACTCGCTCACCAGCTCGATCATCCACCGCTGAATTTTAGTAGCTGAAGCAACCTCTGCCCTATAGCGGGCTACAATTACTCCCAAGACATAGTCTACAATCCCAAAAGTACAATAGATTGCACTATCAATCCTTACCGCCTGATACAAGAGATCCAAGGCGAATCGGATCTTAGCTCCTATGGGTAGGGACGGTAATCACGTAGAGCTCACAAGATACTCATGCCATATCGACCCACCTGCGCTCACCAGCGCTGAAATAATGTTGCCAACCCCGACGACTAATTGTCCCCGAGCTGGGATACAACCTAATCCTGGGGTCACAAGCATGCGCACTCCATTGAGCTCGAAAGAACTGAAATGGAACAATCCTTGCCCTAGAAAATGATATTCCAATCCATCAATTAACCATTCTACTTCCAGCTGCATAACTCCAGCTGAACATAATCATCACTCCCTTCCAGAGTCCTCGCGACTCGTATTCCGGCCTCGAGCAAAACCCTCGAAGCCTCAAATCCAGTAACTCATGTGCTAGCCTCAACCCGCGGAATGTAACGAGTATAGAACATCTCCCTGATCCCAAGAAACTGCAGTTGTCTGCTCATCGAAATGCATCCCAATAACAAGTTCCCACCAGTCCTTCGCCCCGGACCTCAGCAGGTTCAGAACGTACCTGACCTTTTGATCAGTAGGACATGAACATGTGAAGCAACATCCCTCCACATCAGATGGCCACCTCATGGCTATAACCGGGTCCTAAACCCTACCGAAAGTCGGGGCTTCGCGTTATCGAAGTCCCGATACTGGAAAGCCTGAGTGGCTCCTCCCCCTGCAGACATTACAGCTGTTGCAACTGTTGCGGCATCCGTCTCAGCAATGGGTTCATAGCGCTCGTTGAAATAATCAACCATGACGGTCTTGTTAGACCCAAGCATCTTCGGAATCTGACCCCAGAAAATCTTGATCACCTCCTCCCGGATGATCTCAGTGACACGATCCTCCGACAATACTGGCCTATCCTGGCTGCCAGATCCCGATCCTGATCCGGATCCGGTCTCAAAATGTCTCGTAACCATCATTTTGATAATACAGCAGAAAGATCTCTTATAGTCCATATAATAATCGGGAACAAACTCCCAACTAAAACCCAGGGGTTGTGACTTCCTTGCTTCGCGTATGGGTCATGTGCTTTCAGTAGTACGGGCCCATACTACCTTCCACACCTACCCATATTTGTCTCAAGTATCACAATAACACCCTAACAATATACATAAACATAGCGAGCGCTCAATCCTCACTCCTAGAGGAATGCTAAATATCTCATAACTGGCCTCCCAGCCTCTCACAACCCACCCATGAAACTTCCACCAACCCTGCAGCACTCGTATATGCTAACCATACATAACGCTGGACCCTATAGACTTTCAAATACCTAATCCTACCCTAAGCCCTTCATCAAACAAGAACAGGAAATAAGGCCAAACCAAACATTATCAGGCTATAAGATCTTAATTATGTACAGTCGTGATGCATAGACTAAGCAACTACAGTAATGATGTCAATTTCATATAAGGAAAACTCTAGGCTATCAGGCATCATATAATCCGGAAATTTTATCATGCCATTCCTGAATATCCTTAGCCTAGTACTAGCATGTTGTTCTAACATATCACATAATCAAATAATCCGTAAGGTATTTTGGGGTCTATCCGCTAGCTCCGGCTGATCGTACACTTGCATCCTCCTTTATTATTTTGAAAACATTTTAAGAAAATCAGTTTAAAATCTTGTCCTCAGTTTGAGACTGGAGACACGTGAGTGTTTCCTCCAATTCACTCAAACCAAGGCTCTGAAACCAACTTGTAACATCCGTAAAATTCATGCCAAATTTCAACTATTTAAAACATTTCAAAAACCATGTTTATTATAAAACATGATTTCAAAATAGTATATTGTCAGAGTATCCCAGAATCAAAACATAAAATCATAAAGTGTGAGGAGCGGTATGATCACGCCTTCGCCTTCCCGCGATCATCAAAAGTACCTGAAACTATAATCGATAAATGTAAGCTCAAAGGCTTAGTGAGTTACCCCCAAAATACCAACGCCATACAGATATAACCATATCATATAAACATATAAGCAAACAGCATGCATAATGAGCCTTCAGCCTGAATGGATCGCCTCGCAGGCCTTCAGCCTATCTAGACCACTCTCCGCGCCTTCGGCACGTCTTGACCGCCTCGCAGGGCCTACAGCCAATCCGGACCGCTCGTCGGGCCTTCGGTTTGACTGACATGCCCTCCTAGGCATGTAGTCTATCAGGACCGCCCTGGGTATGTTGGCCTTCAGCACACATCAGGTCTGCCTCAACCTAACCCCAAATCAACAAACATGTGCACATAATATTATATGCTAGCATATATAACAGTCAAACTGATCTAACAGATCATCAATCATAGCAACATCTTAGAACCAGGATACAGATCACTAACATAACATCATCCTGTATACCAGGATACCGACCTAACCAGGTCACTAAGCATATAACCATCCTAACTACAAGGATGTAAATCAATAAGCATATCATGCAATAGACCCGGATACAAATCCGATAAGGGCCGGTATTGGTGCCTTAGACCCTGTTGATATAGTGAGGATAACTCACCTGGCACTGCTGAAGTCCCGCAGATAAAACTCGAGCTACTGGTTGTCAGATTCCCAAACTGTAAACATCAAACAACACCCAATTAATAATTGGGTTCCAAGCCCAAAGTCCAAGTCACACACTAAAGGCCTAAAAGTCAAGTAATGGGCCAAAGCCCAATATATGGCCCAATTTTCCAAATTGGGCCCAGACCTTTACATGGTCTTTACTTAACGCCTATCCAATTATTCAAGTCCAAACTCTTGGTATTCCCATGGCCCAATATCATATAATCATAAAGGTCCAATTATGGCCCATCTATGGCCCAATTTTCCAAATTGGGCCCAAGTCCTTCACATGGGCCTTATCCTAAAGCCCATCTAATTATTTTGGTCCATTTACTTGTTCTTGGATAGACCATCAATAGTCTAATCACCAAGGCCCAATAGGAAGGCCCAACTCAAGGCCCAAGTGAAATTAGGGTTTTCACATGAAATGACGATTAGGGTTAAGTGTTCCTACTTAACCCTTTAAGGACTTAATCCATTAAGTCCAATATTGTCTTAGGTTAATTTGCAAATGATTATTAATTAACATTCTCACTTTAGTAATTACTTCAAGTGCGTGTCCCAATCAATCCCAAAATTAGGGTTTCATCGCATTAGGGTTTCCAACCCAATACTAGCCCATTAGTTACATGGTTGGGCTTTTAGGTAAATTAGGGCTTCATTGGGCCCATTAGGGTTTCGTTGGGCACATTAGGGTTTCATTGGGCCCACTTTGTCCAAGCATCCCCAAACGAGTCAACACGCGAACGAGGCACACTGCCACCCAACACGGCGGCTGGTGGCGGCAGGAGGCGGCAGCCACCACCTCACGGTGGTGGTTATAAGTTTTCTATTATTATTTCGGGTACCATTTACAATTTACAACTCAATCCAAATAAAACACACACACATACTTATAAAAACACACACACACACACACTAATAAAACACACACACAAAGCTACCCTTGTGGTGGCCGGCGGTGGTAGATGGTGGAAGCCACCACCTCACGGTGGTGGTGGTGGACCTCTTGTGAAATCCTTCCAAGATAACCACACACATGGCACACACTAACAGTAGAACACACACCCACACGTCTTCTGCTCATAAATGGAACCCAGCCAGCCACCTGGTGGCGTACGGATGCAGCGACTCGGAGTGGCGGGCAGCCGCAGCGGCTATCAGCGGCAGCAACACTCCACAGCTGCACTGAGCGGCGACGACCATGGCGCAACAATAGAAAAGGACAGAGAAGTTGAAGGTTCTTGGTCTCCCACCGGGATGACGATAGTGACGTCCGCAGCCACCCTTCCTGACGGAAACCACGACCGAAGATGACGGCAGCGTCCAAGCCTTTGGCGGATGTGGCACAGCGGCGTCACACTGACACAGACGAAGAAGAAACGGCGAAGGGGGGGTCGAGCGTTTCACTGGAGAGAAGAACGGTGGCTCCACCACAGGTTTGCTTCTCCGGCAGAAGAATGGTCGTGGTGGTGCTTCGGTTGGCAACCTCGATAGCGGCAGAAGAAGACGGAGGAGAGCACCGCCGCTTCACCGGTTAATGGGGCAACGATGTTCGCTGACGGTCTTTGGTTGATCGGAACAGGAAGGGAGTCGAGTGGTGGCGGTTGGACAATGGAGGAGGTGGGGGTGGCGGCTGAGTGTAGTGGTTAGGGTTAGGTTTGGGACGAGGCAATGCTACAGTTAAATACCCGTCTCAATGAACTTCTCCCCATAACGACATCTTTAGTCCCTCACTCTCCTTTTTCTTTCAATTTTGATCTAGAATTTACCATTTCTACCATATTCCCATAAATCCTTTCAGAATAAGTCCAAAAGTTACCAATTACACCCTGCCGTCTAAAATCCCTACAAAATAAGTCCATTATTTACTCTTTAACCGCTGTTTATATGAACTCTTTTATATTAGGTCCAAATGATACCAAATAGCCCCTTCTCTTACAAAACCTTTTTCAAAATAAGTCCCCTAATTACACTTTAACCCCCAAAACTAGCATCCTCATAATTATTATTTGATTTTTGGGTTATAATAATATAAAGAAATAATAAAAATTACTTGTCGGGGTTCCTGTTTTTATTATTTAATTATTCTATTTTAAACGGGATTTACACAAAAACCATCATGGGCCCAATCCAAGAAGGCCCAAAGCCTTCTAATGCCCTAATATCAAAATACTATTGGCCCAACCAGGCCCAAACCCTAAAAGTCCAAATTATAGCCAATTACGTGAAAGTCAACAATAGTCAAACTGCTGAGTACGCTTGGCGTACTCAGAATTACGTTAAGCATACTCCTTCTAGGGCCAATACGCCTTGCATACGAGCGGGGTACGCCCCGCGTACTGGACAAACGACCAACCTAACCCATTAAGTAATTAATCGATTAAGCCATCACGTGCAAGTCTCAAATCAGGTCCTAAACGGTGACTCAACACGTAAATTTGGCAACTTTACTCCCATGCATGACTTAATGGGACCCAAAACCCAAAGAGAACCATAATAAGGATCTTAACACATGCATGGACCAAAATAACTCATAAATATTGCATTTTATGGACAAGAGACCTCAAAGGTGCTAAGATCTAACATCCATGGCTTCTGGAGTAGACCAAAATCTCAAATATGGCTTAAAGGTCCCAAAAATGCACAAATGACACCCTAAATTGGATCTGGCATATGGAACCATCAAGTTGAGAGCTTTATACCTCAAGTAGCTTGCAAAGATGAAGATGATTCTGGATCTACAAGCTCAAGCCACTCCAAAGCAACCTCTAAGTGTTCTTCTTCTTTCAAATAATCAAAAACACCAGCAAAACTCACTTCCAAGATCAAATCTCACAAATAGAAATTACGGTTTCGAACTTAGGGTATATAGAGATGGAGGCTCGTCATAAGATGCACCCAAGGCAACATAAGTTGCTTAAATATGACACAAACCCTAAAAATTAGTGTTTTACCCTGCTTAGTGTACGCCCTGCGTACTCCCACTTACGCCCAATGTACGCGGGTGCCTCCGCATCCAACCAACTACCCAGTACGCTCAGCGTAGCCATAGAGTACATCCTACGTACTGATCTAAGGAATAAACGAGAGGAATTTTACATTAATAGTTAAAAAAGAAACATACCACTAGACTCGAATGTTATAGTTAATACGTAGAACAAATTTTAATTTGAGTTTTGATCTATTTTCTCAATAAAATCATAGAGTTATTCTGGTTATCTTTTCTTTCAAGTTTTGATTCTAGTTCTTGATCGGAAGATGGAAGTTGGTTTTGCTAGGTCGTGGGGGTTGTGGAGGTTTTGTGGGTTGTAAAGAGTGAGTTCAGATTAGATGTTGGAGAGTAACACGAATATGAAGTAATTGCATATGGCGAGGGGGAAGAGACCAATGACGCAATTACTAACTTTTTTGAATTCGGGCCATGTACCAAGAAGATTGTTGTCAGGTAAGTGTTTGTACAAACTTAAAGCATCGTCAGTAAAGTAAAAAAATAGCCTAGTAAAGTCGTTGAGCGGGTGGAACTAGGTAATAGGTGAAGTAATTTTTGGCTTGGAATACCCGATCTAAGCGATTAGCGCCATAAAATATTAAGAGGTGATTTTTTTGGTGGACGGAGTTGTAGTTGAGTGGCGGTGGTGGTGGCAGCGGCAGTGGGCCGGGTTGCATTGGTGACCAGAATGTTAAAAAGTTGATCGAGTTTTGTGGCGGTGTCAGTTGAGATGCAATTGAGCATTTGAATTTGAACATGGAGGACATAAGTGGGTAGTCGGAGGTGGAGCTGGATTCCGCTTTTGGAGGCATTCAGACAAAGATGAAAGCATCAAATGATAGAAGTCAAGTTCTGAGATTGGTAATTCTCCTAAGAAATGAAAGATAAAAGAGAGACTAACTGATACAATTTTCTTCTTTAATTCCATGAATGAAAACTTACAACGTTTTTAAAAGAAAAGTGCAACTAAATATCAGTAGAAACTAAGAAACATGAAGTAGGTATTAGACAATAATTGTGTTGTACTTGTTGTATATTTGTTTAATATTCAAGGTTGTAAAGTGTAACTTTTATATCTTATATATTTTCAGCCTCTCCACCACAATTGGGTGTGAAGAATTTTCAGCCCTGTCATTCGTCCTTTCCTTCCCCTGGTTTCAGTTTCTTTTCTATTCAACCTTTTCTTCTTCCAATGTCTTCCTCATCTTCCGATTCAACCCTACCTTCATCTGCCGATTCCACCCTACCCATGAACACCGTTTTGCATCTGATCACAAATCGTTTGTATTCTTCTAACTATTTGTTATGGAAAAACCAAATGCTCCCTCTCCTCTCTTATCAAAAGTTGTTGGGGCATGTTGATGGCTCTTCTTCTGCGCCCTCACCTGAACTTCTTGTTGACGAAAAATCTACTCTAAATCCGGCTTTTGCGTCGTGGCTCTCGGCTGATCAGCGGGCCATTATTCTTCTCCAGGCCTCCTTGACTGAAGAAGCTTTTGCATAAATTGTTGGTTGCTCTACTGCCCGCGAAATATGGGTCTCTCTTGAGGAAGCTTACAGTCACTCTTCTGTCGAACGTGTTCAAACTTTGCGGGACCAACTTCGTCAAATTTTCAAAGGATCATCCTCTGTTGCTGAATTTGGCCGTCGATTCCGGAATATCTGTGATCAACTCTCGGCTGTTGGTCATCCGGTAATGGAATCGGACAAAGTCCACTGGTTCCTATGTGGTCTTGGTCCGTCTTTCGAGACTTTTTCTACTGCAATTCACGCCTCCCGATCTGCAACTACCCTTCGAGATCTTCTTGCACAAGCCGACGCCCATGAACTGTTTCTGCGTTCCCTTCACGGGACTGCCTCTCCGCCAGCAGCTTTTTCGGCTCACACGGGGCCACCTGTTTCTTCTCGTGGACATGGTGGTCGTGCTTTTCGGGGTGGCTGTGGTCGTGGCCGCCGCCCTCCCCACTGTCAGTTGTGTCGCAAAGAAGGACACTATGATGGTGCATGTCCGCTCCTGTCTTCGTATGCCACTCATAAACCTGGCTTAGATACGGATTTGGCTAAGGCGTTCCATGCTCAATGTCATGTTACAACCAATGCTTCGGATTGGTATGTTGATTCTTGCGCTACCGATCATATGGCCGCTTCCACGAATTCCGTAACCCAACCCACTGCATACGTTGGGAACTCAAAGGTCACCTTTGGGGATGGTAATGTTCTCGCCATATCACATATTGGTCAACATACTCTCAGTAATGGTATCCGCTTGCGTGAAGTTTTGGTGGTTCCAAAGATCACTAAAAACTTATTATCTGTTAGTAAATTAAAAACTGACAGTATGATGGATGTTTTGTTTTCCCACCCGCATTTTTATATTCAGGATCGAGCAACAAAGTGGGTTCTAGCGCAGGGCCAATGTGAGCATGGACTTTATCTTCTCTCCAATAAGCCACGGGCATTTACAGCTATCAAGTTTTCAAAGTTAAAAGCGTCATTTGAACTTTGGCATTCCCGTTTGGGTCATGTTTCATTTGCTACTATTTCTCTTTTAAATAAATTGGGTTATGTTTCGGTTACGTCCTTATTACCATCACCTGTTATTTGTTCGCCATGTCAACTTGCTAAGGCGCATCGGTTACCTTTTGAATCTAATGACAAACGTGCTTTACATATACTGGACTTAGTCTATTGTGATTTATGGGGACTATCCCCGGTTGATTCGATTGATGGTTATCGTTATTATGCTATTTTTGTCAATGATCACTCTCGATTTACTTGGTTCTATCCTCTCAAAACCAAGTCTGGTTTTCATGTGATTTTTGGAGCTTTTATTAAATTTGTTCAAACACAATTCTCTACTAAAATTGAAGTTTTTCAAAGTAACGGGGGCACCGAATTTTTAAATCAACATGTTCGGAAATTGCTTGAAGATAATGGCACTTTTCATCGTGTCTCTTGCCCGTACACTCCGCAACAAAACGGTCGAGCGGAACGTAAGCACTGCCACATTGTTGAAACTGGTCTTGCTATGCTATTCCATGGGCACGTTCCGTCGTCTTATTGGGTTCATGCTTTTCACTCCGCTATTTATATCATAAATCGGCTACCCACACGCGTACTAAGTGATAAGTCGCCTTTTGAAGTTTTGTTTTTCCATCCTCCCACTAATGATCACTTTCGTCCATTCGGATGTCAGGTTTATCCTTATTTACGGGATTATACCGAACACAAGTTGTCTCCGCGAAGCCTTCCATGCATCTTTATTGGTTATTGTGTTCAATACAAAGGATATATGTGCCTTGACCCCTCTTCTTCACGTATTTATGTTACCCGACATGCCAAGTTTGATGAACTTTCGTTTCCATTTAGTGGTTCTTCGTCTCGGGCTTCTCTACATGATCTTCGGTTGGTTGAGTTTTTGGATGATGCTTCGTGCTCCTCATCACTGCCGGTTTTCACTACCGACCCGCCTCCATCACCACCTGTTGCTTCACCGCCGCCTACCCCTCCCACTGGTTGTGGGCTTTGCGATGGTGAGGCTCAACTCCCTGTCACTTCCAACTCCTCACCAACTTCTGATTTCGTTCTAGCGACTGCGTCTGGTCCTGCATCGTCGGACACTGCCTCACCCGCAACTCCTATTTCGCCGGTCTCCACCTCATCAGTGACTCTCGTCCCGCCGGTCACACCAACAAATCCTGCTCCGCCAGGCGCTGTTCCACCACCTCCTTCTGTTCCTAGTCACCCCATGGTTACACGGGCCAAAGCTGGGGTTTTTAAACCAAAACATCGTGCAGACCTTGCTTACACTTCAAAACATCGGCTGTATACTGCTCTCTTTGCTCAGTGCGACCCTACTATCTTTGACTCTGCGGCTCCTCATTCCCACTGGCAGAATGCCATGAATGCTGAGTTATCTTCCCTTCGTCTCAATCATACTTGGTCGTTAGTACCTAGACCCGTAGATCGCAATATGGTAGGTTGTAAGTGGGTTTTTCGCACCAAGTATCGTTCTGATGGCACGATAGATCGTCATAAGGCCCGTCTTGTTGCACAAGGGTTTAGTCAAATTTCGGGTGTTGATTATTCTTATACTTTCAGTCCCGTTGTGAAGGCTGCCACAGTCCGTATTGTTTTATCTTTAGCTGTCATCAATGGATGGTCTCTCCATCAACTTAATGTTAACAATGCCTTCCTGCATGGTGTCTTACGTGAACCCATCTACATGGAGCAACCTCCAGGCTTTCTTGATTGTCGGTTTCCTAATCACGTGTGTCGCCTTCACAAGGCCCTTTATGGCCTCAAACAGGCTCCCCGAGCTTGGTTTCATCGGTTGAGCTCTTTCTTGACCACCAATGGGTTTCAATGTAGTCGGGCCAACCCGTCGCTGTTTGTGTTTAAGCGCGACTCATGTGTGCTCTATTTATTGGTTTATGTTGATGATTTAATTATTACCGGCAATGATGACAAGGTTATTCGTTCTATCATCACTCGCTTACACAACGAGTTTGCAATCAAAGATCTTGGTCGTCTAAGCTACTTTCTTGGGCTTGAGGTTGCTTACATGTCAAATGTCTTATTTCTTAGTCAATCGAAGTATGCTCATGACATTCTTTCTCGGGCTGGTCTTCTCGATGCTAAACCTGTCACCACTCCTATTGCCTCTAACTCGACTTTTCTTACCAGTGGTGATCCTTACTCTGATCCCTCTCATTATCGGTCTTTGGTTGGTGCTCTTCGGTATTTGACGATCACTCGCCCTGATATTTCGTACGCTGTCAATCAAGTCAGTCAATTCCTTCAAGCTCCTACTGTTTCCCATTATCAGGCTGTCAAACGGCTTCTCCGATATGTAAAGGGCACCCTCTCTTTTGGGCTTTCATTTTCTAGGCCATCTTACACCACTCTTGTGGGCTATTCTGATGCTGATTGGTCGTGTTGTCTTGAGACCCGCCGATCTACCTATGGTTACTCGATCTTCCTCGGGGGCAATCTTGTATCCTGGAGTGGAAAGAAACAACCAACTGTCTCTCGCTCCAGTTGTGAGTCTGAATATCGAGCAATGGCCAACACTGCTGCAGATATCATTTGGATCACTCATTTATTGAGAGAGCTTCATGCACTCCCACCAGATCGACCGACTTTGTTGTGTGACAATCAAAGTGCTCTCTTTCTTACTCATAACCCGATTTCTCACAAACGCACTAAGCACATTGACCTTGACTATCACTTCATTCGCGAGCTAGTGTTATCCGGCAAGCTTCACACCGAGTTTGTTCCTACCAAGCTTCAAGTGGCTGATATTTTCACCAAAAGTTTGTCACGCCATCACTTTGAGTTCTTTTGGGAAAAGCTTCGTATTGGTCCGCCAACGTTTTGCTTGAAAGGGTATATTAGACAATAATTGTGTTGTACTTGTTGTATATTTGTTTAATATTCAAGGTTGTAAAGTGTAACTTTTATATCTTATATATTTTCAGCCTCTCCACCACAATTGGGTGTGAAGAGTTTTCATTCTCGGTAGGAAATCAATGAAATTGACTAGCATTAAGCTCCGAACAAAAAGGGAAATATGGTCTATTATGGTCTATCACTACATGCATAACAGGTCGTTACGAGGTCGTTGGTATGTCCGTTATGTGATAGTTTAACTACGATTTGGGGTCAGAAATTCGTTATTATTGGCAATTTTTCTGTTAATATTAAACCAATAAAAAACTATTATGCTGTTCTTATTACGAGGAAAATGAGTATTTAATTTAGGTATTTGATTCGTGTAATATATATCTCAAAACCTATACATGAGAAAATCTAAGCTGCTTGGAAAAAAGGGTGAAAGCTACAATTTTATATTATTAATTGTCATTATATTATTTAGCATCGAACAAGATATCCTTTCTAAAAATATATTATTTTAACGATGATTTTTGACACAAAAAAAAAAAAAAAAAAAAAAAAAAAAAGAGCTGGGATCTTTCCTCCAAAGTTCAATAATACAAGAAAAGAAACAAATTTATGAACGAAGTCGTTGTTGCCAAATTATAGGATAGCTTTTATGGCAAGTCGTTGCTAAAATAATATTTAACTACGATTCGGACTTGGAGGTTGGAAATTCGTTTCAATAATATTAAACCAATAGAAATATAATATACTAGTTTATAACCCGTGGGAACCACGAGTTAT
Source organism: Lactuca virosa (assembly GCF_052849685.1). Lineage (NCBI taxonomy): Eukaryota > Viridiplantae > Streptophyta > Magnoliopsida > Asterales > Asteraceae > Lactuca > Lactuca virosa. Next base: position 183,429,573 of record NC_136427.1, on the reverse strand, counting down.
AAAATTAATTAAACTTTCATAATAAAAAATTATAATTATTAATCAATTATTTTAAATAAATTATTAATTAAGAGATATATATCAAAATTTTAAAGTTATTATAACTTTAAATTTAACATATAATTAGAAAATACAAATTTGAATTTTGAAATGAGTTGTCTAATATATCTACATGACACATGACATAATAATAATGAGGCGCTGTATTAAAGTGAAAAGAATGATTAACATTATTTACTTATTAGAATAGGGATACGTTTATTCTAGCCGGCTATATTTTTTTCGTGGAAAAAAAGAGAAAATTGCAACCCGTTAAGTCAAGGTCAAACCATTAATTAAATTTCTCCATTAAATAATCAAACCGAGACGGCACATTTCAGCACACAAATTCAATTGGTCTTGATTATTGTATATTTGTATCCCTTCGTTATATTTTCTGCCTTGATGCTTGCTATCAAAATGAAGCAGTTTCAAGTTTTGCATTTACTAATTATCCTGATTTCGTTAACAACATTCACAAAAGCGCAGAATCACATCCAGACCAGATGCAACAATGTTTGTGGCAGTGTCACCATTGATTTCCCATTTGGAATTGGAAGAAATTGTGCTCTTAACGAATGGTTCAAGGTTGATTGTAACTCCTCGACACCATATCTACCTGCACTCAACAACGTGGCGGTGTTGGAGGTAACATCGAGTCGACAAACGGTTGTTGTTAATGTCTCAAACAATCCTGATTGCAAGAATCCAGTCCAGAATAGCAGCCTTGACCTAAGAGGAAGTCCCTTCCGCTATTCCAGAAGCGATAACTTATTCGTTGTCGAAGGGTGTGGGAATGCTGACATCATCACCAAGAATGGAACTATTGTTGGTGGTTGTTCAACGACTTGTGGAACAACCGCCGACACTGTTAGTGACTTAAACAACTGCTTTGGTTTTCGTTGTTGCCAAACAACAATTGCTGAAGATCTCGAGTCGTTTACCTTAAACCGAACAGGCTTGGAAAGGCAAGATGGAGATGGAACTTCCTGTGGGTCAGCCTTCTTGGCGCGTAAGTTTTTCATCACCGGAATATATTCTGGCCAATCTATGGTTGGTGACCACACTTTTGTTCCGGTTTCACTTTCATGGTGGAATGGAAATCATACTCCCACAGGATGCAATCAGACGTGTGGGGATGTCTCGATTCCATACCCATTAGGGATTGGAAGGAGGTGTTCGGGGAACGAATGGTTCAATGTTCATTGCAACTCCTCCAAACCTTATCTTTCTTCATTCAACAACGTGGAGGTGTTGAGTGTAAACATGGAAAGATTAATGGTCATTGTTAAGATCCCCATGAAAATTTCGGATTGTGAGAATCCACTCCAGAATAGTAGCGTTGACCTAAACTCAAGTCCATTCCATTTATCCAGATTCGATAACTTATTTGTTGTCGAGGGGTGTGGCAATGCTGCTATTATGGAGAACGGGAGTATTATCTCTGGTTGTTCAACGACTTGTGGAAATGGCACAGTTATTGATAGAAAGAAGTGCTTTGGCGTTGGTTGTTGCCAAACTACAATTCCTCATACCCTCACGTCGTTTACGTTGAATCTAAGAGGCTTGAAAAGACATGCTGGAAATGGAAGCTGTGGCTCTGCTTTCTTGGTGGATAAGAATTCATACATGGAAGGAAGATTTTCCGGTGAATCTAATGTGGATGACCAGATTTTTGTTCCACTAGCACTTTCATGGCGCTACGTTTACGAAGTTGACCCAGATGAACAAAAATGCAGAGCGTGTGAAGCTAAAGGTGGGTTTTGTTACCATGAAGGTGGCTTGGGCTCGAATATGAGTTGTCGTTATCAAAGCAAAATTTCACTGAGTATTATTCTAGGTAAGCTATTTCTCATGTTCTCTTTTTTCTAGAAAAATTAAATGTTAAACATACTCTAATAAAAATTTGTTTGTGAAGCAAACGTCATATTTCGTATTGGCATTATTTTATCAAATTATGTAGCAACAAAAATAAAATACAATGTAATTATGATAATCTAAATATGCATATTTAACCAATTAGATTAATTAATTATTACAAAATAATAATGTTTCTTTAAATATACAATATCTTTAGGATGATAAAATGAAATGTTGTTAAGATGAGAAGTTAGAAAGTAATACTACGATAGATTGTTGAGGTGATTGATATTACTAGCAATGATGAGTCATGCATTGTACAATATTGTTGAATGTTTTAATTTGGGGTTTTCTATAAGTACCTTTTCTTTTTCCAATCCCACCCCATGATTTGATTTTTTGTCTTTTGTTGTTTTTTTTATGTTTTTTTTGTTGTTTTTAATTCTTTTTTAATTTTTTATTATTATTATTATTATTATTATTATTGTTATAAATTTCGCACAAAATTTTAACATTCGGGAGACATTATAAATTCGAACGGCTATATAAAATCGGTTTTTAAATATTTTTTATATTTTCATATTAATATTATTATTGTTATTATTATTATAAATTTCGAACAACATTTTATAAATCGGACATTATAAATTCGAACGACTATATAAAATTTAAACAAAATTTGTCCGATTTTATATAGTTGTTCGAATTTATAATGTCCGATTTCTAAAATGTTGTTCGAAATTTATAATAATAATAACAATAATAATATTAATATTAAATATAAAAAATATTTAAAAACCGATTTTATATAGCCGTTCGAATTTATAATGTCGTCCGAATTTTAAAATTTTGTGCGAAATTTATAACAATAATAATAATAATATTAAAATATGATAGTAATAATAATAATAATAATAATAATAATAATAATTTAAATGAAAAAAGAATTAAAAACAACAAAAAAAAACAACAAAAGACAAAAAAGAAAAAAAAAATGATGTCAAATCACATGTCAAAATTTTGATTTGATTAATTTTAGGAGGGGTAAATATAGTTAAGGGGGTACTTATAGCACAAGCCTTTAATTTTCCTATGTTAAGTTTTTGTATTATCTTTTCCTTTTTCAGGTGTTAGCATAAGTATGGGGCTACTATTGATAATAGTGATGAGCTATACATTATACAAAATAATCAAGAAAACTAAAGCCAAGAGAAGGAAACAAATTTTTTTTAAACGTAATGGTGGTATACTTCTTAAACAACAACAAGCAACCAATATTAGTTTAGTTGATAAAACCATTCTTTTCACCTCCAACGAATTGGACAAGGCCACTGACAATTTCAATGAGAATAGAATTCTTGGTCGAGGAGCTCAAGGTACGGTGTATAAAGGCATGTTATTTGATGGACGGATTGTGGCAATCAAGAAATCAATGGTGGTTGACGAAAGCCAACTAGAACAGTTCATCAATGAGGTGGTCATTCTTTCACAAGTAAGCCATAGAAATGTGGTCAAACTATTGGGATGTTGTTTAGAGACCGATGTTCCATTACTTGTCTCAGAGTTCATATCGAATGGTACATTGTACGACCTTATTCATGATGAAATCGGTGAGTTCTTGATCTCTTTAAACATGAGATTACAAATTGCTACAGAGGTTGCAAGAGCACTTTCATACTTACATTCAGCAGCCTCTTTTCCCATATATCATAGGGACATAAAAACTACTAACATACTATTGGATGAAAAGTATAGAGCCAAAGTTTCTGACTTTGGAACTTCAAGGTTCGTATCAGTTGATCAAACTCACTTGACTACCTTAGTGAAAGGTACAATTGGTTACTTGGATCCAGAGTACTTCCAATCGAGCCAGTTCACTGAAAAAAGTGATGTATATAGTTTTGGAGTTGTTTTGTTAGAACTCTTGACAAGGGAAAAGCCAATTTCCTTAACTAGATTTGGTGAAAATAGTAATTTAGCTAAACACTTTATGTTAGCCATGGAAGAAGGGCGAGTGATGTCTATTTTTGACGAAATGGTTGTTAAAGAGGGTTCTAGAATTGAACTGTTGACCGTAGCTAACTTGGCAATGCGATGCTTGAATTTCAATGGGAGAAATAGGCCAACAATGAAAGAAGTTGCCACCGAGTTAGAAGGCATCATATTGTCACATGTGCCTTCTACAATTGAACCTAATTTTAGACATGTGAAGCATTATGAGGAGTTAGAACTTACATATGGCGAGTCAACATCAACATCAATAACGTTTTATCATAATCCTAGTCAATGAATATTGGTAACTCTTAAGTTTTGTAATTAAGGCTTGGTTTTCGTTGTTATAATTGCCTTTTGATAAAAAACACAACACCCATACTTTTATCTTTTCAAAATGTAATATGGTTTTACAATTCCTGTGAATATTGATCACAGTAAAATATGGTTTTACAATAACCTTTCATTTCTTTATCAGGATTTGTAACTATTTGGTGTTAAATAAATAATATCAAGAACCATAGTAAAAGAGAAGGGATCAAACCACCTGAAGACTTCGCTAAGACTTCTATATGCCTTCTCTATCAACATCTTTCTAAGCTTTAGTTAAATACCTGAGTATATAGCACATTTAAAAATAACATGTAAGTCAAAAAGACTTGTGTGCTACATGGATTTTAACCTATCAAAACAGTCCAAACATGCTTTCAATATTACAATGAAAACATATTGGCAACCTTTTAACATTTAAACGTGTCATAATAATAATAAATATGGGGAATTCCACATCCCAAATATAACGTTACAGATAAAACTATATGTTTTCGGATTTCATTTCCCAAGGCATAACTTTGCAAATAAAATTGCACTCCAAGTCATAAGCCTGATGGGTTTTCTAGGTTACAACTAAAAGATTTTACACAACAAAATATTAACATAAAACTTTTTATGGGCACATGAAACCTACAACTTCTATGACATTTTACTATTATAGCAACAATCTTTATAAAACATCTAATAACCTACTATAATCGAAAATACAAGAATGACAATCATACCTTTAGTAACAAACGATTTGGTGCTAGAAACCTGATCAGTTTTATAGGTTATAAAATTACATATGAATGCGGAAAAACACTTAACACTTAAGGGCACATGTAACCTATAAAGGATCTATGTCTTCACAATTAATAACAACATATTATAAATACAAAGAACCCTATTGAAACCCTAGTATAATAGTAAATACAAGAGTTAGTGTAGCATTCAGTTTCCATTTACTAAAATTTAAAGGAGAAATATATATATATATATATATATATATATATATATATATATATATATATATATATATATATATATATATATATATATATATATTAGTGACCTTAAGGGAAGGAAAATTAATTAGAAGGGTTTAAAGTTACATTTTAGAAACTTAGTTTGAATTAACTCTAAGGTTATAGGGTTATATCGTTCAAGTGATCAAGCTGCAGGGACTATTTCGGCCATCTATGAAAATCATGCATATTGTCCCCCTGTAAACGACAGGCGTGAGGGAGAGAGTTCTTCCTCCCATTTTGGTTGCTACACCTGCATCGAATGAATTATATAAACCAAACACTAGCATAATTAATTTTGAAGGTATGTCTGTAAGTGTATGTACTACTAGAGAGAGTTGAGAAAGAGAGTGAGCAATAGAGATGAAGATCGAGAAGAGAAAGAAAGAATGGTGAAGCTGACGAATCTTTCAATAAACAAATATGTTCCGATCTGCGCAAATTCTCTAGGATTCCTGGAGATTCTCCTTGTCATTAGCTGAGAAATCGGGAGGCAGCAGAAGGGTTGAGAAATAAGCTCAACCTCTGGTGATTGGGTGACGCCGGGGTGTACGACGGAGTGCCATCTGGTACTCGGTGAGCTCCTATCGAGCCACCAATAGAGCTTGGGCTGTGAGCATTGGTTCGAAAGTAGAAAAGGTAAGTAAAGTAGACCAACGATGCCGGAGTATGAAGAATTGCCGAGGATGGAGCGGCCACACAGTTCCAACTATGATAGGATGCCAAGGTAAAAGGCTTGATGGGCTCATGGTCAGCGGGAAACGAGCTGGTGCCGGAAGAGAATGTTTTCTGAAAGAGAGGAAAAAAGAGTCGACGCCGGAGAGGGAGAAGCTGCCGCAGGTAACGTCCTCATTCCTCTGACTTTTTGGGTTATGTTAATTAAATTTGGGCTGCTAATCTTTTGGGCTAGCTGCTTTGGGCCTCTTAAGTAATGAATTGGGAAATAAATACAAGTGATAGGGATCCTAATGGGCTGTCAAATTTCAAGTGTATTTGGGATGCAAACAATTGTTCATCAAATCTAAGAATTAGTAATAATCCATATTGTTTGTGAAAGAACCATTAGATGTTCGATTATAGTGAAATGGCTATTTTTTTTAGTGTGCTCGGTTAAGTGGGTTGATAGATCATAACTTTTAGTTTATCTGCATATACATTATAATAAATTAATATAATAAGACACACCAATTCATTGATCATATATGAGCTTAATTCTAGATAGATATAGTGAATAGAATCACTAAATAAAACATAAATAGAAATAGTATTTCGCTTAAATAATTATAATTATGTTCGGTCTTTTAGGAGGGTCCAACATATGAGGATGACGTTTAAGGTTGCGCCTGTTTTCAATCATGACGATATTCAAGATTTTATTGTATAGACGACTTGCTACTTAGGTGAGTTTTCCTCATTGTACTCAAGGGTCTAAGGCACCAAGGCCGACCATTTGGATTGTTATCTTGGTTTATCTTATGATTGAGTACTATTATGATATTTTAGATCGGTATCCTGGTAGATAGGATGTTGCTATGCTTAGTGATTTGTAGATCTGTTTGTCTTGATGTAGACTGTCATATGATTATTTGTTATATGTGCACATGTTTGGTCGGTGGCTGAGGCTTCACTGCTCTATGCATAAGCCAACAGGTCGGGGCATTCCAACCTGATGGTTAAGGGTCGAGGGTATGCCAACCCGATGGTTGATTGGACCCATAGTATGTTGGCATTGCAACCCGATGGTTAAGGGCCGAAGGTATTCCAAGTTAATGGTTGATTGGACCCACAGTATGTTGGCATTTCAACCCGATGTTTGAGGGCCGAGGGTATTCCAACCCGATGGTTGATTGGACCAATAGTATGTTGGCATTCCAACCCGATGGTTGAGGGCCGAGGGTATTCCAAGCTGATGGTTGATTGGACACATAGTATGTTGGCAATCCAAGTATTCCAACCCGATGGTTGATCGGACCCATAGTATGTTGGCACTCCAACCCGATGGTTGAGGGCCGAGGGTATTCCAAACCGATGGTTGATTGGACCCATCGTATATTGACATTCCAACCCGGTGGTTGAGAGCCTAGGGTATTCCAACCCGATGGTTGATTGGACCCATAGTATGCTGTTGTTTTTTGTATGTGTTATTTGTTGTGTGTTGGTACTTTGGGGGAACTCACTAAGCCTTGTGCTTACAATTTTGTTTATGGTTTTAGGTTCTTCAGATGATTCGTGACAAGGCGAAGGTCTGAGCGTACACATCCATGGTTTTACTATAGATTGGATGTTAGGAGACTCTGATTTTAAATCATGTTTTGGGAAACAATGTTTTTGTAAGCACTTTTGTTAATAAATTGGTTGTTTTGAAAAGTTTAAATTTGTTGAGATTTTTGGAATGTTACAAGTTCGTAGCAGAGCCTTGGTTTGAGTGAATTGGAGGAACATACGTGTGAATCCAGTCTCAAACTAAGGAAATGAAAAGGTTTTAAAAATGATTTTAAAAAATTGTTTTCAAAATAATCAATAAAGGATGTGATGTGTATGATCAGCCGGAACCAGTAAGTAGATCCCAAATTACCACACTGTTCTTTGACATTGTGATACGTTAGAACAACATGCTAGTAAAAGGCAAGGGATATTCAGGAATAGCATGATAGAATTGTCTGATTATATGATGCCTGATAGCCTAGGGTTCCTCCTTATATTAAATTGGCATCATTACTGTAGTTGTTAGTGTATGCATCATAGTTGTACATAATTAAGATTCTATAACCTGATAATATTTGGTTTGGCTTTATTTCCTGTTCCTTTTCTGATTCTGGGCGTAGAGTAGGACCGCGTATTCGACGGTCTATAGGATCCATTGTTATGTATGGCTGGTATAAACGAGTGTTGCAGGGTTGGTGGAAGTTTCATGAGTGGGTGCAGTGTATAGCTGCTAAACGCGAGGATTGATTAGCCATTCTGGGGAGAGTGTGAGCAGGGAGAAGGTACACCTGTTGTGCGTGGAGTTGAAGATCGAGGATTTCGCATGAGGATATATCTGATTTTATTGCATTTTAGTGCTAGTCGGCTTCTCTGCTCGAATGTTGCTTGCTTTGTGCTGTACGGAACCCATGTGAGTTAAAGTTAACCATCAAATGAATACATTAGATTACATGCTATGAGGGTTAAGTAATCTTAGGATAAAGGGCTTGGACCTATTATACAACTCTCTTCTGAGTCCAACCGTTGTAGGGTTGGGTCCTTTAGCCGAAGGATTATTTAAGTCTGGTTGCATGTAATTGTATTCGTGAAGTGGTTAGCAGGCGTTGGTAGGGGTTCTTCAGCAGCTGATGGCAGAGGGGGTGTGGGCGAGTCCTAAGATAGCCTAGGGAGTATTTTGTGCGGTTGTTTCACCAAGGAGCAAGTTTCAGGAGTATTTTGTGACTAGGACTTAGAGGACCTGAGATAATTCTTGAGGAGAGTATGTATAGGTGTGTAAGGTAGTATTGGGCCCGTACTTCTAAAAGCACAGGATCCATACTCGATCAAGGAAGACTTCAGGGAATATAAGGGTTGGTCAGGGTAGTTATCATGGTCGGATACTGTCACACCTTCATACCAGACGACGGAAACGTTCGGGGGTGGATGACGTCATTTGTAGTATCACAACACATGCATTATAGTAATCAAAGTACAAACAACCATTGCATTAATAAGTATAAGTTTTTAAATGTGTTCAATCAATGTATATTGACACCAAAATAGTTATACAAAAGAAGAAGACATGACTCAAAATACCTCCATCTTCTCAACAGCTCGAGGAGTACCTGTCTACTGATTTCCTAAGAATACAAGTAATTTGAAAAGAGAGTATCAACATAAAGTTGAGTGAGTGCATAAGTATTTATGTTTGAAAGTATGTTTTCTGTTTCTTGAATATGTAAAATGTTCCAGAAAATCCTATATTTTCTACTGTATATAAAAAGTAGTTTTAATCACATAAAATCATTCTGTTTGTAAACCAGTGTTTTGTATTTGTATTCCTTTTGTTAAACCTGTAACTGTGAGTGTGCCTGGTTCCACCAGTTGTTATTGTAAACTGTAATGTAATACTGAAAATTGTATCATGTAAACTAGTACTTTGAAAATGTACTTATGTTTAGTTAATTATACACTAACGTATTGTTAATATCTTTTTAATGAGTTATTATAACCATACTGAGACTAGATGGCCTGAAACAACGCTTTGAAGGCATTAAAGACTGTCACTCGTAGGCGTGTATGCCCGACTGTAGCTAGCAGTCTGAGTGCGGGGTTTTCAATCCCAATATAGATCTATATACACTTGTTTCGATCCCCGACTGGAGATTCTGGTTATAATATAAGGACTTTAATTATGTTGTCTAAATGAATAAACAACTTGAATCTATTGAATCATAAAAAACATATAGACGTTACGTGTATAATATAAGTGAAAAACCAATCATTCTAAAATAAATGATTGATAGTATACTCCTGAATTAGTATTCTTAACATGTATTTGAAAGATGTATACCCTTGATTTGTTTTGAATCAAACCCTTGTTCTGGTAAAATGGTGTATTCTAGTATACTTAAATTGTGAATTAATTTTCTATAAATCATAAATTATGCTTATTATAATTTATATGTACTTTTTGAATTGATACTAACTGTTCATGAATGCAACCCCTTGCTCAACATGTTACAAAGGGTATTTGAACTGAACGAAATAACTTTTATATTTATATACATATACAAATATATATAAGTAAAATTTAAATGGCATTCGAAAAAATAACTGATACTACAAGCCCACATCCAAACAAGGAAAAGGAACTAAAGTGAGTTATCAGTCCTAAGCCCTTTTAAATCTTATATATATATATATATATATATATATATATATATATATATATATATATATATATATATATATATATATATGATTTTTGGGGAAAAATATAAGTTTATAAAATTATTTAAAGAATTTAACATTTTGAAATACTTTTGGTGACTTGATGTCATTTTAACACAATTTTGAAACCATTTGATTTGATGATAATTGAAATCCATTTTGGTAAGATGTTTTGAAACCATTTGTTTGTAACACAAAATCCTTGTGTTAGACTTGTATTCCCCCCCCCCCCCCCCCTTTAAAACAGTAAAAACTGTTAAAATACGGGGGTATGAACTCACCTTTTTTTAGGGTGATTCAAATGATGATTTGATATAAGATGTTTAGTTCCACAAGTGTAATCCCGTAGCAAAACAAGTCCTATATAGTGATTTGTATAGCATATATGCAACCAATTAGATATTATAATCATAGGAATGATTAGAAACTGGACTAATTTGTAAGTATAACTTACAAATAGGAGTGTTAGAAGCTAAAATGGAAGCTGATAGGTGTTCACGGCCAGGAGAGGTGTTCACGGCCCAAGACTCATGAAGGGTTATCGACCATGAGTTCTTGATGAATGATGAACACTTGATGATCCTAAGCAAGTTTCTTAAGATGATTCAAAGGTTTTCATCCAGGTGTTCTGCATGTTCTTCGCGTGTTCTTTGTGTTCTTCGTGTAAACTAGTGAAATTATCGGGTTTATAAGAAGATTGAATGATGTTCTTGAAATGATAACAAGATCATGAAATGATACCTGTTAGATATTGTGAAGAACTAGTGATTATCACTTGAGATGATAAGAAAGGATGATCCTAGCATGTTCTTGAAGAGAGAGGGTGTTCTTGCTTGATGATACTTGAGATAAAAAGGTTGGAATTTTGTTTGAAAGTGAAGAAATGAGCTAAAATTCGGCTGAAATCTTTATATACGCGAGGGTTCACGGTCCGAGGGTTCACGGCCGTGAACCTCGTATACCGTCCGAAGTCGGTTGTAGCCGAGAAGATGATCACGGCTGCGAGGGTTAACGACCGTGAACCTTTTGCGGCCCGAAGTGTAGGTACGAAGAGAAGAAGAAAGAAAGAAGAAAAGTGTTGCTAAGTTCTAACTTATTATTTTCTTAAACATTTAATATACGTAGGGTTTTTATCATGCAAAGGTTATCATACTAACCTTAATAAAATCCAATATAACAAAGACTACTTTAGTTGACCCAAGTTTGTCTTTACTTATAGAAAATAACGGGATGTTATCCCCCCATTAGAGAGAATTTCGTCCCAAAATTTGGATTAAAGCGATATAGAAAGACTAGGGAAAAAGATATGGATACTTCTGTTGCATTTGATCCTCCCGCTCCCAAGTGATTTCAAGTCCCCGTTTTGCATTCCAGCGAACCTTCACTATCGGGATACGGATTTGTTTGGTTCTCTTGACTTCCCTATCTAAGATCTCTACGAGTTCTTCCACGAAGTAGAGATTTTAGTTTACGTCGATCTCGTCGATTGGGATAACAAGTGTCTTGTCGGATAAGTACTTTTTCAAGTTAGAGACGTGGAAGGTAGGATGTATGTTACTTAGTTCTTGAGGTAGTCAGAGTTTGTAAGCTACTGGACCGATTCTAGCAAGAATCCCGAATGGTCCTATGTAGCTTGGGTTCAGCTTGCCACGCTTTCCAAAGCATATCATGCCCTTCCAGGGTGAGACCTTCAATAAGACGTGGTCACCAACCTAGAATTCCAAAGGTTTTCTCCTTTTATCAGCGTAGCTTTTCTATCTGTCTCTGGAAGCTTTAAGTCGCTCCCGATTTTGTACTATTTTCTCCGTAGTTTCATGAATGATTTCTGGACCAATGAGAGTACTGTCTAGAACTTGACCTCTAGCTAGTTGTGTATCACCCACTTTAGCCCAGCACAGAGGTGATCTGCACTTGCGGCCATAAAGGGCTTCGAATGGAGCAACCTTTATGCTAGTGTGATAAGTGTTATTCTAGGAGAATTCGACAAGGGGTAAATGAGTATCCCATGCCTTTCCATAGTCTATCACGCAAGCTCACAACATGTCTTCTAGAGTCTGAATCGTCCTCTCACTCTGCCCGTCAGTTTGTGAATGGTAGGCTGTACTCATGTCCAGCCTAGTTCCCAAAGATTTTTGTAAGGACTGCCAGAAACGAGAGGTGAATCTGCTATCTCGATCTGAAATAATAGATATTGGCACACCATGCAGTCTAACAATCTCTTTGAGGTAAGTTTTGTTAGCTTCTCCATCTTGTCGGTTTCTTTTATTGGTAAGAAGTGTGCGGATTTGGTCAATCTATCGATGATCACCCAAATAGTATCATAACCACCCGATGTCTTGGGTAACTTAGTTACGAAATCCATCGTAATCCGCTCCCACTTCCATTCAGGGATTTCAGGTTGTTGCAATAAACCTGAAGGTTTCTGGTACTCCACCTTGATTTTGGCACAAGTACGGAACTTGCCCACAAAGATAGCAATTTCAGCCTTCATGTTAGGCCACCAGTACAGTTTGTTGAGGTCCAGATACATCTTGTCTGAACCTGGATGAATGGAATATCGGGTTTTGTGTGCTTCATTCATAACCACGTTTCTGTAACCACCGAACTTTGGTGTCCAGATCCGGTTCATGAATCAATAGACTCCATCATCCCTGACTTCAAAGTTTTTATCCATTCCTCTCAGGGATTTACCTGCCACGTTTTCGGGTTTCAAGGCCTCGAGCTGAGCCTCTCTGATCTGTGTGGATAGATGTGAATGGATTGTCATGTTCAACGTCTTTACTCGGCGTCCCGAGTATTCTTTTCTGCTAAGGGCGTCAGCTACTACATTGGCTTTACCAGGGTGATAACGAATCTCACATTCGTAATCGTTCAGTAGCTCCACCCACCGTCGTTGTCTCATGTTCAGCTCTTTCTGGTCGAATATAGGCTGAAGATTTTTATGGTCCGTGACTATTATGCATTTCATGCCATATAAATATTGTCTCCAGATCTTCAGAGCAAATACCACTGCTCCTAGTTCAAGGTCATGTGTTGTATAGTTGACCTCGTGTGTTTTTATCTATCTTGAGGCGTAGTATATAACCTTTCCCCTCTGCATAAGAACACATCCAAGCCCTTGATTAGAAGCATCACAGTACACTACAAAATCCTCTGTCCCTTCAAGAAGAGACAAGATCGGTGCACTGCACAGAGCTCGCTTCAACGTTTGGAACGTGGTTTCTTGTTTCTATCCCCAACGAAAAGTTACACCCTTTTGCGTTAGGGTGGTAAGTGGTTTAGCAACTCGGGAGAAATTCTGGATGAATCTACGATAGTAGCCAGCAAGACCTAAGAATTGTTGGATTTCTGTAGGTGTTTTAGGTGCTGGCCAGTTCTCGATTGCCTTAATTTTGGAAGGGTCCACGTGTATTCCTTCCGAACTAATCACCTGACCGAGGAAGTCTACCTTCCTGATCAAAAATTCACATTTTTAGAACTTCGCATAAAGTTTCTCTGTTCTCAGAGTTTTCAATACTTGATGAAGATGTTGGCCATGCTCCTCTTCACTTCTTGAGTAGATAAGGATGTCGTCAATGAAGACTATGACGAATTTGTCCAGGTACAGACGACACACTCTACTCATTAATTTCACGAACACGGCAGGTGCATTTGTTAATTCGAAAGGCATCACTACAAACTCATAATGACCATAACGAGTTCTGAACGCTGTTTTGGGAATATCCTCCTCCAAAATCCATAATTGGTGATACCCGGATCTTAAGTCTATTTTTGAGAAGTAGCTCGCACCTTGAAGTTGGTCGAACAGATCGTCAATGCGAGGCAGAGGATATTGGTTCTTTATAGTAAGTTTATTCAGCTTGCGGTAGTCTATGCACATACGGAATGATCCATCCTTCTTCTTCACGAACAAGACCGGTGCTCCCCATGGTGAGAAACTTGGTCTTATAAAACCTTTACTAAGGAGTTCGTTCAGCTGGCTGGATAATTCCTGCATTTCAGAAGGTGCAAGACGATACAGGGATTTGGCTACAGGGGTAGCCCCAAGGATTAAGTCGATTCTGAATTTGACTTGTCGTTCGGGAGGCACTCCTGGAAGATCGTCGGGAAATATGTTGGGAAAGTTGCAAACCTCAGGAATGCTCGCGATGTCTTTCGCTTCTTGCTTTTTGTCTACCAGGTGAGCTAAGAAAGCGCAGTACTCCTTGTGAAGGTACTTTTGTGCCTTTATGCAAGAAATGATCAGAAGGTTCGTTCCAGGTTTGTCGCCATAGATGATAACAGTTTCGTTAGTTGGCAATTTCAGGTGAACGACTTTTTCATAACATAAGATGTCGACATGATTAGAGCACAACCAATCCATACCAATAATGACGTCAAAACTTTTGATAGAGAGCGACATAAGGTCTATTGGGAAATAAAATTTATTCAAGGTAAGGGTACATCCTATGTATATATCGTTGGTGTATTCATACTTCCTGTTAACCATTTCTACTATGAAGGATTCATTTAGTGGTTGGGAGATTTAGCAGGTGTTTGAAATTATGGCTCACGAATCTCTTCTCAGCACCACAATCAAATAGAATGCATGCATAAGTATTGTTGAGAAGAAGCGTACCCGTGACCACCGCAGGGTCTGCCACCGCTTCTTCGTGACCCATTTCCAGAATCCTCCCAACTCCACCAGCATTTCCAACTTTCGGACAGTCTCTTTTGAAATGCCGCACATCACCGTATCCATAGCGTGCTTGACCTTCTCCAGCGACAGGTACTTGGTTAATCGGTTGGGGTGGTGATTTACAGAATCGGGTAGTATGCCCTTTTCTGTTGCAGTTACGATGTGACAACCCAAAATTTAGAATTGTAAAGTCAATCAATTTAATCCAAAGTCCAACTTGTTGCGACCACCTTTTAGCCATCTTAAAGGCCCCTTTGAGAGTCTCTAACCTTAGTGTAATGTAAGAATGGGTGTTAGAATGTGTTTACTCGAGGATGGAAAGATTGGCTGAGTCCGGAAAACCACTCAGAAGGTGTGTACGGCCGTACACAGGGTCTACGGCCGTACACCAAGTCTATGGCCGTACACCAAGTCTACGGCCGTACAACACCTTCTATATATATAAGGTTCTCATTCCTTTATCATATTCTCCTCCTCCCAACCGTTATCACTCCTATTCTCTCTCAACTATCATTGGCCGTGAAACACCCCAAGGCTCCAAAAACGTAAGTATTCCAACCTTAAACTTGTTATACTTGAAAGACCCCTGGATCTAAGCCTCGATTATTCACATTTTGGCCACACCTTCATGATCTTGAAGGGTGTACGGCCGTAAACCTTCCATAGGTTGGCCGTACACACCGAAAAAGGGTCCAAATAGAGTATTTTGCCCACCTCCATGTTGAACATTAGACCCACTAGCCTTCACATGGATCAAATCACGATTTTTACATGTTTCTTCCATGGGTGTACGGTCGTACACTCATTGGCCGTACATTTATGGGCCGTACACACCCATTGGTCGTGAACCCTAGCCGTACACTCTCTTATAGGGCCGTGAAACCCCTTTCAGTCAATCACATGTGATTGTAACACTTCCTAGCAAGTGTTTCCTAGTCCCTAAGGGCGTTTCCTTGCATGTTAGTTGTTTAAAACACTAATTACATGCCTATATATGCCATTATATGTCATTAGGACTCGTTTGTCTCGGGAAGTCATTCGTGGAACTTCTCATCCTTACGCGAACTTTCAATCGAATTACCCACCTAAGGTGAGTTCATACCCTTATGTCTTTACTGTTTTTAACGTTTTAAGAGGGGGGGGGGGGATACAAGCCAAACATAAATGATTTTGTGAAACTTATACAAAAGGACTTCAATAAACTTAAAACGGATGCAATTGATACAGTCATATAGTTTTCTATACTTTCATAAAACATATAGATATTTTATCACTTTTTGTACTATGTTGAGCATAAGGGGAGTTTCTCATCATATTCACAGAACTTTCAATGTAAAACATGAATTGAATGCACGAAATGAACATATAAACTATAATAGGTATAGTTTATGGAAAAATTAACAGATCAATGTACAAGACAAAGATTCAATGCAACCAGGCATATAAACTATATAAAGTGTAGTTTATGCACTATGTAGACAACGAACTAAATTCAATTGATTCATTTTATTCTACATCTAATCGTTAGTATAGCATTTTACGAGTGAGAATTTTTCGCGTACTTATTTGAGTATTAACAAAAGTCCTGAGATTATAACCAGAGTCTCCTGGAGGGAGAACGTGAGTTTGTGTATAGATCTATACGGGATTAACAATCCCTCACCATAACAGTTAGCTACAGTTAGGCCGGCAGACCTGGGTGACAAAGTCATTTCGATTCCGACGCCTGAAGAATGTCGTTCAGGCAGTTCAATGGTAAAGTATGGTTATAACAACTCATAAATTTGGTACTAAGAATATATGATCAATGTATGAACGGTAATAACTTTAATTAGTTTTATTCTAAAGTAATAGAACTACTATACATATTACGGTTTTTAGAACTTTCCGAACGTACTATATATACTAGTGATAATCGAGGTTTTTCATGCTAACAGTGGTTTCTTATTTAATCAAACAATACACAACACATTCAATGAGATTCAGTAACAACTTACACATGTTAGAAAATATTGGATTTTCTTGGAAACGTTCAAACATTTTTACTGAGTTATCAACAAGCTTTCATTACAAAAACATCAATTATCAACTCACCAACTTTATGTTGATACTCTTTCAAAACTGCTTGTATTCTTAGGAAAACAGTAGACAGGTATCTCCTGGAAGCCTTAAAACCGGAGAACATGTCGGATGAACCCTTGAGAGGAATGGAAAAGAACTTGGAGGTCAAGGGTGATGGAGTCTATTACTTCATGAACCAGATTTGGACCCCGAAGTATGGTGGTTATAGAGAGGTTGTCATGAACGAAGCTCACAAGACTAAATACTCCATTCACCCAGGTTCAGATATGATGTATCTGGATCTCAAGCAACTCTATTGGTGGCCGAACATGAAACCAGAGATCGTTACCTTCGTGAGCAAGTGCTTGACTTGCGCCAAGGTGAAGGTGGAATATCAAAAGCGCTCAGGTCTACTTCAGCAGCCAGAAACACCTGAGTGGAAGTGGGAAAGGATTACTATGGATTTCATTACTAAGTTGCCCAAGTCTCCGAGTAGGCACGACGCCATTTGGGTAATTGTTGATCGACTGACTAAATCTGCCCACTTCCTGCCAATCAAAGAAAACTTCAAGATGGAAAGACTGGCACGAATCTAAATTCGAGAGATTGTCCGCCTTCATGGTGTGCCTGTATCCATTATCTCCGATCGAGATAGCAGTTTTACCTCGAGATTCTGGCAGTCACTACAGAAGGCTCTCGGAACTAAGTTGGATATGAGCACAACTTACCATCCACAGACAGATGGGAAGAGTGAGAGAACCATTCAAACATTGAAAGATTTGTTGAGAGCTTGCGTCATCGACTTTGGTATGTCATGGGACACTCATTTCCCTTGGTCGAATTTTCTTATAATAACAGCTACCATACCAGCATCAAGGCTGCGCCGTTCGAAGCCCTCTATGGCCGTAAGTGCAGATCCCCTCTGTGTTGGGCGGAGGTGGGTGACACACAGCTGGTCAAAGGTCAAGTCCCCGATAGCACTCTCACAGGCCCAGAAATCATCCGAGAGACTACTAAAAAGATCGTACAAATCCGGGAACGACTGAAGGCTTCAAGAGATAGACAAAAGAGCTACGCTCATAAGAGACGAAAACCCTTGGAGTTCCATGTTGGTGACCGTTTTATGTTGAAGGTCTCACCCTGGAAACGAATGATACGCTTCAGAAAGCGTGGAAGGCTGAATCCGAGATAATTTGGACCATTCGAGATCCTTGCTCGGATTGCTCCTGTAGCATACAAACTCTACCTACCCCGAGAACTTAGCAACGTACATCCTGTCTTCCACGTGTCGAACCTAAAGAAGTGTCTATCCGATGAGAAACTTGTGATACCTCTCGATGAGATCGAATTAGACAAGAGCTTACACTTCATGGAAGAACATGTAGAAATCATGGATCGAGAAATCAAACGAACGAAACAAAGCCGTATCCCGATAGTGAAGGTTCGCTGGAATGCCAAGCGGGGACCTGAATTCACTTGGGAGCGCGAAGACTCAATGAAACAGAAGTACCCTCATCTTTTTCCAAGTCCATGATTTGTAGTCTATGCTTGAATTTCGGGATGAAATTCTCTCTAACGGGGGGGGGGGGGGGGGAGGGGTGATGTGACAACCCAAAATTTATCATTGTAAACTCAATCAATTTAATCCAAAGTCTAACTTGTTGCAACCACCTTTTAGCCATATTAAAGGACCCTTTGAGAGTTTCTAACCTTAGTGTAATGTAAGAATGGGTGTTAGATTGTGTTTTCTCGAGGATGGAAAGATTGGCTAAGTTCGGAAAACCACTCACAAGGTGTGTACGACCGTACACAGGATCTACGGTCGTACACCAGGTCTACGACCGAACGCCACCTTCTATATATATGGTGCTCATTCCTTTCTCATATTCTCCTCCTTCCAACTGTGATCACTCCCATTTCTCTCTCAACTATCATCGGCCGTGAATACCCCACGGCTCCAAAAACGTAAGTATTCCAACCTTAAACTTGTTATACTTGAAAGACCCCTGGATCTAATCCCCAATTCTTCACATTTTGGCCACACCTTCATGATCTTGAAGGGTGTACGGCCGTAAACCCTCCATAGGTTGGCCGTACACACCGAAAAAGGGTCGAAATCGAGTATTTTGCCCACCTTCATGTTGAACATTAGACCCACTAGCGTTCCTATGGATCAAATCACCATTTTTGCATGTTTCTTCCATGGGTGTATGGCCGTACACTCATTGGCCGTACACACCCATTGGTCGTGAACCCTGGTCGTACACTCTCTTGTGGGGCCGTGAAACCCCTTTCGGTCAATCACATGTGATTGGAACACTTTCCTAGCAAGTGTTTTCTAGTCCCTAAGGGTGTTTCCTTGCATGTTAGTTGTTTAAAACACTAATTACATGCCTATATATGCCATTATATGTCGTTAGGACTCGTTTGCCTCGGGAAGTCATTCGTGGAACTTCTCATCCTTACGCGAACTTTAAATCGAATTACCCACCTAAGGTGAGTTCATACCCCTATGACTTTACTGTTTTTAACATTTTCAGGGGGGGATACAAGCCAAACATAAATGATTTTGTGAAACTTATACAAAAGGACTTCAATAAACTTAAAACGGATGCAATTGATACAATCATACAGTTTTCTATACTTTCATAAAACATATAGATATTTTATCCCTTTTTGTACTATGCTGAGCATAAGGGGAGTTTCTCATCATATTCACAGAACTTTCAATGTAAAACATGAATTGAATGCACAAAATGAACATATAAACTATAATAGGTATAGTTTATGGAACAATTAACATATCAATGTACAATACAAAGATTCAATGCAACCAGAAATATAAACTATATAAAGTGTAGTTTTTGAACTATGTAGACAACAAACGAAATTCAATGGATTCATTTTATTCTACATGTAATCGTTAGTATAGCATTTTATGAGTGAGCATTCTTCGCATACTTATTTGAGTACTAACAAAAGTCCTGAGATTATAACCAGAGTCTCCTGGAAGGAGAACGTGAGTTTGTGTATAGATCTATACAGGATTGGCAATCCCGCACCATAACTGTTAGCTACAGTTAGGCCGGCAGGCCTGGGTGACAAAGTCGTTTCAATTCCAATGCCTGAAGAACGTCGTTCATGCAATTCAATGGTCAAGTATGGTTATAACAACTCATAAATTTGATACTAAGAATATACGATCAATGTATGAACGGTAATAACTTTAATTAGTTTTATTATAAAGTAATAGAACTACTATACATATTACGGTTTTCAGAACTTTCCGAACGTACTATATATACTAGTGATAATCGAGGTTTTTCATCCTAACAGTGGTTTCTTATTTAATCAAACAATACACAACACATTCAATGAGATTTAGTAACAACTTATACATGTTAGAAAATATTGGATTTTCTTGGAAACGTTCAAACATTTTTGCCGAGTTATCAACAAGTTTTCATTACAAAAACATCGCTTATGAACTCACCAGCTTTATGCTGACACTCTTTCAAAACTGCTTGTATTCTCAGGAAAACAGTAGACAGGTAACTCCTGGAGTTTTTGAGAAGACGGAGCGTATAGAGTCACATGTTTTTCATTTTATTATACTTTTGATGTATAAAGTCAAGAATTAAACAGATGTAATTACCTTTTTATATATATTCAATGTAATGGTTATGTTTACTTTGATTACTGTAATGCAATGGTTGTGATACTATACATGACGTCATCCACCCCCGAACGTTTCCGCCATTCTGGTTTGGGGGTGTGACATACGACACTGCATTTCCCGATAATTTCTGTTGTGGTGAAAATTACACTTGTTACATTTGGGGAGATTACCAACATAGGGCTTAGCTGGTGCAGGGTTAGCAGGAACAGCAGCAGGTACAGTAGCAACATGAACCGCCACTACTTGTTGCTTCTTCGATGGTTCCTAAGAATATTTGCCCTTTCTTTTATTCCAGGCTTTCTTGTTGTTGTTGTTGTTGTTCTTACTGTTACATTTGTTTTTTTCCCTTGGGTTGTTCTGGAGCAGTGACCTTTAAGTTTTAACGGGCTCCATGGTCGATAAGGGACTGTGCCAACTCCTTGGTACTATCAAGAATAACAGGCCTGGAAGCAATAACACTTCCCTGAACCTGGGGCGATAGCCCCCTGATGTACCTCTCAATCTTTTTGCTCTCTAGAGCAACCATTTCTGGTCATAGGATAGCTAAGTCGCAGAATCGATTTGTGTAGGTTGTTATGTCTGAACCAACGATAGTAACACCCCAGAGCTCTTGCTTGTCACACCCCAAAACCGGAACGGCGGAAACGTTCTGGGGTGGAGGACGTCATGTTTAGTATCACAAGACATGCATCATAGTAACGAAGTAATAAACAACCATTTCATTAGAAGGAAAGTGTTTACAAAGGGTGTGTTCACAAAATATAGAATATATAAGAAAATAACAAACAAGACTTGAAGCTATACTGCTCCATCTTCTGAATCCCAGCACGAGTACCTGTCTACTAGGCTCCTGAGAATACAAGTTATTTGAAAGAGTTTATCAGCAATTAAGCTGGTGAGTTCATAAGATTTTAGTGATGTAAGTAAGTTGTAAAATGTTGTTGAAAAATGTAGTTGTAACATGTAGTAAGTTGTAAGTTCTGTTTAGAAAAGTTCGCCTGTTCCTCCAGGAAATCCTATATTTCCTGCCTTGAAGAAAGATAAGTAAAATGACTCTACAATCCTTTCTATGTGTACTAAATGGATACAAGTTACATAAAACTCAGAGTAAACAAACAATCGATTGTGTGTATCCGCCCAAAGCCCACAACCAAACAAGGAAAAGGGAATGAGGCAGATGATACACATCCCATTGGTTGTTAGATCCTTATTGTTTATAACCCTAGTGTATCCTCTTGGTACTCGAGGAGTTAACTGTAATAGTTCATTTGTATTTGAATGAAAAGATTCTTTAAGAAAACCCTTATTTCTTATAATAACATGGTGACCACAGTGATTACTTCTATAATCACTAAGTTTATACTGGCTATATATGATCTAATATCAGATAGAGAGTTAATTGGGTGAATCTGCCCTAAGCCCACAACCAAACAAGGAACAGGAAGTAAGGCGGAAAGCACACATCCAACTATCTATTAGGTATTAATGATATATAACCGAGCTGTATAAACTAAAGTATTATAGAGTTAGTCACCTAAGGTCCTTTGAGTTTATACTGGTTTAATAAAATGGATTATACCCTTAACTGGTAAGTTTCTAGTTTTGTAAACTAAACGTTCTGATTTGGAAGTATGTTTTGTACTAGAAAGCTGTGCATTGACTCTGTGTCCTACGACTTGACCCATACCTGGTACCCTTATGATGACACAATGTATACTGGACATATATATCTAGAATCGAATAGATAATAGACTGGGTGAATCTGCTCCAAGCCCACAACCAAACAAGGAACAGGAAATGAAGCGGAGAACACACATCCTATTACCTGTCGGATCCTATTGATATATATGTATCCTTTTATGTATACATTAAAGCATCATAAGATTAGCGTTATGGTCCTTTCTATTAAACGTATCCTTCTACCAATGCCTCAACTGTTATGTATGTTTGTTTCTTGTATGAGTGTGTATTTTCCCGAGTGAGACTCTCATTAACTAATTAGAGTTTATACATTAACGAATGTATGAGAAGATTTCAAAGTAAATGTAATAGGGAAAATAATGTTTTACCCCAGCAGTGACATTGCTGGGTAAAAGTGATAAAAATGCAGACTCCAAGTAGTATTAAATGTACAACACACCTCGGGGAGTCTGTTTGCCTTTAATTCTTAATTGGTTAATTAAAGGTTTGAATGTGAACTCGTATGTAACCATGCTGATCGACGGCTGAATAAATGATGACCCGTTGGTGTCATTTGTAGTGAGGTAACATTCTGTCACCCTTTGGCCTTATCGGCTAGGACTGTAGCTAGCAGTCGGGGTGTGGGAGTGTCTGTCCCGTATAGATCTATACACATAATGCCCGCTCTCCCTCCAGGAGACTCTGGTTACAAGGTGATACAACAATGAAGTGTTGTATCGAGAAGTAGTATGTCACATTCTAGTTATAGTATTCAAATGTTTGTATACTTTAGTTATGTTCACTCTCTACTAGTATATAGTACACTCTCTTGTATAGTGTATAGTATGTATTGTTTCTCATAATAGTGTTCTGACTCGTGTATGAACTGACTTTGAACTATACCTATTATAATTTACTAGTAGTGTTTTCCTTGAACTGTTATTAAAAAGACTCTTTTATCTACTAAGTTATGCTTGCACTTTAAAACGGAGTTTTGGTGAAACTATAAAGTAACATAACTTTAAAAGAGTTTTTGAAATGTTTTGACAACTTATAATTGACATAAGTTATCCTTTTGAAAATGTTTATAGCAAACATTTACACAATTAACATTGTGTTCAACTTGTATTCTCCCCTTAAAACATTTAAAATAGTTAAAAGATTCATTACGGGGTATGAACTCACCTGATTCGGGTGATTCAACGAATACGCGTGTAAGGATGAGAAGTTCCACGAGTGAAGTCCCGAGACACAACAAGTGCTAAATGACATATATTGGCATATACTGACATCAATATAGTGTTTGGAAGCAACCATATGCAAGGAAACACCTTCCGGGACTAGGAAACACTTTGGCCAAGTGTTGGAATCACATGTGATTCAACTAAGGAGTGTTTAAGGCCATGGTTTGGTGTTTACGGCCATGTGTTTATGGCCAAGGGAGTTTACGGCTATAAACTCATGGTCAAAGATGCATATTAGGTTGTTTGAAGGCTAGGGAAGCTTGAGGGACTTTTGCTCTACACAAGGATGTGAAAGACCCACTCTATGGAGAGTGTTGAGGTGTTTACGGCCAAGGGAGTTTACTCCTGGCCGTAAACTCTCTAAATGATGAGTTTGGGGATGATTCAAGGTCTTACAAAGCACATGGGAGTGTTCTAGCCTCGAATCTAAGCCTTAGGAAGAGTTTAGGGCCAAAATGACACCTTTATAGGGGTTTACGGCCAAGGGAGATTGCTTGGCTATAAACTCCTTCTGGGTTTGCATTCTTGATGATTTCAAGGTTCTAAGCATGAACCTTAACTATATATCAGGTATAGGGAAGAGTACTTACGATATAGAATCTTGAAAGGGTCGATTTTGGCCAAGAACACTAGTGTGTGTTCTTGGTGAAACTTAAAGATTTGAAGATCTAGTTGAAATGAATGTTTCCATGGATGAAATCAAAAAGTGTAGCTAGTAGATGAAGTGTAACAACAAACCAAGGAAAGAACACTTACGTTTTTGAAGATCTCGAGTGAAGATCGGGTTGATAGTTGAGAGAGAAATGGAGTGTTCTTGAGGTTGGAATGTGAGAAATGGCTGGAAATGATCAAGGACCATATATATATATATACTGGAGTTTACGGCCACATGAGGTTACGGTCGTAAATTCATTGGCTTTGTGGCCGTGAACTCCTTATAATGAGGTTAATGTTTGATTTGTTGTACAATGTCTTTAGCAGGTACATTCTAACACTTATTCCTTAAGTGTACTAGGCTTAAACTCCTTAGAATGACCTTTAACCAGGCTAGAACTCATTACTAATGAGTCTGACACTCTGTTGGGTTGACTGGCTGAGCTTGAAAAGCAAATTTTTTTTGGGTTGTCACATCATCCCCCGTTAGAGGGAATTTCGTCCCGAAATTAACTTTCTTAGTAGCACTACTGGGGTTGCGTTCCTTTGCTTTGCAGAATACCTACTCATAGACCTGGCAACTTTGCCCTGGTGTTCATGATAGGATTCGTACTTGGCCCATCTATCATTACCTCGTGTACAGGTCGTATATAATTAGGATTAGTAAGACTGTCAGATGTGCGACTCTGCCCCAGGTCCACAACCAGACAAGGAACAGGAGATAGGGCGGAAACACACATACTAAATCTGTGTAATCATAATCATATACCACCCTCGCGTATACACTGATTTGTGATGGGTGGGCTATATTCTTCCTTTAGCCCCTGTGCTTGAACTTGGTTAGCTGGACGTGTGGTATTTCAGAAAGGTCTGCGGGCATCTGACGATAAGGTTTCGGAGGACAAAGTACTCTTCGCACGAGTACTTCGAGGTTTAGAATACGAAAGATAAAACTGAGGTTTAGGTCGGACTTGCCGATTGAGGCGATAGAAACATATGAACTTAGTATGGTGAGGACCACGCCAATTCATGACGAATGATAGCAACAGACTCTTTGCTGAATAGAGTTTGGACAATTTGAAAGAAACGTATGTTATATGATGATGTATCCCTAGTCTTTTCGATAATGTACTTCTTAGTGCGTTCGAAAATGTACTTTTAGTGAATGTTCTAGTGCTTTCTGTTTTTCCCCTGATGTTAACACTTCTTTGTATCGTACTGCGATGTGCGCGTACATACCTCGAAAGTGCATTGTTAACTAGTATCGATGCTTAAACTAAGATCTTCCTTGGTACCACTACAATCGCCCTGAATATACAAGTTATGAATATTTTAAGATGAATTGGACGGTCGACTGAGTAACTCTGCCTCAAATCCACAACCAAACAAGGAACAGGAATTAAGGCGGAATCACTCACTCTGGGCCTACAAAATCTTAGCTATGCACAACCCTTAACGTACATACTGGCCATCGTAGCTTCTCAAAACAGGCCTCTTAGTTCTTTTGAATGTTGTGACTTATTTCAAAAAGTGAGTTATTATAATTACTTTTAGGTGTTATCCCCAAGTTTTAATCTTATATAAATATAAATAAGTTTTTCAAAGAAATTACTATTTCGGATACGTACCGCTGCTCGTCGACGACTCCGGGGTTGATTCTCCTGCGATGATCATCAGAATTCTTCCATCCGCGCCTGAGTTCTTTGTTATCGAGCAGTCCTCCTAGTAGTGTCCAGTCTCACCACAGCCATAGCAGGCTTGGTTTTCTTCAACTCTGGGGACTTGGGAGATCGGTTGACCCGGTGCCCTGCAGAAACGGACTGTGTGTCCCATTCTGTGGAAGTTCAGACACTGTATTTTCCGGTATACTTCGGTGTGGTGGTAGTTGCACTTCCCACACTTCGGAAGGGTTCCAGCATATCGACTGGCTGGTGCTGGAGTAGCAGGTGTTGTGGCGGCGTACATAGTACTCGCTCGCTCCTCCTTCCTCTTGTTCCCCGACTTCTGTCCATAGTCCCCTTCCCTCGATGGCTTGGAAACCGGGACTTCTACGCCGTGGTGGACTTTATAGTCAATAAGTCGCTGATCCAGGTGCTTTGCACTAACGAATGTGGCTGGGTTAGAAGACAACACATTTCCTCGGGTCGGGGCAGTCAGACCCCAAATGTATCTTTCTATCTTCTTGCTCTCCGGGGTAACCATCCCGGGGAATAGTGCTGCCAAGTCGCTAAACCTGTTAGTGTAGGCCACTATGTCTGAGCCAACCATCCTGAGCTCCCATAGCTCTTGTTCCAGCTTTTGTACTTCGCCCCTTGAGCAGTACTCTCTCATCATCATTTCCTTCAAGTTTTCCCAGCCCATAGAGTTTGCCACTGATAAAGTCAGTGACTTAACATGGCCATTCCACATGTTAAGGCTCTGCCGAAGAAGGTGCAGGGAGCAAACTTCACTTTTCTTCCCTCGGGGCACGAACAGATCTCGAAAATCGACTCTGTCCTCTCGAACCATTACATCAAAGCAATGACTCCACGATTTCCGTCGAAGGAATTGGGTTTGCAGCTCATGAAGTCTTTATATATAAATTCCCGCGGGTATTCGTGGATATCTCCGTGTTTTTTTAGGTGAGAACTGCTACTAGATCCACCGATACCACTTGCGTGAATTTGGGTTAGGGCGGTTGTCGTTGTTGCCGTTACCGCTGCCTGAAAAGCAGCTAAATCAAACTGTGGCGGGGGTAGTGGCGGTTGAGTTGGAGTTATCGGAGTAGTGCGTCTGTTCGATTTGCGAAGAGGCATCTTTGCTAAAAGAATACAAAGATGAGATGGAATAAGTCTAAAGCAATGGATACAAGCCGAAAGCTGAAAAGACAAGGTTATCCCAGTTCTGAGTGTATCGGGTCTTGACTTCCACAGGGTTCTAGAAACAATTCATAAAAGAGTCTATATCAAATAAACTCTATGAATTTGAAATGGTTGTCCTCGAATGAATATATGTTACCTGAATAACTGTTACTAGCTGCATGTAAGAAAATAATCCTAACACATAATGTGAGCAGTGTCTCCACTCGCTCATTAAGTTAACAAGATTATTATTTATTAGTGTGACGTGTAAGGCGTTTTGGTTACTTCGGTTGATCCCTCTTTGAAAGCTTCTCATGAACTTGTTCTTGTTCCTCCTGGACTCTTCTGTTGTCTACTATGAGGAAGTGGTTACATCTATTTGGGTTTGTCGTGCAAGAATGGAAGTGTCTAAAGAATCTATGAGATTTAAGTGTAACATTATGGGGTGATCCTTATAGAGTCCTCCTGTAATTGCACAATGTATACAAGTTGTATATAACTTAAGACTAGATAGACCTTCGAATAAGTGATCCAACTCCAAAACCACAACCAAACAAGGAACAGGTAGCGAAGCATAGATCACAAATTCTAAGTCTATAAAATCTCAATTATATATAACCTTGGAAGTATACATTGCAAGATTATAGACCTATCCGTAAGGGTCTTTTAAGTTATCACGTAAGTTATTTTTATAGTGCCTAAAATACTCCTATAATATTTTAATGCAAGGTACTTAGTATGTTTCATACTTGTTATCGTGTCATAGTGTCACAGAATACTCCTATAGTATTCTAATGTAATGAACTTGGTATGTTTTGAACTTGTTATAGTGTTATAGTATCATAGAATACTCCTATAGTATTCTAACTCAAATGTACTTGTTCTAGTATTCTCTTGACTTAGTATTCGGTAAGTTTTAAGACTGTTGCAACACCACATCACTCCCAAACACATGTCGGTCACATCTCGAATGAATATAGTTGATCAGGCTATATTTATCCTAGCTATGATTACATAACTGTTCAGGTTTGACGACAGTGTTCAACCTTTAAATACTTTTAGTTCTGTTCTTCTTGTGATACTTGGTCTAGTATGTATACATGTATAAGCAAGTAGGTATATTTTTATAACTTATTTTTATACTCTTAAAATATACCATTATCCAGAGCACTTAAGCCCCATTGTCTTTATAGTTGTATATCTTTTATTGGTTGATATACTTAGTTCACTATAAACAATGCTCTGATACCAATCTGTCACACCCCAAAACCGGAACGGCGGAAACGTTCTGGGGTGGAGGACGTCATGTTTAGTATCACAAGACATCAATCATAGTAACCAAGTAATAAACAACCATTTCATTAGAAGGAAAGTGTTTAAAAAGGGTGTGTTCACAAAACATAGAATATATAAGCAAATAACAAACAAGACTTGAAGCTATACTGCTCCATCTTCTGAATCCCAGCACGAGTACCTGTCTACTAGGCTCCTGAGAATACAAGTTATTTGAAAGAGTTTATCAGCAATTAAGCTGGTGAGTTCATAAGATTTTAGTGATGTAAGTAAGTTGTAAAATGTTGTTAAAAAATGTAGTTGTATCATGTAGTAAGTTGTAAGTTCTGTTTAGAAAAGTTCGCCTGTTCCTCCAGGAAATCCTATATTTCCTGCCTTGAAGAAAGATAAGTAAAATGACTCTACAATCCTTTCTATGTGTACTAAATGGATACAAGTTACATAAAACTCAGAGTAAACAAACAATCGATGTGTATCCGCCCTAAGCCCACAACCAAACAAGGAACAGAGAATGAGGCAGATGACACACATCCCATTGGTTGTTAGATCCTTATTGTATATAACCCTAGTGTATCCTCTTGGTACTCACAGAGTTAACTGTAATAGTTCCTTTGTATTTGAATGAAAAGAATCTTTAAGAAAAGCCTTATTTCTTATAATAACATGGTGACCACAGTGATTACTTCTATAATCGCTAAGTTTATACTGGCTATATATGATCTAATATCGGATAGAGAGTTAATTGGGTGAATCTGCCCTAAGCCCACAACCAAACAAGGAACAAGAAGTAAGGCGGAAAGCACACATCCAACTATCTATTAGGTATTAATGATATATAACCAAGCTGTATAAACTAAAGTATTATAGAGTTAGTCACCTAAGGTCCTTTGAGTTTATACTGGTTTAATAAAATGGATTATACCCTTAACTGGTAAGTTTCTAGTTTTGTAAACTAAACGTTCTGATTTGGAAGTATGTTTTGTACTAGAAAGCTGTGCATTGACTCTGTGTCCTACGACTTGACCCATACCTGGTACCCTTATGATGACACAATGTATACTGGACATATATATCTAGAATCGAATAGATAATAGACTGGATGAATCTGCTCCAAGCCCACAACCAAACAAGGAACAGGAAATGAAGCGGAGAACACACATCCTATTACCTGTCGGATCCTATTGATATATATGTATCCTTTTATGTATACATTAAAGCATCATAAGATTAGCGTTATGGTCCTTTCTATTAAACGTATCCTTCTACCAATGCCTCAACTGTTATGTATGTTTGTTTCTTGTATGAGTGTGTATTTTCCCGAGTGAGACTCTCATTAACTAATTAGAGTTTATACATTAACGAATGTATGAGAAGATTTCAAAGTAAATGTAATAGGGAAAATAATGTTTTACCCCAGCAGTGACATTGCTGGGTAAAAGTGATAAAAATGCAGACTCCATGTAGTATTAAATGTACAACACACCTCGGGGAGTCTGTTTGCCTTTAATTCTAAATTGGTTAATTAAAGGTTTGAATGTGAACTCGTATGTAATCATGCTCATCGACGGCTGAATAACTGATGACCCTCTGGTGTCATATGTAGTGAGGTAACATTCTGTCACCCCTTGGCCTTTTTGGCTGGGACTGTAGCTAGAAGTCGGGGTGTAGGAATGTCTGTCCCGTATAGATCTATACACACAATGCCCGCTCTCCCTCCAGGAGACTATGGTTACAAGGTGATACAACAATGAAGTGTTGTATCGAGAAGTAGTATGGCACATTCTAGTTATAGTATTCAAATGTTTGTATAGTGTAGTAATGTTCACTCTGTACTAGTGTATAGTATACTCTCTTGTATAGTGTATAGTGTGTATTGTTTTTCATAATAGTGTGTTCTGACTCGTGTATTAACTGACTCTGAACTATACCTATTATAGTTTACTAGTAGTGTTTTCCTTGAACTGTTATTGAAAAGACTCTTTTATCTACTAAGTTATGCTTACACTTTAAAACGGAGTTTTGGTGAAACTATAAAGTAACATAACTTTAAAAGAGTTTTTGAAATGTTTTGACAACTTATAATTGACATAAGTTATCCTTTTTAAAATGTTTATAACAAACAATTACACAATTAACATTGTGTTCAACTTCTATTCTCCCCTTAAAACATTTAAAACAGTTAAAAGATTCATTACGGGGTATGAACTCACCTGATTCGGGTGATTCAACGAATACGCGTGTAAGGATGAGAAGTTCCACGAGTGTAGTCCCGAGACACAACAAGTGCTAAATGACATATATTGGCATATACTGACATCAATATAGTGTTTTGGAAGCAACCATATGCAAGGAAACACCTTCCGGGACTAGGAAACACTTTGGCCAAGTGTTGGAATCACATGTGATTCAACTAAGGAGTGTTTAAGGCCATGGTTTGGTGTTTACGGCCATGTGTTTATGGCCAAGGGAGTTTACGGCTATAAACTCATGGTCAAAGATGCATATTAGGTTGTTTGAAGGCTAGGGAAGCTTGAGGGACTTTTGCTCTACACAAGGATGTGAAAGACCCACTCTATGGAGAGTGTTGAGGTGTTTACGGGCAAGGGAGTTTACTCCTGGCCGTAAACTCTCTAAATGATGAGTTTGGGGATGATTCAAGGTCTTACAAAGCACATGGGAGTGTTCTAGCCTCGAATCTAAGCCTTAGGAAGAGTTTAGGGCCAAAATGACACCTTTATAGGGGTTTACGGCCAAGGGAGATTGCTTGGCTGTAAACTCCTTCTGGGTTTGCATTCTTGATGATTTCAAGGTTCTAAGCATGAACCTTAACTATATATCAGGTATAGGGAAGAGTACTTACGATATAGAATCTTGAAAGGGTCGATTTTGGCCAAGAACACTAGTGTGTGTTCTTGGTGAAACTTAAAGATTTGAAGATCTAGTTGAAATGAATGTTTCCATGGATGAAATCAAAAAGTGTAGCTAGTAGATGAAGTGTAACAACAAACCAAGGAAAGAACACTTACGTTTTTGAAGATCTCGAGTGAAGATCGGGTTGATAGTTGAGAGAGAAATGGAGTGTTCTTGAGGTTGGAATGTGAGAAATGGCTGGAAATGATCAAGGACCATATATATACACTGGAGTTTACGGCCACATGAGTTTACGGCCGTAAAGTCATTGGCTTTGTGGCCGTGAACTCCTTATAATGAGGTTAATGTTTGATTTGTTGTACAGTGTCTTTAGCAGGTACATTCTAACACTTATTCCTTAAGTGTACTAGGCTTAAACTCCTTAGAATGACCTTTAACCAGGATAGAACTCATTACCAATGAGTCTGACACTCTGTTGTTGGGTTGACTGGCTGAGCTTTAAAAGAAATTTTTTTTCGGGTTGTCACATTGCTCAAGCTTTTGAATTTCATCCAGCGGATAGTACTCCCACATCAGCATGGTCTTCAAGTTATTCTAACTTATAGAGTTAGCCACTACCAAGGTCAGTGACTTAACATGGACATTCCACCATGTTTGGGATCTATCAGCAAAGGTACAAACAACGAATTTGACTTTGCTACCCTCCAGTCAAGAGCAGATCTCGAAGACTGCCTCAGTTTTCTCGATCCATTGCCTCAACGCCATCACTCCTCCAGTCCCGTTAAAGGTCCGGGGTTTGGCGTTTGAAAAGTCTTATAGGTACACTCTTGTGAGTGCCCGTGACTTTCGCCGTGGTTGGAGGGATGCGTACCAACTCCTGATCTACTAGCGCCAGTGGTATTTATATGGGACATAACAGCTATGATAGCTGCTGTGACCACCGCCTGAAACATGACAACATCAAATTGAGGAGGTGGTGTTGGCGCTTCATTAACATTGACACGCCTTGGGTTTCTCCGTGGAGGCATCTTTTACTATAAAAGTTAAAAGATGAAAATATGGTAAGATATCAAGAGTGAACATGAATATGATATCTCTGAAAAAAACACTTAGTTCAATATGAATCTTGTAAGGAATTGGAAATAGAAGTCTACTACAAGTACAACTTGCAACAGGATAATATGAATTTGAGTGGTTATTTTTCAAAGAGTATGGAAATGCATGTCGATTGTATTGGTATATTGAGTACATAGAGTTTGGAAAACTTGACCTTATACATGTCTACAATACACCATAATACTAGAAAAACATCGTCATTAAACCGACCTACCGAAAATGAAATTTCTGCGGTCATACTGAGAAACCATGAAAAATAACGCTAAAACATATCCGAAGACTTACGCTGTAACCAAAAGAGTAAGTAGTGAACGAGTAGAGTATAATCTACTTCCTACTAGGTCCGGCCCTGGATTTGGCTAGCTGACGTTCTATTTCGCACATACGCCTATCTTGTGTTATTTGTCATTCTCGTAGTTCTCTGACTTCGGCTTGGGATGCCGCCAGTTCTCTCAGTAAGAAATTAGTACGATCCCTTGTCGCATAATGATTGTCTTCTAAGTTACGAATGTGAACGGTGTTGACTCCAGTAGCCGCATCAACCTGCATGACTCGGTTGATAGCAACTCTTCCCTGCTCATCATTACACGCTACACGACGAACTAACATTGGGAGGGCTCTGTCTGATAAAACTCCTGTGTTCAGATTGTAAAAGCTTTGGTCTCCTTGGTAAGGATGGTTCTGACCCTATTCGGTACTCCACCAATCTAAGTTTACCGCCTACAGAGGCGTCGGGCCTTGGAAGTTTTGTCGTGGATTGGGATTTTGGGCAACTTGTGGTGGATTATAGGCTTCTAATTCTGAATCAATATCTTCAGGAAAATTTTCTGCAAAATCATCATCTAAGGGGATTATAGGATTCTCTTCTGGCTCATCATCGAGCCATCCTCCATTTCCCTCATTGGGAGAGTACGGGTCTCCGGGTAGATGGAATCCAACCATTGTTATCTAAGCGAGAATATGGATATAAGAGATATAGAATATAATTAGTAACGATAGATTGCAAATACAAGTTTCTACGAGAGAAACTTACAGTTAATAGATAATGAATTCTGTATGACTTGTTTTGGGTACTTCTATAACTACAAAGTGTATACTAATTATATATAACTTGGGTATAATAGACCTTCGATTAAATGACCATGCGCTAAGTCCACAACCAAACAAGGAACAGGAAATGAAGCTAGATCACATATTCTAAGTCTATATAACCTTAATTATATATAATCGTAATATACACTTAATATTTATAGTTCTACCAACAATGGTTCTTTTGTTTTTACATAATTGTTATTAGTATATAGTGCCTAAAATACTCCTATAATATTTTAACCTTATGTTCCATTGTAGAGTTCTTCTGTATACGTATAGATGGTAAGTTTTATACATGTCGCAACATTAATGTTAGGCGTGTCAGACCCAACAAATAAAGGGGTACGATGTACTCCAAAAGAATCCCACTACATTGCACTAAAGGGTAGTACAAGGCAAGCAGGGTCGATCCACAGAGACACGGGATAATTAGTCTATACCTCTTTGCGCAAGGTACTATGGTCACCAACAGTAAAGAGGGGGGGTTTAGAGTGAAATAATTAAAACAAACAATTAAAAACACAAGTAATCAACTAAGAGAGTGAATTAAATTCAGAAATGGTAAGGACTCCAACCTCATGTATGAAAACTTAGCAATTTGATTCCAAGATAACATGATATTTGCTCAATTCTATCTAAGTTGGTAATTGAAAGTGTTAACAAGCTCTAACACTTCCCATTCACCACATTAATTAACCAAAACAAGCTCTTTGATTAACCCTAACCTTACTAACCTAATCTAAACCCGCTCTTAGAATTAGATTGAAAGATTGCATTAAACTTTATGTGAATGTTCCCAACAACACCCAATACTCCTCACAAGCTCGGGAGCGTAAGAGTGTATGAATAAGATTTACACTAAATTCATTCAATGGAAATCTATTTAGTGCTTGTTACTTGTTCAATTTCACAAAACAATTACGGATTTTGTAAAAGAGATAACTTGAATAACCTAACCCTAATTCAAATGGCCAATAAGAATCACAATTAGAACCAAACATTCGATTAAATCAAAATCAAATTCACTAGATAGAATATAAAGCAAACATCAAGTCATATGATTGAAATCACAACTAAGAAGTCAAGACATGAAGTTGGATAAACTAGGGTTCTAGCCACACATGGCTAGAACAAGATCACAAGGATAAAAGATGGAAATAATGTGCAATTACAACTTACAAATACTAGAAATAATGTTTCCAAATGATTACTGATCAATCCCTTGCAATAACCTTCAAAATCCCCTCTCAAAATGTGCTCTGATATGTTCTATGTGTCTCCAAATGACCCAATTTCCATATTATGAAAGATAAGAAAAACTGCAAAAAGTTGGTTTTTGGGTCGAACACGGCCCGTGTTAAAATAGGCTAAACTGACACGGCCTATGTTCAGCAGCCAACACGGCCCGTGTTGATTTGCACTAAACTGACACGGCCCGTGTTCAGCATGGTCAACAGCTCCCATTTTGGTCAACACGGACCGTGTTGATTTTGCAGTGTAAATCTAACACGGCCCGTGTACCCCTCTGACCCCGAATCCAAACTTGATTTTTCCAACTTTTTCGTTCTTCGCCCGATCATCCCGAAATCTTCACCAACGCTTCCCAGCACCTCCTAAAGCGCATTCCAAGCTCCGGTTTACCTGAAAAAGACATGAAAGTGTGCAAATAAGATTGTTCTAGAGACTAACATGAATATGATGAAATGCAAGAAAAAGGAAGAACAATTATGCTAAATAGATGCATGAAATGGGACTAAGAGGTGTGCAAAAAGGTGCACAAATTGCACCTAACAAATCTCCCCAAGCTTAGACCTTTCTTGTCCTCAAGAAAGAAAAAGAAAAATCTAGACCGGGGAAAATAAAAGAAAAGAAAAGAAAAGAAAAGAAACAAATATCAAAATCAAGAACCTTTTGAAACTTAATGCAAAAATCAAAACAATCATGAAAAAGATTCAACCCAATTAACCTCGTTTTTGTAGCATAGTTGAGAATATATCTGTCGTGCCTTGAGTCAACTTGGCATTGATCTCAAAATATTATATGACAATAGAAATAAGACTTTGGCCACTCCCTAACGCAACTCAACAGAATCAAAGATAGCAACACTTGTTCCCTTTCAATAGCATCAAGTCAATTCATGGAACACATTATGGTCTTACTCTTGTGAAAATGTATGTGACAAAAATATGCTCAATCATCTTTGTTTTACAAAATGTAACAATGACCGACTCCAACTATTTGTTGATTAACAACAATCTTTTTCTAAAACATATTTTCTAAGAATTCCCTAAAATGTACCCAGATTGGTTGCAAATTTCAAACCACTTACACTAGTCAAAGTAATTAACAGTCAGTCCCAGTGTCATAAGTTCAAGTCCA
The DNA here is from genome assembly GCF_052849685.1 of Lactuca virosa. Taxonomy (NCBI): domain Eukaryota; kingdom Viridiplantae; phylum Streptophyta; class Magnoliopsida; order Asterales; family Asteraceae; genus Lactuca; species Lactuca virosa. The sequence continues at coordinate 183,393,838 of NC_136427.1, read as the reverse complement.
AGTCCAAGGGAATCTTTTTGCAGCCAAGCATTTTTCCTAAATATATTATTCAATTAAACTATAAAAATAAATATATACAAACTATCTAATTATGTTTTTCCTACAAATAAAGCTCATGGATTTCTTTTAAATCCATGTAACGGACTTCCAACCAACACATCCAGACCATATGACCTTAGTGTGCTAGATTTAAAGTGATCTCGCGGGTTTACTCGCCCAAACCTCAAAGGCCACAAATTAGCTTTATTTGGATACCTATACATATCTAATTTTTTTTGTTATTATTAAGTTCATGACTTTCTATGGAACCCGTGTAGCGAACTTTCAACCCAATCAGTCCCAAACAATTCAGCTTTAGGCGATTAGATCTAGAACACCCCTCGGAGTTTACTTATTCGAGCTCCAAAGGTCACATATTAACTTCATAATTTTTTTTATTTTTATTTATTATTATTATTATTATTATTATTATTATTATTATTATTATTATTATTATTATTATTATTATTATTATTATTATTATTATTTTTGCTAGGCTTATTTCTTTATATTTCTGTCCTTGACTTTGCTATTATGGGGCATCTCACGGTCTATTACCGTGAGGGGCTTCTAAGACATTTTTCGGGGGACTGAAGTCAACATGCAAAGACCCGTAAGTATAGTTGGAAACTACGTCCCCAAGCAAGGTATATAACAGGAAATTAGTAGAAAGGACTTTTTAGAGTGCTGGAAGGTTCGGGACACTGAGATTTTATATGCTTTTTATGTTTTCTTAAATTTGGCATTTTGGGACCAATTGAGCACTTACTACTCATAAGACCAGTCACGTGTCCCAAATATTGACTCATACCTGTCGTTATGCTCCGGTGTTGACAACCTTTTCATTTTCTGTTTTGCACGAGTAGCTTCGGGAGGTGTGTTCATGTGCAATTAGCTTGCTTTGAGATTTTTCAATAAAAAGAACAAGTCTAATCTCAAGGCATACGACTCACTTACCAATTCAACTGTTTTTAGAAGATTAGGCTGCCTTGGGTTGGATCAAAACAAACATGGAATAAAAATCTTTTTTTTTTCAAATGCATGGATGAACCTATTGTACAACTCTACCCCTCCCCAAGATTAAAGATAGGCATCGTCCCCGATGCTCGGAGAGGGTGGAACAACCTACTCACCGAAAGGTGGTGGGGGATGGTAGTCAGGTCGGGTAAAAGTCCAAAATAGTCACAAATGCACACCAATCAAATTTTTAAGCAAAATATGAACGATTAAATATATGGAAAGAATTTACCAAATCGTGCTTGGAACCTATCCAATTGTGGTGAGAACTTCCTCTTCATCTTCCCCAAGCTATCCGTGAATATTTTTGGAGCCCGAGATTCATTTTCTAGGCATAAAAACATGTTGCAACACATTTGGAACATTAAAAACTAAAAATTTCAAAGAAACGGAAATGGTTTTAAAGAAAACAGAAAAATACCCCCGGGTTGCCTCCCGGTTAGCCGCCCTTGTTTTAAGTCGTTGGCTCGACTTGGCCCCAGAATATGCTTCATTCTAAGTATGTGGGCCTTTCCAACACATCAACCTTCTCGCCACTTCCTTCAATGGAACCTTCAACCTTTCTTTGGCTTTCTTTTTTCGCACAAACCAAAAAGGGCTTAAACCCTTAATATCGGAGACTGTCCACTTGATCCTTCTTTGGTATTTATTAAGCAAGGTTACCAAATCCTTTTCTTCCTTCTTCGATAGTTTATTTGAGTTGATGACCGGTTGAGTGCTCTCCTTCTCGACATGTATTATCTTTAAAGGGTCTGGTGGAGTTTTTGCTCCCGAATCTTGTGCTTGTTCCACCGGTGGAAGGAATTTGACTTTGGTAGTGGGTGGCTTGGGTTTCATATCATCAATCCTCATATGCTTCATGTCATCAATAAACTCCAAAATCTCCAGCACCTCATTATTCATATCGAACTCCTTTGCAAGGTCTTTGGCTTTGTCCCTGTCTAGTTTTCATGACAAAACTAACTCTAGAAATTCATTGTTAGACAAGTTTAAACCCTTTTTAGTTGAGGGTTGGATCAAATTCACAAGATTGACAGATTGAACATCAGAAGGAACCTTTTTTCTTCATGAACATTGAAGTTGATAACTTCACCATCAAATTCCATACTTAAAGTTCCGTTGTAGACATCGATTTTTGTTTTAGAAGTTTTAAGAAAAGGTCTACCCAAAAGTATGGAACTTGAACTTTGAGGGTCATCATCTCCCATATCTAGGACATAAAAATCAGTCGGGAAAACAAATTCATCGACTAGCACTAACACGTCCTCTAATACACCCTTTGGGTGTACCAAAGACCAGTCGGCAAGTTGGATGATCACGCCGGTTTTGATCAATGTTCCTACACCAATCGATTTAAAAATAGAATATGGTAGGACATTTATGGATGCAGCTAGATCGAGCATGGCTCGAGGTACATAAAGATTCCCCAATTTGCATGACACGGTAATGACACCGGGATCCTTGCACTTTGGGGGCATCCTCTTTTGCAAAACCGCGGATACATTCTCCCCAACTGTTATAATTTGGTTTCCTTTTAATTTCTTTTAAGATACACAAAGATCCTTAAGGAACCTTGCATATCTAGGTACCTGTTTGATGGCCTCGAGAAGTGGAATGTTGATTTGAACTTTTTTGAACATTTGCATAATCTCACTCTCCTCCCGTTCTTTCTTAGTGCTCTTTAATCTTTCAGGAAATGAAGCAGGCGTGGCTTTATACTCAGTGACGAAGGGCTTCTTTTCGGTTGTTTTATCGTCCTTCTTCTCTTGTTTGGTTGCCTCTTCGACCATTATTTCTTCTCCCTCTTGATCAACCGACACTTTTGGACCATTGTAACTCTTTCCGTCTCTCAATGTGATGGCACACACGTTATGTCTTGGGTTCATTTTAGTTTGGGCGGGCAACTTTCATTGAGATTCTAGTTTGCTTACGGAAGTAGCAAGCTGTGAAACTTGTTGCTCTAAGTTCTTTATGCTTGCTTTTGTTTCTTGTTGGAAAGCTTGTGTACTAGTTGCCAAACTCTTCACTATGTCCTCTAAGGACATACTTGATGAACCCGCTTGTTGAGGAGGCTGTTGTGGCTGCCTTGGCTGAAAGTTCTGTGGTGGAAAAGGTGGTTTTTATTGGTATTGATGTGGTTGACTTGGTTGATAACTCCCTTGTTGATTTCCTCCCCAACCTTCATTGTTTTTCCATCTTTGATCACCTCGTGGTTGCTCATATCCCCTTTGGTTTAACCCATAATAACCTCCCATGACTTTCGCTTCTTCATAATCCTCATCTTGAAGTTGAGGGCACATGTCGGTTGGGTGCCCCACTTGAGTGAAAATACCACAAGGGCGGGGTGTGGGCTGCACACCCTTGTCTTTAGCTAGCATCATGACCACTTTTGTAAGGTCGGACAATTGAGCTTCAATTTGAGGTGTTTGCACTTCCTTTACACCTCGGGGTGCATCCGTATTCCATTCTTCATCATGGCTTGAATGTTTAGAATCTTCAGCCATGTTCTTGATTAAGTTGCGGATTTCAGTTGGAGTCTTGTCGGGTAAAGATCCGCCACTGGATACATTTAGAAGTCTTCTTTCCATTGGAGTCATGCCATTAATGAAGTATTGGAGGAGCTGGTATTCGGTGATTCCATACTTTGGACATCGGGCACAAAGTTTATTGAATCTCTCCCAATATGTGTGAAAAGGTTCTCTCTTGTGTTGCTTGATTCCAATGATTTCCCTCCGTAGGGCTGAAGCTTTCATCTCCGGGAAGTATTTGTCCAAAAAGAGTCGTGCAAGATCTACCCAAGTAGTAACCGTCCCCGGTGGGAGGTCATAGAGCCAATCTTTTGCTGCATCTTGCATCGCAAAGGGGAATGCCCTAAGCTTCATTTGGTCCTCCGTGACATTGTATGGTTTCATGCCAACACACATAATGTGGAACTCTGTGAGAAAATTGTGGGGATCCTCGTTTTCTAAGCCTCTAAAGGTTGGGAGGAGGTGGATAAGTCCGGATTTTAGTTCAAGGTTTGTGGCTGCCGGATAGGTGATGCAAAGAGGTTGTTGTGTAACCTCTTGTCTCGACCATTAAAGAAGGGTTTGTTCGGGTGGTGGGTTTGCAGGTGGATTTCCTCCATGGTTATCTCCAATTGTGCGAGTAGTTGTTGAAGTTTCTGTGGGTGTAGTGTTTGGGATGTTATAAGTGGGTGAAGATGGTGGAGTGGTATTTTTGGGTGAGGATGGTTGTGGTGAGAGTGAGAGACTTTCTGTTTCGGATGCAGACACACTTGAGAGGGGTATGTCCTCCCAAATGTTTATGACTAGAGGGTTAGATGATGAAGAAGTCCCGGAGCCCGGTTGCTTCTTACGAAGCTTGGCTTGCTTCCTTAACCTCTTTGCACTCTTCTCTATCTCCGAGTCAATTGGCAATGCGTACCTATTCGAAAAGATCTTCGCATAAAACAATTAGTAACACCGTGTCCCCGACAACGGCACCAATTTTTTAGGCGTGTCAGACCCAACAAATAAAGGGGTACAATGTACTCCAAAAGAATCCCACTATATTGCACTAAAAGGTAGTACAAGGAAAGCAGGGTCGATCCACAGACACACAGGATAATTAGTCTATACCTCTTTGCGCAAGGTACTATGGTTACCAACAGTAAAGAGGGGGGTTTAGAATGAAATAATTAAAAAAAAAAAATTAAAAACACAAGTAATCAACTAAGAGAGTGAATTAAATTCAAAAATGGTAAGGACTCTAACCTCATGTATGAAAACTTAGCAGTGTGATTCCAAGATAACATGATATTTGCTCAATTCTATCTAAGTTGGTACTTGAAAGTGTTAACAAGCTCTAACACTTCCCATTCACCACATTAATTAACCAAAACAAGCTCTTTGATTAACCCTAACCTTACTAACCTAATCTAAACACGCTCTTAGAATTAGATTGAAAGATTGCATTAAACTTTATGTGAATGTTCCCAACAACACCCAATACTCCTCACCAGCTCGGGAGCGTAAGAGTGTGTGAATAAGCTTTACACTAAATTCATTCAATGGAAATCAGTTTAGTGCTTGTTACTTGTTCAATTTCACAAAACAATTACGGATTTTGAAAAAGAGATAACTTGAATAACCTAACCCTAATTCAAATGGCCAATAAGAATCACAATTAGAACCAAACATTCGATTAAATCAAAATCAAATTCACTAGATAGAATATAAAGCAAACATCAAGTCATATGATTGAAATCACAACTAAGAAGTCAAGACATGAAGTTGGATAAACTAGGGTTCTAGCCACACATGGCTAGAACAAGATCACAAGGATAAAAGATGGAAATAATGTGCAATTACAACTTACAAATACTAGAAATAATGTTTCCAAATGATTACTGATCAATCCCTTGCAATAACCTTCGAAATCCCCTCTCAAAATGTGCTCTGATATGTTCTATGTCTCTCCAAATGACCCAATTTCCGTAATATGAAAGATAAGAAAAACTGCCAAAAGTTGGTTTTTGGGTCGAACACGGCCCGTTTTAAAATAGGCTAAACTGACACGACCCGTGAAACTGACACGGCCCATGTTCAGCATAGTCAACAGCTCCCATTTTGGTCAACACGGCTCGTGTTGATTTTGCAGTGTAAATCCAACACGGCCCGTGTACCCCTCTAACTCCGAATCGAAACTTGATTTTTCCAACTTTTTCGTTCTTCGGCCGATCATCCCGAAATCTTCACCAATGCTTCCCGGCACCTCCCAAAGCGCATTACAAGCTCCGGTTTACCTGAAAAAGACATGAAAGTGTGCAAATAAGGTTGTTCTAGAGACTAACATGAATATGATTAAATGCAAGGAAAAGGAAGAACAATTATGCTAAATAGATGCATGAAATGGGACTAAAAGGTGTGCAAAAAGGTGCACAAATTGCACCTACCATATGAATAAGGAAGAGGTCTCCTTGAGCAAGCTTCAGGGCTTGTTGAGGACTGCTGAGAGCAACCTCAAGGATAAATCTGGTGCATCACCTCCCACTCCACCTGCTGCCCCTATCTTGGCAATAGGGCAAGGGAAGGGTAAGAAGAGGAAGGCCTCCTCAAGGGGCCACCACAAGGGAAAATCCCAAGATGTCACCTCTACTAGTGGAACCAAAGTTGGTTCTGCTAAACCCAACTCAAACCCCAAAGAGGCAGAGTGCCACCACTGCCACAAGATAGGGCATTGGAAGAGAAGTTGCCCAGAATATCTGCAGGCCATCAAGGATGGAAAGATCAAGCCATCTTTCGCAGGTATTTACACAATTAAATCTAATAGTTTATCACATGCTACTTCTTGGGTTCTTGATACAGGATGTGGTTTTCACATATGTTCTGATTTGCAGGGACTAAAAGGAAATAGGGATGTGGAGCGTGGAAGAATGAATCTGATCATGGGAAACAGAAGATCGTCGCCTGTGACCAAGATTGGAGTTTATTCTTTAGTGCTTAGTAATGGTTTAGATTTAAATTTGAATAATTGTTTCTATTCGCCATATATGGCTAGAAACATCATTTCATTTCATGGTTTATATAAACAAGGCTTTAGATATTCATTTGATAATGAAAAGGGTTCTATTTATGCTTATTTTAATAATGTTTTATATTTTGAAGCATTGCCTTGTAATGGAATATATGAAACTGTGATGGTTGTAGATAACTTAGGAAATGATGTATTGTGTGTGGATTCTTCTAATAGTATGGATAAAGCATGCTTGTGGCATTGTCTTCTTGGACATGTCAACAAGAAACGCATAGCCCAACTCCAAAAGGATGGAGTGTTGGAGTCATTCGACCTTAGGGACGATGACGTGTGCGAGTCTTGTTTACTTGGAAAGATGACCAAGTCACCCTTTACTAGCACTTGTGCGAGGGGTGAGGGTTTACTGGATCTCGTGCATACAGATGTATGTGGACCCTTTAGATCCACCACAAGGGACGCGAATCGCTTCTATGTGACTTTCACAGATGATTATAGCAGCTATGGGTATATCTACTTGATCAAACACAAGTCAGAAACCTTTGAAAAGTTCAAAGAGTTTAAACAAGAAGTGGAGAATCAAATAGGCAGGAAAATCAAGATGCTTCGATCTGATCGAGGTGAAGAGTACCTATTTCTTGAATTCCACGACTACCTCAAGGAATGTGGAATAGTTTCACAATTGACGCCACTTAGGACACCACAATTGAATGGTGTAGCTGAGAGGCATAATCAAACCTTGCTAGACATGGTTCGTTCCATGATGAGTCGTGCTTCACTACCTATCTCATTCTGGGGGTATGCCTTAGAGACTGTCGCTCATGTCCTTAACTTAGTACCTACGAAGAAGGTTGCCAAAACACCTCACGAGATGTGAACTGGGAAAGCTCCCATGTTAGCACATATCAAGGTTTGGGGTTGCGAGGCTTTCGTAAGACAAGATACTCACGACAAGCTCGAACCTCACAGTGAGTGATGTATTTTCATCGGCTACCCACAAAAATCCTTTGGATATCTCTTCTACAGACCGAGTGACAATGTAGTCTTTGTTGCGAGGAGAGGGGTTTTCCTAGAGCGAGAACTCATAATCCAAGGAGACAGTGGGAGGCAGATCGATCTTAAAGATCTTCAAGAGTCGAGCGATGAAGGAACCTCTAACACTGGCGCTCAACCCGAGGAGGAAACTCCGGTTGAACCGATTGACGAATCCTTACCTCTTAGACGTTCCGAAAGAGTTAGTGTTCCACACCAGTTTTATAGTTTTGATATTACTATGGAAGGGGATACATTCATTAGTGATAGTACATTACTGAATATGGACGAACCTAACAACTATAAGGAAGCCATGGCAGGCCCATAGTCTGCGAAGTGGAAAGAGGCCATGGATAGCGAGATCCAATCCATGTATGAAAACCAAGTTTGGAATTTGGTTAACAATGTACCAGGTCGTAAGAAGGTCGGGTGCAAGTGGATCTTCAAGAAGAAGACTGACGTGGATGGAAACGTGCACACTTATAAGGAGCGATTGGTTGCGAAGGGTTTCACTCAGACTCCTGGAGTTGACTACGACGAAACCTTCTCACCAGTTGCGAAGATAAAGTCTATCAGGGTGATGCTGGCCATTGCTGCATTTCATGACTATGAAATATGGCAGATGGATGTCAAAACCGCTTTCCTTAATGGGAAGTTGGCTGTGGATGTTTATATGGCTTAGCCAGGGGGTTTTGTCAATGCGAAGCATCCTAATAGAGTGTGTATGCTTGAGAAGTCTATTTATGGACTTAAGCAAGCGTCTCGCAGATGGAATCTTTGTTTTGACGAGAAGGTCAAAGAGTTTGGTTTTCTGCGAAGCGAAGATGAATCATGTGTATATGTCAAAATCAGTGGGAGTGTAGTAAGCTTCCTTGTATTGTATGTCGATGAAATACTACTCATAGGAAACGACATCCCGACACTGCAGGAGGTTAAGTCCTGGCTCGGGAAGTGCTTCGCTATGAAGGACCTCGGAGAGGCTTCCTATATTCTGGGAATAAGGATAGTGAGAGACAGAAGTAAGAGACTAATAGGACTTAGTCAGAATACTTACTTGGACAAGGTACTAAAACGTTTTAGTATGGAGAATTCTAAGAGGGGAGTTACCAATCCAGAGTAATGCCAAGTTGAGTAAGACTTAGAGTCCGAGTACTGAAGTCGAGATAACAGAGATGAGCCGAGCACCATACGCTTCCGCAGTTGGCTCAATCATGTACGCTATGACTTGTACTCGCCCTGATGTGGCCTTCGCTTTGAGCATGATCATCATTTATCAAGGGAACCCTGGCAGAGCGTATTGGATCGCAGTCAAGAACATTCTTAAGTACCTTCGGAGGACCAAGGAATGGTTTCTAGTCCTCGGTGGGAGTGATGACTTAAAGGTGCGAGGGTATAGTGACGCCAGCTTTCAGACCGACAGGGACAACTGTCGTTTGCAGTCGGGCTGGTTCTTTACCCTCAATGGAAGAGCAGTAACTTGGAAGAGTTCCAAGCAGGAAACTATAGCTGATTCAACGTGCAAATCAGAGTACATTGCAGCAAGAGAAGCGTCAAAGGAGGCAATATGGTTGAAGAACTTCATTGGAGACCTTGGAGTTGTGCCAGCCATAAAGGAGCCCATGGAGATTTTTTGTGATAATGAAGGAGCGGTTGCCTTGACCAAGGAACCAAGAGATCACGGTAGATCTCGACATATCGATAGAAAATATCACTTTATTCGACATCGGTTGGAAGAGGGACTCCTCGTAGTGAAGAGGGTATCGTCAGAACATAACCCAGAAGATCCGCTTACGAAGGGACTGAGCAGGGTTAAGAATTTGCAGCACGCTAGGAGCATTGGGCTGAAGGACGATATTAGTTTAGATTAGACAGTTTGGAAACGTATAATAGATAAGTTGTTATTAACATTTGATGATTAAATAAAGGAGTATTATTTATTAGTAATGTTACTGTCTTATGTTAATCTTTTACCTATTGTTTCATTTTGCCTGTTTTGACTTCCTGAATAATTAAGTTATTTGATAATAATCGAATTATTCGAATGGTCCACAGTCGTTCATATGTTGGAAGTAGATACGAATGAAGACTGTCATGAATTAGTGTGTAGATTGTCTAAAGTGTATTAGACATAGCAAAGGTTTGCTGCAACGTTCATGAGTGCCTATGAACTTGATTTGAGCATTGGAATAAACCCACACTTGCTGGAATCACTTCATGGAATTTATCACGAGTGATCGCAAGATGGTAATATCATATGGTCTTAAAACCTAGATATGTGGTTTATTGTTTGTTAATTGGTTGTGCATTGATAATGTGTAAACACATCAGTGACTTGATGTTATAAAACGCATTGTTGTGTATGATTTGATTAACGGATAGTAAATGCATATAAGTCGAAGTTTATCTGTTCCTTTTATCCTAAGAGGGTAAATGCGATATCAGGGCCCCTCGATGATTTGATTTGACTTATGTGTCGGGCCTGGTCAGGATTGAATTGATGTGTTCAATTAAGTTCTATGTCAAATGAATCTGAGATCGAGAAACCAATTGCTGGACAATAAGTATGAGAATGTTCCATGTAATTGTCGGCACGATATCTAGAACAGAGGATTATACGATCCCTTATCTGAAGGACACGTTACTGATAAGATCAGAGTTTGACAACGTCTTTGAGAGCTACGATTGCTAATCGGATTAGAATTGCATTTATAGTTACTAGACTTATCCAAGTGGGAGACTGTTGGATTAGTGTCTAAGCTTGTAACTATATTTGGTAAGTACTTGACCCGATTGTGCATGATCCTTTTGGGTTGCCTTCACCATAGCAACTTGACAGGGTGATTTATAAAGAGAGAAGAGATATTATATTAATATATTATGAGAATAATATATTAAAGGAATAATAATATTATTTAATTAATATTAGTCATAAATTAATTAGGAATTAATTTGGTGACTAAAAGAGGTTAATTGAATAAAGGGGGTTAAACTGCCAAATGTGTGATAATTGAGTTTTGGGCTATGAATCCTTATAGATCTAGGGTGGTCGAAATTAAGGAGTATGGGCTCCTTGAATTTGTCCAAGCCTCTTATCTAGAAGGATCCTTGCATTGCTTAGGGCCTAAGTTATTCAATTAGGGTTAAGGATGTAACCATAGTAGCTCATAGTATAAATAGAGCCTTAGGGTTGGAGAAATCAGCCACCTTGCTTCCTTGGGAACCCTAGAGCCGATTTCTACACCTCCCTTCTCTCTCCAAATCATCCTCTTGCTAGTTGGTGTTTGTAAGCCATTAGCGGAGTGACAATTGTGACTCTAAGCTCCAAGAACAAGAAGATTCAAGCAAGCAACTTAAGGTATTCTTCTAGATCTGATTTCATATGTTATGATTCAATTGTTTTCACTAGATCTAGCATTATAAGCCTTGGAAACATTGCAGGTTCAATTAGAGAAACCTAGATCCAAGCATTAGGGTTTGCATGTGCACATAGGAAAGTTCTTATGGCTCAAACCCATCAGTGGTATCAAAGCTTTGATTGATTTCTATTGAATTGATGCTTTGGTTGATTGCGTTTTACATAAAAAATCGTTTTTTTGTGCCCCTAACTGGCAGACTCGGCGAGTCCCATTGTGGACTCGGCGAGTAGCATGAACTCGGCGAGTCCATAATGGAACTTGGCGAGTTCGAGCGTCAGTCAAAGCAGATTTCGGGATTTCTTGCTGTTTTGCTTGAGGATACTTGCCTTAATTGTTTTGGGTCATTAAAATTCGAATTTTATCATATATTTGAGTATATCTTTGACCAAACAAAAGATAATTACCATTTGATTGAACAATAATTTCCTTATATGATAATAATTTATTATTTGAATTAATTGGTAAATTGTCTTGCAAGTAATATTGACTAGGTCAAATTTAGATAATCATTAAATTAATTAGTTGATTTATATTATTTGCTATTTGATCCTTTATGTTTTGAAAAGTTTAAAACTTGTCCTCAAGTTTTTGAAATTTAAGTTTTGTGATTAAAAGTTTAATTTGATCTAATTAAATTTCAAACCTTAGAATTTTACAAGTTTTAAAATTCAACCCTATACTTATAATATTATAAGATTAATATATATATATATATATATATATATATATATATATATATATATATATATATATATATATATATATATATATATATATGTATAACTTAAATGCTAGTCTTACCGTTAGTAGGCCTCATTCATGAAGCCAGTCTATAAGGGGGGGGGGGGGGTATAAGGTTATGGCCTATAAAATGGCCGTTTAATGGGTGTCCATTCTCACCCACCGCTTCCTTGATTGGTGGAGGGTCGTTAGCCGAACGGGTAGGATCGGGCAAACCTTTCCTCATTAAAAGTATAATGAATCTATATAAAGTAACTAAATGTTTTTACAAAATTCCCAATCTTAGTTACTTTAGGAAAAAGTGAATTGATGTAATTCCATGAAATTACACTTTGTACCTTTGTTAAGACGTTAATGGAGCGCGGGTGGTTAACGGGCACATTAATTGGGTTCTAAGAAAAGGTGGCAAAGGGTGACTCATTGTTTGTTATAGTTCGATGGAGCGTGTGTGGTTAACCAACACATTGAATATGTAACTGTAATAATGAGGGCACCATGTACATTTGCATGGTTATTCACACCCACTTTGTGATCCTCGGCATCCCAGTCAGAAACGAGAGGGGCATATCGAGATTTAAACATGCGATTGAAAAGTTTAATGTATCTCAAAAGATCTAGGAGTTTTCAATACATTTAAAGCCTAATTTCTTTTTGGTTTTTCATGGTGGAGAATTAGTGAATTGACATTCACTTGCCTTCAAGTTATTTACTTAATAGATTACGGCATCGCTCTTCTAATTTGTGAATAATGTTGTTGGTTCCTAGCCCTAATTTTTCTTTTGGGTGATTAATTTGGGAAATTCATTTCTAATCAAACTTTGTTCCTTTTTTTCCTTTTCAGATGTCGAACGCAAACAACAACGTTTCTGGGTTAAACTCCTCTGGTTCATTCTCACTCATGAACTTGTGTGGGAAAGTGATCTTCGATGGGACCAATTTCAGTAATTGGATCCGCAACATTCGCATGGTCACTCGCTACGAGGACAAAGAATATGTCCTTGACGAGAAGCTTAAGGAGATTGATATCGAAACTGCTAATACCGATGAGATCGCGGCCTACGAGGCCCACGAGCGTGATGCCACGAAATTCCATTGCATCATGCTCGCGACTATGACTGCTGAACTCCAAAAGTCCTATGAGGAAAAGTACCCCTATGAGATGCATCAGGATCTGCTGGAACGCTACCACCAGAGCGTTGGGCAAGAGAGGTATGAGATCTTCACTTCGATGATCACTACCAAAATGGGCAATGGAGAGTCCCTTACTACCCATTTGTAAAAGATGCAGAGATATGTTGATCGCCTGCTGAAGTTGAATGTGAACTTCGATGAAGAGCTAGCAATTGACATCATCCTTCACTCATTGCCTTCCTGCTATAGCCAGTTCGGTATGACCTACCATATGAAAAAGGAAGAGGTGTCCTTGAGCAAGCTTTAGGGCTTGTTGAGGACTGTTGAGAGCAACCTCAAGGATAAATCTGTTGCATCACCTCCCACTCCAGCTGCTGCCCCTGTCTTGGCAATAGGGCAAGGGAAGGGTAAGAAGAGGAAGGCCTCCTCAAGGGGCCACCACAAGGGAAAGTCCCAAGATGTCACCTCTTGTAGTAGAACCAAAGTTGGTTATGCTAAACCCAACTCAAACCCCAAAGAGGCAGAGTGCTACCACTGCCACAAGATAGGGCATTGGAAGAGAAGTTGCCCAGAATATCTGCAGGCCATCAAGGATGGAAAGATCAAGCCATCTTTCGCAGGTATTTACACAATTAAAGCTAATAGTTTATCACATGCTACTTCTTGGGTTCTTGATACAGGATGTGGTTTTCACATATGTTCTGATTTGCAGGGACTAAAAGGAAATATGGATGTGGTGCGTGGAATAATGAATCTGATCATGGGAAACAGAAGATCGTCGCCTGTGACCAAGATTGGAGTTTATTCTTTAGTGCTTAGTAATGGTTTAGATTTAAATTTGAATAATTGTTGTTATTCGCCAGATATGGCTAGAAACATCATTTCATTTCATGGTTTATATAAACAAGGCTTTAGATATTCATTTGATAATGAAAAGGGTTCTATTTATGCTTATTTTAATAATGTTTTATATTTTGAAGCATTGCCTTGTAATGGAATATATGAAACTGTGATGGTTGTAGACAACTTAGGAAATGATGTATTGTGTGTGGACTCTTCTAATAGTATGAATAAAGCGTGCTTGTGGCATTGTCATCTTGGACATGTCAACAAGAAACGCATAGCCCAACTCCAAAAGGATGGAGTGTTGGAGTCATTTGACCTTAGGGACGATGACATGTGCGAGTCTTGTTTACTTGGAAAGATGACCTAGTCACCCTTCATTGGCACTTGTGCGAGGGGTGAGGGTTTATTGGATCTTATACATACAGATGTATGTGGACCCTTTAGATCCACCACAAGGGACGCGAATCGCTTCTATGTGACTTTATCAGATGATTATAGCAGATATGGGTATATCTACTTGATCAAACACAAGTCAGAAACCTTTGAAAATTTCAAAGAGTTTAAACAAGAAGTGGAGAATCAACTCGGCAGGAAAATCAAGATGCTTCGATCTGATCGAGGTGGAGAGTACCTAAGTCTTGAATTCCACGACTACCTCAAGGAATGTGGAATAGTTTCACAATTGACGCCACCTAGGACACCACAATTGAATGGTGTAGCTGAGAGGCATAATCGAACCTTGCTAGACATGGTTCGTTCCATGATGAGTCGTGCTTCACTACCTATCTCATTCTGGGGTTATGCCTTAGAGACTGCCGCCCATGTCCTTAACTTAGTACCTACGAAGAAGGTTGCCAAAAAACCTCACGAGATGTGGACAGGGAACGCTCCCTCGTTATCACATATCAAGGTTTGGGGTTGCGAGGCTTTCGTAAGACAAGATACTCACGACAAGCTCGAACCTCGCAGTGAGCGATGTATTTTCATCGGCTACCCACAGAAATCCTTTGGATATCTCTTCTACAGAGCGAGTGACAATGTAGTCTTCGTTGCGAGGAGAGGCGTTTTCCTAGAGCGAGAACTCATAATCCAAGGAGACTGTGGGAGGCAGATCGATCTTGAAGAGCTTCAAGAGTCGAGCGACGAAGGAACCTCTAACACTGGCGCTCAACCCGAGGAGGAAACTCCGGTTGAACTGATTGACGAATCCTTACCTCTTAGACGTTCCGAAAGAGTTAGTGTTCCACCCCAGTTTTATGGTTTTCATATTACTATGGAAGGGGATACGTTCATTAGTGATAGTACATTAGTGAATATGGACGAACCTAACAGCTATAAGGAAGCCATGGCAGGCCCAGAGTCTGCGAAGTGGAAAGAGGCTATGGATAGCGAGATCCAATCCATGTATGGCAATTAAGTTTGGAATTTGGTTGACAATGTACCAGGTTGTAAGACGGTCGGGTGTAAGTGGATCTTCAAGAAGAAGACTGACGTGGATGGAAACATGCACACTTATAAGGCGCGATTGGTTGCGAAGGGTTTCACTCAGACTCCTGGAGTTGACTACGACGAAACCTTCTCACCAGTTGCGAAGATAAAGTCTATTAGGGTGATGCTGGCCATTGCTGCATTTCATGACTATGAAATATGGCAGATGGATGACAAAACCGCTTTCCTTAATGGGAAGTTGGCTGAGGATGTTTACATGGCTCATCCAGAGGGTTTTGTCAATGCGAAGCATCCCAATAGAGTGTGTAATCTTGATAAGTCTATTTATGGACTTAAGCAAGCGTCTCGCAGATGGAATCTTTGTTTTGACGAGAAGGTCAAAGAGTTTGGTTTTCTGCGAAGGGAAGATGAATCGTGTGTATATGTCAAAATCAGTAGGAGGGTAGTAAGCTTCCTCGTATTGTATGTCGATGACATACTACTCATAGGAAACGACATCCCGACACTACAGGAGGTTAAGTCCTGGCTCGGGAAGTGCTTCGCTATGAAGGACCTCGGAGAGGCTTCCTATATTCAGCGAATATGGATACTGAGAGACAGAAGTAAGAGACTAATAGGACTTAGTCAGAATACTTACTTGGATAAGGTACTAAAACGTTTTAGTATGGAGAATTCTAAGAAAAGGGAGTTACCAATCCAGAGTAATGCCAAGTTGAGTAAGACTCAGAGTCCGAGTACTGAAGTCGAGATAGCAGAGATGAGCCGAGCACCATATGCTTCCGCAGTTGTCTCAATCATATATGCTATGACTTGTACTCGCCCTGATGTGGCCTTCGCTTTAAGCATGGTCAGCAGATATCAAGGGAACCCTGGCAGAGCACATTGGATCGCAGTCAAGAACATTCTTAAGTACCTTCGGAGGACCAAGGAATGGTTTCTAGTCCTCGGTGGGAGTGATGACTTAAAGGTGCGAGGGTATAGCGACGCCAGCTTTCAGACCGACAGGGACAACTGTCGTTCGCAGTCGGGCTGGGTCTTTACCCTCAATGGAGGAGCAGTAACTTGGAAGAGTTCCAAGCAGGAAACTGTAGCTGATTCAACGTGCAAATCAGAGTACATTGCAGCAAGCGAAGCGTCAAAGGAGGCAATATGGTTGAAGAACTTCATTGGAGACCTTGGAGTTGTGCCAGCCATAAAGGAGCCCATGGAGATTTTCTGTGATAATGAAGAAGCGGTTGCCTTGACCAAGGAACCAAGAGATCACGGTAGATCTCGACATATCGACTAGAAAATATCACTTTATTTGACATCGGGTGGAAGAGGCACTCCTCGTAGTGAAGAGGGTATCGTCTGAAGATAACCCAGCAGATCCGCTTACGAAGGGACTGAGCAGGGTTAAGCATTTGCAGCACGCCAGGAGCATTGGGCTGAAGGACGATATTAGTTTAGATTAGATAGTTTGGAAACGTATAATAGATAAGTTGTTATTAACATTTGATGATTAAATAAAGGAGTACTATTTATTAGTAATGGTACTGTCTTATGTTAATCTTTTACCTATTGTTTCATTTTGTTTGTTTCGACTTCCTGAATAATTAAGTTATTTGATAATAATCGAATTATTCGAATGGTCCACAGTCGTTCATATGTTGGAAGTAGATATGAATGAAGACTGTCATGAATTGGTGTGTAGATTGTGTAAAGTGTATTATACATAGCAAAGGTTTGTTGCAACATTCATGAGTGCTTATGAACTTGATTTGAGCATTGGAATAAACCTACACTTGCTGGAATCACTTCATGGAATTTATCACGATTGATCGCAAGATGGTAATATCATATGGTCTTAAAACCTAGATATATGGTTTATTGTTTGTTAATTGGTTGTGCATTGATAATGCGTAAACACATCAGTAACTTGATGTTATAAAACGCATTGTTGTGTATGATTTGATTAACAGATAGTAAATGCATATAAGTCGAAGTTTATCTGTTCCTTTTATCCTAAGAGGGTAAAAGCGATATCAGGGCCCCTCGATGATTTGATTTGACTTATGTGTCGGGCCCGGTCAGGGCTGAATTGATGTGTTCAATTAAGTTCTATGTCAAATGAATCTGAGATCGAGAAACCAATTGCTGGACAATAAGTATGACAATGTTCCATGTAATTGTCCGCATATATCTAGAACAGAGGATTATACGATCCCTTATCTGAAGGACAGGTTACTGATAAGATCAGAGTTTGACAGCGTCTTTGAGAGCTACGATTGCTAATCAGATTAGACTTGCATTTATAGTTACTAGACTTATCCAAGTGGGAGACTGTTGGATTAGTGTCTAAGCCCGTAACTATATTTGGTAAGTACTTGACCCGATTGTGCTTGGTCCTTTTGGGTTGCCTTCACCATAGCAACTTGACAGGGTGATTTATAAAGAGAGAAGAGATATTATATTAATATATTATGAGAATAATATATTAAAGGAATAATAATATTATTTAATTAATATTAGTCATAAATTAATTAGGAATTAATTTGGTGACTAAAAGAGGTTAATTGAATAAAGGGGCTTAAACTGTCAAATGTGTGATAGTTGAGTTTTGGGCTATGAATCCTTATAGATCTTGGGTGGCCGAAATTAAGGAGTATGGGCTCCTTGAATTCGTCCAAGCCTCTTATCTAGAAGGATCCTTGGATTCCTTAGGGCCTAAGTTATTCAATCAGGGTTAAGGATGTAACCCTAGTAGCTCATAGTAGAAATAGAGCCTTAGGGTTGGAGAAATCGGCCACCTTGCTTCCTTGGGATCCCTAGAGCCGATTTCTACACCTCTCTTCTCTCTCCAAATCATCCTCTTGCTAGTTGGTGTTTGTAAGCCATTAGAGGAGTGACAATTGTGACTCTAAGCTCCAAGAACAAGAAGATTCAAGCAAGAAACTTAAGGTATTCTGCTAGATCTGATTTCATATGTGTTAGAGTCGAAGTGTTGTAATTAGTCGAAGTCTGATATAGTGTAGTCGAACATTTTGTAATCTATTTTACTAGGTTATTGTATTCGAAGCTTAACGCTTAGTCCTTAGTATATTTTTTGTGCGCTTTCCTCTCCTATAAATAGGAGTGTTTACTAGAGTCAGGGTAACGAAGTCTTTACAAAATAATTCACTTGTACTCTGTAAAACTTGAAAGCGTAATTGAGCCAAACAGATCATATTTACATACTGTGTTTAAATCTTGCAATCCTATTTTGAATTCATACTCTGATTAATTCATTAATCGATTCATTGTTTCAACAATTGGTATCAGAGCAGGAATCATATCTCTGATCTGATTTTCATCTTTTCAAAAGTTTTTAAATCAACTTTTTGGTTTAAGAAATTCCACACTTTTTGAAAGTGAAAAATTCATTGGATCTAAGTCTGTGATTCGATTCTGCACTTAAATCATTGAGTCGAGTATTCTACTAGTGATTCTGATTTGAATCATATAGTTTGTTGTCAAATTCTCAAAGTTTCATTTAAAATTCTCAAGGATTTATTCCGTACTTCAATGGCGTCTTTCAATCTTAATTCCATGACTTCATTTTCTCATCTTCTAGGATCATCCACCAAAATTCCTATGCTAATCCCTGAGTATTACGATCAATGGGCTGATCGTATGCAAGATTATCTCAATGGATTGGATGAAGAACTGTGGAATTGCATTGATGGCAATCTTAATCCACCAACGAATGTTCAACCAACTGGATCTTCTTCTGTAAGTTCTGGAGTTGAGAATCAGTCCGATCGTCTGAAAAAGATGGAGAAGAGATGCATGAGGGAACTGCGAGGTGCTTTGCCTCCAGTTGTGTACAATTATGTAAGAAGTTGTACAACTGTAAAGGAAATCTGGAACAATCTAAAGGAGAAATTTCAGGGAAGCGAGAAAATAAAAGTTAACTCTGTGAAGCAATGCTTAGTGGAACTAAAGGACTTCAGACAGAAAGATGGTGAAACGATTGAAGTTTACTACGATCGTCTTAATGAACTAATCTATCGATGCAATCGATATGGAATCACCAGATCAGCAATGGAGTTCAATCTAATTTTTGTTATGGGTCTTCATAAGGAATGGCGTAGTGTGAGCATGATGGTAAAGAATCAACAGAGCTTTGATACGTCAACTTTGAATGACTTGTACAATCAGCTGAAGTCTCATGAAAGCGAAGTGAATGAAATTGCTGAAGAATCGAAGGCAATTTTGGGAGGTCCACTAGCTTTGATTTCGAAGATCTCTGAAAGGGAAGCTGAGAAAGAAGTTTCGGATGAAGATGAAGGGTTCATCATGAACTCAGATGATGAGGCTATTGCATTCTATTCAAACAATCGTGTGAAAAAGTTCTTCAAAAAGCCATTTAATTCGAAGGCAAAGTCATCTGAGACAAAAGGGAATTTTGTGAGGAAAAGTGCTGGGGGTGAGAAGAATAAGGAAGAGAAGAAAGATACGAAGTCTGTCAGAGAAGAAGTTAAAGGGAGATGCTGGGATTGATTGTCAGTACTGCAACGGGGCTAATCATTTAGCTTATGATTGCATGTTGAGGAAGAAAGATGAGAAAAAGAATAAGGTCAAGGATGAAGCGTATTATGTGGAAAAGTTGGAGGAAGTGCGTACGAATGCTAAGAATTTATCTTTGGTAGCAAAGGGTGCGAATGAGGATGAAGAAGGAACTTATCAAATCTAGTCATCTGGATCAGACGATGAGGAGATGCGAAATCCGAACCACGGAGCAATGTATGCAAAGATGGATGAAGAATCAGATGAGGAGGAATACGAAGTTCATGGGAGATGCTTCGTATCAAAAGCTGCTGACAAATCACCAATGACCACAAAGGTATGTAATATTCTTGAATCTTTCAACATTCCAGTACATGCTTATAATTCTGAATTAGTATCCTTCGATGAAACTGTTACTTATTTTGATTCGATTGTGGTATCTGCTAGCAATGAGGCTAAGAAGCTGTCTGTGAAATTGCTAGAGACACAGAAGAAGCTAGATTCGAAAATCACTAAGATAGATTGTCTAGAACTTCAAATAACTAATATCAATGTTTGATAGGGATAATTTGTCTAGTGAAACTAAACTGTTGTTAGCCCAGAGGAACATTTACTGTAATTCGGCTAAAAGATTGTATGGGAAATTAACTGAACTACATCATTCATGCGAAATCAGTAAAGAACAACATCGAAAATTACTGCCATTTTTAGCTTATGAAAGAGCTACAGTAGATAACATTTCGTATGATTGTGAAAAAGAAATAGCTGATTTTAATAAAGTTCCGAATGATAAATATAGATATGGTATAGTCAAAGTTGATGAATGTCTTGATGCAAATGAATTAGTTAACATTGTTAATGACACTTTGACTAAATCTGAACAAATTCAAATTTTGAAAAAGACTGAGAATTCAACATCTGATTCTCAATCTGATTTTGCTGATATTGAAGATAATTCTGATAATATTAGTGAAATCAGTGATATTGAGGATGTTGATTGTTCTCAGTTGTCTGTTGTTAATGTTGCATCATCATTTAAAGGGAAAGAAAAAGTTAAGGATTTGATGGTTGAAAATGAAACTGATATACCTTCAACTTCGAAAGTTTGTGAAATGAACTTCGTGGATCTCAAAGATTGTCAAACTGATGATAGTGATGATGAAGATGTAGAGAAAATTTTGAAATAAAAGAAATCATCAAAGGAAGAAGAAACTTCTCGCATAGTGGTTGATCAAGTGTATGGTGATACACAAAAGTTCGAAAAAGTACTGAATGAAAAAGGAGAACATTATCTTGAAACGAATACAGTGGTTTACCCAAATTTCAAATGTACAGATGATGTCATTTTTCCAAATCAAGTTTTCGTAACAACTGGAAATGTTGAGAATATCAAACCATAATTAAAGAAGTTGGTTGAGGAGGATAATTCAAAAACAACTGAAGAAGGCTTTTTCGCAAACCAAAGCACAGTTGAAAACAACTTAACAAAGAATTCGTATGTTTTTCAACGTCAAAAACCACAAAGACAATGGGTTGAAAAATCAAAAATAGAAAAAGAATTTTCAAAACAAGATGTAAAGGAAAGTGAAAAAGTTGTCAAACTTAACTCTAAGGAATTTAAAGATCAAATTGACAAATTTTCGAAAGAAAACAACATTTCGAAAAGACAAGCCAGAAAGAAAATGTTTTGGCAAAATATTGAGTCTCAAAAATTGTCTGAATCACAAACAACCAAAAATGTTTTCAAAGCTAAAAATTCCTCTTTTTCAACAAAAACACAATATTCATATCATACAAATACTACAAGGTCTGAAGTGAATAAGCAACCTAACTTTTCGAAAGTTACAGAAAATAACAAATCAAGAGCTTTTTCAAATAAATCTCATTCTAATCAACAAGTTTATCAAAAGAAACAAATTAAATCAACAGTTGATTCATCATATCCTTACTCATTTGTAACAAATCCCAAAGTTGATTTTGTTCCTCAAAAGCCAAATTTTCCTAATCATACGAAGAAAGAAACTTTGAAAACTTCACGAGAAAAAGGAATAACTTCAAGGAAGAACATTGATCATTGGCTTGAAGGCAAAAGAAAGATGTATCAATCGTCTGCATATTCAAAAGAGCAAATTCATGAAGCATATGAAAAGTATGTGAATACTTCTTTGAATGGAAGCTTATCTTCTAAGGATTCGAACATCTCAGTCAAAGCTTGGAGGCCATTCACAAAGACGAAACCAGTTCAATCACAAACTTAGAATTCGAAGGGTAGTATCAATGAACATTCGAAACCATCAAAAACTTATGTTTCGGTTCCTTTAGATGATGAAGTGAACTTAATTGATAGTCTCAAAACCAAAGTTTGTGATTGGGTTAAAAGTTCTTCATTACATTCAAAATTTGAAATCTAATTTCCAAGGACCCAAAAAGCCTTGGGTCCCTAAAATTTTCCAATGATTGCAGGTACTATGTGACGAGCAATATGATAACAAATGGTACATTGATAGTTGTTGCTCTCGTCAGATGACTGGGAAGAAGGAGAATTTACGAGATTTTCGAAGTCTAAAAAATGTTGGAGTAGTAAAATTTGGAAACAATCAAAAGTGTCAAGTCAAAGGCTATGGGAAGATCACGAATGGACAAGTCACAGTAAATCATGTTGCATATGTTGAAGGTCTTCAACATAACTTGATCAGTGTTTCTCAACTTGTTGTAGGCACTGGCAATCAAGTTCTTTTTAAAGAAGAAGGAAGTGTTATTTCGAATGTTCAAACAAAAGAAGTTTTACTGAAATCCAAAAGAAAAGGTGACATGTTCACTCTGGACATTAATCCAATCATAGGCAAACTTGCTGTGTGTCTTCTTTCGAAAGCCACATCTGATCTAAGCTGGCTATGGCATCGAAGACTTTCATATCTCAACTTTCGAAACATCAATAAACTTGTGGTACAAGATCTGGTAAGAGGTTTACCTGTACTTAAATTTGACAATGATTCTTTATGTGCAGCTTGTGAAGTTGGCAAGCAACATAAACAAGGTCATCCAATAACAATTGATTCGAAAATTGTTGCACCTCTGGAGCTTTTACATATTGATTTCTGTGGTCCTTCGACAGTATCAACTCTCAACAAGAAACGGTACATTTTAGTTATTGTTGGTGATTTTTCCAGATTTACGTGGGTTTATTTTCTCAGACTTAAATCCGAAGTTGCACAAATCATGATTGATTTTATCAAAAAGATAGAAACCACATTGAAGAAGACTGTTCGAAAAATCAAGAGTGATCATGGAACAGAATTCAAAAACAATGTTCTTGATTCATTTTTGGTGGACAAAGGAATTTCGCATATTTTTTCATCTCCATACACACCAAAACAAAATGGTGTTGTAGAACAAAGGAATCGCTCACTGTGCGAAGCAGCAAGAACAATGTTGGCATATGCGAATTTACCTGAATATCTTTGGGCTGAGGCAATATCCACTGCATTTTTTACTCAGAACAGATCTGTCATACACAGGCGTTTTAATATTACACCATACGAAATTCTGAATAATCGTAAACCTAATGTGAAATTCTTTCATGTTTTCGGGTGTAGGTGCTTTATTATGAATCTCAAGGATCATCTTTCAAAATTTCAAGCAAAAGCTGATGAAGGGATTTTTCTTGGATATTCGCACAATTTTGTCGCCTATCGAGTGTCAAATAAGAGAACACGAAAAGTGGAAGAAACTTTCAATCTCACATTCGATGATTATTATGTTAAACAAAATGCGCATAAATTTGCAAATTCTCCAATTTTACAAGAAACACAATCTGAAATTGAATCTTTACAAATGGATGATATTGATTATGATTTGATTTTTGGAATTTCGGATCATCCAATTGAAGCTGAAATTAATGCTCCTGATAATCATATACCAGAGGTTACGAAATTTACTGATGAATTAACATCAACTCCTCAAGAAGGCGAAAGTATGCACAATCATCCAGCGGAGGGGGAGCACTTGGATTCGAATACTTTACATAATGAAGAGCATTCTTTCGAGGGGGAGATAGAAAGATCGAATGCTGATGTTGAGGGGGAGCATAATGATGATGATGCTTGTTCAATTGCAGGTTCAGAAAACGATGACATGTACGAAGATGCACCTTTGGAATTTGATCCAAAATATCCACCAATGGAAAAATGGACAAGAGATCATCCGAAGAATCAAATAATTGGGAATCCATAAGAGGGAGTATTAACAAGAGCTCAAATTCGTGCAAAGAATGAGGTACTGAATACTCATCAAGAATTTTGCATGTTCAATGTTTTCATATCTAAAATTGAACCAAAAAACAGTTAAGATGGCAATGGAACACTCAGATTGGGTTGTTGCAATGCAATCTGAATTGTCTGAATTCGAACGAAACAAGGTTTGGAGATTAATTCCGAAACCTGAAAATGTTTCGATTGTCGGGTTAAAATGGATTTTCAAAAATAAAACCGACAAAGATGGAAATATTGTTTGAAACAAAGCCAGACTTGTAGTTAAAGGATATTCACAACAAGAAGGAATCGACTATGAAGAAACTTTTGCCCCCGTCGCAAGACTCGAGGCGGTTCGTATATTTCTGGCTTATGCAGCTCATAAAGACTTTGATGTTTATCAAATGGATGTGAAGTGTGCATTTTTTAATGGAGAGCTTGAAGAAACTGTTTAAGTGGAACAACCTCCAGGTTTTATTAACGAAGAATATCCTAATCATGTTTATGTTTTAGATAAGGCAGTTTATGGTTTGAAACAAGCACCACGAGCATGGTATGCAACTCTTACATCATTTTTGAAACAATCTAAATTTAAACAAGGATCAGTTGATCCCACATTATTTCGAAAGAAAGTGGGGAATCATCTAATGTTTGTTCAAATTTATGTTGATGATATTTTTTTTGGCTCGACTGACCCTGCCTTGTCTAGAGAATTCGAAGATTTGATGAAAAGCAAGTTTGAAATGAGCATGATGGGAAAAATCAATAATTTTCTTGGTTTGAATATTCGTCAAAGAAGAGAAGGGATTTTCATTAATCAGGAAAAGTATACGAAGAATCTGCTAGAAAAGTTTGGATTGACGAATAGCACAAAGCTTCGTGTACCAATGGCAACGGGCATAAAGTTAACACCATCATTAGATAAACCTGCTGTTGACATAACATTATATAGGAGCATGATTGGTTCTTTACTTTACCTTACAGCAAGTAGACCTGATATCATGTTTTCTGTATGTAATTGTGCTAGGTATCAGGCTAATCCACGCGAACCACATCTTACTGCTGTGAAGAATATATTTCGCTATCTTAAAGGAACAACTTCGTTAGGATTGTGGTATCCTTCGAAAACTGGGTTCTTTGTCCAAGCATACTCAGATGCTGACTTGGGTGGTTGTAATCTTGATCGAAAAAGCACAAGTGGAGGATGTCAATTTCTTGATCCCAAATTGGTGAGCTGACAGTCGAAAAAGCAAACATGCGTATCAATTTCAACAGCTGAAGTAGAATATGTGGCTGCTGCTGCTTGCACTTCACAAATAATTTGGAATCAAAGTCAATTGCGTGATTATGCAATTAATATGAAAAAGATTCAATTATATTGTGATTCTCAAAGTGCGATAAGAATTTGTCATAATCCTGTGCAGCATTCAAAGACTAAACATATAGCTCTTCGTTATCATTTTATTAAAGATCATGTGGATGATGGAAATATTGAAGTACATTTCGTGAAAACAACTGATCAGTTAGCTGATATTTTCACGAAACCTTTGGATGAAAAGTCACTTGTGAGAATAATAGAAGGGCTTGGAATGATCGATGGAAATTCTGTTCTATGCGAAAAAAGAAGAATGATGGGTGACAAAGTATGAATCAGAGGCGTTGAATAAAAGATAACGCAAAGTCATTCAGCATTCAGTGGTTACTGTTCATGGTCAACGCTTCGACCATTTCGAATTCCCACGTTTGTCACTTATTTTAAGCATTGAATTAGTAGTTACTGTTCATGGTCAACGCTTCGAACGCTTCGAATTTGTACATTTGTCATTCATAAAGGACTGATAAACTTTTGTCTGTTTGCAACAAATACAATATTTTTTTTAAATTTTCGAAATATCAAAAATCCAAAAAGATTTTCTTTTGTCTTGTTCTTTAAATTTTCAAAATATCAAAAATCCAAAAAGATTATCTTTTGTTTTGTTCTTTAAATTTTCGAAAATTTCAAAAATTCAAAAAGATTTTAGTTTGTTCTGTCTTTATTTTCGAAAAATCAAATGAACAAAAATATTTTGATTCTTACTTCTTTTTAGTATTTTGTTGCAGATTTTCATGACAATTCAAAGGGGACTATGCAAGCAGTATTAGGATCAGGTACATTTTTCGTATGAATTGCTAAATTTTTTTTTTCACATTCGAACTAGTTAAGATGTCCCTAGAAGCATGCTGCTGCATGTTGTCCAAAGCCTCCATGACTCAATGTGTGTGTACGAAAGCGTTAATGAAATTCTTCGTACGAAAATTTCTTCCCAATCAGGCTTGTATTCACATTAGTCTCCTGAGCTACCTGACTCTTCTCATATGATTAAAGAGTTTACTGTTTTGTCTAAAAATAACAGAGGTACATTTCGTGTCTTTACCAATCTTTTTCATCCATAACGTTCTTACACGAGCACACACAAAGACATATGTCCGAGAGGTCTCTGATCAAACCCATCGAGACCGTGATGAAAGTGAAACCCAAATTTCTAGCAAATGAAGGAATTAACGGGGAACTATGTTCCAGAATTAACGAAACATTTGTTTCAGTATCCACTTTCGAAACTTTAAATCATATTCATTTCGAATGAGTGGTCTTAATCAAACATTCGAAACCCACGATGTTTGTTACCCAACAAGATCCCGCACACCAATTTTTTTCTTGAATATGATTTCAGTATGAGTTTCATTTCGAATGTCCTAGTCATGTTAAAAATTTTCAAAGCCAACTTGTCACTGACTACACTGGTCAAACAAGTAATTTCAGTAACAATTTATCACGTTATGTTTAGGTTGACATGTAACGAAATTTTGAACCTACCCACGAAGCATTCTCAAAAGAAGCCCTTTGATACTTATCAAAAAGTGTTCGATTGTAATTCACGGGAACATACACAAGCAGTTGATCATTTCTCTTGATGATTAACGAAGTAACCTTTGCCCGGGGTTTAACTGCCTTCGTGTCAAATTGAATATTTGACATCACAAAATCCCAAAAGTTTTAATTTCTTTGTTTCTTGTCTAACTTTCTTTGGAACACTGCACACACGAAATCCTTGAGGTTCTGAGTAATACCAACTCAGGCTGATGATTTCGAACATCTGGCATATGACTTCGCTTTTTATCGCAAAAGTGAAAGAGCCTTGCTTCCATCCGAAGGGTTCTGACGGTTACAATTCTCTTGGGGGGATAATGACAGGCTGTTTCTAAATGACGTATGGTATTCTACTCGGTTTTCAAGGTGATGTGACAGATCCTTTTTGAAGCATGGCTACTTTTCCGCAGTAATGGTCCGATTTTCAAGGTGCCACGTCGGATGTCATTAATTACACATCCCGCTTCAAATTCAAAATTCAGCGTTACATATAAAAGGGGATTCAAGAGTTCATTACTTGTTTACGCGATCAAAACGAAAAATTCCCAAAATTCTCTCTGTTCATCATCGTCTTCAAACCCTAACAATGGCGACTTCTGCTCATGTCGATCCTTCCACTGAAGATATTTCATCTGTACCAGTTATGAAGATTCAATCCACTAACTATTATGTGGATGGTGAAGTTTCTCAATATCCAGAAGAATTGAAGATGCTCATCGTCGCTTTGAAGCACTCTGTTTTATCCACGACGATGTTCAATTCGTTTTCTGTTCCATTATCCTGGCTTTCACAAGCAGGATCCACTGCAACTTACAATAAAGCATCTGATTCGATCACTTTCCATCTTGTGAACGATAAAAAGGTTAGGTTATCCAAGAAACTCTTCTGTCAGATTCTTGCTATTCCAAATTCACCTCCTTTTGTTGAATTCACATTCCCTCAAATAGTCCATATGTTTAATGAAATGGGATATCAGCCCCCATTGTCAAAAATCAGTGACTTTAAGAAGTCTGGACTTCCCAGGTTATGGAATTTCTTGTTTGGGATCTTTTTACGCTGTTTGACCAGAAGAACAGCTGGTTTAGACAAGGGAAGGATGGAGGTTTATGCCATGGTGGCTGGCATATATTACGATCTTCAAGCTGATTATTCTACACAATTATGGAAGGAATTCCAAAAGGGTGTAGAACATACAAATGTTGTTCATGGTATTTCGTGTGCTCGTTATTGGAGTCTTATTTTGCAGTATTTCTATACGAAGGAAGGGATTTTGGTACAAAATGATGAAGAGAAGGTTACATTTCAATCATACAATTATCCGAAGGAAGTTGTCGATGATGCTGATAATTTTCCATATGTGGCTCAGATTCCAGATACAATGCTCAAAAGGGTGGATCCTACGAATTCTGTTTTGGTAGCTTACTTACAAACAATCGATTCTTCTGTTCAGACAGGTATCTTGTTGCCCAGAGAAGAGAAGAAGTCTAAAAAGTCAAAGAAGGCTGATCCTGCTTCCTCTGAACAGAAAACAAAGGATTCGAAATCCTCAAAGTCTCCAAAGAAGAAGCTTGCAACTGTTGAAGTATCGGTTGAAGAGACAAAGGTTATTGAGCCCATCATCGAAGAAACACAAGAGAATTTTATCATTCCTTCGAAGACTGGGATGTTTCGAAGAATCAAGGTGAAGGCATCTCACAAACGGAAATCTCCTACCCAGGAAATGCTTCGCAAACCTCAAATCACTCATAAAGGAGTGTTAATTCGTGATGTACCCGCACCTGTTTCTCCGGTGTCGAAGAAAAGAATGGCTGAAGATATGGCCAAACGTCTGTCAAAGAAGAAGAGGAAGTCTCGAAAATTGGTGATTTCTACTGAATCCACCAAAGATGATGAAGAAATAATTCCTGAGACTCCAGTGTTCACTTCTACTGAGAAGACTGTTATTGTACCACCCGAAGTTTCGATTGCTGAATCAATTTTTGAGGAGGTTCGAGCTTCAGGCATCCCTGCACACGTATCTGATACGGATGCACATGTCGACATGGGTGAAGGAGGTTCGAAACATGAAGATCAAGGTCCTGTTATCTCTACTCCTTTCGAAACAATTTTTTCTGTTACACCATCATCTACTATTCCCATTACATCAACCACAGACTCACCTACTTTCGAACACATTATAAATCAACCAATCACTTCCATTTTTTCATCTCAATCCACTGATACTCCCAAACCACCTTCACCTATTCAAGAAAACATTGAAATAGAGACGGAGACAGACAATGAAGGGTTTGGTGGTACATTCGAAAAGTTGGAGTTTCATGAAGAAGAAGAAGAATTTCCTGATCATATGCTGATGACCATGAAGCAGTATAAGATTCTTAATAAGAAATTAAACTCCATCATTCAATCTCAAGCTGATCTTGGAGGTGGTTCATCTGTTTCGAGTCTGGAGGTTGATTCCATGCTGAAGTTGTTTGGAGAAGGTTGACTACACTGATCAGACTAATGAACTTCGAGTTAAATCTCAATGATCTGATTTCATGAGTGAGGTCAAGATTCTGAAAAGTATAGCCAAAGAACGACATGTTATTTTTGTCCAAGAGGTCAAGAAGGTAAGGGAAGATGTCAACATGCAAATTCGTGAACTCCGCGAAGACATGCAGAAGGAACTTGGCAATTTTCAAAAAGATTATGCCTCGTTAAACCAGAAAGTAGATATCATTTGTGATGCAGTCACAAGATTTGTGAAGTTATACGAAAATTTGAGTCCTCAATTAACTCAAATTTCAACATCCGAAACTGCAAGTTTTGAGGAAATTTTAAAGCTGCTCAAGGAGTTAAAGGAGATTTCAGAAAGACCAGTTTCTTCTCCATTGATTACTCCGGAGTTTTTATCACAAAAGTTTATTCAGTTCGAAGCCATACTCAACAAGCATCTTGTACCGCTTTTTCGCATATCAAGTCTTCTTCCCACAACAACTGCCCCTCCTGTTTTCACAGGGGTGCAAGGGGGAGAAAGGAAGTCAAGTGAAGAAGATGCGAAAGTGGTTGACAAAGTATTTTCTTCAAAAATTCCTTCAACAAAACCGGTGATTGTTTCTGCCGAACCAGTAACTTCAACCATTGTAACAACAATGCCAACTACAAGAACAATTTCGAAAGGAGTTGTAATTGGTAAACCTTTGGAAACTGGTGAGAGTGGTTCGAAGCCAAAAGAGGTAATTGAAAATCCTGCTTCGAAAGATAAAGGGAAATCGATTCTTGTTGAAAAATCAAAAGAGGAAAAGAAAGCTGAAGTAGAGGCTGAATTAGAAAAACTGAGACTTGTTCAAAGCATAATGACTCAGCGAGCAAGTGATCCGAAGGGGATGGATAAAGGTGATCCTGCAAAACATTATAACTACGAGACAATCGAAGCCAAGGTTGCTTTCAATCACATGTACACATTCGAAAAGAAGCCAAAGCAGAGTTATATGATCACGAACACTGATGTATGCCAGTTGGATTTCCCTATAAACGAAATGACGTTTATCATGCCACAGTTCAAAGCTGAAAGGAATTTCAAAGATAAAGATGAAGGCACTCACATGAAAATTCGTTTTCATGCTGTACTCGGAAAGGCCCCTGAGGAAGTGTGGTCATTGATCAAGATCAAGAAAGTGATAAGTATGAAAAAGGATGTGGTTTTCGAAAACATAGTCCATAATATTAAGTACGTGGTTGCCAGGGCAAATGGAAAAACATGCGAATTCACAATTGCAGATTTTCCCTTAATGAACTTGTATGACCTTATACAAGTTGCCTTACTTTTGAAAGACAAATCTTTTTCTTATCTTCAAAACACAGAACCGGAGGAATTCAAGCTTGGCGTTGCACACATCAAAATCTTTATTGAAATTACTAAGAGTGCTTGGCACATACTGATGTGGAGTTGGCTACTGCCAAGGGAATGGAGATAAAAGCCCCAATGGCTCCTTCGAAGACTCAGGCTGAACTGAAGAAATATGCTGATGGAGAAATTTGTCTAAAGCCTTTTGGATTAGTCTTCGCAGGAAAAGACAAAGCTGGAAAAGCGAAAAGATTTTTGTTCCAAGCAAGCGAAGTGGAGAGATATTCTACATCTCAATATACGAACTTAATTGTTCGTATGAACCACTACAAGAATAATAATGAAGGAGACAAGAAGGAGTTGAAGAAAATTATCTCTTGGTATACAGAGATACGAAAGGTGTTGCTGTACTCCATCACACTACTAACAAACTAATGACTTCGACTATGATTACAAAGGGGGAGATTGTTAGAGTCGAAGTGTTGTAATTAGTCGAAGTCTGATATACTGTATTCGAACATTTTGTAATCTATTTTACTAGGGAATTGTATTCAAAGCTTAACGCTTAGTCCTTAGTATATTTTTTGTACGCTTTCCTCTCCTATAAATAGGAGTGTTTACTAGAGTCAGGGTAACGAAGTCTTTACAGAATAATTCACTTGTACTCTGTAAAACTTGAAAGCGTAATTGAGCCAAACATATCATATTTACATATTGTGTTCAAATCTCGCAATCCTATTTTGAATTCATACTCTGATTAATTCATTACTCGATTCATTGTTTCATCAATATGTTATGATTCAATTGTTTTCACTAGATCTAGCATTATAAGCCTTGGAAACATTGCATGTTCAATTAGAGAAACCTAGATCCAAGCATTAGGGTTTTCATGTGCACATAGGAAAGTTCTTATGGCTCAAACCCATCAAAAAGAAGAAGACATGACTCAAAATAGCTCCATCTTCTCGAAAGCTCGAGGAGTACCTGTCTACTGATTTCCTGAGAATACAAGTAATTTGAAAAGAGAGTATCAACATAAAGTTGAGTGAGTGCATAAGTATTTATGTTTGAAAGTATGTTTTCTGTTTCTTGAATATGTAAACTGTTCCAGAAAATCCTATATTTTCTGTTGTATATAAAAAGTAGTTTTAATCACATAAAACCGTTCTGTTTGTAAACCAGTGTTCTGTATTTGTATTCCTTTTGTAAAACCTGTATCTGTGAGTGTGCCTCGTTCCACCAGTTGTTATTGTAAACTGTAAAGTAATACTGAAAATTGTATCATGTAAACTAATACTTTGAAAATGTACTCATGTTTAGTTAATTATACACTAACATATTGTTAATATCTTTTTAATGAGTTATTATCACCATACTAAGACTAGGTGGCCTGAAACAACGCTTTGAAGGCGTTAAAAACTGTTGATAACAACTGTCACTCGTAGGCGTGTATGCCCGGCTGCAACAAGCAGTCTAAGTGCGCGGTTGTCAATCCCAATATAGATCACTACACACTTGTCTTGATCCCCGACTGGAAATTCTGGTTATAATATCAGGACTTTGACTATGTTGTCCAATCATTCTGAAATAAATGATTGATAGTATACTCCTGAATTAGTATTCTTAACATGTATTTGAAAGATGTATACCCTTGATTTGTTTTGAATCAAACCCCTGTTCTGGTAAAATGGTGTATTCTAGTATACTTAAATCGTGAATTAATGTTCTATAAATCATAAATTATACCTATTATAATTTATATGTACTCTCTGAATTGATACTAACTGTTCATGAATGCAACCCCTTGCTCAACATGTTACAAAGGGTATTTGAACTGAATGAAATAACTTTTATATTTATATACATATACAAATATATATAAGTAAAATTTAAATGACATTCGGACAAATAACCGATATTATAAGCCCACGTCCAAACAAGGAAAAGGAACTAACGTGAGTTATCAGTTCTAAGCCCTTTTATATATATATATATATATATATATATATATATATATATATATATATATATATATATATATATATATATATATATGATTTTTGGGCAAAAATATAAGTTTAGAAAATCATTTAAAGAATTTAACATTTTGAAATACTTTTGATGACTTGATGTCATTTTAACACAATTTTGAAACCATTTGATTTTATGATAATTGAAATCCATTTTGGTAAGATGTTTTGAAACCATTTATTTGTAACACAAAATCCTAGTGTTAGATTTTTATTCCCCCCCCCCCCCCTAAAACAGTAAAAACTATGAAAATACGGGGGTATGAACTCACCTTTTTAGAGGGTGATTCAAATGATGATTTGATATAGGATGTTTAGTTCCAAAAGTGTAATCACGTAGCAAAACAAGTCCTATATAGTGATTTGTATAGAATATATGTAACCAATTAGCTATTATAATCATAGGAATGATTAGAAACTGGACTAATTTGTAAGTATAACTTAGAAATAGGAGTGTTAGAAGCTAAAATGGAAGCTCATAGGTGTTCACGGCCCAAGACTCATGAAGGGTTCACGGCCCTGGAGGTGTTCACGGCCATGAGTTCTTGATGAATAATGAACACTTGATGATCATAAGCAATTTTCTTAAGATGATTCAAAGGTTTTCATCCAAGTGTTCTTCGTTTTCTTCGCGTGTTCTTCGTGTTCTTCATGTAAACTAGTGAAATTACCGGGTTTATAAGAAGATTGAATGATGTTCTTGAAATGATAACAAGATCATGAAAAGATACATGTTAGATCGTGTGAAGAACTAGTGATTATCACTTGAAATGATAAGAAAGGAATATCCTAGCATGTTCTTGAGGAGAGAGGGTGTTCTTGCTTGATGATACTTGAGAGAAAAAGGTTGGAATTGTGTTTGAAAGTGAAGAAATGAGCTAAAAGTCGGCTGAAATCTTTATATACGCGAGGGTTCACGGTCGTGAACCTCGTATACCGTCTGAAGTCGGCTGAGGCCGAGAAGATGATCACGGCTGCGAGGGTTCACGGCCGTGAACCTTTTGCGGCCCGTAGTGTAGGTCCGAAGAGAAGAAGAAAGAACAAATAAAAGTGTTGGTAAGTTCAAACTTATTCTTTTCTTAAACATTTAATATACTTAGGGTTTTTATCATGCAAAGGTAATCATACTAAACTTAATAAAATCCAATTTAAGAAAGAGGAATTTAGTTGACCTAAGTTTGACTTTACATATAGAAAATAACGGGATGTTACATATACCATGATTCGTGGAAGTGTTTATGTTCATATCGATCTTTTGGTTGTGACTGCTCAGGCATACGGATGGACCTGGTAAGTGTTCTGAGCCTTAGTGGTTTTATTTGTGACATCCCCTAATTTCTCAGCCAGAAAAGACCGATTTAATTTATGCTTTTAAAACAAAGTCAGAGAAATCTTTTTAAAAGATGTTGCGGAATTGGTCCCCAAAACAAAACATGATAAAAATTTATCAAAACCTTTCTTTAAGAAAGTATATATTTTCCATATATATCAAAACCTCGGGATGTCATGTTCCGATACAGATCAAAAGCATAAACAAGACATTATAAGCCTTTCAACAGTTATATACAACTACTGGCCTATAATCCAAAAATCCCTCATCGTCCTCCGATTATGCTCGGGGTCCACTACCTGTAACATAAAAAGCTGAGTGGGTCAGGCTTGGGAGCGTGGTGAGCATATAGGGGTTTCAACCCACAATAATAATAAACTTATTAAGTTCATGAATCAACAATAACCCCGATTACCCATTCCCGTTATCCTCACTTTACGTCCCTAAACACTTATCACAAGGGACCTAGCCTAAAGAATATCATCGAGATGGACACTACTGCTAAGGGGTTTCCTCAGCCATACATGTACTAAAGGCAACCATGAGGGGGGGGGGGGGGGGGGTGGAGTATAGCGAATGAACGCTAAAGTTCATTAACACCTACAGGTTGCGGCCATGCCAGCGTTTCCACTTGACTGTCTAGAAAGTCCGTGGTCGTCATCCAAACTCCGCTAGATGACTGAATCTCAATCACATCGAGGCCACTCATCATTTTATTTCATCACACATCAACTATCTACCCAGGTTTCACCCAACATATTTGTAGATAAAAAATACTTATACAGTTTAAAACTTGTATAAAACATCTATTCAACAGTGACCTCAAATAAACAATTAATATATTTACACGTAGCACGTATTTTATAGAAAAATACTTCATATCTAGGTGTAAGATGAAGGTGACTATACACTCACTTGATTTGACGATAATCGGGCAGCAATTCGTTTCCTAAAACGTTTGTTTCTTATAAAACCGGGAGTTTTATTCAGAAACCGGGCTCTGCGATGGTCGAGCT
The DNA here is from genome assembly GCF_052849685.1 of Lactuca virosa. NCBI lineage: Eukaryota > Viridiplantae > Streptophyta > Magnoliopsida > Asterales > Asteraceae > Lactuca > Lactuca virosa. Next base: position 183,358,763 of record NC_136427.1, on the reverse strand, counting down.
TCGAAACCGAAAAGATAAATTTCCCGGGCTTCTCGGGCACTTCAGGGCGTATTCCGGGGGTTATAATCAATACCGGGGCTTTGGGGGAAGTGGAAATAGTGAAAATATGAGTTTAGGGGTAAAAGTGGCAAAATCCAAAAAGTATCCGAGAAGGCTCGCAAGCCCTCTTATTTATAGGGGTCCGAAGTCGGCTAAGGAAGAGAGGAGTCAGCAGCGAGGGTGCGTGGCAGCAGCTGGGCGAGGGTGCGCAGGTGGCTCACACATGGGTTGCGCGTGCGAGGGGCTCGGTGTCGGCCTCTGATTGGACCGCGGTCTAGTCCGAGGCTTCGGACGTGGCACCTCCTGCGAGACTCGGACACGAGGAAAGGGGTACGCGTTGCACTTCTACTGGACCACTTCGGATGGCTTCTCCGGTTCGGATGACTCAGCAAAATTTTGGACACGCGTCGGATGCGAGGCGAGGACACGTGGCCGAAGTCCACGTATGCGAGATTTCTCGGTTTTGACAATATTTCTCGATTTTTCGTGCCAAAACTTCTAAAATCCATAACTTTGACATACGAGCTCCGGTTTTGACGTTCTTTATATGCACGCGTAGGTAAAATTACGCTACACAACTTCCGTTTAGACTTCGTCAGCTAATTTTGATTTTAATTTTTATATTATTATTTTTAACAGACCGGGACAGGAAATCCGTTAAAAATTCATAACTTCTTCATCCAATGTCTGTTTTCGTCTGTCTTTCTACCGTTGTACTACTATTGACGAGACCTTCGATTCTCGTTTAGGTCATGTTGGCTAAAAACCACTCGATCTAAAATTCGAGTTTTTAGCTGTCTACTGCTAAGCTGAAACTTCGAAAAATCATAACTTCCACATACGAAGTCAGATTTGGGCGTTCTTTTTATACCTACTGTCGGTTTAACGAACAATACGACTTTCGTTTAGATCACTAAGGTAAAAAAGTAGTTTATCAAAAACTCACTTTTTACGACATTCGGCACCGTGCCGGTTTTGCCGCGAAACTTCGACAGGTCATAACTTCTTCGTTATAACTTGAATTTCGGTATTCTTTATATATCCGTAATCCTTGTCACGCCCACTACAACTTTCTTAATAGATATCGGCTTTATATAATATTTATTTTCGACGCTCATTTTTATTCTTAATTAATTAAACCCTAATAATTAAGCATAAAACACATAATTCACATAATATTCACATAATTCCTTTTCATTCCTTCAAAATGAGTTACAAAGGTTAACCTAGACTATCACATCAATATTAATGCCTAGGCTAGAAACACGGGCATTAGAATTCTCCCCCCCCCCCCCCCCCCCCGTAGGATGATTCCATCCCTGGAATCACACATCAGCAAACAAATGCGGGTAGCGACTCATCATGTCACTCTCCGTTTCCCAGGTGAGATTTGGCCCATTCGTATGTTTCCATCGCACAAGCACTAAATCGACCATATTGCGTCGCAACTTCTTAGTCTTACGGTCAACGATTGCCTCAGGTTCTTCGATCAACCTCTTGTTCTCATCCAACGTAAACTCAGAAATGGGAATTATGTTGGGCACATCTCCCGTAAACTTTCTCAAATAGCACACATGAAAGGTATTATGAATACCCTCCAGTTCTTCCGGTAATTCTAGCTTGTAAGCTTGATTCCCGATCCTCTGAAGAACTTTAAATGGTCCAATAAACCTTGGACTCAACTTTCCCCTTTTACCAAATCTTATAAGTCCCTTCCACGACTAGACTTTAAGTAAAACAGAATCTCCAACTTTGAAGGATATCGGTTGTCTTTTCTTGTCAGCATAACTCTTTTGTCGATCTTGAGCAGCTAACATCCTTTCCCTTATCACTTTCAACTTTTCAGCAGTCTGATGGACTATTTCAGGTCCCATAAACTGCTTTTCCCCAGCTTCCAGCCAACATGATGGCGTTCGACATTTTTCTCCATATAAAGCGTGATAAGGTGTCATCTTAATGCTTGAGTGGAAACTATTATTATAGGAAAATTCTACTAGAGGTAAGTGTTCATCCCGGTTACCTTGGAATTCTAGGGTACATGCTCTCAGCATATCCTCCAATGTTTGAATCGTTCGTTCGCTTTGACCATCGGTTTGAGGATGGTAAGCTATACTCAAACATAACTTGGTACCCAATTCCTCTTGTAGACTTCTCCAAAACCTTGAGGTAAAACGGCTGTCACGATCATATACAATTGTTAAGGGAACACCGTGAAGCCTCACAATTTCCTTCACATAAGAATTCGCAAGTTTATCCATAGACCATTTCTCGTTGGCTGCTATGAAATGCACACTCTTAGTGAAGCGATCAACGACCACCCAAATCATGTCGTGACCGTTCCTTGTTCTGGGCAGTTTAGTCACAAAATCCATGGTAATGTCCTCCCATTTACCCATGGGTACAGGTAAAGGTTCTAAACTCCCATACGGTTTCTGATGTTGTGCCTTAACCCTAGCACAAGTTACACACTCGGTCACATACTTAGCAATATCGAGCTTCATCGTCGGCCACCAGTAATAGGGTTTTAGATTCCTATACATTTTTGTACTGCCGGGATGAATCCAGTACATGGTTTTGTGAGCTTCTTCCATCAGAAGACCTGTTACTCCTCCCGTCTTAGGTACCCAAATCCTATCTGTGAATACCTTCAATCCTTGACCGTTTGTATCAAACACCAAAACTTTTCCCAAACGTTCCTCCTTTCGGTCATTTTTCTCTAAAGCTTCCTCCTGAGCTTTGTTTATACTTTCCACAAGTGTCGAGATGACTTCAATTCTCAATGCTCTTGACCTTCTCTTTTCAAGATTTACCTTCCGAATGAGAGCATCAGCAACAACATTTGCTTTACCAGGGTGGTAAAGTATCTCACAGTCGCAGTCCTTGAGTAGTTCTAGCAAGCGTCGCTGGCTCATGTTCAATTCCTTCTGATTAAAGAGATATTGAAGACTCTTATGATCAGTGAAATGTTTGCATTTAGTACCATAAAGATAGTGCCTCCATATCTTTAAGGTGAATACTACCGCTGCCAACTCCAGATCATGAGTGGGGTAGTTCTTTTCATGCTCTTTCAATTGCCTCGATGCATACGCTATCACTTTATCCCTTTGGGTCAGAACACATCCTAACCCAACTCCAGAGGCATCACTATAGACTACGAAGTCATCATCTCCTTCAGGTAACGAAAGAATCGGTGCTTCACACAATCTCTTCTTCAACTTTTCAGAGGCTTCCTTATCATTTTCATTCCAAGCATAAGTAGCTCCTTTGTGGGTCAAAGCTGTGAATGGAGTAGCAATCGAAGAAAAGCCTTGGATAAATCGGCGATAATATCAGGGTAATCCTAAAAAGCTTCGAATCTCCGTAGGACTTTTTGGTTGTTCCCACTTCGTCACAGCTTCAATCTTTGCTGGGTCAACCATTATTCCTTCTTGGTTAACCACATGACCTAAAAATTGGACTTCTTGAATCCAAAATTCACATTTAGAGACCTTTGCATAGAGCTTCTCCTTATTCAGAACTTCTAGCACTTCCCGCAGATGCTTTTCATGCTCCTGCTTGCGTTTCGAATAGATCAAGATATCGTCTATGAATACTATCACGGATTTATCAAGGTATGGTTTACAAACCCTATTCATCAAATCCATGAAAGCTGCTGGGGCATTTGTTAGTCCGAACGACATAACCAAAAATTCATAGTGTCCATATCTTGTTCTGAATGCAGTCTTTTCGATATCCTACTCTCTCACCTTTAGTTGATGGTATCCTGACCTAAGATCGATCTTCGAGAAATAGCTCGAACCTTGCAATTGGTCGAACAGGTCATCGATCCTCGGCATAGGATACTTGTTCTTTATCGTCGCTTTATTCAGCTCTCTGTAATCGATGCACATTCTCATGCTCCCGTCTTTCTTCTTTATAAATAACATAGGGGCTCCCCAGGGTGATGAACTAGGTCAAATGAAACCTTTGTCCAATAACTCCTGAAGTTTTGTCATAAGTTCTTTCATCTCGGTTGGTGCTGATCGATACAGTGCTTTTGCTATCGGTATCGTTCCTAGTAACAAGTCGATACGAAATTCTACTTGTCGATCGGGGGGCAAGCCGGGAAGATCTCCGGGAAAGACTTCCGGATAATCACACACCATCGGAATATTCTGCACCTCCTTCTTTTCCTTCTTGGCATCGATCACGAACGCTAAATGTGATGTACACCCCTTGGCCAAACATTTTCTGGCTTTCATTAGGGAAATGATTCCAGAATTTACTCTGCGTTTGTCTCCATACACCATAAACGACTCTTTCTGTGGTGGGTTTACTTTTACTATCTTCTGCCTACACAATATTTCGACATCATTGGCGCTAAGCCAATCCATTCCTAAAACTATGTCGAAACCATTAAACTCGATAGGCAATAATTCCTCGTGTAACTTATTCCCATTCAAGTCAACGAGGATATTTTTCATACGATGGCTAACAGGTACAAACTTACCACTAGCAATTTCGACTAATAAAGCATTAACTAGTCTATCAACAGGAAAAGCTAGTTTTCTACCAAATTCATGCAAAATAAAGGAGTAATTGGCTCCAAAATCAAACAAAATTTGGGCAGGCAATTCGTTTACGAGAAAGGTACCTGAAGCGACCTCGACTTCTTCTTTTGCAGCTTCAAGGGTCATCTGAAAGGCTCTCGCCTTCGGCTTTGGTGGAAGATTGGGCTTTGCTGCATCCTTCCTCTTTGGACAGTCTTTAAAAACATTCCCTTCTTCATGGCACTCAAAACATACCCTCTTGTCGGACGGACACACGTTGGCATAATGCCCAGTCTTTCCACATTTGTAGCAAGTCACCCCCTCACTATATTTCCCAAAGTGCTTTTTCTTGCACTTATCACACCATTTCACTTCACCTCCTCCTCCTCCAAACTTATTAGACTTAGAAAATTTGCTTTTCTTGTTGGAACATGAAGTTCCTTCAAACTTTCTCTTTTCACCAACTTCTACCCTCTCCAGATCTTTCTCTCTGACCTGAGTCTCAACATTCCGAGTAGCCCAGATGGCGGCTTTCAATGTGGTTGCTTGCTTGACCATCAGACCAAAGTCCGCTGGTAATCCGAGGGCAAACTTGTTAACCTTGGAAAGTTCAGTTGGAACTAGGTAAGGAACAGGCTTCATCTTTTCCGTAAAACTAGCAGCGTATTCAGTAACGCTCATCTTTCCCTTTTTCAAATTCTGGAACTCATTATTAATGTCCAGAAGATCCTGCTCAGAGCAATATTGCAATTTCAGTTGTACCACAAAGTCTTCCCAAGACATCTTGCTAGCTTCTCCCTTAGGCATGGAATCAGCTAGTAACTTCCACCAACTCAATACACCAGATTTTAACAGAGGAATTGCAAGTGTGGTCTTTTGTTTGTTGATGCACTCACAGCTTTCAAACTGATGGGTTTTGAGCATTCTAACACTCCTAAGTGTACATGCACCCCTAAATACCTTGGATCTATGTTTTCTCTATTATACATGCAAATATGATTATCCAAGGTATTATCCTAACTAGCATACGAAAACATTGATACTAGGATACTAAAATGGATAGAATACATACCTTGTTGTTGTTGATTGACTCCATGAAGCTTGAGAGCCTAGTGCCCCAAGTGTGACACCTCAAATGGTTCACACAACATCATGAACTCTTGGAATAACCATGAGAAGAAGACATACATGTTCAAATCGGCTAGCCCTCAAAATATGTATCACTAGTGCCAATTTCTTGAACTAAAGGGGTTCTTATATAGTGTGGCTATTAGGGTTACACCATGTAACTCATGACTTTACCCATTCCTTATGCTCCATGGGTTTTAACCTCCATGGAGTATCCATGGATCACCACATGGGTTAAACCCAACATAAAGGAATCTTGGATCATAAGCCCACATATATAAGAATGAATGATTTACACAATCAATCCCCATATATTTAATTAGTCTCTTTTTGATCACTAAATTAAGTCCAAATTAATTCTTGATCAATACTAATTAAATAACATGATTTCATATTAATATATTAGAACTTATAATATATTAATATGTCACAAAATGTCTTTTCCTCATAAACGGTCTATCCAAATGTTCCGATGCCATGCAACCCAAATGGACCATGCCGAGTCGGGTCAAGTACATACCAATTATAGTTATGGACTTAGACACTAATCCAACAGTCTCCCACTTGGATAAGTCTAAAACTATTATTTCGTATGACTTCAGGAACCAACTGGCAATCGTAGTTCTCAAAAGCCGCTGTCGAACTCTGACCTTGTAGATGAACTCTGACCTTTGTCAATGACTTGTCCATTAGATAAGGGATCATATATTCCTCCATTCTAGATATCATATGGACTGAGACATGGATTATAATCATTCTCTCTGTCTATTTGTTGTTTCCTGATTTCCGATTTATGACGACTGACTAATTGAACAAATCAAATCAGTCCTGGCTCGGCCGAGCACTTCCATTTGTCATCATCAAATCATCAAGGGGCCCACAGATATTGCTTTTATCCCGAAGGTAAAAGGAATGGATAAACTTCGACTCATATGGCTTGTTCTACTACTTGTTGAATTATACACAAAGGCACGTTTTATAACACTGAGTTACCGAATGCGTTTTCGTGCAATCAATGTACAACCAACTCATAGTAACAACTCATATCTCTAGGTTTGAAGAATATAAGATATTATCGTCTCATGATCACTCGTGATAAAATCCTTGAAGTGATTCCAATGAGCGCGGGTTGAATCCAATACTCAGAACTTATGAGCACTCATGAGTGTTGTAGCCCCTTGTCCAACATCTTAGACCTCTACAAGCCAACCCATGACAGTCTTGATTCATATCTACTTCCAACATATGACCGACTGTAGATAGTTTGAATAACTTAGTCAATCAGGAAGAACGACCTAGTTATTCTGGAAGTCAAAACATGCAAAATGTAACACAATAATAATAGAATCTAATATGGTATCAAAACCTATGAACATAAATAAAACACCTTTTATTTATCACCATATGATTACACATTATTCATTGTATACTGTTTCAGCTATCAACTTTATTCTTGAATTTTAAAACAATAGTTGTCCCATGCTCCAAGCATGTACACTATGTTTTCTAAACACTAGTCATGCCATACACCAAGTATGCATACTATGTTTGTCTATGATCTTCACTTTGTGAATTAGATCAATTGAACATAACTCCAATGATCCTCTTTCACAGTCCCAAATCCTTACTGCAAATGCAAGAATTCCAAATTCATGCCATTTACTGAAATCTGTTACATTCTAAACTTATATGCATTGATCCTCCTGTAATGATTATGCACAGAGTCAGAAAGACTTGACAACAACCATTACAGAGCATTCCAAGGAGATCAACTCCTTGGAAACATCCTTCTTGCATTAAGTTTCCTAATCTTACACAGATTGAATAATTTCCAACTTTGAAACATTTCCATATTCCATTTTGACTATCACTTCTGAACAAGAGTTGCCTCCTTACAGATTATGTCAATATGGTCCTTCCAGAATTAACACTATACTTCCAACTATCCTTGAGCAACCAATCTTTGGTAAACCTTAGATTGTCCTCGACAATTGCTTAATCCTTTTAGTCATATCCAGTTCTAGACCTTTTCCCTTCTTAATGCCCCAGGCATTTGGAAAATTTTAGAAAGGATAAATATAGCACATGTAATCGATCCTATATCCGAAGCATATGGGACACGAGTAATGATGTCTCACATAAAGACTAAACCAGTCTTTTGCTATAACATTTCCATTTCTATTTGCCAAGTTCTCATAATTCAGATTATGAAAAGGGATGTCGTAATCATAATCGAATTTTAGAACGCAAATAATGGACCCATATATAGAATTTCCTTATGTTGAGTCATTCCAACATGAAATTCATATATATATCCTTGACTAAATACGACTTAAAACCTCAATCTAAGCTTTTAGAATTGAAATGAAGTATAATTTCCTCTCCCTTAATTATAGCAAAACAACTTTTTCAACCCCTGCAGCCTCACGAATTGAAACTTTTGTTTTCTATAATTAACATTGCTAACTTGCAATCTTTATCATAATTATCATGCTCCCACTAACATGATGATTATTAGCATAACACTCATGCTCCCACTAGCGTTGACATGTAATCAGAAATCAGCTGGACTTCTAGAAATCAATACTTTATTGACTTTCTTACCAAAGTTCAGATTTCTGATACTAGATTGCTTTGATAAAACTTTATCAATATCATACACCTTATCTTAGATAGCTCACAGGTGTGTCTAAACAATTTTAAGAACTATGAAAAGGGATGCCGTAATCATAGTCTCGATTGTTTAGACCTTTACCACTTCTCACAAGTCCATGTTAGTGTGCTGGTTAACCACACACGCTCCACTAACGACTTTGAGAATGCAAATATCACAATTGCTATCTAGCTAAAATCTACTTAGTGAAAGTGTTTCCTCACCATCATTTTCATGAATCGGAGAGAAACCTTATGACACTTAGATTTTATGGTGTATGAGTTCCTATCCATATGAATTTTGTCAAAACCATAATCACAAGACAAGGTTACTGACAAATCCACACTTATATGGATTAAACTTGTGCAATCTTAAATTCTTGCCATTTGGCAGCTCAAGGGCCTGCCATTGCTTCCAAGTAGCTGTGCAACCAATTGAGAACTCTCAGAACTCCTATGCAAAGCCAACTTGAATAGGCACAGACATGTCGACACGATAGGTTATAAACCTCAAGTCGTGTGTTAGTGAAGAACTTCAGGTTTTATTCTTGATTAGTTCTTGAGACTTTCAAGACCTTTAAGACTCCCACTGTCCTCTTGACATATAAGACTTTCTTGTCAGATATTCAAGAGATAGTGTGGATTCTAATCAAGAAAAACACTTCACACAATTGGCCTTAGTTGGTCTTTGTTTTATCCAAAACATCACAACTTACCAATTTCAAATGTACAAGAGTAGAAAACTTTTACTCTTACATTTGACAAGTGTTTTAAACCTTCTTTAAGACATGTCACTCAAGTTACAATCTTAGAGTATAACTCTAAGAATTGTTTTTGTAACGAAGTATAAATCATCTTCTTCATTTAACCACTTCAACAATTCATATCTCCTCTTCTTAGCTACCAGAATGCACTTAGAGGATGAATTGTGATAAGGTCTCTTAATCATTAAGATGATTATATAACATGATACTAAAGTACTCTCCCAGCTTTTCAGATTTGAGAAACTTTTATCTTTCTGCCTAAGTTGATTCTTCTTATTCGCTCTGCCATACATTGAAACCTTTTCTAATGTCTCAAAATTACACTTAAGCTTGTAAGTATAACCATATTTACTGAATTTTAGTAAATAATGACGAATAGTCTTAACGATTATTTGTGGTGGGCTTGATCAGTGCACAAGAATGTGTACTCGATCCTTTACTTGACTCACACATCCATGTGAACAAGTACTTAGTCTTAATTTTTCCAATGCTTGAAAGTTCTTATTCATCATGCTATACAACTTGCATGATTCCAAGTTTCTATCCAACTGAAACTTAGGTGATGAGAATCTTTCCTTATTTGGTAAATTTAGACACTACCACAAATGAAAGAATCAAATTCATATTTCCACTCTTGCTCTTAATGGAATCTTATAAGCAACAAAAGTTTTCACAAATGCCATTGTAAGGATATTTTAAAATAAATAAAATCAAAAAAAAAATTTCTTTTATTTTAAATCTTTGCGGAAAAACTATCTTCACAATGCAAAAGCACATGAAAACTTTGTTGTTATCTAATCCTATGCAATATATCATAACTCCTAAGATGTAGCTTAAGAATCCGATCTTCAAACTATGCGATAGAAATCCATCTACGCGATCAGATTCAGCATAATCTTTCTTTAAGTTTCTTCACTTTTTTCTTTGATTCTTAAAACATCAACATGTGACCCAGTCACATCATGTATCAAGAATCTCAGAATAGAAACTTAGCAGAGTTAGATAGTGGACTTTACCCGAAGTAGAGTCAAACTTATTGACTTTAATATCCTTAGGTAAATTTGGCAGCTTCGCAACCAATGCCCCTTTCTTTGGCAATAGACCCTTGATAATGGGACTATCTCAGACTTAGCCGTTCTCTTTACCATTTGGTCAACCGAGTTGACTATGGCCGATCCCTTTCCATTGGGAAGAGAGAGTTTTACTGGATATCCAATGTCATCATTGTCAATGTCCATAAAGTTTTAGGAAGTTGATCTTAGCAAATAGATAAGATCATTAAGGGTCTTTTCATAGTCTGTTTCATAGGAGTCCCAAAGGAACTCACTATGTGACTTAGAAAATAGTTGAGTCACTAACTTTCTCAAGACTTTGACACCCAACTCTCCCGGCTTGTCAATATCTGACTACATCTCCAAGATGTGATCACATATAGACCTTTGCTTGAGTGACCTTAAACTTTTCAGGAACTTGTGGGTTAGCGAGAATAATTGGAGGAGGTGAAAGAAGTATGATTTCCATGGGACATCATCTTCATTTAGGAAAGCTTGTTTCAAGAGATTTGGGAAGATCATCTTTTGGGAGATATTCAAGAGAGTTGATTTAAAGTCCTTAATATAACACCCAATATGAAATATTAAGGCTAGGACCCAACAACCTATTTATAACTGGAAGAGGGATGCCGTAATACATGTTATAAAATAGTTGAAGGTAGGTAAATGACGATTTACCAATTTCCACCATGAAAAATGAAATATAATTAAGTTTTAATTGGATTTGAAACTCCTAGATCTTTTGAGATACATTGAACTTTCAATGGCATGTTTGAATCTCGATTGTGCCCTCTCAAGTTTGTGATTGGGATGCCGAGGATCACAAACAAGGTGTGAATAACCATGCAAATTGACTTGGTACCCTTAACTTTATCACCTAATCGATGTGGCGGTTAACCACACACGCTCCACCGATCTATAATAGAGTCAAGTTACCCTTTGCCACTCTTACTAGTCCTTATTAGTGTGCCGGTTAACCACACACGCTCCACTAATTACTTGGTAAGGTACAAAGTGTAATTTCATGGGTTAGCACCTTTTCACATTTTCCTAAGTAACTAAGATTGGGAATGTACAAGTGTTTAGTTACTTAGTATTTATCATTAATACTTTTAATGAAGGGAGAATTATAGTCCTTTCCTACCCGTTCGGCTAACGACCCTCCACCAGTCAAGGAAGCGGTGGGTGAGAGTGGACACCCATTAAACTGCCATTTTGTAGGCAGTAACCTTATACCCCCCTTATAGACCGGCTTCGTGAATGAGGCCTACTAACGGTAAGATTGACTTTATCTTATACATATCTATATAATTAAAATTATAATAATAGTATAAGGGTTTGAATTTTAAATTTTAAAATTCTAAGGGCTAACTTGGAATTAAAGTATTCATAAGAGAAAATTTTCAAATTCCAAAACTTGAGGGCAAGTTTTGAAACTATTCAAAACTAATTAATTCCATAACTTATGTGTTTAAAGTAGTTTTAATTAAAAAAAACTCTTCAAGTTCCATAACTTGAGGACAAGTTATGGAAGACTTTAAACTAATAAAAGAATGTAACTTTTCTTTATTTTGTAATTTATGGAATTAATTAAGGTTACACATTTTATTACTTAATGAAGTGACTCTTGAACCTCCATAACTTGAGGACAAGACTCTTCATTTTTGTAACCATTACCAACTTTTATGAGTTTTATGAAACTTAAATGTGACTTTTCATATAACTTGAGGACAAGTTACAAAAACACATTTTAGAATCAACTCTTAGATTAAAATGGATTGAAAACACATAATCAATTAACTTTTCTATTAATCTAAGCAACTCATAAGAACAAGATAATTTAATCAAACTTTTTCATGTAATTAGCCTAATCACTAAATTAATACAAAACATGAATCTATTGACAATTATCTTTGAAATTGGATTAGTATGAACATTACCACATCAAAAACAAGATTATAGGTTCAAAAACAGCTTATGGTAATGTTCCTAGTCCATTTCTAGCCAAAAAAATCGAAGATATGCTGTCAGGGGCTCCTACTCGTCGAGTGTATCAACCTACTCGCCGAGTAGGATGATTTTCTTCATGGACTCGGCGAGTTCATCAGTGGACTCGGCGAGTCCAGTGCCCAGAATGCCCGAAATTCGACTTTTTCAGCATTTTTCAGCAATTTGCATCAAGTATAATTGAAAACAAGCCTAGGCTCTGATACCACTGATAGGTTTTGAGCATTCTAACACTCCTAAGTGTACATGCAACCCTAAATACCTTGGATCTATGTTTTCTCTATTATACATGCAAATATGATTATCCAAGGTATTATCCTAACTAGCATACCAAAACATTGATACTAGGATACTAAAATAGATAGAATACATACCTTGTTGTTGTTCCTTGACTCCATGAAGCTTGAGAGCCTAGTGCCCCAATTGTGACACCTCAAATGGTTCACACAACATCATGAACTCTTGGAATAACCATAAGAAGAAGACATACATGTTCAAATCGGCTAGCCCTCAAAATATGTATCACTAGTGCCAATTTCTTGAACTAAAGGGGTTCTTATATAGTGTGGCTATTAGGGTTACACCATGTAACTCATGACTTTACCCATTCCTTATGCTCCATGGGTTTTAACCTCCATGGAGTATCCATGGATCACCACATGGGTTAAACCCAACATAAAGGAATCTTGGATCATAAGCCCACATATATAAGAATGAATGATTTACACAATCGATCCCCATATATTTAATTAGTCTCTTTTTGATCACTAAATTAAGTCCAAATTAATTCTTGATTAATACTAATTAAATAACATGATTTCATATTAATATATTAGAACTTATAATATATTAATATGTCACAAAATGTCTTTTCCTCATAAACGGTCTATCCAAATGTTTCGATGCCATGCAACCCAAATGGACCATGTCGAGTCGGGTCAAGTACATACCAATTATAGTTATGGACTTAGACACTAATCCAACACAAACATCATCTCCATTTCGGAGATCCAATTCATGACTTCCACCGGTGTCAGACTTACAGATAGACACGGTGGTTTAGATGCCATTAAAATCTTTGTATTTGCATCCACGTCCATCAACTCCTCCATCCTGGTTGTTTTGTCTAACAATCGGTGGGTTGGCTTGACCAAAAGTCCTACTGTAGTTCCCTCCTACTGATTGCCCTTCATTCAATTCGTGCTGTTCAACAGGTATCGTAGTTTCTTCCCTATTCTGTTGCAGTAATTGCCTGGTCTCCTCCATTTGGCGATCTAACATCATCTGCATCATTGCTTGTACCCCAGTCATCGTCATTGGCTCAGGTGCAGCTCCTACAACTGGTACTTGCTCAACTACTTAAGGTTGAGGTTGTTGATCCCTGTTTCCATTTGCATTTGAAACTCCACTGCGAGTTCTTTCCATTACAATCTATATACCGAATAAGGCGAATTTAGGTCTTTATCCTCGATAGGTATTTAAATTCCCTTATCACTCTGAAACGTTTACATGTTAGTTCTAATCTCGTAATCATACGCTTAGAATCCTATACACATAAGGTTTCCAGATCCGATCGGCAACATACCATAGATCCGAACAAATAATGGCACATATGGCAAACATATAGCATTTAGCACATAAGGGAATTTTAGGCATCTTTCCTAAAATAAAGTAGTGCTCGTGTCTAAAATATGGTAGACACTCATCTCACAATCATCACTTAGCATTCTAAGTTTAAGTCTAGAAATCCTACAATTTCTTAGTTCGCTTAAACTAATGCTCTGATACCAACTGTGACATCCCCTAATTTCTCGGCCAGAAAAGACCGATTTAATTTATGCTTTTAAAACAAAGTCAGAGAAATCTTTTTAAAAGATGTTGCGGAATTGGTCCCCAAAACAAAACATGATAAAAATTTATCAAAACCTTTCTTTAAGAAAGTATATATATTTTCCATATATATCAAAACCTTGGGATGTCATGTTCCGATACAGATCAAAAGCATAAACAAGACATTATAAGCCTTTCAACAGTTATATACAACTACTGGCCTATAATCGAAAAATCCCTCATCGTCCTCCGACTATGCTCGGGATCCACAACCTGTAACATAAAAAGCTGAGTGGGTCAGGCTTCGGAGCCTGGTGAGCATATAGGGTTTTCAACCCACAATAATAATAAACTTATTAAGTTCATCAATCAACAATAACCCTGATTACCCGTTCCCATTATCCTCACTTTACGTCCCCAAACACTTATCACAAGGGACCTAGCCTAAAGAATATCATCGGGATGGACACTACTGCTAAGGGGTTTCCTCAGCCATACATGTCCTAAAGGCAACCATGAGGGGGGTGGAGTACAGCGAATGAACGCTCAAGTTCATTAACACCTACAGGTTGCGGCCCTGCCAGCGTTTCCACTGGACTGTCTAGAAAGTCCGTGGTCGTCATCCAAACTCCGCTAGATGACTGAATCTCAATCACATCGAGCCCTCTCATCATTTTATTTCATCACACATCAACTATCTACCCATGTTTCACCCAACATATTTGTAGATAAAAATACTTATACAGTTTAAAACTTGTATAAAACATCAATTCAACAGTCACCTCAAATAAACAATTAATATATTTACACGTAGCACATATTTTATAGAAAATACTTCATATCTAGGTGTAAGATGAAGATGACTATACATTCACTTGATTTGATGATAATCGGGCACCAATTCGTTTCCTAAAACGTTCGTTTCTAATAAAACCGGGAGTTTTATTCAGAAACCGGGCTCTGCGAGGGTCGGGCTTCGAAACCGAAAAGATAAATTTTTTGGGCTTCTCGGGCACTTCGGGACGTATTCCGGGGGTTATAATCAATACCGGGGCTTTGGGGGAGGTGGAAATAGTGAAAATATGAGTTTAGGGGTAAAAATGGCAAAATCCTAAAAGTATCCGAGAAGGCTCGCAAGCCCTCTTATTTATAGGGATCTGAAGTCGGCTAAGGAAGAGAGGAGTCAGCAGCGAGGGTGCGTGGCAACAGTTGGTCGAGGATGTGCAGGTGGCTCACACATGGGTTGCACATGCGAGGGGCTCGGTGTCGGCCTCTTGTTGGACCGCGGTCTAGTCCGAGGCTTCGGACGTGGCAACACGCGTCACACTTCTGCTGGACCACTTCGGATGGTTTCTCCGGTTCGGATGACTCAGCAGAATTTTGGACACGCGTCGGATGCGAGGCGAGGACATGTGGCCGAAGTCCACGCATGCGAGATTTCTCGGTTTTGACAATATTTCTAGATTTTCGCGCCAAAACTTCTAAAATCCATAACTTTGACATACGAGCTCCGTTTTTGATGTTCTTTATATGCACGCGTAGGTAAAATTACGCTCTACAACTTTCGTTTAGATTTCGTCGGCTAATTTTGAAATTAATTTTTATATTATTATTTTTAACAGACCGGGACATGAAATCCGTTAAAAATTCATAACTTCTTCATCCGACGTCCGTTTTCGTCTGTCAAATACCGTTATGCTACTATTGACAAGACCTTCGATTCTCGTTTAGGTCGTGTCGGCTAAAAATCACTCGATCTAAAATTCGAGTTTTTAGCTCTCTACTGCTAAGCTGAAACTTCGAAAAATCATAACTTCCTCATACGAATTCAGATTTGGGCGTTATTTTTATACCTACTCTTGGTTTAACGAACACTACGACTTTCGTTTAGATCACTAAGGCCAAAAAGTAGTTTATCAAAAACTCACTTTTTACGACATTCGGCACCGTGCCGGTTTTGCCGTGAAACTTCGACAGGTCATAACTTCTTCGTTATAACTCGGATTTCGGTATTCTTTATATATATGTAATCCTTGTCACGCCCACTACCACTTTCTTAATAGATATCATCTTTATCTAATATTTATTTTCGACGCTCATTTTTATTCTTAATTAATTAAACCCTAATAATTAAGCAAAAAACACATAATTCACATAATATTCACATAATTCCTTTTCATTCCTTCAAAATGAGTTACAAAGGTTAACCTAGACTATCACATCAATATTAATGCCTAGGCTAGAAACACGGGCATTACATTATTGATATGGGTTGTTGGTGAAGACCTAGTGGGCTTTGGTTTGAGACCTCAGAGGTTTTGCTAGAGGCCGGGTACTCGAGTCGTGGGACTCAAGAATGAGACGATTTTTATGATCGGCTTGGGGATTGCAGCTGAAAGTTGAGTGGTTGATTGGCGGTTTGGATTGTCGTTATCTATGGCAAGGATGATGAAATTTCAGTATTCCGAGTTCGGAGAAGGAGTGAGTAGGCTTGTGTCGGTCAAGGTTAGGATGAAAACCCTGCTTGCGGTCTAAAGGACTCAATGTTTGGCGCCAGTATGTCAAAATGGGAGTGCACAGGAGGATTGATGTAGTATGCGTGTTTTGTGATGCGATCAAGGGTTTGTTTCCTTGGATATTGGAAAGTCAGGTTCCGGATTGACGGTTGGGGTTACAGGAGAAGCATGTACTTGGATACTAAGTTGGTGTTTTGCCTATACAGTTATAGTAATTCCGTAATGCTAAGTGGTTATGATTGGAAAATTTCAGAGGCCTTCAGCTGGAATTCAGAATTCTCTTAGAATTTGTCTGATCCCTATCTGGAAGATCATCCTGCGTGTGTTATTCATCACACGGTTAGGGATGGTTGTACCTATTTAAGAAGATTTGAGTTATGATTTGGTTTCAACAACAGTAGGTGGTAGTTCGAACCGTAAGTGTGGGAGAACTGAGTATTCTGCTTGGAGGAACATAGTTATGTTTGGTTTTGTAGTATTGGGTGAATGGTCGTTTGGGGATCTGCGGTGCGAGTATATGGGATCTCGGTTCAGGGTTTAGGCAAGGGAGGGGTATATAGTAGGTGACGATCAGATTCATGTGTTTGGGAGACACATAAGTTGTCTCGCAGTAGAAATTGGTTGGTTACGGGCTCGTTGCAGCTATTGGTTCCTTTTAGGAGTGCCAAGAAATAGACGAGGAGCCGTTGGGATCACTCAAATTGAGTATCGGTTGTTAAGGAAATTGTTAGCTCGTTGTGTGGATTTCTAAGGCAAGGGTCGATCAAAGAATCAATTTCAAAATTTGGGCACACTCAGCCCGACACGGATTTGGTTTAGTAGATCTAATGTCAACGCGTCCACGATTATTGGTCACATCGTTCGTCATTCATCGAAGGTCCTCTGAAAGTTTTAAGTTGTGGCAGTTGAAGTTCTATGGATGTGTCAAGCTACCATCAAGTTTAGTATGTTTTATGTTTCTTTGGTCTTTAGGTATGTTTACCCTCAATGATGGTGTGGAATTTTGGTTAATGGCAGACTCAGGTTTTGGTAGCATTCAGGATCACCTTGGAAGTCTTCGTGAGCTAGTTGTGTATTGGTGGAATCTGTTCTGTCTCAATCCAGTTTTGGGGTCTTATTCCGATCATTCATGGGAATGTCTTCTGTTAATAATTGAGATTTTTCTTTCAATTGAATTATGGTATTCCTTCCCTTTT
This sequence comes from Lactuca virosa, assembly GCF_052849685.1. Classification (NCBI taxonomy): domain Eukaryota; kingdom Viridiplantae; phylum Streptophyta; class Magnoliopsida; order Asterales; family Asteraceae; genus Lactuca; species Lactuca virosa. The sequence goes on along the minus strand of NC_136427.1, from coordinate 183,341,050 downwards.
TGGACGAGGTTGGGTATCGGTTATGTAGTCTTGAATCATAAAGTTCATTGTAAATGTCTCGAGTGATCTGCTAGGTGGGGGTACACCTGAGTTGATAAGGATTACAGGTAAATGTGAAAATTGTTGGATTGCTCATATTTGCTCGTAGAAGCAGTGGTTGGAAACGACATGTTAAGTAGTCAATGGTTCATTTAAGGTTTTAAGTACATTTTATAGATTTGGGATTTAGTTGAATTCACAATCGATATGTTTTGGGTACTTCATTCCGCGTGTTTGGTGGTGTTCATAGTTAAATCCAAGGGAGTGGGTTCAATGAAAGGATGAATATCAGTTCTGTAATATGGGTTTTGAAGTTTAGATCTGTTGGGTTCCCCATCTAGGGGATCATATTGACTGAGATGATTCGGTCTTATAGTTAGGAAGTTGTAGAATATGTTAGCGTTGCACGTGTTCCTGTGCATCGGTAATATAGTTGAGTCTCGCATTGGGAGTCGTCATGATATATTTTGAATCATACGCTTTCATCAGCAAGTTATGGTTAAGGAATCTATATACCGTGTTATGAGATGCAATTCTAGCCAAGGCGGATTTTGGGCACAAAATCCAATTTAAGTGGGGGAGAAATGTAGCATTATGTTTCCATTTAATAAAATTTAAAGGAGGAATATATATATATATATATATATATATATATATATATATATATATATATATATATATATATATATATATATATATATATATATATATATATATATATATATTAGTGACCTTAAGGGAAGGAAAATTAATTAGAAGGCTTTAAAGTTACATTTTAGAAACTTAGTTTGAATTAACTCTAAGGTTATAGGGTTATATTGTTCAAGTGACCAAGCTGCAGGGACTATTTTGGCCATCTTTGAAATCATGCATATTGCCCCCCTCTAAACGACAGGCATGAGGGAGAGAGTTATTCATCCCATTTTGGTTGCTACACATGCATCGAATGAATTATATAAACCAAACACTAGCATAATTAATTTTGAAGGTATGTGCGTAAGTGTATGTACTACTAGGGAGAGCTGAGAAAGAGAATGAGCAATAGAGATGAAGATCGAGAAGAGAAAGATAGAATAGTGAAGCTGATGAATCTTTCGATAAACAAATATGTTCCAATCTACGCAAATTCTCTACGATTCTTGGAGTTTCTCCTTGCCATTAGTTGAGAAATCGGGAGGCAGCAGAAGGGTTGAGAAATAAGCTCAAGCTATGGTGATTGGGAGACGCCGGGGTATACGTCGGAGAGCCATCTGGTACTCGGTGAGCTCCTATCGAGCCACCAATAGAGCATGAGGTGTGAGCATTGGTACAAAAGCAGAAAAGCTAAGTATAATAGTCCACCGATGCGGGAGTATGAAGAATTGACGAGGATGGAGCGACCACATAGTTTCAACTACGATAGGATGCCAATAAAAAAGACTTGATGGGCTCATGGTGTCACACCCCCAAACCAGATGACGGAAACGTCCGAGGGCGGAGGACTTCAATTGTAGTATCACAACACATGCATCATAGTACTCAAAGTACAAACAACCATTGTATTTAAAAGGTATAAGTATTTACATGTGTTCAATCATTGTATATTGAACCAAAATATAGTTATACAAAAGAAGATATGACTCAACATAGCTCCATCTTCTCAAAAAGCTCGGGGAGTACCGGTGTATTATTTCCCTGAGAATACAAGTAATTTGAAAAGAGAGTATCACCATAAAGTTGAGTGAGTCCATAAGTGTTTATGTTTAAAGGATGTCTTTGTATCTTGTATATGTAACTTGTTCCAGAAAATCCTATATTTTCTGTTGTATATGAAAAGTAGTTTTATTCCCATAAAACCATTCTTTGTGTATTAATGTTGTGTACTTGTATTACTTATGAAAACTTGTAACTGAGAGTGTGCCTGGCTCCACCAGCTGTTTTTGAAAACTGTATTGAATCTTTGTATTTTGTATTCTGTAAACTGGTACTTTGAAGGTGTACTTTCGTTTAGTTATTTATACACTAACGTATTGTTAATATCTTTTTAATGAGTTATTATAACCATACTATGACTGATGGCCTGAAACAAACGCTTTGTGGGCGTTTAAACTGGTGATAACAATTGCCACTCATCTAACTGTAGCTAGTAGCCTGAGTGCGGGGTTGTCAATCCCGATATAGATCTACACACACTTGTTTCGATCCCCGGCTGGAGATTCTGGTTATAATGTCAGGACTTTTCCTATGTTGTCTAAAATGAATTAAACAACCTGAATAGAGTGTCTCATAAAAAGCATATAAACGTTACATGTATGTTAGTTTTCAAAACCCAATCATTCTGAAATAATGATTAACAGTATGTTCTTGAATCAAAACCCAATCATTCTGACATAATGATTGACAGTATGTTCTTGAATTAGTATTTCAAACATGTATTTGATAAGTGTAAACCTTGATTTGTTCTGTATCAAAACCCTAGTTTCTTGTAAGACTGTGTATTCTAGTATACTTGTATCATGAATTATTGTTCTATGTATAAATTATACCTATTATAATTTATATGTACTTTCTGAATGTGTATTTAACCATGTTCACATGTAATCCCTTGCTCAGCATGTTACAAAGATAGTTAAACTGATGAAATAACTATTATATTTATATACATATACAATTTTATATATAAGTAAAATTTAAACGACATTCGGACAAATAACCGGTAATTTAAGTCCACATCCAAACAAGGAAATGACCCAGAATGAGTTATCAGTCCTAAGCCTTTTATTTTAAATCTTAGTTATATATATATATATATATATATATATATATATATATATATATATATATATATATATATATATATACAAATATGAATTTTGGGGAAAAATATAAGATTATAAAGATTTTATGTTTTGAGTATTTTTAATGATTTAATGTTGTTTTATCATGATTTGAAATCATGATTTTTATCACACAAAGTTCTTGTGTTATGCTTGTATTCCCCCCCTTAAATCAGTAGAAATTAAGAAAATACGGGGGTATGTACTCACATGATAGATGGTGAATCGGACAGAGTTTCGTTTCACGAAAAGGAGTTTATTTGTCGAGAAACCGGCTCAAATTGGGCAGAGTTTGAAAGGAAAGAGATTACTTCTCAGGAATCTCGGGCCTTCGAGGCTTGCTTAGGGTTCGAGACTTGATACCGGGGCTTTAGGGGTTGTATATGAGTTTGTGGAAGTGGAAAATATGAAAGAGTGTGAAATTTAGGGTGAAAATTGTAAATTAATTCGGAAGCCTCGCATGCCTTATATAGGCCGAAGCCTCGGATCCGAGGCTATGCGAGGCTGACACGCGTCGGACAGGTGGCGAAGTTTCTGGCTTACTTCGGACCACAGGCTCGCTGCTGGCTGGCTCGGATTGGACCGGACTTCGTTCCAATAGAAGACTGACACGTGCGAAGGAGGGTGTCCGAGGGGTATCTCCGGGGTATCTCATGCGAGGCTGTCTGAGTAGGATTGGACCGCGGAGTTGGTCGAATCATGAGGTGCCACGCATGGCTTCGGTCCACTCAACAGCTGCCACGTGCGAGGTGACGTGTCACATGCGAAATTGCCCGGTTTTCCTATTTTTCTTTATTTTTGTGCCAAAACTTGCGAAAATCATTACTTTCGCATACGAGCTCCATTTTTGGCGTTCTTTATATGCACGCGTAGGTAAAATCATACTCTACGACTTTCGTTTAGAATTCGTCGGCTAATTTTGAATTTTTTTTAATATTATTATTTTAAATAGACCGGGACGGGAATCCGTTAAAAATTCATAACTTCTTCATTTGACGTCCGTTTTTTTCTGTCTTTTTACTGTTGTACTACTACCGACGAGACCTTCAATTCTTGTTTAGGTTGTGTCGGCTAAAATCGCTCGATCTTTATTTCGAGTTTTTAGCTTTACACTGCTATACTGAAACTTAGAAAAATCATAACTTCCACATACGAAGTCAGATTTTTCCGTTCTTTTTATGAAAGTTCTCGGTTTAACATAAACTACAACTTTCATTTAGATTGTTAAGGCTAAAAAGCCTTTTATTGAAAATTCAGTTTTTACACTGAATAGTGTTTTGCCGGTTTTGTCGCGGATTTTCGATTGGTCATAACTTCTTCGTCATAGCTCGGATTTTAGTGTTCATTATGTTTTTGGAAACCTTGTTACAATCTCTATCACTTGGTTCATCTCAATCGAGATTTCTAAATAATTTATTTTTGAGGGTCAATTATGTAAATATGCACATTATGCTAAAATTTCTCTTTATTATTATAAAAAGAAATACACATTGACCTATACTATTACATAGGTTTGAAATAACGATTTGTTACATTAACCCCCCGTTAGAGAGAATTTCGTCACGAAATTAGTATTTCAGATAGACTAGGGAAAAATATGTGGATATTTCTGTTTCATTTGATCCTCCCGCTCCCAAGTGAATTCAGGTCCCCGTTTTGCATTCCAGCAAACCTTCACTATCGGGATACGACTTTGTTTGGTTTTCTTAACTTCCCTGTCTAGAATCTCTACGGGTTCTTCCACAAAGTTGAGGCTCTCGTTTAACTCGATTTCCTCGAGTGGGATCACAAGAGTCTCGTCAGATAGACACTTTTTCAAGTTCGAAACGTGGAAGGTAGGATGAATGTTATTTAGTTCTTGGGGTAGTCGGAGTTTGTAAGCTACAGGACCAATTCTAGCAAGAATTTCGAAGGGTCCTATGTACCTTGGACTCAATTTGTCATGCTTTCCAAAGCGTATCATGCCCTTCCATGGTGAGACCTTTAACAAGACGCGGTCACCAACCTAGAATTCCAAGGGTTTTCTCCGTTTGTCAGCGTAGCTTTTCTGTCTATCTCTGGAAGCTTTAAGTCGCTCCCGAATTTGTACGATTTTGTCGGTGGTTTCTCAAATGATTTCTGGACCAGTGAGAACACTGTCAGGAGTTTGACCTCTAGCTAGCTGCGTGTCACCCACTTCAGCCCAGCACAGAGGCGATCTGCACTTGCGGCCATAGAGGGCTTCGAATGGAGCAGCCTTTATGCTAGTGTGATAACTATTGTTATAAGAGAATTCAACAAGGGGTAAATGAATATCCCATGCCTTTCCAAAGTCTATCACGCAAGCTCGCAACATGTCTTCTAGTGTTTGAATCGTCCTCTCACTTTGTCCGTCGATTTGTGGATGGTGGGCTGTACTCATGTCCAACCTGGTTCCCAAAGAGTTTTGTAAAGACTGCCAGAAACGAGAGGTGAATCTACAATTTCGGTCCGAAATAATAGATATTGGTACACCATGCAATCTAACAATATCCTTGAGGTAAGTTCGGGTTAGTTTCTCCATCTTGTCGGTTTCTTTTATTGGCAAGAAGTGGGCGGATTTGGTTAATCTGTCGACGATTACCCAAATAGTATCATAACCACCTGAAGTCTTGGGTAATTTGGTTATGAAATCCATTGTGATCCGTTCCCACTTCCATTCAGGGATTTCAGGTTGTTGTAATAAACCTGAAGGTTTCTGGTACTCTACCTTGACTTTGGCACAAGTAAGGCACTTGCCGACAAAGGTAGCGATTTCGGCCTTCATGTTAGGACACCAATATAGTTTCTTAAGGTCCAAATACATCTTGTCTGAACCTGGATGAATGGAGTATCGGGGTTTGTGTGCTTAATTCATAACCATGTCTCTGTAACCACCGAACTTTGGTGTCCAGATCCGGTTCATGAAATAATAGACTCCATCATCCCTGACTTCAAAGTTCTTATCCATTCCTCTCAGAGTTTCACCTGCCACGTTTTCGGGTTTCAAGGCTTCGAGTTGAGCTTCTTTAATCTGTGTGGACAGATGTGAATGGATTGTCATGGTCAACGACTTTACTCGGCGACCCGAGTATTCTTTTCTGCTAAGGGCGTCAGCTACTACGTTTGCTTTACCAGGGTGATAAAGAATTTCACATTCGTAGTCGTTCAGTAGCTCCACGCATCATCATTGTCTCATGTTAAACTCTTTCTGGTTGAAGATGTGCTGGAGACTTTTATGGTCCGTGAATATTGTGCATTTCGTGCCATATAGGTAATGTCTCCAGATCTTCAGAGCAAACACCACCGCTCCTAGCTCAAGGGCGTGTGTTGTGTAGTTGACTTCATGCGTCTTAAGTTGTCTGGAGGCGTAGGAAATAACCTTTCCTCTTTGCATAAGTACACACCCAAGCCCTTGATTTGAAGCATCACAGTACACTACAAAGTCCTCTGTCCCTTCGGGTAGGGACAAGAGCGGTGCACTGCACAAGGCTTGTTTGAGGGTTTGGAATGCGGTTTCTTGCTTCTCTCCCCAGTTATAGGTTACACCCTTTTGCGTCAGGGTGGTAAGAGGCTTAGCGATTTGGGATAAATTTTGGATGAATCTGCGATAGTAGCCAGCAAGACCTAAGAATTGATGGATTTTTGTAGGTGTTTTGGGTGCTGGCCAGTTTTCAATTGCTTTGATTTTGGAAGGGTCCACGTGTATTCCTTCTGAACTGACCACGTGACCTAGGAATTCAACCTTCCTAATCCAAAATTCGCACTTTGAAAACTTCGCATAGAGTTTTTCTGTCCTAAGGGTTTGTAATACTAGAGGAAGATTTTGGCCATGTTCCTCCTTGCTCCTTGTGTAGATAAGGATGTCGTCGATGAAGACTATGACGAATTTGTCTAGGAATGGATGACACACTCTGTTCATTAGATCCATGAACACAGCAGGTGCATTCGTCAATCCGAATGGGATCACTATAAACTCGTAATTGTTGGGTTATGAGCATTCTAACACTCCTAAGTGTACATGCAACCCTAAATACCTTGGATCTATGTTTTCTCTATTATACATACAATTATGAACATCCAAGGTATTATCCTAATCTAGCATACAAAATAATAAATATAACAAGATAGAATACATACCTCTTTGATGTAGAATGTCTTCATGAAGCTTGAGTGCCTAGTGCCCCAAGTGTGACACCTCAAATTGTTCACACAACACCAAATACACTTGGAATAACTTGAGAGAAACTTGAACACTCCTTGAAATCGTCTAGCCCTCACACTCACACATTAGTGCACGATTTCTTGAGCCATGGGATTCTTTTATATGGTGGCTATTAGGGTTACACCATGTAACTCATAACTTTACCCATTCCTTATGCTCCATGGATTTGAACCTCCATGGAGTATCCATGGGTCACCCCATGGACTTAGTCCAACATAAGGAATCTTGGATCACAAGCCCACATATATAAGAATGAATGATTTACACAATCAACCTATATATTTAATTAGTCTCCTTTTGATCACTTAATTAATTCCAAATTAATTCTTGATCAATACTAATTAAATAACCTTATTAATATATTAGAACTTATAATATATTAACCAACCTTAAGTGTTATTTCTCTCATTATAGTCTATCCAAATGCATGATGCCATGCAACCCAAATGGACCATGCCGGGTCGGGTCAAGTCTTACCAATTATAGTTATGGACTTAGACATTAATCCAACAGTCTCCCACTTGGATAAGTCTAAAACTATTATTGCGTATGACTTCAGGAACCGATCAGCAATCGTAGCTCTCAAAAGCTTCTGTCGAACTCTGACCTTGTTGATGAACTCTGACCTTTGTCAATGACTTGTCCATTAGATAAGGGATCATATATTCCTCCATTCTAGATATCATATGGATTGAGACATGGATTATCAATCATTCTCTCTGTCCATTTGTTGTTTCCCGATTTCCGATTCATGATGACTGTGACAACCGTCAAATTTCGGTCAAGTCAAAGTCAAACAAAGTCAACAAGTCAAACCGGTCAACTCCAATAACCCTTGTATGTTAGGGTTTACGTTATGTAATCACTGTACAATTCGCTATTTTAATGAGAAAACATCATTTGGAAAATTCATGTGTTTGATTTTCCTTAGCCTTAACAGTGCTAAACAACGAACCAAAGCGATAAAACACTATTGCACAATCATCGGGATTGTGTAGGACACTAAATCATGGCTTAACGGGGTTTACGGACCTTGCGTTTCAAAGCCAAACACTCAAAAAGGTCTCAAAAGAACTCTCTCTCAATCTCTTTCACTCAATCTCTCTCTATTAGAAATCTCTCCCAAATCTCTCTCAAAAGTTCCTTTAACTTTTTGTAATCATTCGGGTCATCACGACCCTTAACCGGGTCAAAAACCACTTGAAACGGGGTAAAAACGGGTAAAATAGCCTTAAGCACCCAAAACCGAAGCTTCAGGACCGAAGCCTCGCATCCGAAGTGCTCAGGACCGAAGCCTCAGGGACCGAAGCCTCAGGTCCGAAGCCTCAGGTCCGAATCTCGGCCCAGGACCGAGCAACTTCGCAGATTCAGCTTTTTTTCCCGGTTTTCGACTACGACTTCGTTTTAACTCCGTTTTTCATTATTTTAACGTGGGATTTTCACCCAAAACTTTATTTTATAAACTAAGGCCCCAAAATATATAAATCTCCAGGGTTTTTATAAAAATATATTAAAAGAATTAGTGGTTGAACTAATTATTGAGGGAATATTTGCTTTTCCTTAATTTATGGCAAAAGCAAACCACCACCACCTCACTCTATGATTAGCCACTCTTTCCACTACTCCTTGTCACCTTAGTGGACCTTTACACCCAATCTCCAGCTCTTCCCACGTTCTAAGAGCTGGAGGATTGATCCTCTCTCCTTATTCTCCATAAAGTTCTTTCACTCTACACTTAGCAACCAAAGGACACTCTCCAAAATTCTCTCATCTTTTCTCTCAACTTCAAGAACTTCAAGGCTTTCTTCAGGGATTTCTTTCTTCAATTAGTAAGTATCTTCATCATTCATATAATTATTAAACTCCATTCTACTCAAATCATTGATATCTTACACAAATTCCATCTTATTCGGTGTTAGATTCTCGAATCATCAAGACATCTTCTTAGTGTTCTTGGGTTGAACACTTCCTCTATCTCACTTTCGTCTACTGAAATCACATAAGGTGAGTTCATACCCCTACATTTACATGTTTTTCTTAAGTTTTAAGGGGGGAATACAAGTAAAATCATCAAGAACACAATTAAACTTTTTCTATCAGATTACATCAGAAAAGATGAACTTCGATCACGGACTTTTTTGGTCAACTTAAATATTTTAGTTTTCAAAACTGTTCCAGGTGCAAGTAGTTCAAACTCTTAGCTTTAAAATAGCTACTTGCACATCTCCATATGATTTTTCTACAATTTATGGTGATTTTTACAAAACTGCCTATCATTTCAGAGGCAAACCCGGACCAGTCTGTGATTATGAACATTTTCACCTCTGTTAGAGATCACTAAAAATCATGATAAAATTTACTAACAAACTAGACTCATATTCCAAACTCTCAGAATTTGCGGATTTGGATTTAGAGTTTTGATGATGTTTCTATAAATTTTCTAAGAACAGTAACAGAAACTGTATACAATAAAAAGTTGCTGTCAATTTCATTTCACCTTGTAACATGTTGAGCAAGGTGTATATCTTTATGTGATTATATGTTATTGCAATATATGACATTTTATCTTAATATTTAGACACACATCAGTTTACAAATGGATTTGGACATTTATGTATAAAGAATAACAAGTGATTATAATCAAAGTACAACCGATACATTCAAACATTTAATAAACTATTTTGAATATAGTTTGCATACATTACTACGTACTACCCTTGGTTGATAAACTATAATAAGTATAGTTTATGATACATTACATAATACATACATTTAAAAAGGGTACATTTATACAAAGGATATTTGCATTAAGCAAGGTACGGCCATACGGTACCAAGTTTTCATAACACGTAATTCCGTTAATGACTTTATGAAACATTACATAACACATACATTTAAAAAGGGTACATTTATACAAAGGATATTTTCATTAAGCAAGGTACGGCCATACGGTACGAAGTTTTCATTACACTACACGTAAATTCGTTAATGACTTCTGTGAGACATTCGATTCAATTTACAAATAAGTCCTGTATTATAACCAGAGTCTCCTCGAGGGAGAGCGTGATACTTGTGTATAGATCTATATTGGGTTTGACAAACCCACACCTAAACTGCATGCAACAGTTAGACCGATAGGTCTGGGGTGACAAATGTCATAACATTTCCGACGCCTGAAGAACGTCGTTTTAGGCAACCTTGGTCATAGTATGGTTATAATAAACTCACATAAAGTATTAATAAACATTGGAATTTACGGGAACTTCATTAAAATTTAACGAGTTTATGTCGATTTAAACTTGCATTGTTTTACTATAAATATGACAAATTACTTGTACATTTCGGTCTTTGGGTTTTAAGACTACATTTACACATTAAGGAAAATATTGGATTTTCTAACACAAATACTACTTTTACAAACGAAAGGCTTTTAATAATACCAAACAAAAGCTTATGAATTCACCAACCCTTGTGTTGACACTTTTTCAAACAACCTGTATTCTCAGGAAATCATTAAACAGGTAACCAAGTGCATTTGAGGATGGGACGCTAAGGCGTCTACTATTTCATATTTTGTCAACATAATGTAATTGATTCGTAAACATGTAATTCATACAATGATGTAACTTTTTCAATTATATATATGTTGGTTGGGTTTGCTTGAATTACTATTACAATTGTTGTTATGATACTATACATGAAGTCCTCCACCCCCGGACATTTCCGCCATCCTTGGTTTGGGGGTGTGACAGATTGGTATCAGAGCACAGTTTATAGTGAATTAAGTATATCAAACCACATAAGATATACAAACTATAAACACAATTGGGACTAATAGTCTCTGATTTGTGCATTTTTCAAATAAATATACTCTTAGAAAATAAATGATTTTCTTGATTAAAGTATACATACATACATTACATGCTCGCATGGTATCATAACTAGCGAAAATATAAAGCAAAAGAAGGAGAGTTGAACATTTTGAGTATGCCTTAGTATATGTGGATTAAATCTGGGAAGGATATAGCCTGATCAACTATATCTGTCCGGGAATTGACTTGCATATACCGGGGGATGGTCAGGATGGGCAACAAATCTAACAAACCTAATAACAGACTACAAAGGATACTTTAAGAACTCAAAACTAAACATTTACAAATACTATAGGAGTATTTTGTGTTACTATAATAAATTATCTGAGAATTAAATAGGTCTTTATTTATAGATCAATAGCTGCTAAGTGGATGCGCTAAGGTCATATGTAACTAAGATGCTATAGACTTAGAATTTATGTATCTTTGTTTCACTTCCTGTCCTTGTTTGGTTGTGGTCTTGGAGTTAGGGTCATCTATTCGAAGGACTATTATATCTTAATCACATATGACTGGTATGCACTTTGCAACTAATTAAGTAACCGATAAAGATCATTTTAAAATATAATATATTAATTATGTCCTGACTAAATTAGTATATGTGAAACTTTTACAAACAGTCATATACTTGGAAACAAGGAAACTCAAATAAAATATTTTATACTTTCATTTTACCTCATAACCCAATGTATTGGGTCAATTAAAAGTATAAAATCGTATGTATCGTAAACATACCGGAAAACAACGTAATAATATACTTTATGTATAAAAGATTTCTCTTCCTATAAATATACTTTTACTAAAAGTACATTGGTTTACGACTTATGACAGAACCATGCCGCCAAGGAAAAGACCAAGACCTTCCGGCAACACAACAACACCTCCTTCGCCGCTGCCTCCACAGTTTGATCCTGCGATGTTCCAGGCTGCAGTAACAGCAGCCGTAGCGGCCGCAATATCGCAGATAGGGACAAACGGAGCTGGTGGTTCTGGATCGGGTGCTACAAACTCTAACCACGGAGACAGTACGTGGCGTACAAGAGAGTGTTCCTACAAAGACTTCACCAATGGCAAACCCGACAACTTCAATGGGAGCGGGGGAGTCATCACTTTAATGCAATGGTTTGAAAAGACCGAAGTAGTCTTTCAGGTGTGCTCTTGCCCCGAAGCGAGCAAAGTTAAGTTCGCAGCCTTCACTTTCACCGGCCGGGCCCTTACTTGGTGGAACTGCCGGATTAATTCACTTACTCTCGAAGTGGCTAGCTCCATAACCTGGGCAGAACTAAAAACGTTGATGATGAAGGAGTACTGCCCGAGAGGTGAGATTCAAAAGCTGGAACAAGAACTTTGGAACCTCAGGATGACGGGCTCCGACCTTGAAACCTACACCACCCGATTCAATGAATTGGCTCTCCTCTGCCCAACAATGGTTACTCCGGAGGAGAAAAAGGTGGAGCGATACCTTTGGGGACTGTCTCCCCAAGTGCAAAGTAGTGTCCTGGCTTCAAGGCCAACTACTTTTGACAGTGCCAGGTAGCTGGCACAACAACTTGTTGACCACCGAGCCGGTCATAATACTACAACCACCACCAATGATCAATCAAAAGGGGGAAACAACAAAAGGAAGTTCTGGAACCAAAAGAAGAGCCAACCAGCACAGGACCCCGCTAAGAAGCAACAAACTGTTGCTGTCCATGCTGCCACTAATGCTGCCACTACTGCACCGCCGAAGCCATATGCTGGAACCCTACCCAAGTGCAACAAGTGCAACTTTCACCATAATGGTGCTTGTAGGGAGATGCACTGTAACAACTGCGACAGGAAGGGGCACACTGCTCGTTTCTGTAAAGCGCCGGCTCGACCAATCAACCAAGTCGCCAGTACGGGGGCAACCCGAACCTGCTACAACTGTGGAGACGCAGGTCACTTCAAAAGAAACTGCCCCAAAGCACAAGCCCCTAATGCTGGTGGAGTAGGAAGAGTCCTGGGAATAGGACATGGGGAAGCAGTCGAGGATCCCACGGTGGTTACCGGTACGTTTCTCCTCAATAACTCTTATGCATGCGTACTATTCGATAGTGGAGCGGAGAGGAGTTTCGTGAGCCACCAATATAAACAATTACTTGAACAAAATCCCCAATCACTAAAGGATACTTATGTAGTAGAAATGGCAAATGGGAAAGTAGAACGCACTAGCGATATATACTCAGAGTGTACTCTCACTCTAGACAACCATACATTTAAAATTGACCTGATGCCGGTCACCATAAAAAGCTTCGACGTAATCATCGGGATGGATTGGTTAGTTCCTCACCGTGCCGAAATTCTATGTTACGAAAGGGCCGTTCGCCTCAATCTACCAAATGACGAAACCCTTCTCATCTATGGTGACAAACCTAGTGCGAATTTACAAATCATCTCATGCATCAAAGCCCAAAAGTATCTCCGGAAGGAGTACCACGCCTTCTTGGCCCACGTAGTAGACAAGAAACAAGACGTGAAAGACATCAAAGACATCCCCGAAGTGTGTAACTTCCCGGATGTGTTCCCAGAAGATCTTCCTGGTGTACCACTCGCACGACAAGTCGATTTCAGAATTGACTTAATACCCGGAGCTACCCCCGTAGCCAGAGCTCCATACCGCCTCGCACCAACAGAAATGCAAGAGTTGTCCAGTCAGTTGAACGAGCTTTTGAGCAAAGGGTTCATCAGACCAAGCTTCTCACCTTGGGGAGCACCAGTCCTTTTTGTAAAGAAGAAGGAAGGATCCTTTCGCATGTGCATCGACTATCGGGAACTAAACAAACTCACCATCAAGAACCGATATCCTCTACCCCGAATCGACGACCTTTTCGACCAACTCCAAGGAGCAAATTTCTTCTCAAAGATCGACCTAAGGTCAGGTTACCATCAGCTACGAGTTCAAGAAGAAGATATTCCCAAAACTGCATTCAGAACTCGCTATGGGCACTACGAGTTTGTGGTGATGTCCTTCGGTTTAACAAACGCACCTGCGGTATTCATGGACCTAATGAATAGAGTGTGTCGACCCTACCTAGACAAGTTTGTAATCGTATTCATCGACGATATCTTGATCTACTCACGAAGCGAAGAAGAGCATCGCCTACATCTACGCCAAGTGCTAGAGACACTAAGAGCGGAGAAGCTTTATGCTAAGTTCTCTAAGTGTGAATTCTGGATTAGAGAAGTGGATTTCCTTGGACATGTGGTAAGTGAGAAAGGCATACATGTGGATCCCTCCAAGATCAAGGCAATCGAGAATTGGTCAGCACCCAAGACGCCAACCGAAATTCGACAATTCCTTGGGCTTGCTGGCTACTACCGAAGATTTATACAAAACTTCTCCAAGATTGCGAAACCACTCACCACCTTGACGCAGAAAGGTGTGATATTCAAGTGGGAAAATAAACAAGAAACTGCTTTCCAAACGTTAAAACAAGCCCTATGCAGCGCACCGATCTTGTCTCTCCCAGAGGGAACCGAGGACTTCGTAGTGTACTGTGATGCTTCGAATCAAGGCCTCAGATGTGTGCTCATGCAGAGAGGGAAGGTTATCGCGTATGCATCAAGACAGCTTAAGACGCACGAGGTTAATTATACTACGCACGACCTGGAATTAGGAGCAGTGGTATTCGCTTTGAAGATCTGGAGACACTACCTCTACGGCACGAAATGCACTATCTTCACTGATCACAAAAGTCTTCAGCATATCCTCAATCAGAAAGAGCTCAACATGCGACAGAGGAGATGGGTAGAGTTGCTGAATGACTACGAGTGCGAAATTCGTTATCATCCGGGCAAGGCCAATGTAGTGGCTGATGCTCTAAGCAGGAAGGAGTACTCGGGACGCCGAGTAAAATCCTTAACAATGACGATCCATTCCCACACAACCATACAAATCAAGGAAGCTCAACTAGAAGCTTTGAAACCAGAAAAGGTGGCAGGAGAGACATTAAGGGGAATGGATAAAAACTTAGAAGTCAAGGATGATGGAGTACGTTATCTCATGAATCGAATCTGGACACCGAAGTTCGGTGGACTCCGAGACGTCATCATGAATGAAGCACACAAGACTCGATATTCCATCCATCCCGGGTGAGATAAGATGTATCTGGACCTCAAGAAATTATACTGGTGGCCGAACATGAAAGCTGAGATTGCTACCTATGTGAGCAAGTGTCTGACTTGCGCCAAGGTCAAAATCGAATACCAGAAACCATCCGGGCTATTACAACAGCCGGATATACCTGAGTGGAAGTGGGAACGAATAACCATGGACTTCATAACCAAGCTGCCTAAGACATCGGGCGGGCTTGACACCATATGGGTAATCGTAGACAGATTGACCAAATCAGCACACTTCCTACCGATAAAAGAAACCGACAAGATGGAGAAGCTGACTAGAACGTACATCAGAGAGATTGTACGACTCCATGGTGTGCCGATATCCATTATCTCCGATAGAGATAGTAGATTTACCTCACGGTTTTGGCAGTCTCTACAAAAATCATTGGGAACTAGGCTTGACATGAGTACGGCCTACCACCCACAAACCGACGGACAGAGCGAACGAACCATTCAAACGTTGGAAGACATGTTAAGAGCTTGTGTGATAGACTTCGGTAAAGCATGGGATACCCATCTACCGCTTATCGAATTCTCCTACAATAACAGCTATCATACTAGCATCAAAGTCGCTCCATTCGAATCTCTTTACGGTCGCAAATGCAGATCACCCCTGTGTTGGGCTGAGGTGGGGGATACACAGCTAGCTAGAGGGCAAGTCTCTAATAGCACCCTCACTGGCCCTAAAATCATAAGGGAAACCACAGAAAAGATCGTTCAAATTCGAGAAAGACTGAAAGCGTCTCGCGATCGGCAAAAGAGTTACGCAGACAAACGACGCAAACCCTTGGAATTCCAGGTGGGTGATCGAGTACTACTAAAAGTTTCCCCTTGGAAAGGAATGATACGATTCGGAAAACGCGGGAAACTAAATCCAAGGTACATCGGGCCATTCGAAATCCTTGCTAGGATTGGGCCAGTAGCATACAAACTTCGATTACCTCAGGAACTCGACAAAGTACATCCCACATTTCACGTGTCGAACCTAAAGAAGTGTTTGTCTGATGAGACACTCGTAATACCACTCGACGAAATCGAAGTTAACGAAAATCTCCACTTCGTTGAGGAACCAGTCGAAATCATGGATCGGGAAATCAAACGAACGAAACAAAGTCGTATTCCCATCGTGAAGGTCCGTTGGAACGCTAAACGAGGACCCGAATTCACCTGGGAACGCGAGGATCAGATGAAACAAAAGTATCCACATCTCTTCCCAAACTCTTGAAATCCCAGTCAAAATGAAAATTTCGGGACAAAATTCCTTCTAACGGGGGGATGATGTGACAACCGTCAAATTTCGGTCAAGTCAAAGTCAAACAAAGTCAACAAGTCAAACCGGTCAACTCCAATAACCCTTATATGTTAGGATTTACGTTATGTAATCACTGTACAATTCGCTATTTTAATGAGAAAACATCATTTGGAAAATTCATGTGTTTGATTTTCCTTAGCCTTAACAGTGCTAAACAACGAACCAAAGCGATAAAACACTATTGCACAATCATCGGGATTGTGTAGGACACTAAATCATGGCTTAACGGGGTTTACGGACCTTGCGTTTCAAAGCCAAACACTCAAAAAGGTCTCAAAAGAACTCTCTCTCAATCTCTTTCACTCAATCTCTCTTTATTAGAAATCTCTCCCAAATCTCTCTCAAAAGTTCCTTTAACTTTTTGTAATCATTCGGGTCATCACGACCCTTAACCGAGTCAAAAACCACTTGAAACGGCGTAAAAACGGGTAAAATAGCCTTAAGGACCCAAAACCGAAGCTTCAGGACCGAAGCCTCGCATCCGAAGTGCTCAGGACCGAAGCCTCAGGACCGAAGCCTCAGGTTCGAAGCCTCAGGTCCGAACCTCGGCCCAGGACCGAGCAACTTCGCAGATTCAGCTTTTTTCCCGGTTTTCGACTACGACTTCGTTTTAACTCCGTTTTTCATTATTTTAACGTGGGATTTTCACCCAAAACTTTATTTTATAAACTAAGGCCCCAAAATATATAAATCTCCAGGGTTTTTATAAAAATATATTAAAAGAATTAGTGGTTGAACTAATTATTGAGGGAATATTTGTTTTTCCGTAATTTATGGCAAAAGCAAACCACCACCACCTCACTCTATGATTAGCCACTCTTTCCACTACTCCTTGTCACCTTAGTGGACCTTTACACCCAATATCCAGCTCTTCCCACGTTCTAAGAGCTGGAGGATTGATCCTCTCTCCTCATTCTCCATAAAGTTCTTTCATTCTACACTTAGCAACCAAAGGACACTCTCCAAAATTCTCTCATCTTTTCTCTCAACTTCAAGAACTTCAAGGCTTTCTTCAGGGATTTCTTTCTTCAATTAGTAAGTATCTTCATCATTCATATAATTATTAAACTCCATTCTACTCAAATCATTGATATCTTACACAAATTCCATCTTATTCGGTGTTAGATTCTCGAATCATCAAGACATCTTCTTAGTGTTCTTGGGTTGAACACTTCCTCTATCTCACTTTCATCTACTGAAATCACATAAGGTGAGTTCATACCCCTACATTTACATGTTTTTCTTAAGTTTTAAGGGGGGAATACAAGTAAAATCATCAAGAACACAATTAAACTTTTTCTATCAGATTACATCAGAAAAGATGAACTTCGATCACGGACTGTTTTGGTCAACTTAAATATTTTAGTTTTCCAAACTGTTCCAGGTGCAAGTATTTCAAACTCTTAGCTTTAAAATGGCTACTTGCACATCTCCATATGATTTTTCTACAATTTATGGTGATTTTTACAAAACTGCCTATCATTTCAGAGGCAAACCCGGACCAGTCTGTGATTATGAACATTTTCACCTCTGTTAGAGTCACTAAAAATCATTATAAAATTTATGAACAAACTAGACTCATATTCCAAACTCTCAGAATTTGCGGATTTGGATTTAGAGCTTTGATGATTTTTCTATAAATTTTCTAAGAACAGTAACAGAAACTGTATACAATAAAAAGTTGCTGTCAATTTCATTTCACCTTGTAACATGTTGAGCAAGGTGTATATCTTTATGTGATTATATGTTATTGCAATATATGACATTTTATCTTAATATTTAGACACACATCAGTTTACAAATGGATTTGGACATTTATGTATAAAGAATAACAAGTGATTATAATGAAAGTACAACCGATACATTCAAACATTTAATAAACTATTTTCAATATAGTTTGCATACATTACTACGTACTACCCTTGGTTGATAAACTATAATAGGTATAGTTTATGATACATTACATAATACATACATTTAAAAAGGGTACATTTATACAAAGGATATTTTCATTAAGCAAGGTACGGCCATACGGTACCAAGTTTTCATAACATGTAATTCCGTTAATGACTTTATGAAACATTACATAACACATACATTTAAAAAGGGTACATTTATACAAAGGATATTTTCATTAAGCAAGGTACGGCCATACGGTACCAAGTTTTCATTACACTACACGTAAATTCGTTAATGACTTCTGTGAGACATTCGATTCAATTTACAAATAAGTCTTGTATTATAACCAGAGGCTCCTCGAGGGAGAGCGTGATACTTGTGTATAGATCTATATTGGGTTTGACAAACCCACACCTAAACTGCATGCAACAGTTAGACCGATAGGTCTGGGGTGACAAATGCCATAACATTTCCGACGCCTGAAGAACGTCGTTTTAGGCAACCTTGGTCATAGTATGGTTATAATAAACTCACATAAAGTATTAATAAACATTGGAATTTACGGGAACTTCATTAAAATTTAACGAGTTTATGTCGATTTAAACTTGCATTGTTTTACTATAAATATGACAAATTACTTATACATTTCGGTCTTTGGGTTTTAAGACTACATTTACACATTAAGGAAAATATTGGATTTTCTAACACAAATACTACTTTTACAAACGAAAGGCTTTTAATAATACCAAACAAAAGCTTATGAACTCACCAACCCTTGTGTTGACACTTTTTCAAACAACCTATATTCTCAGGAAATCATTAAACAGGTAACCAAGTGCATTTGAGGATGGGACGCTAAGGCGTCTACTAATTCATATTTTGTCAACATAATGTAATTGATTCGTAAACATGTAATTCATACAATGATGTAACTTTTTCAATTATATATATGTTGGTTGGGTTTGCTTGAATTACTATTACAATTGTTGTTATGATACTATACATGAAGTCCTCCACCCCCGGACATTTCCGCCATCCTTGTTTTGGGGGTGTGACAATGACTGACTGATTGAACAAATCAAATCAGTCCTGGCTTGGCCAAGCACTCACATGTATCATCTTTAAATCATCGATGGGCCCACAGATATCGCTTTTATCCCGAAGGTAAAAGGAATGGATAAACTTCGACTCATATGGCTTGTTCTACTACTTGTTGAATCATACACAAAGGCACGTTTTATAACACGAGTTACCAGTGCGTTTTTGTGCAATCAATGTATAACCAACTCATAGTAACAACTCATATCTCTAGGTTTGAACAATATAAGATATTATCGTCTCATGATCACTCGTGATAAAATCCATGAAGTGATTCAAATGAGCGCGGTTTGAATCCAATACTCAGAATTTATGAGCACTCATGAGTGTTGTAGCACCACTTTGTCCACCAACTTGGACCTCTACAAACCAACCCATGACAGTCTTGATTCATATCTACTTCCAACATATGACCAACTGTGGATGGTTTGAATAACTTAATCATTCAGGAAGAGCGACTTAGTTATTCTGGAAGTCAAAACATGCAAAGTGAAACACAAGAATAAATGAATCAAATATGGTATCAAACCCTATGAATATAAATAAACACTTTTATTTATCACCATACTGATTACTCATTATTCATTGTTTCGGTTTTATCAACTTTATACTTGAATTTAAAACAATAGTTGTCCCATGCTCCAAGCATGTACACTATGTTTTCTAAACACTAGTCACGCCATACACCAAGTATGCATACTATGTTTGTCTATAATCTTTACCTTGTAAAATATATCAATTGAACATCACTCCAATGATCCTCTTTTCACAGTCCCAAATCCTTACTGCAAATGCAAGAATTCCAAATTCATGCCATTTACTGAAATTTGTTAGATTCTAAACTTATATGCATTGATCCTCTTAATGATTATGCACGAAGTCAGAAAGACTTGACAACAATCATTACAGAGCATTCCAAAGGAGATCAGCTCCTTGGAAACATCCTTCTTTCATTAAGTTTCCTAATCTTACACAGATTGAATAATTTCTAACTTTGAAACATTTCCATATTCCATTTTGACTATCACTTCTGAACAAGAGTTGCCTCCTTACAGATTATGTCAATATGGTCCTTCCAGAATTAACATTATACTTCCAACTGTCCTTGAGCAACCAATCTTTGGTAAACCTTAGATTGTCCTCGACAATTGCTTAATCATTTTAGTCATATCCAATTCTAGACCTTTTCCCTTCATAATGCCCCAGGCATTTGGAAAATTTTAGAAAGGATGAATATAGCACATGTAATCGATCCTATATCCGAAGCATATGGGACACGATTCATGATGTCTCACATAAAGACTAAACCAGTCATTTGCTATAATATTTCCATTTCAATTTGCCAAGTTCTCAAAATTCAGATTATGAAAAGGGATGCCGTAATCATAATCGAATTTTAGAACGCAAATAATGGACCCATATATAGAATTTCCTTATGTTGAGCCATTCCAACATGAAATTCATATATATATCCTTGATTAAATACGATTAAAATCTCAATCTAAGCTTTTAGAATTGAAATGAAGTATAATTTCCTCTCCCTTAATTATAGCAAAACAACTTTTTCAACCCCTGCAACCTCACGAATTGAAACTTTTGTTTTCTATAATTAACATTGCTTACTTGCAACCTTTGTCATAATTATCATGCTCCCACTAACATGATGATTATTAGCATAACACTTATGCTCCCACTAGCTTTGACATGTACTCAGAAATCAGCTGACTTTCTTACCAAAGTTCAGATTTCTGATACTAGATTGTTTTGATAAAACTTTATCAAAATCATACACCTCTCTTAGATAGCTCACATGTGTGTGTAAACAATTTTAGAACTATGAAAAGGGATGCCATAATCATAGTCTCAATTGTTTAGACCTTTGCCACTTCTCACAAGTCCATGTTAGTGTGCCGGTAAACCACACACGCTCCACTAACGACTTTGAGAATGCAAATATCACAATTGCTATCTAGCTAAACTCTACTTAGTGAAAGTGTTTCCTCACCATCATTTTCATGAATCGGAGAGAAACCTTATGACACTTAGATTTAATAGTGTATGTGTTCTTATCCATGTGGATTTGTCAAAACCATAATCACAAGACAAGGTTAGTGACAAATCCAAACTCATATTGATTAAACTTGTGCAATCTTAAATTCTTGCCATTTGGCAGCTCAGGTGCTTGCCATTGCTTCCAAGTAGTTGTGCAACCAATTGAGAACTCTCAGAACTCCTATGCAAAGCCAACTTGAATAGGCACAAAAATTTCAACACGATAGGTTATAAACCTCAAGTCGTGTGCTAGTGAAGGACTTTACGTTTTATTCTTGAAACTTTCAAGAGCTTTAAGACTCCCACTATCCACTTGACATATAAGACTCCCTTGTCAAATATTCAAGAGATAGTGCAGATTCTTTTATCAAGACTAACACTTTACACAATTGGTCTAAGTTGGTCTCTGTTTTATCCAAAACATCACAACTTACCAATTTCAAATGTACAAGAGTAGATAACCTTTTACTCTTACATTTGACTAGTGTTAACAAACCCTCTTTAAGATATGTCACTCAAGTTACAATCTTGGAGTATGACTCTAAGAATTGTTTTGGAACGAAGTATGACTCATCTTTTTGATTTAACCATTTCAACAATTCATGACTCCTCTTCTTAGTCATAAGAATGCACTAAGATGACTTTAGAGGACCAATTGTGATATGGTATCTTAATCATTAAGATGATCATAAACATGATACTAAAGTACTCTCCCATCTTTTCAGATTTGAGAAACTTTTATCTTTCTGCCATTCTTTGATTCTTCTTATTCGTTTTGTCTCACATTGAAACTTCTCCAATGCTACAGACTTATACTTAAACTTATAAGTATAACCATATTTACTGAACTTAAGTAAATCATGACGAATAGTCTTCTTGATCTTTTGTGGTGGACTTGACCAGTGCACAAGAATGTATACTCGATCCCTTAGTCCTTTCTTATTCACATAAGGAATTAGTCTTAATTTTCCAAGCTGAAAGTTCTCATTCATCATACTATACAACTTGCATGATTCCAAGTTTCGGTCCAATTGAACCTTGGGTGATGAGAATCTTTCCTTATTTGGTAATATTAGACACTACCACAACCGAAAGAATCAAATCCATTTTTCCAATATTGCTATCAATGGAATCTTATAAGCAACAACTTTTCACAAATTCCATTGTAAGGATACTTAAAAAAAAAATCAAAACCTTTTTTCTTTTATTTTAAAACTTTGCGGAAAAACTTATCCTTACAATCCATATGAAAACCTTGTTGTTATCTATTCCTAAGCAATATAAATATCATAACTCTTAAGTAATAGCCCAAAATTCTGATCACCGAACCATGCGATTGAAATCCATCTTCGCGATCAGAATCAGCATGTAATTAATAGAGTTAGACAATGGACTTTACCTGAAGTAGAGCCAAACTTATTGACTTTAACATCCTTAGGTAAATTTGGCAGCTTCGTAACCAATGCCCCTTCCTTTCGCAATAGTTACCTATGGACCCTTGATAATGGGACTATCTCAGACTTCGCCTCTCTCTTTACCATTTGGTCAACCGAGTTGACTATGGCCGATCCCTTTCCATTGGGAAGAGAGAGCTTTACTGGATATCCAATGTCATCATTGTCAATGTCCATAGCGTTTTAGGAAGTTGATCTTAGCAAATAGATAAGATCATTAAGGGTCTTGTCTTAGTCTGTTTCATAGGATTCCCAAAAGAACTCACTATGTGACTTAGAAAGTAGTTGAGCCACCAACTTTCTCAAGACTTTGACACCCAACTCTCCCGGCTTGTCAATATGTGACTACATCTCCAAGATGTGATCACACCTAGACCTTGCCTTGCCAATAGGGCTTGAGTGACCTTAACCTTTTTAGGAACTTGTGGGTTAGGGAGAATAATTGGAGGAGGTGAAAGAAGTATGATATCCATGGGACATCATCTTCATTTAGGAAAGCTTGTTTCAAGAGATTTGGGAAGATCATAAATGTCTAGACCAGACATCTTTTTGGGAGATATTCAATATAGTTGATTTAAAGTCCTTAATATGACACCCAATATGAAATATTAAGGCTAGGACCCAACAAACTATTTTATAACTTAGAAGAGGGATGCCGTAATCCAAGCTATAAAATATTTGAAGGTAGGTGAATGACGATTCACCAATTTCCACCATGAAAAACGAAATAATTTATTAGGTTTTAATTGGATTTGAAAGTCCTAGATCTTTGAGATTCATTGAACTGTTGAAAGGCATGTTTCAATCTCAAGTGTGCCCTTCAGGTTTTGTGACTGGGATGCCGAGGATCACAAAACAAGGTGTGAATAACCATGCAAATATACTTGGTACCCTTAATATTTACCCCTTAATCAGTGTGCCGGTTAACCACACACGCTCCACCGATACTATGATAAATATTAAGTTACCCTTTGCCTACCTTGTTAAGTCCAGGTTAGTGTGCCGGTTAACCACACACGTTCCACTAACGACTTAAGCAAAGTGCAAAGTGTAATTTCATGGGTTAGCACCAAATTCACATTTTCCTAAGTAACTAAGATTGGGTATTAATAAGAGTTTAGTTACTTAGTATTTATCATTAATACTTTTAATGAAAGGAGAATTATAGTCCTTGTCCTACCCGTTCGGCTAACGACCCTCCACCAGTCAAGGAAGCGGTGGGTGAGAGTGGACACCCATTAAACTGCCATTTTATAGGCAGTAACCTTATACCCCCCCTTATAGACCGACTTTGTGAATGAGGCCTACTAACGGTAAGACTGACTTTACTCTTATACATATGTATAAATATTATTAACTTATAATATTATAAAGTATAAGGGTTGAATTTTAACTTTTAAAATTCTAAGGGTTAACTTGGAATCAAAGTATTCATAAGTGAAAACTTTTCAAATTCCAAAACTTGAGGGCAAGTTTTGAAACTATTCAAAACTAATTAATTCCATAACTTATGAGTTTAAAGTAGTTTTAATTAAAAAAAACTCTTCAAGTTCCATAACTTGAGGACAAGTTATGGAAGACTTTAAACTAATTAATAAAAAAAATAACTTTTTTTTTATTGTAACTTATGGAACTAATTAAGGTTACACTTTTTTTTTAATTTAATGAAGAGACTCTTGAACCTCCATAACTTGAGGACAAGTTATGGAGTCATAAAACCATTTAATTAGAACTAGACTCTTCATTTTGTAACCTTTGCCAACTTTTATGAGTTTTATGATTCTTAAATGTGACTTTTCATATAACTTGAGGACAAGTTACAAAAACACACTTTGGAATCAACTCTTAGATTAAAATGGATTGAAAACAACTATTTCACACAACTTTTCTATTAATCTAAGAACCTCATAAGAACAAGATAATTCAAATCATCAATCTTCAAGAAATTAGCATGAACATACAAACTAATACAAATCTTGAAATTATGACAAGTATCTTAGAAATTGGATTAGCATGAACATTACCACATAAAAAACAATTTTATAAGTCCAAAAACATCTTAGGGTAATGTTCCTAGTCCAATTCCAGCCAAAACAATCGAATATATGCATCCAACTCGATTTTTCAGCTACTTTTGCAAGTATAACAAGAAAACAAGCCTAGGCTCTGATACCACTGTTGGGTTATGAGCATTCTAACACTCCTAAGTGTACATGCAACCCTAAATACCTTGGATCTATGTTTTCTCTATTATACATACAATTATGAACATCCAAGGTATTATCCTAATCTAGCATACAAAATAATAAATATAACAAGATAGAATACATACCTCTTTGATGTAGAATGTCTTCATGAAGCTTGAGTGCCTAGTGCCCAAAGTGTGACACCTCAAATGGTTCACACAACACCAAATACACTTGGAATAACTTGAGAGAAACTTCAACACTCCTTGAAATCGTCTAGCCCTCACACTCACACATTAGTGCACGATTTCTTGAGCCATGGGATTCTTTTATATGGTGGCTATTAGGGTTACACCATGTAACTCATAACTTTACCCATTCCTTATGCTCCATGGATTTTAACCTCCATGGAGTATCCATGGGTCACCCGATGGACTTAGTCCAACATAAGGAATCTTGGATCACAAGCCGACATATATAAGAATGAATGATTTACACAATCAACCCATATATTTAATTAGTCTCCTTTTGATCACTTAATTAATTCCAAATTAATTATTGATCAATACTAATTAAATAACCTTATTAATATATTAGAACTTATAATATATTAACCAACCTTAAGTGTTATTTCTCTCATTATAGTCTATCCAAATGCATGATGCCATGCAACCCAAATGGACCATGTCGGGTCGGGTCAAGTCTTACCAATTATAGTTATGGACTTAGACATTAATCCAACAGTAATGACCATAACGAGTTCTAAATGCGGTCTTGGGAATGTCTTCCTCCAAAATCCGTAACCGGTGATACCCGGATCTTAAGTCTATTTTCGAGAAGTAGTTCGCACCTTGAAGTTGGTCGAACAGATCGTCAATGCGAGGTAAATGATATCGATTTTTAATGGTAAGTTTATTTAGCTCGCGTTAGTCTATGCACATGCGGAATGATCCATCCTTCTTCATTACGAACAAACCGGTGCTCCCCATGGTGAGAAGCTTGGTCTTATGAAACCTTTACTAAGGAGTTCGTTAAGTTGGCTAGATAATTCTTGCATTTCAGAAGGTGCAAGACGATAGGGGGATTTGGCTACAGGGGTAGCTCCAGGGATTAAGTCGATTCGGAATTCGACTTGTCGTTCGGGAGGTACTCCTGGAAGATCATCGGTAAAGATATCGGGAAAGTTGCAACCCTCTGGAATGCTCGCGATATCTTTTACTTCTTGCTTTTTGTCTACGACGTGAGCTAAGAAAGCACAGTACTCTTTGCGAAGGTACTTTTGTGCCTTGATGCAAGAAATGATCCGAAGGTTCGTTCCGGGTTTGTCGCCATAGATAATAAGAGTTTCGTTAGTTGGCAAGTTCAAACGAACGGCTCTTTCATAACATAGGATGTCGGCATGGTTGGGGCACAACCAATCCATACCTATTATGATGTCAAAACTTTTGATAGAGACTGGCATAAGGTCTATTGGGAAAGACAAGTCATTCAAGGTAAGGATACATCCTATGTATATATCGTTGGTGGATTCAGATTTCCCGTTAGCCATTTCTACTGTAAACGTTTCATTTAGTGGTTGGGAGTTTTGATTTAGTAGATGTTTAAAATTATGGCTCATGAAGCTCCTCTCAGCACCAGAATCAAATAGAATGCATGCATAAGTATTGTTGAGAGGGAACGTACCCGTGACCACAGCAGGGTCTGCCACCGCTTCTTCATGGCCCAGTGCTAAAATTCTCCCAACTCCACCGGCATTACCAGCTTTTGGGAAATCTTTCGCGAAGTGCCCCACATCACCGCATTGGTAGTATGCCCTTTCCTGTTGCAGTTACGGCAATGTATGTCTCGGCAATTTCCGTTGTGGTGAAAATTGCACTTGTTGCATTTTGGGAAGGTACCAGCATAGGGCTTAGCTGGTGCAAGGTTATTAGGGACAGCAGCAGGTATAACAGCGGGTATGGTAGCAGGTACAGTAGTAGCATGGACTGCCACCACTTGTTGCTTCTTTGCAGGTTCCAGAGGAGATTTTCCCTTCCTCCTGTTCCAAACCATCTTCTTGCTGTTGTTGTTGTTCTCCTTGGGTTGTTCTGGAGCAGAAACCACAAAGTTTTGACGGGCTCCGTGGTCGATAAGAGATTGTGCCAGCTCTTTGGCACTGTCAAAAGTAATAGGCTTTGAAGCTAAAACACTTGACTGAATTTGGGGCGACATACCCCAAATATATCTCTCAATCTTCTTGCTCTCTATAGGAACCATATCCGGACAAAGAATTGCCAGATCACAGAACCTACTGGTGTAGGTTGATATGTCTGAACCAACCATTGTAAGAGCCCATAGTTCTTGCTCCAGTTTCTGTATCTCCCCTCGCGGGCAGTATTCCCGCATTAACATGGCTTTTAGGCTGTCCCAGCTGATGGAGTTAGCCATAAATAGAGTAAGTGACTTAATGTGGCCATTCCACCATGTTAGATCCCTATCAGAAAAAGTACAGGCAGCAAATTTAACTTTGCTACCCTCAGGACAGGAGAAAATTTCAAAGATTGCTTCCGTCTTTTCTATCCACTGCCTTAGTGCCATAACTCCCCCAATCCCATTAAAGGTCCTGGGTTTGGCATTAGAGAAATTATTATAAGTGCATTCTCGTGAATGCCCATGACTTTCACCATGGTTAGAAGGATGTGCACCGACTCCCGACCCACTAACACCGGGAGTATGAACGTGAGACATGGCAGCCGCTACAACCGCCGTGACCGCCGCTTGAAACATAGCGGGGTCGAATTGAGGAGGTGGTGGTGGGGGTGGCATCGGTGCTTCATTGGTGTTGATATGTCTTGGATTTCTATGAGGAGGCATCTCTTGCTATATAAGTCAATAGATAAAAAGATAGTGAGATATCAAGAATGAATATGAATTTGATATCTCTGAACTAAAAACCTAATTCAACATGAATTTTCCAAAGAATTGGAAATAGAAATCCACTGCAAGTATAACTTGCAACAGGATAATATGAAATTGAATGGTTATTTTTCAAAGGGTAAGAATGTATATGTCGACTGTATTGGTATATCAAGTACATAAGGTCTGGAAAACTTGAGCTTAAATCATAATTATAATATACCCCGATACTGAGAAAGTGTCGACATTAAACCGACCTACCGAAAAAAAAAAATTTCCGCGGTCGTATTGTAAGCATGAAAAATAATACTGGAACATTTATGTGATCCAAAACTTTGGAATAAGATGATTATGAGGACTGTAATAACTCTTGTTGAAGTAAAGTGCTTATTGTTTTATTGATACTTGATTTGTACATAACATAGAAAGTAGTATATATACATTCGATATAGAAAGTAGAAAGTAAAAGTAGTGTGAGCACTACTTGCGACGGTTTCTACGACGATTGCTAGGTTCCGCTTCGTCTTGCGCTTTCTAGCGCCTTTCTTGGGCAGCTTGATGCTCCCTCAGTTCTCTGATCTCTGATTCAGCAGCACTAAGTTGCCTTTGAAGGGCTTCAGTATGGTGCTGGGTCTCATCTTGCATCTCGTCAAGACGAAGGATATCTGCAGTGTTTGCCTGCGCAACCGCATTCACCTCTAGGATCCGATTAATCGACATCCTTGATTGATCGAATTGTTGGGCTATTCGGTTTACTATAACTGGAAGAGCTCTGTCAGCGGTTCCTCCTCTAGGGACGTTATAGAAACCTCGTGCCATTCCGTATGGAGGTCGTTGGCCGTCTTGTCGACTCCAATAGTTTATGTATTGGCCCCACTCAGGTATTGGTTATGCTTCCTCTTGCCTTAGGGGATGCTCCCCAGGGTTGCAGACTTGTGGCTCTGTATCTGTACCACTTGATTCGCTGTCCTCAAAGGGTTCTTCATCTGAGTCTGTGATCTAGCCTGCATTCTGTGGATTGTAGGGGTCTCCCGGTAAATTGGGTGCAACCATAGGTTCTGTACTAGAACTAAGGTTAGTAAAATACTCTCCGTAGTTTTTTAGTCTGTGTTTTCTGGTATATAGTTCTTCTGTAGCTGTATGGTAAGTTTTAGACATGTCGCAACACCACTATCACTCCCAAACACATGTTGGTCATATCTCAAATCAATATAGTTTATCAGGCTATATTAATTCCAGATATGATTACATAACTGCCCATGTTTGACTATAGTGTTCAACATCCAAATACTTTTAAGTTCTTATGATTGTGATATTGTACTTGTAAGTATGAGTGTGTTCTTATGACTGTGATACTGTACTTGTAGGTACGAATGTTAGTATACTTCTTATAAAAATACTTAAATCTTTAAAAGTATACTTGTAGTCAGAGCTCCTTGCCCCGATGTATTTATAGTTTGTATATCTTTTATGGATTGATATACTGAGTTCACTATAAACAATGCTCTGATACCAATCTGTCACACCCCCAAACCAGACGGCGGAAACGTCCGGGGGCAGAGGACTTCAATTGTAATATCACAACACATGAATCATAGTACTCAAAGTACAAACAACCATTGTATTTAAAAGGTATAAGTATTTACATGTGTTCAATCATTCTATATTGAACCAAAATATAGTTATAGAAAAGAAGATGTGACTCAACATAGCTCCATCTTCTCAAAAAGCTCGGGGAGTACCTGTGTATTATTTCCCTGAGAATACAAGTAATTTGAATAGAGAGTATCAACATAAAGTTGAGTGAGTGCATAAGTGTTTATGTTTAAAGGATGTATTTGTATCTTGTATATGTAACTTGTTCCAGAAAATCCTATATTTTCTGTTGTATATGAAAAGTAGTTTTATTCCCATAAAACCGTTCTCTGTGTATTAATGTTTTGTACTTGTATTACTTATGAAAACTTGTAACTGAGAGTGTGCCTGGCTCCACCAGCTATTGTTGAAAACTGTATTGAATCTTTGTATTTTGTATTCTGTAAACTGGTACTTTGAAGGTGTACTTTCGTTTAGTTATTTATACACTAACGTATTGTTAATATCTTTTTAATGAGTTATTATAACCATACTATGACTGATGGCCTGAAACAAACGCTTTGTGGGCGTTTAAACTGGTGATAACAATTGCCAATCATCTAACTGTAGCTAGTAGCCTGAGTGCGGGGTTGTCAATCCCGATATAGATCCACACCCACTTGTTTCGATCCCCGGCTGGAGATCCTGGTTATAATGTCAGGACTTTTCCTATGTTGCCTAAAATAAATTAAACAACCTGAATAGTGTGTCTCATAAAAAGCATATAAACGTTACATGTATGTTAGTTTTGAAAACGCAATCATTCTGAAATAATGATTGACAGTATGTTCTTGAATCAAAACCCAATCATTCTGACATAATGGTTGACAGTATATTCTTGAATTAGTATTTCAAACATGTATTTGATAAGTGTAAACCTTGATTTGTTTTGTATCAAAACCCTAGTTTCTTGTAAGACTGTGTATTCTAGTATACTTGTATCATGAATTATTGTTCTATGTATAAATTTTACCTATTATAATTTATATGTACTTTCTGAATGTGTATTTAACCATGTTCACATGTAATCCCTTGCTCAGCATGTTATAAAGGTAGTTAAACTGATGAAATAACTATTATATTTATATACATATACAATTTTATATATAAGTAAAATTTAAACGACATTCGGACAAATAACCGGTACTTTAAGTCCACATCCAAACAAGGAAAAGGACCCAGAATGAGTTATCAGTCCTAAGCCTTTTAAATCTTAGTTATATACATATATATATATATATATATATATATATATATATATATATATATATATATATATATATATATATATATATTGTAAGTACTTCTATCCTAGAGTATGTTAAGGCTTGTTACACTTCTTTACATCAAGAAAACACCAAAGGAACCAAGGATCAAAGGTGTTTACGGTCCAAGAACACATTGGACCGTAAACCCTAATTAAGGGGCCAAGGTGGCCCTAGTCCCTTCACAAGATTTGGAAACTAGTCTAGACCCATGCCTTAATGTGTTTAGGACCTGGAAATGTCAAAAGACCGTAATCCATAAGGGTTTACGGTCGTAAACCCAAGGTCAAATGGTCTAAGGACCGTAAACTCCTCAAAGGAGTGAAATGGTGCCCTAACCTCTTCCAAAGGCTTAACCATCAAGTAGAAAATGCTTCTAGGGACTTATAAGCCTTCAAAAGTCAAAATGGTCAAAAGGACATGAGTTTACGGCCGTAAACTCATGGGTTTACGACCGTAAACTCAATGAGTTAAGGTCACAAAACCGTAAACTCATGTAAGGGGTTCCTTTGAACCCTAAACTCAATAGCAATGTCCTACAAGCACTTAGATGCAATCCTAGGGACTTATAGCACCTATATAAGGTGTTTTACATGTCTTAGGATGTCTTACCTTTGTTAATTAGTTGTTTAAAAGCTAATTGGATACATATATGTGTTATTATATGTTAACTAGGATCATTGAATGTGTACAAGTCTTCACTTGACACCTAGCAATCCTATATCATCAGTTCATCCAAACCACTCACTACAGCTGAGTTCATACCCCTTAATTAACCTTTTAAATGTTTTAAATGCTTTTATGGGGGGGGGATACATGTTGAACTACTTTAGTTATTATATCAATCATATGTGATTAATAACTACCAAACAAGTGAAATTCCTACTTTTCAAACTGTGTTACCAAACTGTTTTACTTCAAACTGTCTTACAAATTCTTTTACTTATCAAATACTTTTATTAAACCCTTTTAACTTATATTCTGTGTATCTATGTAGATATAGTTATATAAGTAGGATTGAAAGGACTTAGGACTGCTAGCCTACCTTACTTCATGTTCCTTGTTTGGTTGTGGACTTAGGGTATCAAGGTTAATTGTCCGAAGATCGTTTGAATCCTAGTTATATATTATGTGTATGTATATAGATATAAAAGGTTATTTCTTTCATTCAGTTCCATGCCTTTGGGTAGCAAGGGTATATAAACATGTTCATACATTACTAGTAAGCTACCATAGGGGTAGTTTAGGAAGATACTAATACTATTACTAGAACAATGAAACATATAAAGAGTCACTTCATACATGAGTCAATACAATACAGAACATAAAGTGAAGAGAATCAAACAATACCATACAGAGAACGTGATAACAAACATAGAACGGGATAACAAACAATACCATACAGAGAACGTGATAACAAACAGAGAACGGGATAATAAACAATACCATACAGAGAACATACAGGCAAGGCAGAGGGAGAACACACAATACAGCTAGCACATTCATTACATATACATTATACATTTATGTGACCCACCTAACGGGGCATGGCACTACCTGCCATGACCGTTTTTGTATCCAGAATCTCCTTAAGTGGAGAGTGTATGAGTTTGTGTATAGATCTATTGTGGATTGACTATCCTACACCTTGCTGCTCGCTACAGTGGGACTAGCAAGTCTACGGGTGCCAAACGTCATTTGTTACAGCCTCTTACATCGTTGTTTTACTACAGTCGGTAGCATGATACAAGCCGATCACATGGTACTTTAAATAACAAATAGGTTTAAAGTAATTAATATAACAATAGTCACTTAATACAAAACTACAGTACTGTAACATTTTCTCCTTTACATATACGTTGTGTTAATCACACAATAAACAATAATGTAAAAACTATATTTTTGTTAATGATAGTCAGATTTGGGAAAATACACACTCTTACAAGAGACACACATACAGATACTAGATGCCTTGGTAGAAGGCTACTTTTAGTAGGAAACATAGGGTTTTCTAGGGGAGTTCAAACAAATACAAACTTTTACAAACTTATACATTACAAACATCTTACAACTGCTTTCATACAAACAGACACTAATATACTTATGAACTCACTAGCTTTAAAGCTAATAAACTCTTTCAAAATAACTTGTATTCTCAGGTCGCCAGTAGACAGGTACCGGAGCCAGGTTTTTGAGAAGATGGAGCTCGTTCAAGACTCATCTTTATCTTGATGTATATTATTTTTGGTGTCTATATAACTTGACATAACACACTTGTATGAAATTATATTATTAATGCAATGGATGATGTTGTTGCTTGTTTACTACTTTGCATTGTTGTGATACTGTACATGACGTCCTCCACCGCCGAACGTTCCGCCGTTCCGGTTTTGGGGTGTGACAGATTGGTATCAGAGCATTGTTTATAGTGAATCGAGTGTATCAACCCATAAAAGATATACGAACTATAAACGCAAGCGGGATTAAAATACTCTGATAAAGAGTTTATACTTTTAAATAATAAAATATTTAACCAAGTATACATACCTGCATTCATACTAAAATCAGTGTCACTAGGACAGAACAAAAGTATTACGATTGTTGGACAGCACAAGTAGACTTAGAGACATATGGCAACCCTGGGAAGATGTAGCCTGATCAACTACATTATCCGAGGAGTGATTAACATGTGCCTAAGTATGGTTGTGAGGTTGCAACAAGTCTAAAAACTTACCAACACTTCTACAACAAGAACAGTAGAACAAAACATTAAACTTAAAATACTATAGGAGTATTTTGTGTTACTATAATTACCTATCTGAGAACTAAAGGTCTTTATTAGTATGTCAATAATTGTTTAGTGGATACGCTAAGGTTATATGTGATTAGGATGTCATAGACTTAGAATCTGTGATCTTTGCTTTACTTCCTGTTCCTTGTTTGGTTGTGGGCTTAGAGTTAGGATGACTTATTCGAAGGTCTATCATGTTTTGGAATACATATAACTGGTATGCTCTAAACAAGTATTGGAGTAACTGAGAAAGATCATCTTATAATTATCTTGTTAACTCGTCTATTAATTATTTCTTTATCCCTTTTCTCGCGTAGATTTAATGGCTGGATTCCATCTTCCCGCAGACCCGTACTATCCCAACCAAGGCAATGCTGGGTGGCTTGATGATGAGCCAGAAGATAATCATCCAATCCCATTGGATGATCACTCTGCCGAAGGATTTTCTGATGGTTCTGATTAAGAACCTGAAGTCAACAACCTACCCCCAGCTGCTCAAGACCCAAATCTGAACCCTCGTCCAACATTTCAAGGACCCACACCTCTGTGGGCCACTAACTTGAACAGATGGAGTCAGGAACATGGTCAACCCATCCCCTACAATGGAGACAGAAGTTTCTACAACCTCACTGAGGGAGGTTCAGCTGACAGAGTCCTACCCATCATAGTTCGTAGGATTTCTCAGAATGACATACAAGGTCGAGCCACTCTCGATCGAGTATTGGAGATTGATGGCAACTCTGGCGTTAACACTGTCCGCATTTGCCAGCTGGAGTCTGCTCTTGAAAGGACTCAGGTCCACAATGCAGTTCTGCAAAGGGAACTTGCTGAGACCCAAGCTGAAGTAAGGGAACTTCGAGCTCAACAAGTTAGATCTGATAGGCGCGTAAGGGACATAGAACGTCTTCTGTCGGATTCAAGAACTCACTCTAGCAGTTCTCGTCGCCGATAGAATTCTATCGACTTCTCTTTTGGATATAACGTAGTTTATGTAAAAACTTTAGTCTAATTTCCTATCCTTGTAAATCTTAGACCTGTTAGGTCTTGTTTAGGTCGTAGTCTATCAAAATTTTCCCATCTTGGTTGATGTAAGACCTACTTCTAGGTCATCTTTCCCAAACTCATTACATCTGTAATTCCAGTATTATTGACAGATATCTAATCTAATGGAAATTATTATCCAAATGCTTTCATCTTAATTCAAGTATTTCATTCAATTGTACAGTTAGACTATGGAGAGTTAGCCCATCAGTCATTCTCATCAAACTCTTTCTACTTATCCTTATCAATATCTTCACCTTTGTAAACTTTCAGTTAAAAGATGCCTCCTCGTAGATCGACAAGACGCGATCCTCCCGCACCAACACCACCTGCTCCTCAGTTTGATTCAGCAACTCTTAATGCTGCGGTGGCTACGGCTGTGGCAAACGCCATGGCTCAATATCATTCCTCAGGTTCCACTGGAGGAGGAACTCCTGTTCACTCTACTCCCGTTGAAACCCCTGTGCGCTCGAGAGAGTGCTCCTACAAGGATTTCACAAGCTGCAAGCCATTGTCCTTCTGAGGGACTGGCGGAGTCATTGCCCTCTCGCAATGGTTCGAGAAAACCGAATCGGTTTTCGAAATCTGCTCCTGTCCAGAGGGGATCAAGGTCAAGTTCGCCGCTTGCACCTTCGAGTCAAAAGCCCTGACATGGTGGAATAGCCATGTCAAGTCACTATCTCTTATAATGGCTAATGCTATGGGCTGGGAAGCTCTCCGAGAGCTGATGGGTGAGGAGTACTGCCCGAGGGGCGAAATCCAAAAGCTGGAGGAGGAACTGTGGAGCCTAACCATGAAGGGCTCCGATGTAGTCTCTTATACCGCCAGGTTCTGTGAACTGGTGGCCCTCTGTCCCAACATGGTTCATACTGAGGGGAAGAAGATCGAGAGATATATATGGGGGCTGATGCCACCATACCAGGGAAATGTTTTGGCATCACACCCCACTACATTTGATAGTGCCAAGTGATTGGCACAGCGGCTCATAGACCATGGGGTTCGTACCCCGGCCGCAACAACAACCCTGGCCATCTCGGAACCCGCCAGAACCGTTGAGTCCAAGCGGAAATTCTGGGATGACAAGAAGAAGAAGAAGGCTGCCAAGAAGCAGCGGGTCGTGGAAGTTCATGCTGCTATAGCACCTGCCACTGCTGCTGCTCCGGGAAATCAATATGCGGGGAGTCTGCCTAAATGCAACAAATGCAACTTCCATCACACAGGAGCCTGCCGGGAAATGCAGTGCTCAAACTGCGACAAGAAGGGGCACACCGCCCGTTTCTGTAAAACTCCGGCGAGACCACTCAACCAAGTCCCCGGCGCTGGTGTGGGCCAGGCTTGCTACAACTGTGGCGAGGTGGGCCACTACAAGAGGGACTGTCAAAAGGCAGGGAATGCCGGTAGAGTGGGAAGAGTTCTGGCCATAGGCCACGAGGAAGCAGTTGCCGACCCCACAGTGGTCACTGGTACGTTTCTCCTCGATAACTCATATGCGTGTATACTATTTGATAGTGGAGCGGAAAGGAGCTTCGTGAACCAAAAGTTTGCTCATTTACTTAAGCAAAAATCACGAGCACTTAAAGAACCGTTCACTGTTGAAATGGCTAATGGAAAGACGGAGAGCACTAGCAGTATATTCATGGGGTGTACCTTAACTTTAGATAGCCATTCATTTTCGATCGATCTCATGCCGGTCTCAATTAAAAGTTTCGACGTTATCATCGGCATGGACTGGTTGAGTCTTCATCGTGCCGACATCATGTGTTACGAGTAGGCTGTAAGCCTTAATCTATCGTCTGGTGAAACTCTAGTAGTATATGGCGACAAACCCGACACGAACCTTCGTATCATCTCGAGCATTTAAGCTCAAAAATTCTTGCGAAAGGAATGTCGCGCATTCCTTGCTCACGTGGTCGATGTGATCCAAGAAACGAAATCCATTCAGAACATTCCAGTAGTACGCGACTTTCCCGGCATCTTTTTCCAGAGGAACTTCCAGGATTACCTCCGCAAGGTCAGGTCGAGTTTCGAATCGACTTAGTTCCAGGGGCTACCCCCGTAGCCAAATCGCCCTATCGTCTAGCACCTGCAGAGATGCAAGAACTATCCTGTCAACTTAACAAATTGCTCAACAAGGGCTTTATAATGTGACAACCCGAAATTTCCAACTTGAACAAATCCATCATTTTATCAAAATTGCATCGTTTTACTATTTTATTACGAAGTTATTGGGTCTATATAAGTGTTTTAGGCTTAATACAATAGAGATATGAGTCTTAGAGAGGGTTAGAAGGTACAAAAGAACACAAAATCGGGCCAAGCACACCATGCAAGGTGTGTGCGGCCAGCCAGCCGCACACAGCCGACCGCACACCCTCCCAGCCTCACTCTCTAGCCTATATAAAGGACCCCAAGTCAACCTTACACCCTTTTCACACCCCTTGAAGCTGGAACAATACTCTCTCAAGAGTTCTTCAAGTTATCCTCTCCAATCATCAAAACAAGTAAGTAAACACCCTTAGATCTTTACTACAACATGTTAGAAAGCCTTTGCCTCGAGTTTGATCCATGAAATCATCGTTTTAGATGATCTTCATGTGTATACGGCCGCACACACATCATGTGTGACCGCACACACATCTTTTGCCCCTAAAATGGGCTTAAACACTCAACAAAGCTTAGCAACGACCAATATACCTTCTTAGGACCATCACAAGGCCTTGGAAAATCGATTTGAACACGTTTGTATGGGAGTGTGCGGCCGCACACAGGCCTGGCCGCACACACCTGGCCGCACACGCCATCTGCAACCGCACACACCCTTTTTAGGGTCCAAAATGGCCCCAAACTCCCAACCCGGCTAAGCAAAGGTCAAAACACCTTCACTAGAACGTCCTAAAGGCTTGGAAACACGATTTTTACACACTCCATGGTGAGTGTGCGGCCGCACACACTCTTGGCCGCACACTCTGGCCGCACACGCACAAAACCCACGTTTTTGTGGCCTTACACTCCAATATAGGGCCATACACTCCTTATGTGCAATCATATGAGTTGGTAACACTTAATTCTAAGTGTCTTTATGTCCTTAAGGCATGTCCCTATCACCATTTGTGGTTATACCTACTAATGCATTCACGTATATGTAATTATATGTTAAATAGGATTCGTTTGTGCTCAAGACTCCATTTGACACCCAATAATCCTATACCGATCTTTCATTCGAGTTACTCACTGCAGGTGAGTTCATACCCCTTAATTAACCTTTTAAATGTTTTAAATGCTTTTATGGGGGGGAATACAAGTTGAATCATGCTAGTTATCATATCAATCACATGTGATTAATAATCCGCATGCAAAAGAATTTTACTACACTTTTACCTGTTTTACCAAAAATATTACTTTAAATGGCTTTCCAAAACGTTTTTACTAGTTTAAATCTCTTTATCAAACTGTCTTACACTCTGTATGTTTCCTTTCAACATCTGTTACAGCTGTGTTTTCAACAAAGGTTTTCTTACACTTAAACTGTCTTATTAAACTATTTTCAAATCATTTTATAAACTGACATCAAGTCATCTTTTCTTAGTTATTAAACTTTTCAAAGGTTTTACAAAACTTCTTTTATACTTTTGATTGTTAAATGCATGCCTATATACATATAGTTATATAAGTAATGTTTAAAGGACTTAGAACGGCTAGCTCGCCTTGTTTCCTTTTCCTCGCTGGGATGTGGTTTTAGGGTATCGGTTATCCGTCCGAAGGTCTTCTAAATATTAGTTATATATCATGTATACACATATAGTCATAAAAGTTCCATCAGTCAGTTCAATACCTTTGCGTAGCAAAGGTATACTTCCGATTATACTCGTACATTACTAGTAACTATAATAGGTATAGTTAGGAGATACTACTTGCCATTCCTAGTACAAGGAATCACACATGAGTCAGTTCATTCATGAGTCTATACGAATAAATGCTATTTGTAGAAATACTATTACATGGATACTTTTACATAGATACGATTACATATATGTTGTATGTAGAGATACGATTACATAGATACTATATGATGAGATACTATTACATATTATATGAGTAGATACTATTATATTACTTTCCTTATTACCTTACTATGTGACACATTCACATAGCTACGGTTATACTGTTCGGCGAGTTTCCACGCCGTAAATATCCTAGTGCAAAAGGATACAACTACCTTACTGTGTGACATATTCGCATAGTTACGGTTATACTGTTCGGCGAGTTTCCACGCTGTGAATATCCTAGTGCAAAAGGATACAACTACCTTACTGTGTGACATATTCGCATAGTTACGGTTATACTTTTCGGCGAGTTTCCACGCCGTGAATATCCTAGTGCAAAAGGATACAATTTCTGGTCATATATTATTTTCCTTATTACCTTTACTTTATGTCACGTTCACATAATCGATGAGGTAGATTAGAAATGAATAATAATAGTTGTACAAGGTGAAACCTCCACTTTTATAGAGGTTCATACTTTCAAAACATTCGGGTCTTGGTAGAAGACTACTTTTTATACTAATAGGAAATATGGGATTTTCTAGGGTTTTTCACACTTATACCAAACTGATTTCTCAAACTGTTACGGATCTTTCATAACAACTTTTCACAAGAAATGACACTAAAATACTTATGAATTCACCAGCTTTATTGCTGATACTCGCTTTCAAAATAACTTGTATTCTCAGTTCACAAATAGACAGGTACCGCTGCAAGGATTAGAGGAGACGGATCAGCCAAGACTCATCTTTTATTTAAGTATTCATTATGTTGGTTATGCTATGAAAGAACACACTTGTAAGTAAAATTATTATATTAATGCAATGGATGATATTGTTGCTTGTTTACTACTTTACATTGTTGTGATACATTACATGACGTCCTCCACCCTAGAACGTTTCTGCCGTTCTCGGTTTTGGGGTGTGACAGATTGGTATCAGAGCACTGTTTATAGTGAATTAAGTATATCAACCCATAAAAGATATACTAACTATAAATACAATGGGATTAAAACACTCTGACCAAGAGTTAATACTTTTAAATAATAAAATATTTAATAGAGTATACATGTCTGCATTCATACTAAAATCAGTGTCACAACGACAAGAAAAAAAGTATTACGATTGTTGAATATCACAAGTAAGCTTGGGGATGTATGGTCAGTCCTGGGAGTGGCATAGCCTGATCAACTATGCTGCTCCGAGGAATGATTAGCATATGCCCAAGAATGGTTGTGATGTGGCAAGAAGTCTAAAAACTTACCAACACTACCGCAAGGAAATACCATAGGGGTATTTGGTGTTACTGTGATTACCTATCTGAGAACTAAATAGATCTTTATCAATAGGTCGATAGTTGCTTAGTGGATACATTAAAATTATATGTATCTAGGACGTCATAGACTCAGAATCTGTGAATCTTTGCCTTATGTCCTGTCCTTGTTTGGTTGGGGGCTTAGGGTTAGGGTCACTTATTCGAAGGTCTATCATGTCCAAAATACATATAACAAGTATGCACTAAACAAGTATTGAAGTATCTGATAAAGATCATCTTATAATTATCTAATTAGAACGTCTATTTAGTTATATCCCTTTTCTCGCATAAATATCATGGCTGGATCCCATCCCCACGACAACCCGTACTACCCTAACCACGGCAATGCTGGATGGCTCGGAGAGGAACCAGAGAATGATCACCCAATCCCTATGGATGGTCACCAAGCTGAAGGCCTTGCTGATGGTTCTGACTCCGAACCTGAATTGAAGAACCTACCTCCGATGGCTCTTGTTCCAAATCCTAACCCTCGTCCGGCTTTTCAAGGCCCAACGCCTCCGTGAATGGAAAGCTTGGAAACATGGAGCCAAGTACAGGATCAGCCCATGCCATTTAATGGAGACCGAAGCTTTTATGACCTAAGTGAAAGGGGCTCAGCAGACAGAGTCTTGCCAATCCTGTTCCGCAGAGTGGCCCGAAATGAGATTCAAGGCAGGACAGCCCTCCATCAAATCACAGAAGTTGTCACCAATGCGAAAATGCATACAATCCGCACCATTCGCCTGGAAGATGCTCGGGAGAGATATGAGAGAGAACATGAAACCCTGTTGCAAGCACTGGCTGAATCACGGGCCGAAGTCATAGAACTCCGAGTATGCCAGAGGGTGTACGAAAGACGCCTGCTTGATATGGAACGTCAACTGGCTGAACTAAGGGTTCACCTTAGGGGTGACCGTCACCAGTAGGAGATGCTTTACTTTCCTTCCTTGTTTCAAAGAATCGTTTTCCTATCTATGTCCTGTGTGGCATTATTCTATGAGACTATCTCGTACTGTAGGTACTTTTAGTTAGGCCTCTATG
This sequence comes from Lactuca virosa, assembly GCF_052849685.1. NCBI lineage: Eukaryota > Viridiplantae > Streptophyta > Magnoliopsida > Asterales > Asteraceae > Lactuca > Lactuca virosa. Next base: position 183,299,929 of record NC_136427.1, on the reverse strand, counting down.
CGGCCAAAACTTTTCTACTCCGAATGTGATGTGAGACCTACCCCCATGTCATTTTCCCAGACTTATTACGTCACGAATATCAATGATATTGACAGTCGGCTAACTTCTGTGTCACTCTTTGTTCAAATACTCTCATCATAATATCATAGGAATCTATCTGAAACCCACTCTATTCAAAATATTGGACTAGGGTAATTTAGCTCCAGGATCATTCCCAATTCTCTTTCAAAGGTTGGACCATGTTATTCACCAACGTATGGAACCCCGATTTGAACGACAAACGTCATGAGACGATTCTACGAACTTTCTTCTACCCTGTACTAGGACTACATCATAGGGATGTAGGTCAAACCCCCGAGAACTTATTTCTACTCTTTGCATGAACGATCGAAATACATCTAGGACCAACCATAATCGCTCACGAACTTCTTTTCTTTCGTGTTAACAGAATCATGTCGCCAAAGAAGAGCAATCAACCCACCAGCCAAACACCGACTCTTCAGATTGATGCAGCTACCTTTAAGCTGCAGTCTCAGCTGCCGTGACAGCTGTTCTTACTCACCTTAACGCTAACAACGCAAATGTTAGCGGAATAGGTATCAATAATTCCAATACAAGTGACAACCAAGTACACCCACGAGTAACAAATTGCCACAACACTCCGAATCTCAAGCCCAAGAATAACAGACAAAGATTCAGGAAAAGAGGCAAAGGCAAATCACCCCAAGGGGCACGCAAAAGACAACCAGTGGCGACCTCTGCCACCCCAGCACCGGTCAAGCGATATGCGGGAACACTCCCAAAGTGTAACATGTGTACCTATCATCACAAGGGAGCTTGCCGAGTATTGCAATGCATCAATTGCAACAAAACGGCACACACCGCTCATTTTTGTAGAACCACCCCTACCATCGAAACCAGCCCAGTCTGCTATGGTTGTGGTGAAACCGGACACTACAAGAGGAATTGTCCAAAAAGGGAGATCAACGAAAGCGACCGCATCCACATAACTCCAACCCAACACTTCACTTCCACCACCGATGCTAGTACTAGCCAGATATGTCACCAATGCGGTGAGATTGCACACCTCAAGAGGGACTGTCCAATAATAAAGAACTCTGGCGCAGACGGGAAGATACTAAGGATCACTGCCGCAGGAGAAACTACTCCGGATCCACGTTAAAGTACCTAAGGCGTTCGTTGTAACAGACTCATAAACTGTTTGAAACTAGTGCAACCCGAGTCTTATCTTTTGCCAGGTACCGTCAGTTAAGGGATCTTCATGCTGCGTATACTTGTCTTTTGTAGTATACCTAGTTGACAGCAATAGTCTTGTAGTAAATCTATAGTACTGTAACTCTGTTAAAAGTTGCACTGTTATGTTTTGTCTGTAACGCCTTTATGATCAAATGTAGTGCCTTTATTTCCAAGTGATTCCGATTTTATCATACGACTAGAATCCATTCGATCCTCACGATACCAGTTTCGTGCGTAAGCCCCTTTCTCCGAAATCATCTTTCTAGTGAATCTGTCATTCCAGAACTCCGAAGTACTCATGCGTAGAGTACCTCATGTTTCTTATCCTTCCGAAGAAACCTCAGCGAACCTCCCCGAAGTACCACTCGTACAGTACGTCAAGTTCGATCCAAAGACATGCGCGGTTAATCTATCGCTGAAGAACCTATACACAAGGGTGGTATATAATCAAGGTTCTACAGGTTTAGAATTAATGATTCCCCTTTAACTTCTTTTCCTCGTTGGGATGTGAGCTTAAAGAATAATCATTTATTCGACTACCTTTTCAATCTTAATTATATACGACTCGTATACACGAGACTGGGATTGATGAACCGTGTATGATTTCTAATATGAACTTCAGGACGGAGACTGTCCAAGACTACGAGTAATCGCATCGTCATGCGAACAAGCTTAGAACCCAGTACGACTCCAGTAACTAGATCGCCCTGCAGTCTAACACCCCCCCGAGCTGCAGGAACTGTCAAGTCTAACCTAACAAACTACTCAACAATAGAATTGAAGGACGAAGCTCCTCGCCATGGAGAGCCCCAGTCTTGTTCTTCAAGGAGAAAGACGAATTGTTCGTAGGTCCATCGACCTCCGAGGCCCCGACGATATCTCCAGTAGAAATCATTACTATCTGCCTCGCGTAGATGAATAGGCCGACCAACCGCAAGGAACGAGGTACCCTCCAGAAATGGACCTGAGATCCGAATATCACCAGTTACGAGTATTGGAGAAGGATGTCCGAGAACAATCTTCCAAACATGATGCGGACGCTACGAGTCTGTAGTGATACCCTCGGATAGGACCAATACGCCCGTAGTATTCATGAACTTGATGAATAGGCTATGCCATTTTTACTTGGATCAGTTCGTCATTTTCCTTGTAAATGATTTACTTATCTACCCTCGTAGTAAGAAGGAAACCATAAGGAGCAGCTGCAACAAACCATAGAAACAATACGATCAGAGAAGCCTTACCCGAAGTTCTCTAGATACGATTTTTGGAATTGAAGAGTCAAATTCCTAAGACGCACTATTAGTGATGTGGGAATTCTTGAGGACCCTTTCAACTCGGTCAAAACCGTTGAGAAATTATCAACACCGAAGACGCCGACGAGAATTAGCCAAAATTCTAAGTCTCGCTGACCTACCGTCTTAGTTCATTTAGAACTTCTCGCAAATTACGGAACCCCTTACGACTTTGACCCTGAAGGGAGCAACCCTTAACTGGGAAGAGAAACAAAAGGGAGAAACCTTTAGAACTCCAGGTGAGAAACCAAATTCCTTTGGAAGTTTCACTCTGGGAAAGCTTAATACGCTTCAGAAAGTGTGGAAAGATAAAACCCAAGATAGTTAGGCCCTCCGAGATTCTTACCAGGATCAGCCCTGTAATTCACAAACTCAAACTACCCCGCGAGCTTAGTAAAGTACATCCTACCGTCCACTTCTCGAACTTGCAGAAGTATCTATCCAACGAGACTCTTGTAATCCCACTCGACGAGATCGAGTTCCACAAGAGCCTCACCCACGTAGAAGAACCGTAGTGGCCAAGGACCGAGAGGTCAAACGGACGAAGCAACGCCGCTTCCCATTAGTGAAGGTTCGCTGGCATGCCGACCAAGGACCTGGATTCAATTGGGAGTGCGAGAATCAATCGATTAGGAAGTATCCCCACGTCTTGTCTCGATTATCCATGCCTACTCCTTTGCCTAAACCCTAATTTCGGGACGAAATTCCCTATAACGGGGGGATGATGTGACAACCCGAAATTTCCAACTTGTACAAATCCATCATTTTATCAAAATGGCATCGTTTTACTATTTTATTACGAAGTTATTGGGTCTATAAGTTTTTTAGGCTTAATACAATAAAGATATGAGTCTTAGAGAGGGTTAGAAGGTACGGAATAACACAAAATCGGGCCAAGCACACCATGCAAGGTGTGTGCGGCCGCACACCCGAGTGTGCGGCCAGCCAGCTGCACACAGCCGACCGCACACCCTCCCAGCCTCACTCTCTAGCCTATATAAAGGACCCCAAGTCAACCTTACACCCTTTTCACACCCCTTGAAGATGGAACAATTCTCTCTCAAGAGTTCTTCAAGTTATCCTCTCCAATCATCAAAACAAGTAAGTAAACACCCTTAGATCTTTACTACAACATGTTAGAAAGCCTTTGCCTCGAGTTTGATCCATGAAATCATCGTTTTAGATGATCTTCATGTGTGTATGGCCACACACACATCATGTGTGACCGCACACACATCTTTTGGCCCTAAAATGGGCTTAAACACTCAACAAAGCTTAGCAACGACCAACATACCTTCTTAGGACCATCACAAGGCCTTGGAAAATCGATTTGAACATGTTTGTATGGGAGTGTGCGGCCGCACACAGGCCTGGCCGCACACGCCATGTGCAACCGCACACACCCTTTTTAGGGTCCAAAATGGCCCCAAACACCCAACTCGGCTAAGCAAAGGTCAAAACACCTTCACTAGAACGTCCTAAAGGCTTGGAAACACGATTTTGACACACTCCATGGTGAGTGTGCGGCCACACACACACTTGGCCGCACACTCTGGCCGCACACGCACAACACCCACGTTTTTGTGGCCTTATACTCCAATATAGGGCCATACACTCCTTATGTGCAATCATATGAGTTGGTAACACTTAAATCTAAGTGTTTTTATGTCCTTAAGGCATGTCCCTATCACCATTTGTGGTTATACCTACTAATGCATTCACGTATATGTAATTATATGTTAAATAGGATTCGTTTGTGCTCAAGACTCCATTTGACACCCAACAATCCTATACCGATCTTTCATTCGAGTTACTCACTGCAGGTGAGTTCATACCCCTTAATTAACCTTTTAAATGTTTTAAATGCTTTTATGGGGGGGAATACAAGTTGAATCATGCTAGTTATCATATCAATCACATGTGATTAATAATCCGCATGCAAAAGAATTTTACTACACTTTTACCTGTTTTACCAAAAATATTACTTTAAATGGCTTTCCAAAACGTTTTTACTAGTTTAAATCTCTTTATCAAATTGTCTTACACTCTGTATGTTTCCTTTCAACATCTGTTACAGCTGTGTTTTCAACAAAGGTTTTCTTACACTTAAACTGTATTATTAAACTGTTTTCAAATCATTTTATAAACTGACATCAAGTCATCTTTTCTTAGTTATTAAACTTTTCAAAGGTTTTACAAAACTTCTTTTATACTTTTGATATTTAAATGCATGCCTATATACATATAGTTATATAAGTAATGTTTAAAGGACTTAGAACGGCTAGCTCGCCTTGTTTCCTTTTCCTCGTTGGGATGTGGTTTTAGGGTATCGGTTATCCGTCCGAAGGTCCTCTAAATATTAGTTATATATCATGTATTCACATATAGTCATAAAAGTTCCATCAGTCAGTTCAATACCTTTGCGTAGCAAAGGTATACTTCCGATTATACTCGTACATTACTAGTAACTATAATAGGTATAGTTAGGAGATACTACTTGCCATTCCTAGTACAAGGAATCACACATGAGTCAGTTCATTCATGAGTCTATACCAATAAATGCTATTTGTAGAAATACTATTACATGGATACTTTTACATAGATACGATTACATATATGCTGTATGTAGAGATACGATTACATAGATACTATATGATGAGATACTATTACATATTATATGAGTAGATACTATTATATTACTTTCCTTATTACCTTACTATGTGACACATTCACATAGCTACGGTTATACTGTTCGGCGAGTGTCCACGCCGTAAATATCCTACTGCAAAAGGATACAACTACCTTACTGTGTGACATATTCGCATAGTTACGGTTATACTGTTCGACGAGTTTTCACGCTGTGAATATCCTAGTGCAAAAGGATACAACTACCTTACTGTGTGACATATTCGCATAGTTACGGTTATACTGTTCGGCGAGTTTCCACGCCGTGAATATCCTAGTGCCAAAAGGATACAATTTCTGGTCTTATATTATTTTCCTTATTACCTTTACTTTGTGTCACGTTCACATAATCGATGAGGTAGATTAGAATTGAATAATAATAGTTGTACAAGGTGAAACCTCCACTTTTATAGAGGTTCATACTTTCAAAACATTCGGGTCTTGGTAGAAGACTACTTTTTATACTAATAGGAAATATGGGATTTTCTAGGGTTTTTCACACTTATACCAAACTGATTTCTCAAACTGTTACGAATCTTTCATAACAACTTTTCACAAGAAATGACACTAAAATACTTATGAATTTACCAGCTTTATTGCTGATACTCGCTTTCAAAATAACTTGTATTCTCAGGTCACAAATAGACAGGTACCGATGCAAGGATTAGAGGAGACGGATCAGCCAAGACTCGTCTTTTATTTAAGTATTCATTATGTTGGTTATGCTATGAAAGAACACACTTGTAAGTAAAATTATTCTATTAATGCAATGGATGATGTTGTTGCTTGTTTACTACTTTACATTGTTGTGATACATTACATGACGTCCTCCACCCCAGAACGTTTCTGCCGTTCTCGGTTTTGGGGTGTGACATATAAGACCAAGCTTCTCACCCTGGGGAGCTCCGGTCTTATTCGTAAAGAAGAAAGACAGATCTTTCCGTATGTGCATCGACTACAGGGAGCTCAACAAGCTGACTGTCAAGAATCGTTACCCTCGGATAGACGATTTATTTGATCAACTTCAAGGGGCGAACTTCTTTTCAAAAATCGACTTGAGATCCGGATATCACCAGCTGCGAGTGCTAGGGGAGGATGTTCCGAAGACAGCCTTCCGAACTCGTTATGGGCACTACGAATTCGTAGTGATGCCGTTCGGATTAACCAATGCGCCCGCGGTATTCATGGATTTAATGAATAGGGTGTTTCGTCCTTACTTGGATCAGTTCGTCATCGTCTTCATCGATGACATACTTATCTACTCTCGTAGTAAGGAGGAGCATAGTCAACACCTGCGATTAGTCTTAGAAACATTGCGTACGGAGAAGCTCTATGCGAAGTTCTCGAAATGCGAATTTTCGATCCGAAGAGTCGAATTCTTGGGGCACGTGGTTAGCAAAGAGGGAATACACGTGGACCCTTCCAAAATTAAGGCCATCGAGAGCTAGTCAGCACCGAAGACGTTTACAGAAATTCGTCAATTTCTAGGCCTCGCTGGCTACTATCGCAGGTTCATTCAGAACTTCTCCCGCATAGCGAAACCTCTTACAACACTGACCCAGAAGGGCGTATCCTTTGACTGGGAAGAGAAGCAGGAGAGAGCGTTCCAAACGCTCAAACGAGCCTTGTGTACCGCACCAATACTATCCCTCCCCGAAGGGATAGAAGACTTCGTCGTCTATTGCGATGCGTCTAATCAAGGGCTCGGATGTGTTCTGATGCAGCGAGGTAAGGTCATCGCCTATGCCTCGAGACAGCTGAAGACACATGAGGTCAACTACACGACCCACGATCTTGAGCTAGGAGCAGTTGTGTTTGCTCTGAAGATCTGGAGACACTACCTGTACGGTACAAAGAGTACAATCTTTACAGACCACAAAAGCCTACAACATATTTTCGACCAGAAGGAGCTCAACATGAGACAACGACGGTGGGTCGAGCTACTCAGTGACTACGAATGCGAAATTCGTTATCATCCGGGTAAAGCCAACGTAGTAGCTGACTCCCTAAGTCGGAAAGAATATTATGGTCGTAGAGTTAAATCTTTGACTATGAGTATACATTCACACTTATCCACACAAATACAAGCGGCTCAGCTCGACACTTTGAAACCTGAAAATGTGCCCAGTGAATCCCTTCGAGGGATGGATAAGAACTTGGAAGTTAAAGGTGGCGGAGCTTTATATCTCATGGATCGGATCTGGACCCCGAAACTTGGTGGTTTCAGGGACTTGGTCATGAACGAGGCGCACAACACTCGTTATTCCGTCCACCCAGGTTCAGATAAGATGTATCTGGATCTTAAAAAGTTATACTGGTGGCCTAACATGAAAGAAGAAATTGCTACCTTCGTAAGTAAATGCCTTACTTGCGCAAAGGTCAAGGTCGAATACCAGAAACCCTCAGGTCTTCTACAACAGCCTGAGATTCCAGAATGGAAGTGGGAGCGGGTCACTATGGACTTCTTAACCAAGTTGCCCAAGACAACGGGTGGACTTGATACCATATGGGTCATCGTCGACATATTGACCAAGTCCGCACACTTCCTGCCTATCAAAGAAACAGACAAGATGGAGAAGCTTACAAGAACTTACATTAGGGAGATTGTACGACTGTATGGTGTTCCCATATCCATTATCTCGGACAGAGATAGTAGGTTCACTTCGAGGTTCTGGCAGTCGCTACAAAGTTCCTTAGGAACTAGGCTGGACATGAGTACAGCCTACCATCCGCAGACAGACGGGCAAACTGAGAGGACTATCCAAACCTTCGAAGATATACTGCGAGCCTATGTGATTGACTTTGGGAAGGAATGGGATACTCATTTACCCCTTGTAGAATTTTCCTACAACAACAGTTATCACACAAGCATAAAGGCTGCTCCATTCGAGGCCCTCTATGGCCGCAAGTGCAGATCCCCTCTGTGCTAGGCTGAGGTGGGTGATACCCAGTTAGCTAAAGGACGAGTTCCTGAAAGCACTCTCACGGGTCCAGAGATCATTCGGGAAACGACAGAGAAGATCATTCAAATTTGTGAACGATTGAAAGCCTCTACAGACCGACAGAAAAGCTACGCTGACAAACGAAGGAAACCGTTGGAATTCTAGGTGGGCGACCGTGTTCTGTTGAAGGTCTCACACTGGAAGGGCTTGATACGCTTCGGAAAGCGTGGAAAGCTAAATCCAAGGTACATTGGGCCTTTCGAGATTCTCGCAAGAATCGGCCCTGTAGCTTACAAACTTAACTTACCGCGCGAACTCAGTAACGTACATTATACTTTCCACGTCTCGAACTTAAAAAAGTGTCTGTCCGACGAGACTCTTGTAATCCCACTCGACGAGATCGAGATCAACGAGAGCCTCAACTTCGTGGAAGAACCAGTAGAGATCATGGACCGGGAGGTCAGGAAAACGAAACAAAGCCGCATCCCGATAGTGAAGGTTTGCTGGAACGCCAAGCGAGGACCTGAATTCACTTGGGAGCGAGAGGATCAGATGAAACTGAAATATCCTCGTCTTTTCACTTAGTTATTTGTAACTACTTAATTTCTTAAATTCTAATTTCGGGACGAAATTCCTTCTAAGGAGGGGATGATGTGACAACCCGAAATTTCTATTCTGTACAACATTTCAATTCAATAAGAATTCAGAACAGTGCCAGTTAACTTTCAAGCTTTATGGATTAAGTTTGAGTATTTTAAAGGTAGTGCATTAGGAGATATTAGGAGAGAGGATGCCCTAGGGTTTATTGTGCAACAATAAAGTCCCGACACTTCAAAAGTTTAGAGTTTACGGCCTAAACAAGGAGTTTACGGCCGTAAACCCTAAGGGAAAGGGGTATAAAGGTGACACTTAGTCATTTTTACCAACTTTTCCACCTTTCAAGAACAAAGCTCAAACTCTCTCAAGTATCATCCAGAAATTTCTTCAATATCTTCATCTAGTAAGTGTTTCTAGCCCTAGTAAGTTGTTATATATCTTAATCTAGTGTTTTAACACACTTCTATCCATGAAATCATTCCAAAAGGTTAGATCTTCAAGTTTCACCAAGAACACACACTAGTGTTCTTGGACTTTTGGTGCCTTTTCAAGCTTCTATATTGTAAGTACTTCTATCCTATAGTATGTTAAGGCTTGTTACACTTCTTTACATCATGAAAACACCAAAGGAACCAAGGATCAAAGGTGTTTACGGTCCAAGAACACCTTGGACCGTAAACCCTAATTAAGGGGCCAAGGTGGCCCTAGTCCCTTCACAAGCTTTGGAAACTAGTCTAGACCCATGCCTTAATGTGTTTAGGACTTGGAAATGTCAAAAGACCATCAACCATAAGGTTTTACGGTCGTAAACCCAAGGTCAAATGGTCTAAGGACCGTAAACTCCTCAATGGAGTGAAATGGTGCCCTAACCTCTTCCAAAGGCTTAACCATCAAGTAGAAATGCTTCTAGGGACTTATAAGCCTTCAAAAATCAAAATGGTCAAAAGTTCATGAGTTTACGGCCGTAAACTCATGGGTTTACGACCATAAACTCAATGAGTTAAGGTCACAAAACCGTAAACTCATGTAAGGGGTTCCTTTGAACCCTAAACTCAATAGCAATGTCCTACAAGCACTTAGATGCAATCCTAGGGACTTATAGCACCTATATAAGGTGTTTTACATGTCTTAGGATGTCTTAACATTGTTAATTAGTTGTTTAAAAGCTAATTGGATACATATATGTGTTATTATATGTTAACTAGGATCATTGAGTGTGTACAAGTCTTCACTTGACACCTAGCAATCCTATATCATCAGTTCATCCAAACCACTCACTACAGGTGAGTTCATACCCCTTAGTTAACCTTTTAAATGTTTTAAATGCTTTTATGGGGGGGGATACAAGTTGAACTACTTTAGTTATTATATCAATCACATGTGATTAATAACTACCAAACAAGTGAAATTCTTACTTTTCAAACTGTGTTACGAAACTGTTTTACTTCAAACTGTCTTACAAACTCTTTTACTTATCAAATACTTTTATTAAACCCATTTAACTTATATTCTGTGTATCTATGTAGATATAGTTATATAAGTAGGATTGAAAGGACTTAGGACGGCTAGCCTACCTTAATTCCTCTTCCTTGTTTGGTTGTGGACTTAGGGTATCAAGGTTAATTGTCTGAAGGTCGTTTGAATCCTAGTTATATATTATGTGTATGTATATAGATATAAAAGGTTATTTCTTTCATTCAGTTCCATGCCTTTGGGTAGCAAGGGTATACAAACATGTTCATACATTACTAGTAAGCTACCATAGGGGTAGTTTAGGAAGATACTAATACTATTACTAGAACAATGAAACATATAAGGAGTCAGTTCATACATGAGTCAATACAATACAGAACATAAAGTGAAGAGAATCAAACAATACTATACAGAGAACGTGATAACAAACAGAGAACGGGATAACAAACAATACCATACAGAGAACGTGATAACAAACAGAGAATGGGATACCAAACAATACCATACAGAGAACATACAGGCTAGGCATAGGGAGAACACACAATACAGCTAGCACATTCATTACATATACATTATACATTTATGTGAGCCACCTAACGGGGCATGACACTACCTGCCATGACCGTTTTTGTATCCAGAATCTCCTTAAGTGGAGAGCGTATGAGTTTGTGTATAGATCTATACTGGATTGACTATCCTACACCTTGATGCTCTCTACAGTGGGACTTGCAAGTCTACGAGTGCCAAACATCATTTCTTACAGCGTCTTACATCGTTGTTTTACTAGAGTCGGTAGCAGGATACAAGCCGATCACATGGTACTTTAAATAACAAATAGGTTTAAAGTAATTAATACAGCAGTAGTCACTTAAGACAAAACTACAGTACTTTAACATTTTCCCCTTTACATATACGTTGTGTTAATCACACAATAAACAATAATGTAAAAACTATATTTTGGTTAATGATAGTCAGATTTGGGAAAATACACACTCTTACAAGAGACACACACACAGATACTAGATGCCTTGGTAGAAGGCTACTTTTTGTAGGAAACATAGGGTTTTCTAGGGAAGTTCAAACAAATACAAACTTTTACAAACTTATACATTACAAACATCTTACAACTGCTTTCATACAAACATACACTAATATACTTATGAACTCACCAGCTTTAAAGCTGATAAACTCTTTCAAAATAACTTGTATTCTCAGGTCGCCAGTAGATAGGTACCGGAGCCAGGTTTTTGAGAAGATGGAGCTCGTTCAAGACTCATCTTTATTTTGATGTATATTATTTTTGGTGTCTATATAACTTGATAGAACACACTTGTATGAAATTATATTATTAATGCAATGGATGATGTTCTTGCTTGTTTACCACTTTGCATTGTTGTGATACTGTACATGACGTCCTCCACCCCCGAACGTTCCGCCGTTCCGGTTTTGGGGTGTGACATATTCCCCCCCCCCTTAAAACATTAGAAATTAAGAAAATACGGGGCTATGTACTCATATGATTGATGGTGAATCGGACAGAGTTTCGTTTAACGAAAAGGAGTTTATTTGTTGAGAAACCGGTTCAAATTGGGCAGAGTTTTGACAGGAGAGAGATTACTTCTCAGGAATCTCGGGGCTTCGAGGCTTGCTTAGAGTTCGAGACTTGATACTGGGGCTTTAGTGGTTGTATATGAGTTTGTGGAAGTGGAAAATATGAAAGAGAGTGAAATTTAGGGTGAAAATTTTAAATTAATTCGGAAGCCTCGCATGCCTTATATAGGCCGAAGCCTCGGATCCGAGGCTATGCGAGGCTGACACGCGTCGGACAGGTGGCGAAGTTTCTGGCTTACTTCGGACCGCAGGCTCGCTGCTGGCTGGCTCGGATTGGACCGGACTTCGTTCCAATAGAAGACTGACACGTGCGAAGGAGGGTGTCTGAGGGGTATCTCATGCGAGGCTGTCCGAGTAGGATTGGACCGCGGAGTTGGTCGAATCAGGAGGTGCCACGCATGGCTTCGGTCCACTCAGCAGCTGCCACGTGCGAGGTGACGTGTTACATGCGAAATTGCTCGGTTTTCCTATTTTTCTTTATTTTTGTGCCAAAACTTGCGAAAATCATAACTTTCGCATACGAGCTCCGTTTTTGGCGTTCTGTATATGCACGCGTAGGTAAAATGATACTCTACGACTTTCGTTTAGACTTCGTTGGCTAATTTTGATTTTTTTTAATATTATTATTTTAAACAGACCGGGACGGGAATCCGTTAAAAATTCATAAATTCTTCATTTGACGTCCGTTTTTGTCTGTTTTTTTACCTTTGTACTACTACCGACGAGACCTTCAATTCTTGTTTAGGTTGTATCGGCTAAAAATCGCTCGATCTTTATTTCGAGTTTTTAGCTTTACAGTGCTATACTGAAACTTAGAAAAATCATAACTTCCACATACGAAGTCAGATTTTCCGTTCTTTTTATGAAAGTTTTCGGTTTAACATAAACTACAACTTTCATTTAGATTGTTAAGGCTAAAAAGCCTTTTATTGAAAATTCTGTTTTTACACTGAATAGTGTTTTGCCGGTTTTGTCGCGGATTTTCGATTGGTCATAACTTCTTCGTTATAACTCGGATTTTAGTGTTCTTTATGTTTTTGGAAACCTTGTTACAATCTCTATCACTTGGTTCATCCCAATCGAGATTGCTAAATAATTTATTTTTGAGGGTCAATTATGTAAATATGCACATTATGCTAAAATTTCTCTTTATTATTATAAAAAGAAATACACATTGACCTATACTATTACATAGGTTTGAAAACGATTTGTTACACATGGTCAGCGGGAAACGAGCTGGTGCCGGAAGAGAGAGTTTTCTGAAAGAGAGGAAGAAAGAGTCGATGCCGGAGAGGGAGAAGCTGCCAGAACTAACTGGCTTGGATAAACGGGGCAGTGACCTTCTTAAAAGGAAGATGACGTAGGTAAGGTCCTCATTCCTCTGACTTTTTGGATTACGTTAAGTAAATTTGGGTTGCTAATCTTTTAGGCTAGCTGCTTTGGGCCTCTTAAGTAATGAATTTGGAAATAAATACAAGTAATAGGGATACTGACGGGCTGTCAAATTTCACCTGTATTTGGGATTCAAATAATTGTTCATTTAATTTAAGAATTAGTAATAATCCATATTGTTTATGAAAGACACATTAAGTGTTGGATTATAGTGAAATGGCTATTTTTTTCAGTGTGCTCGGTTAACTGGGTGGATGGATAATAACTTTCAGTTTATCTGCATATACATTATAATAAATTAATATAATAAGAGACACCAATTCATTGATCATAGATGTGATTAATCCTAAATAGATATATATTGAATAGAGTCACTAAATGAAATAGATATAGAAATAGTATTTCGCTTAAATAATTATAATTATGTTCGTTCTTTTAGGAGGGTCCAACATATGAGGATGACGTTTAATGTTGCGCCTATTTTCAATCATGACGATATTCAAGAATTCAATTTATAGACGACTTGCTACTCAGGTGAGTTTTCCTCACTACACTCAAGGTTCTAAGGCACCAAGGCTGGCTGTGACAACCCGAAATTTCTATCTTGTATAGTGATTGAATTCAATCAAATTCAGACTCGTTTCTGCCATCTTTTAGGATTGTTTAGAGTCTGTTTGAGTGTTCCAAGTCTTGTACAGTCCAGGATAGGGTATAGGCATGAATTTCCAAAGTTCATAGTATTAAATTCTGGCCAAACACTCCTTCAAGAGGAGTGTACGGTCGTACACATGGGTGTACGACCGTACACCCATCTATGGTCATGAACTCTCTCCTATATAGAGGATACTTAGCCATTATTCAACACTTTTCACACTTCCAAGCCAAGAATTCAGATTTCTCTCTCAACTATCATCAACTTTCTCACCTAGATCTTCAAAGATGTAAGTGTTTTCTACCATGATTAGTTGCTTCATTGCTTTAACTAGTGAAGGATCCATGTTTTCATTCCATGAATTTCATCTTTGGTTAGATCTTCATCATTCACCAAGAACACCAAGAACACACACTAGTTCTTGGTGGCAGTGAACCCTCATCAAGCTTCCACAATTGTGAGTAATTGCTTCCTATGCTTGTTATCTACTAGAAACTCTTTATATCCATCTTAAAGTCGACTATCTTGGCAAGAACATGGAGGCTGTATGGCCATAGACCCTTGTACGGCCGTACACACCTCATAGGGCTGTAAACTCATGTTAATATACATAGTTGGCCTTAAACGTTCCTTAGAGCTAAGCATGGGACCAAGAACACTTCCTTGATGCTAGATAGGACCTTAAAACACCTCATTTGCATACTTCTTCATGAGTGTATGGCCGAACACTCATGGGCCGTGAACCCCTTGGCCGTACACACACTAGTGCGGCCATAAACCCGTTATATGCAATCCTAAGTACTTATAACACTTCAATCTAAGTGTTTCCTAGTTCCTAAGGTGCTTTCCTTACATGATTAGTTGTATAAACACTAATTTGATACATATATGTGTCATTATATGCTTATTAGGATCCGTTTGTGCTCGAGTCTTCACTTGACACTTAGCATCCTACAACCGATCTTACATTCGTGTCACTCACTGGAGGTGAGTTTATACCCCTTAACTTATATTTTAAATGATTTTAAATGCTTTTATGGGGGAATACAAGTAGAAACATTATAGTTATTATATCAATCACATGTGATTAATAACTATCAAACAAATAGATTTCTTTTACTTCAAACTGTGTTTTCAAACAAATTGCTTCAAATCATTTTTACAAACTCTTTTATATGCAAAACTCTTTATTAAACTCTTTTAAACTTATATATTGTTAAAAATCATGTCTATATAGATATAGTTATATAAGTAGGATTGAAAGGGCTTAGGACTGATAACTCGCCTTATTTTCGGTTCCTTGTTTTGTTGTGGACTTAGGGTATCGGTTGTTTGTCTGAATGTCGTTTGAATCTTAGTTATATATTATGTATATGTATATAGATATAAAAGTTCTTCGTTCAGTTCAATACCATTGGGTAGAAAAGGTATACAAACATGTTCATTCATTCAAAAAACATTTCTATTAAACTATAATAGGTATAGTTTTGGAAGTCACTAATACTATTTCTAGAACAATGAAACATACAAGAGTCAGTTCATACCTGTGTCAGTTCAAACATACTATAATGAGATACAATACATACTATAACGAGAGACAATACTCACTATAAAGAGAAACAGCTAGAACATACTATACACTAGAAAGAGAGAACATACAATACACTAGTACATACTATACACTAGACAGAGAGAACATACAATACACTAGAACATACTATACACTAGACATAGAGAACATACAATACACTAGAACATACTATACAAATACAAGAATACTATAACATTAATGTGAGCCACTACTTCATGGCGTGGCAAGATACTGCTGTGTCACGTTTTGTACCCAGAGTCTCCTGGAGGGAGAGCGTGAATTTGTGTATAGATCTATACGGGACTGATCATCCTACGCCTTGCTGCTAGCTACAGTGGGACCTGCAGGTCTACGGGTGACGAATGTCAAATCATTTTCGACGTCTCGAACGTCGTGTTATACTAGTCGATCAAGTATGGTTACAATCTTATCACATTTTACCTTAATTAAACAAACATGTTTAAGGTAGTTAGTACATTGCTAGTTACTTAGATAAAACTACAGTTCATCTTTATTTTCCCATTTCATTCACATTGTGATATTCTCACATAAACGGTAATGAAAACTATATTTTGGTAATGATAATCATACTTTGGGAAAACACACACTTTTACAAAAGAACAAACATAAAGAACAGTTGGGTCTCGGTTGAAGACTACTTTAGTAGAAAATGTAGGATTTTCTAGGAAGTTTACAAACATTTACAACAAACACTTACAAACATTTACATCAAACATTTACAAACACTTTCTTCAAACTTATACAAACAATGACACTGAAATACTTATGAACTCACCAGCTTAAATGCTGATCTACGCTTTCAAAATAACATGTATTCTCAGGTCACCAGTAGATAGGTACCGATGACCAGGTTTTGTGAAGATGGAGCACGTTCAAGACTCATCTCTTATTTTGATTCATATTTTTGGTGTCTTATAAACTATACCGAACACAATTGTATTAAATTATATTATTAATGCAATGGATGATGTTGTTACTTGTTTTACTATTATGCATTGTTGTGATACTGTACATGACGTCCTCCGCCCCCGAATGTTTCCGCCCTTCTGGTTTGGGGGTGTGACAGATTGGTATCAGAGCATTGTTTATAGTGAATTGAGTATATCAACCCATAAAATATATACAACTATAAACACAACGGGATTAAAATACTCTGATCAAGAGTTTATACTTTTAAATAATAAAATATTTAACCAAAGTATACATACCTGCATTCATACTAAAATCAGTGTCACTAGAACAGAACAAAAGTATTGTGATTGTTAGACAACACAATTAGGCTTGGGGACATATAATCAGATCTGGGAGTGATATAGTCTGATGTGAATGCAGCTGTTACGATAACCCAACAGCTATTCAAGCTGCTGTGAATGCAGCTGTTACGACAACCCTAGAACAATTCCCAACTACCGGTACTAGCGGGAGTGAAACGAATATGCATTCCACACCAGTTAAAGCTCCAGTGCACTCTAAGGATCGTATAAGGACTTCACCAGATGCAAACCCAGGGCCTTCAATGGGACTGGTGGAATCATTGCCCTTTCGCAATGGTTCGAGAAAACAGAGTTGATCTTTGAGATCTGCTCCTGTCTGGAAGCTAGCAAAGTTAAATTTGCTGCCTGCACCTTTGCGGACCGAGCCCTGACATGGTGGAATAGCCATGTCAAGTCACTAACTCTTATAGTGGCAAATGATATGGGATGGGAAGCTCTTAAGGAGCTCATGATCGAAGAATACTGCCCGAGGGACGAAGTTCAGAAACTGGAGCAGGAACTCTTGAGCCTAACCATGAAGGGCTCCGACATAGTCTCCTACACTGCTAGATTTGGCGATCTGGTAGTGCTATGTCCGGGAATGGTCCCTTCTTAAGCGAAGAAGGTGGAAAGGTATATTTGGGGTCTGGTGCCTCCATTTCAGGGGAATGTCCTAGCTTCAAACCCCACTACCTTCGATAGTGCCAAGCGATTGGCATAACGACTCATTGACCATGGGGTTCGTACCCCGTCAACAACAACAACCCTAGCCATCTCAGAACCCTCCAAAGCCACAGACCACAAGCGGAAGTTCTGGGATAACAAAAAGAAGAAAACGACGCAGAACGCTACCAAGAAGCAGCAGGTTGTAGCTGTTCATGCTGTAATAGCACCTACTGCTGCTGCGCTGGTGAAACAGTATGCTGGAAGCTTGCCTAAGTGCAACAAATGCAGCTTCCACCACAATGGACCCTGCCGGGAAATGCAGTGCACTAACTACAATAGGAAGGGGCACACTGCCTGTTTCTGCAGAGCTCCGACAAGGCCAATCACCCAAGTCCCCATCGTTGGTGTGGGCCAGGCTTGCTACGGTTGTGGCGAGGTGGGCCACTACAAAAGGAACTGCCTGAAGGCAGGGAATGCCAGTGGAGTGGGAAGGGTTTTGGCTATAGGCCACGAGGAAGCAGTTGTCGAACCCACAGTGGTCACTGGTACGTTTCTCCTCGATATCTCATATGCATGCATACTATTTGATAGTGGAGCGGAGAGGAGTTTCGTGAACCAGAAATTTGCTCACTTGCTTAAGCAAAACTCACGTGAACTTAAAGAACCGTTCACTGTAGAAATGGCTAACGGAAAGACAGAGAGCACTAGCTGCATATACATAGGATTTACACTAACACTAGATAGCCATTCATTTCCAATCGACCTCATGTCGGTCTCAATTAAAAGTTTTGACATCATAATCAGCATTGATTGGTTAAGTTCTCATCGTGCTGACATCATGTGTTACGAAAAGGCTGTTCGCCTTAATCTGTCGTCTAGCGAAACTCTAGTTATCTATGGTGACAAACCTGACACGAACCTTCGCATCATCTCAAGTATACAAGCCCAGAAGTACCTACGAAAGGAATGTCGCGCATTCCTTGCTCATGTTGTCGATGTGAGCCAAGAGACGAAGGAAATAAAGAACATACCATTGGTACACGACTTTCCTGACATCTTTCCAGAAGAACTACCAGGATTACCTCCACAACGTCAACTCGACTTCAGAATCGACTTAGTTCCAGTAGCCAAATCACCCTATCGTCTAGCACCAGCTGAGATGCAGGAGCTATCGAGTCAACTTAACGAACTCCTTACCAAGGGCTTTATTAGACCCAGCTTCTCACCCTCGGGAGCACTAGTCTTGTTCGTCAAGAAGAAAGACAGATCATTCTGTATGTGCATCGACTACAGAGAACTTAACAAGCTTACCGTAAAAAATCGTTACCCTCTGCCTCGCATAGACGACTTGTTCGACCAACTACAAGGGGCGAATTTCTTTTCAAAGATAGATCTGAGATCTGGGTATCACCAATTACGAATGCTAGGGGAGGATGTTCCGAAGACAGCCTTCTGAACCCATTATGGACACTACGAGTTTGTAGTGATGCTGTTCGGATTGACCAATGCGCCCGCAGTATTCATGGACTTAATGAATAGGGTGTGGCGTCCATACTTGGATGAGTTTGTCATTGTATTCATCGATGACATACTTATCTACTCTCGTAGTAAGGAGGAGCATAGTCAACATATGCGTCAGGTCTTAGAATCACTGCAATCAGAGAAGCTTTATGCGAAGTTCTCGAAATGCGAATTTTGGATCCGAAGAGTCGAATTCTTGGGGAACGTGGTTAGCGAAGAGGGAATACACATCGACCCTTCCAAAATCAAAGCCATTGAGAACTGGTCAGCACCGAAGACGCCCATATAAATTCGTCAATTTCAAGGCCTCGTTGGCTACTATCGCAGGTTCATTCAGAACTTCTCAAGGATTGCGAAACCGCTTACAACATTAACCCAGAAGGGTGTGGCCTTTGACTGGGAAGAGAAGCAAGAGAAAGCGTTTCAAACGCTAAAGCGAGCCTTATGCACCGCACCGATATTTTTCCCCCCGAAGGGATAGAAGACTTCGTGGTTTATTACGATGCATCCAACCAAGGGCTCGGCTGTGTTCTGATGCAACGAGGTAAGGTCATCGCCTATGACTCAAGACAGCTAAAGACACACGAGGTCAACTACACCATACACGATATTGAGTTAGGAGCAGTGGTATTTGCTCTGAAGATCTGGAGACACTACCTGTATGGTACAAAAAGCACTATCTTTACAGACCACAAAAGCCTTCAATATATATTCGACCAGAAGGATGTCAACATGAGACAACGACGGTGGGTCGAGCTACTCAATGACTACGAATGTGAAATTCGTTATCATCCGGGCAAGGCCAACGTAGTACTTGATGCCCTCAGTTAGAAAGAATACTCTGGTCGTAGAGTCAAATCTTTGACTATGACTATCCATTCAAACTTGTCCACACAAATTAAGGAGGCTCAGGTTGAAGCCTTGAAACCTGAAAATGTGGCGGGTGAATCCCTGAGAGGGATGGATAAAAACTTAGAAGTCAAGGGTGGCGGAGCCTTTTATCTCATGGATCGGATCTGGACACCGAGACAAGGTGGTTTCAGAGCCTTGGTTATGACCTAAGCGCACAACACTCGATATTCCGTCTACCCAGGTTCAGATAAGATGTATTTGGATCTTAAAAAGTTATACTAGTGGCCTAACATGAAAGCAAAGATTGCTACCTTCGTGAGCAAGTGCCTTACATGCGCCAAGGTTAAGGTCGAATACCAGAAACCCTCAGGTTTACTTCAACAACCGGAGATACCTGAATGGAAGTGGGAGCGGATCACAATGGACTTCATAACCAAGTTGCCCAAGACAACGGGTGGTCTCGATACCATTTGGGTGATTGTAGACAAGTTAACAAAGTCTGCACACCTCCTGCCTATCAAAGAGACTGACAAGATGGAAAAAGTAACAAGAACATACAATAGGTAGATCGTACGAATGCATGGTATTCCAATATCCATTATCTCTGATAAAGATAGTAGATTCACTTCAAGGTTGTGGCAGTCGTTACAAAGTTCCCTAGGAACTAGGCTGGACATGAGTACAGTGTACCATCCGCAAACCGACGGACAAAGTGAGAGGACTATTCAAACTCTGGAAGATATGTTGTGAGCCTGCGTGATAGACTTTGGGAATGCATGGGATACTCATTTACTCCTTGCCGAGTTCCCCTACAATAATAGTTATCACAAAAGCATAAAGGCTGATCCGTTTGAAGCCCTCTATGGCCGTAAGTGCAGATCCCCTCTGTGCTGGGCTGAGGTGGGCGACACTCAGTTAGCTAAAGGATGAGTTCCTGACAACACTCTCACAGGTCCGGAAATCGTTCGGGAAACGACAAGGAAGATCGTTCAGATTTGTGAACGACTGAAAGCCTCTAGAGACCGAAAGAAAAGCTACACAAACAAGAGAAGGAAACCGTTGGAATTCCAGGTGGGCGACCATGTTCAATTGAAGGTCTCACCCTGGAAGGACTTGATATGCTTCAGAAAGCGTGGAAATCTAAATCCAAGATACGTAGGGCCTTTCGAAATTATCGCTAGAATCAGCCTTGTAGCTTACAAACTTAAACTACCTCGCGAACTCAGTAACGTACATTCTACTTTCCACGTATCGAACTTGAAAAAGTCTCTATCCGACGAGACTCTTGTAATCCCACTCGACGAGATCAAGATCAACGAGAGCCTCGACTCCGTGGAAGAACTAGTAGAGATCATGGACCGAGAGGTCAAGCAAACGAAGCAAATTCGTATCCCGATAGTGAAGGTTCGTTGGAATGCCAAGCGACGACCTGAATTCACTTGGGAGTGCGAGGATCAAATGAAACTGAAATATCCTCATCTTTTTACTTAGTTATTTGTAATTGTTTAATTGCTTAAACTCTAATTTCGGGACAAAATTCTCTCTAACGGCGAGATAATGTGACAACCCGAAATTTCTATCTTGTACAGTCATTCAATTCAATCAAATTCAGATTCGTTTCTGCCATCTTTTAGCATTGTTTAGAGTCTGTTTGAGTGTTCCAAGTCTTTTGCATTCAAGGATAAGGTATAGGGATGAGTTTCCAAAGTTCATAGTATCAAATTCGGGCCAAACACTCATTCAAGAGGAGTGTACGGCTGTACACTCCAAGTCTTGTACATTCAAGGATAGGGTATAGGGATGAGTTTCCAAAGTTGATAGTATCAAATTCGGGCCAAACACTCGTTCAAGAGGAGTGTACGACCGTACACCCATCTATGGCCGTGAACTCTCTCCTATATAGAGGATACATAGCCATTATTCAACACTTTTCACACTTCCAATCCTAGAAATCGGATTTCTCTCTCAACTATCATCAACTTTCTCACCTAGATCTTCAAAGATGTAAGTGTTTTCTACCTTGATTAGTTGCTTCATTTCTTTAACTAGTGAAGGATCCATGTTTTCATTCCATGAATTTCATCTTTGGTTAGATCTTCATCATTCACGAAGAACACTAAGAACACACACTAGTTCTTGGTGGCCGTGAACCCTCATCAAGCTTCCAAAATTCTGAGTAACTGCTTCCTATGCTTGTTATCTACTAGAAACCCTTTATATTCATCTAAAAATCGACCATCTTGGCAAGAACATGGAGGGTGTATGGCCGTAGACCCTTGTACGTCCGTACACACCTCATAGGGCTGTAGACTCATGTTAATATTCATAGTTGGACATAAACTTTCCTTAGAGATAAGCATGGGACCAAGTACACTTCCTTGATGCTACATAGAACCTTAAAACACCTCATTTGCATACTTCTTCATGACTGTACGACCGTACACTCATGGGCCGTGAACCCCTTGGCTGTACACACACTAGTGTGGCCATAAACCCCTTATATGCAATCCTAGGTACTTATAACACTTCAATCTAAGTGTTTCCTAGTTCCTAAGGTGATTTCCATACATGATTAGTTGTATACACACTAACTTGATACATATATGTGTCATTATATGCTTATTATGATCCGTTTGTGCTCGAGTCTTCACTTGACACTTAGTATCCTACAACCGATCTTACATTCGTATCACTCACTGCAGGTGAGTTCATACCCCTTAACTTATCTTTTAAATGATTTTAAATGCTTTTATGGGGGGAATACAAGTAGAAACATTATAGTTATTATATCAATCACATGTGATTAATAACTATCGAACAAATGGATTTCTTTTACTTCAAACTGTGTTTTCAAACAAATTGCTTCAAATCGTTTTTACAAACTCTTTTATATGCAAAACTCTTTATTAAACTCTTTTAAACTTATATATTGTTAAAAATCATGTCTATATAGATATAGTTATATAAGTAGGATTGAAAGGGCTTAGAACTGATAACTCGCCTTATTTCTTGTTCCTTGTTTGGTTGTGGACTTAGGGTATCAGTTGTTTGTCTGAATGTCGTTTGAATCTTAGTTATATATTATGTATATGTATATAGATATAAAAGTTCTTCGTTCAGTTTAATACCTTTGGGTAGAAAAGGTATACAAACATGTTCATTCATTCAAAAAACATTTCTATTAAACTATAATAGGTATAGTTTTGGAAGTCACTAATACTATTTCTAGAACAATGAAACATACAGGAGTCAGTTCATACCTGTGTCAGTTCAAACATACTATAATGAGATACAATACATACTATAACGAGAGACAATACTCACTACAAAGAGAAACAGATAGAACATACTATACACTAGAAAGAGAGAACATACAATACACAAGTACATACTATAAACTAGACAGAGAGAACATACAATAAACTAGAACGTATTATACACTAGACAGAGAGAACATACAATACACTATAACATACTATAAAAATACAAGAATACTATAACATTAATGTGAGCCACTACTTCATGGCGCGGCAAGATACTGATGTGTCACATTTTGTACCCAGAGTCTCCTGGAGGGAGAGCGTGAATTTGTGTATAGATCTATACGCGACTGACCATCCTACACCTTATTGCTAGCTACAGAGGGACCCGTAGGTCTATGGGTGACGAATGTCATATCATTTCCGACGTCTCGACCGTCATGTTATACTAGTCGATCAAGTATGGTTACAATCTTATCACATTTTACCTTAATTAAACTAACAGGTTTAAGGTAGTTAGTACATTAGTAGTTACTTAGATAAAACTACAATACGTCTTTATTTTCCCATTTCATTCACATTGTGATCTTCTCACATAAATGGTAATGAAAACTATATTTTGGTAATGATAGTCATACTTTGGGAAAACACGCACTTTTACAAAAGAACAAACATAAAGAACAGTTGGGTCTTGGTAGAAGACTACTTTAGTAGAAAATATAGGATTTTCTAGGAAGTTTACAAACATTTACATCAAATACTTACAAACATTTACATCAAACATTTACAAACACTTTCTTCAAACTTATACAAACAATGACACTAAAATACTTATGAACTCACCAGCTTAAATGCTGATCAACGCTTTCAAAATAACTTGTATTCTCAGGTCACCAGTAGACAGGTACCGGTGACCAGGTTTTGAGAAGATGGAGCACGTTCAGGACTCATCTCTTATTTTGATTCATATTTTTGGTGTCTTATAAACTATACCGAACACACTTGTATTAAATTATATTATTAATGCAATTGATCATGTTGTTACTTGTTTTACTATTATGCATTGTTGTGATACTGTACATGACGTCCTCCGCCGCCGAACGTTTCCGCCGTTCCGGTTTGGGGGTATGACACCGGCCCTTTGGATTGGTATCTTGGTTTAACTTCTGATTGAGTACTGTTATGATGTTTTACATCGGTATCCTAGTAGATAGGATGTTCCTATGCTTAGTGATCTGTAGATCGGTTTCTCTTGCTGTAGACTGTCATATGATTATTTGATCTATGTGCACATGTTTGTTCTATGGCTGAGGCTTCACTGCTCTGTGTGTAAGCCAACAGGTCGGGACATTCCAACCCGATGGTTTAGTGTTGAGGGTATTCCAACCCGATGGTTGAGGGCTGAGGGTATTCCAACCCGATGGTTGATTGGACCCATAGTATGTTGGCAATACAACTCGATGGTTGAGGGTCGAGGGTATTGCAACCCGATGGTTGATCGGACCCATAGTATATTGGCATTCCAACTCGGGGTTGAGGGCCTGGGGTATTCAAACTTGATGGTTGATTGGAATCATAGTATATTGGCATTCTAACTCGGTGGTTGAGGGCTTGGGGTATTCCAACCCAATGGTTGATTGGACCCATAGTATGCTGCTGTTTTTTATATGTGTTATTTGTTGTGTGCTCCTACTTTGGGGGAGCTCACGAAGCTTTGTGCTTATAGTTTTGTTTATGATTTAGGTTTTTCAGATGATCCGTAACAATGCGAAGGTGTGACCGTACACATCCTTGGTTTTACAACATATTGGATCTTTGGAGACTCTGATTTTAAATCATGTTTTAGGAAACAATGTTTTTGTAAACACTTTTGTTAATAAATGGGGTGTTTTGAAAAGTTTAAATGTGTTGATATTTTTGGGATGTTACAAGTTGGTAGAAGAGCCTTGGTTTGAGTGAATTGGAGGAACATTCATGTGTATCCAGTCTCAAACTAAGGAAATGAAAAGGTTGTAAAAATGATTTTACAAAATTGTTTTCAAAATAATCAAGAAAGGATGTGATGTGTACGATCAGCCGAAGCCAGTAAGTAGACCCAAAAATACCACACTATTCTTTAACATTGTGATATGTTAGAACAGCATGCTAGTGATAGGCTAGGGATCTTCAGGAATAGCATGATAGAATTTCCTGATTATATGATGCCTGATAGCCTAGGGTTCCTCTTTATATGAAATTGAGATCATTACTATAGTTGCTTAGTGTATACATCGTAGTTGTACATAACTAAGATTCTAGAGCCTGAGAATATTTGGTTTGGGTTTATTTCCTGTTCCTTGTCTGGTTGTGTGCTTAGAGTAGGACCGAGTATTCGACAGTCTATTGGATCCAGTGTTATGTATTGCTAGCATACACGAGTGCTGCAGGATTGGTGGAAGTTTCATGAGCGGGTGCAGTGTATAGCGGGTCAGCGCGAGGATTGATTAGCCACTATGGGGAGAGTGTGAGCAAGGAGAAGGTGCACATGTGGTGTGGGGAGTTGAAGATCGAGGATTTCGCACGAGGATATGCCGGATTTTATTGCATTTTAGTGATAGTCGGCTAATCTGCTCGAATGTTGCTTGCTTTGTGCTCTTTGGGAGCCATGTTAATGAACGTTAACCATCAAATGAATACATTAAATTACATGCTATGAGGGACAGATAATCTCAAGATAAAGGACTTGGAACTATTACAAAGCTCTCGTCTGAGTCCAACTGTTGTAAGGTTGGGTCCTTTAGCCGAGGCATTCTTTAAGCATGGTTGCATGTAATTGTATCCGTAAAGTGGTTAGTTGGCATTGGTAGGGTTTCTTCAGCAGCTGATGGCAAAGGGGGTGTGGGCGAGTCCTAGGATAGCCTAGGGAGTATTTAGTGCGGTTATTTCGCCAAGGAGCAAGTTCCAGGAGTATTTTATGACTAGGACCTACAGGACCCTAGATAATTCTTGAGGAGAGTATGTATAGGTGTGGAAGGTAGTATTGGGCCTGTACTACTGAAAGCACAGGATCCATACTCGATTCAAGGAAGATTTTGCAGAATCTAAGGGCTGGTCATGGAAGTTAGGATGGTCGGATATCATGATTCGTGGCAGTTTTTCTGTCCATATCGATCTTTTGGTTGTGACTGCTCAGGCTTACGGATGGACCTAGTAAGTGTTCAGAGCCCTAGTGGCGTTATTGGTATGGATTGTTGGTGCTGAGCTAGTGGGCTTTGGTTTGAGGCCTCAGAGGTTTTGCTAGAGGTCGGGTACTCGAGTCGCGAGACTCAAGAAGGAGACGATTGTTATGATCGGCTTGGGGATTGCAGCTGAAAGTTGAGTGGTTGATTGGTGGATTCGATAGTCATTATCTGTGGAAAGGATTATGACATTTCAGTATTCCGAGTTCAGAGAAGAAGTGAGCATGCTTGTGTCTGTCAAGGTTAGGATGTAAATCCTGCTTGGGGTCTGAAGGACTCGGTGTTTGGCTGCAGTATGTCAACATGGGAGTGCACAAGAGGATTGATGTGGTATGCGTGTTTTGTGATGCGATCAAGGGTCTATTTCCTTGGATATAACAAATTCAATTTTCGGATTGACGGTTGGGGTTACAGGAGAAGCATGTACTTGGATAGTAAGTTGGTGTTTTTTCTATGCAGTTAAAGTAATTCCTTAATGCTAAGTGTTTATGATTTGAAAATTTCAGAGGTCTTCAGCTGGAATTCAAAATTCTGTTAGGATTTGTCTGATCCCTATCTGGAAGATCATCCTGCGTGTGTTATTTATCCCAGGGTTCGAGATGGTTGTACCTATTTAAATCGGTTTGAGTTATGATTTTGTTTCAACACCAGTACGTGGTAGTTCGAACCCTAAGTGGGGGAGAAATGAGTATTCTGCTTGGAGGAACATCGATATGTCCGGGCTTGTAGTATTGGGTGAATGGTATTTTGGGGATATGCGGTGCGAGTATGTAGGATCTCGGTTCAGGGTTTAGGCAAGAGAGGGGTATATAGTAGGTGGAGATCAGATTCATGTGTTTGGGAGATATATGAGTTATATCCCAACATAAAGTGGTTGGTTAAGGGCCCGTTGCAGCTATTGGTTCCTTTTGGCAATGCCAACAAATAGACGAGGACCCGCTGGGATCACTCAAATTGAGTATCGGTTGTTGAGGAAATTGTTAGCTCGTTGTTTAGATTTTCAATTATAGTCTAGCTTGGGCAGGGGTCGATCAAAGAATCAATTTCAAAATCTAGGCACGCTCAGCCCCACACAGATTTGGTTCAGTAGTTCTAATGTCAATGCGTTGACGATTACTGGTCAAATCGTTCGTCATCTGTGACACCCCCAAACCGGAACGACGGAAATGTTCGGCGGCGGAGGACGTCATGCTCAGTATCATAACCATAGTGAAGAAAGTAAACACAACCATCATAAATATAATTTAAAAGGTTACATCGTTGCAAAATACATGTTTCCAAATAAATTACATATGATGTCAAAATAGTTCAAAAGAAATCTACGCCTTAGCGACTTGCCTTCAAAAAGTCTTGTGGTTACCTGTATTACTGATTACCTGAGAATACAAGTTGTTTTTGAAAGAGTATCAGCATTAAAGCTGGTGAGTTCATAAGCAATTATGAATGAAAAATGCATGTTGTTCCTTAAAGTTTGTTACCCGTTTGTTTCCAGAAAATCCAATATTTTCTAAAAGGTTTATTATAGTCTTAACTGAACCAAGACTTAGTATATGTAAGTAAATCATCATACTTATATGTGGTTTTATGTTTAAATAAAACTCCTTTGGTGAAATCCTTAAATTCCCCTGAACGGTGTGTTTGCTAATTTCCCATGTGAGTTGTTATAACCATACTATGACTCGAAGACCTCGTACTCGACGTTCTTCAAGCGTCGGAATGATATGACACTTGTCACCACAGACCTGCCGGTCTAGCTGTTGCAAGCAACTCAGGTGCGGGTTGTCAAACCCAATATAGATCTATACACAATTATCACGTTCTCCCTACAAGAGATTATGGCTATAACTACAGGACTTTTCTATTGTACTAAAGAGTACTCCGAAGATGAATGTCTCACAAATATATTCATTAACTTGTTCACGTAGTTTGTAATAAAATACTCGCTTTGTAAATCGATAGTATTACCATTTCTTTGTTAAATGAGGTGTCCAAACTATACCTATTATAGTTTTATAAAAATGCTTTTAGATGAATGTAACCTTGTTATGCATGACCTTGTATTTCAATAAAATAACATTTAAAATACTAGGTATCAAATCTTACACACCTTGCTCAGCATGTTACAAGGTGTGAATAACCCTTAAACATGTATTTTACAGTTTTACCCTTAACTATCACTGTTTTTGAGTAATTATAAAAAAATAATCGTAAGTCAAAAACTGAATCCGCAAGCTCTGAGTATTTGGAAAAAGTGTCTACAGTGTTCGTAAATTTTCCCATAATTTTTGGTGATCTCAAACTAGTGTGAAAATGTTCATTTTCACAACCTCGTCTGATTTCGTTGCTGCAGTGATAGGCAGTTTTGTAAAAATCACCATAAATTGTAGAAAAATCGTATCGAGATGTGCAAGTAGTAATTTTAAAGGTATAAAGCTGAAATACTTGCATATTATACAGTTTTGAAAAATATTAAGTTTAAGTTGGGTAAAACAGTTCGTGAATAGGTCACAACGTTTCTGTTGTCAGCTGTCAAGTTTAGTTTTGAATATGTTTTTGTGTTTTAACTTGTATTACCCCCTGAAAATTGAAGAAAACTAGAAAACATAGGGGTATGAACTCACCTTGAGTGATGACTTGAAGAGTGGAAGGTTGAAGTTAAGGAATATCAAGCCAAGAGTACTTGATGAACACGTGAGGACTTGGATGATCCTAAGAACGATTTTTGGCGTTAAGATATGACTCAATGATCCAAGAGTGATATGAAGTTATGGAATAATACTTGAGTTTAGATGGAATACATACCAAAAAGTGTAGTAGCAACTCAAGAACACTTGCACAAGGTGGTGGAATGTAGAGAGAAAGAGGCTTTCTTGGGGTGATATGAGAAGTGTGGAAGTTTTTGAAATGAGCAAGTAAATCAAGAAATCCTCCAGGGATTTCTTTATATGGAAGGTTGCTGGAGCAACTTGTGAGTTTGAAGTGATGTGTGCATTGGTTTGTGTGATGTGGATAAGGTGGCAAGTGAGAGGGTGACACATGGAAGGCAAGTGGGCACACTTGACCCACTTGTGGGGTAAATATCCTCTTAATATAAAATAATGATTTTTAATTAATAAATCCTTGAAAAATAATTAAAATAATAGTTCTGGGGTTAAAAATGATAAAAATATGAATTTGGTGAAAAAATCTGGTCAAAAACGGGCTTAGGAGGCGAAAGTAGTCGAAAACCGGACAATAGGGATCGAACCTGCGAGGTTCGGCTCTTAGGAGTGTGGGAACCGAGATGGAACCGAGAGTAGGAAGGGAAGGCCGAAGGTCCGAAGTGGGGATGCGAGGGTCTCGGATGGGGGCCGAAGTTCGGTCCTCGCTGGTGAGCTTCGGTCTGCTGAGGTTTCGGTCCGAGAGGCTCCTGACAAGTTCGGTTCTTACACTTTTGGCTCCTAAGAGGAGTTTCTGTTCCTAAGAGGAGTTTCGGTTCCTAAGAGGACTTTATGTTCCTAAGAGGAGTTTCGGTTCCTAAGAGGACTTTATGTTCCTAAGAGGAGTTTCGGTTCCTAAGAAGAGTTTCTGTTCCTAAGAGGAGTTTCGGTTCCTAAGAGGAGTTTCGGCTCTATATGGCTGTTTTTCGAGAAATATTTCCGTTTTGCGTGATTTTTGACCAAGTTAAGGGTCGGGATGACCCGGATGACTATAAAAGTTCGAGAGAGATTTTTGGGAGAGATTTGGGAGAGATTTCACATACTTGGAGAGATTTCACATACTTGGAGAGATTTCACATACTTGGAGAGATTTGGGAGAGATTTCACATACTTGGAGAGATTTCACATACTTGGAGAGATTTGGGAGAGATTTCACATACTTGGAGAGATTTCACATACTTGGAGAGATTTGGGAGAGATTTCACATACTTGGAGAGATTTCACATACTTGGAGAGATCTGGGAGATATTACACATACTTGGAGAGATTTCACATACTTGGAGAGATTTCACATACTTGGAGAGATTTGGGAGAGATTTCACATACTTGGAGAGATTTCACATACTTGAAGAGATATGGGAGAGATTTCACATACTTGGAGAGATTTCACATACTTAGAGAGATTTGGGAGAGATTTCACGTACTTGGAGAGATTTGGGAGAGATTTTCATCTTAGACTTTATTATCGTATAATCTCATAATGCAAGGTTCGTGAACCCTGTTATGCTTCGTTTATGATTGTTTTAAGTCCCCGAAAGGGTCCTTAGTCGTATTTTGATGCGTTTAACTCTCTTTTTAGGGTTTTCACGTTGTTAACACATTGATTTTTCGAGACACTTGAATTTTTGACATACAAATGCACATTTTTATTCATAGAATAACTTCTAACGTACAAGCACTAATTAAATTCGACTGGTTTGACTTGTTTGACTTTGACAAGAATTTGACGGTTGTCACAGTATCCCCCCGTTAGAAGGAATTTCGTCCCGAAATTTTTGCATTTTGAGTGGAACTTCATGGGTCGGGGAAAAGATGTGGGTATTTTTGCTTCATTTGGTCCTCACGTTCCCAAGTAAACTCGGGTCCGCGCTTGGCATTCCACCGGACCTTTACGATGGGAATGCAGCTTTGTTTCGTCGATTTGACCTCTCTGTCCATGATTTCAACGGGTTCCTCTACGAAGTGGAGGTTCTTATTGATCTCAATTTCTTCCAAGGGAATAACGAGGGTCTCATCAGACAAACATTTCTTCAGGTTTGACACATGGAATGTAGGGTGAACATGCTTGAGTTCCTGTGGTAAGCGTAGCTTGTATGCCACCGGGCCAATCCTGGCCAAGATTTCGAATGGTCCGATATACCTTGGATTTAATTTACCACGTTTCCCAAAACGTATTAGTCCCTTCCAAGGTGATACCTTCAGATGTACTCGATCTTCAACTTGGAACTCCAAAGGTTTTCGTCTCTTATTATGCGTAGCTCTTTTTTCGGTCTTGCGAAGCCTTCATTCGTTCTCGAATTTGGACCATCTTCTCGGTTGTTTCCCTTATTATTTCCGGGCCAGTGAGTGCGCTGTTAGGGACTTGCCCTTTTGCTAGTTGCGTATCGCCACCCTCGGCCCAGCATAGGGGCGATCTGCACTTACGGCCGTAGAGGGCTTTGAACGGGGCAACTTTGATGCTAGTGTGATAACTATTATTGTAGGAAAACTCAATAAGAGGTAAATGGGTATCCCACGTTTTACCAAAATCTATCACACAAGCTCTTAGCATGTCCTCTAACGTCTGAATGGTTCTTTCACTCTGACCGTCGGTCTGTGGGTGGTAGGCTGTACTCATGTCCAGCCTAGTTCCCATAGCTTTCTGAAGCGACTGCCAGAATCGTGACATGAACCTACTATCTCTGTCGGAGATGATGGATATCGGTACTCCGTGAAGGTGCACTATTTCTCTAATGTAAATCCTTGTCAGCTTCTCCATTTTGTCTGTCTCTTTCATTGGTAGACAGTGTGCGGATTTGGTTAATCTGTCGACGATTACCCAGATGGTGTCAAGCCCACCCGTGGTCTTAGGTAACTTGGTAATGAAATCCATCGTAATCCGCTCCCACTTCCACTCGGGTATCTCTGGTTGTTGAAGTAGTCCCGAGGGATTTTGGTATTCTACCTTAACCTTGGTGCAATTCAGGCACTTGCCCATGAAGGTAGCTATTTCAGCTTTCATGTTCGGCCACCAATACATCTTCTTGAGGTCTAAGTACATCTTGTCTGAGCCGGGATGCACAGAGTAGCGAGTTTTATGAGCTTCGTTCATGACAACATCCCTGAATCCACCAAATTTTGGTGTCCAGATCCGGTTCATGAGACAACGAACTCCGTCATCCCTGACTTCAAGATTTTTGTCCATTCCTCTTAATGTTTCACCTGTCACGTTCTCTGGCTTCAAGGCTTCCTCCTGGGCTTCCTTGATTTGTGTGGACAGGTGTGAGTGGATGGTCATGGTTAATGCCTTTACTCAGCGGCCCGAGTACTCCTTTCTACTTAAAGCGTCTGCAACCACGTTGGCCTTTCCGGGGTGATAACGAATCTCGCATTCGTAATCGTTTAGCAATTCAACCCATCGTCTTTATCTCATGTTGAGTTCTTTTTGGTTGAGGATATGCTGAAGGCTTTTGTGGTCGGTGAAGATAGTGCATTTGGTGCCGTAGAGGTAATGCCTCCAGATTTTTAGGGCGAAAACTACCGCTCCTAGTTTGAGATCGTGCGTCGTATAGTTTACCACGTGCGTCTTCATCTGTCTTGAGGCGTAGGCAATGACCTTTCCTCGTTGCATCAAAACACATCCAAGACCTTGGTTTGATGCATCGCAATAAACCAAAAAGTCCTATGTTCCATCTGGTAGGGACAAGATCGGAGCACTGCACAGAGCTTGCTTTAGTGTTTGAAACGCAACCTCTTGCTTATCCCCCCAGACGAAAGTTACTCCTTTCTGAGTCAAGGTGGTGAGCGGTTTTGCGATTTTGGAAAAGTTTGGGATGAATCTTCGATAGTAACCGGTGACTCCTAAAAATTGTCGGATTTCTGTGGGCGTCCTTGGCGCTGCCCAACTTTCGATTGCCTTGATATTTGAAAGGTCCACATGTATTCCTTCCTTGCTGACTACATGTACGAGGAAATCCACTTCTCGAATCCAGAACTCGCACTTTGAGAATTTTGCGTGCAATTTCTCTGCCCTCAGTGTCTCCAGGACTTGACGTAAATGACGGTTGTGTTCTTCCTCACTTCGGGAGTAGACTAGTATATCGTCGATAAAAACAATCATGAACTTGTCTAAGTAAGGTCGACACACCCTATTCATCAGGTCCATAAACACCGCGGGTGCGTTTGTTAAGCCGAAGGGCATCACTACAAACTCGTAGTGACCATAGCGCATTCTGAAGGCTGTCTTGGGAATATCCTCCTCTTGAACTCGCAATTGGTGGTACCCTGATCTAAGGTCAATCTTTGAGAAGAAACTTGCTCCTTGCAGCTGGTCAAAGAGCTCATCGATTCGAGGCAAAGGGTATCGGTTTTTAATGGTGAGTTTGTTTAGTTCGCGGTAGTCAATGCACATACGGAACGATCCGTCCTTCTTCTTAACGAACAAAACTGGTGCTCCCCAAGGTGAGAAGCTTGGCCTAATGAAGCCTTTGCTCTGTAGTTCGTTTAGTTGACTGGACAGTTCCTGCATCTTGGCTGGGGCTAGACGGTATGACGATTTGGCTACGGGGGTAGCTCCGGGAATTAAGTCGATTCGGAATTCGACTTGTCGAGGAGGGGGCACTCCTGGAAGGTCTTCTGGGAATACATCGGGGAAATTACAAACCTCCAGAATGTCCTAGATGTCTTTCATTCCTTGACCCTTATCTACGACGTGGGCTAGGAAGGCGTGGTACTCCTTGCGGATATACTTTTGAGCCTTGATACAAGAGATGATCTGAAAGTTTGAGCTAGGCTTGTCGCCATAAACGACGAGAGCTTTGCCACTTGGCAGATTAAGGCGAACAGCCTTTTCGTGACATAGGATTTCCGCATGGTGAGGGCATAACCAATCCATGCCAATGATAACGTCAAAACTTTTTATGGTGACCGACATAAGGTTGATTTGGAAAGAGTGATTATTTAAGGTGAGGGTACACCCGGTGTAAATATCGTTAGTGTTCTCTGTTTTTCCGTTAGCCATTTCTATGGTGAGTATGTCTTTTAGTGTTTGTGGTGTTTTATTAAACAAGCGTTTAAATTGGTGGCTCACGAAGCTTTTCTCCGTGACACTATCGAAAAGAATGCATGCGTATGTATTGTTGAGGAGAAACGTACCGGTGACCACAGTTGGTTCTGCAACTGCTTCCTCATGACCTATCGCCAAAACCCTGCCCACTCCACCAGGGTTGGGGTTTCTTGCCTTCGGGCAGTTCCGCTTGAAGTGTCCTGCCTCTCCACAACCATAGCAGGTTTGACTTGCTCCGGCGTTGGCAGCTCGCGCGTTTTGTTGGACTGGAGCTTTACAAAATCGAGCGGTGTGCCCCTTTCTGTTATAGTTGGTGCAATGCATTTAACGACAAGCTCCATTGTGGTGAAAGTTGCATTTGTTGCACTTTGGCAGGTTCCCGGCGTATTGCCTTATCGGAATGGGGTTGGCAGTGGTTATGGCAGCGTGCACTGCAACCACTTGTTGTTTCTTGGCAGGGTCTTGAGTAGGCTGGCCCTTTTTCTTGTTCCAGAATTTTCTTTTGTTCTTTCCTCCTTTTGCTTGCTCGGAGGTGGTCATTACAGTGCCATGGCTGGCGTTATGGTCGATGAGTTATTGTGCCAGTTCCTTGGCACTGTCGAAGGTAGTTGTCTTTGAGGCCAATATGTACCCTTGAAGTTGTTGAGATAATCCCCACACATATCTTTCCACCTTCTTGCTTTCAGTAGGAACCATCCCGGGACACAGCATGGCTAGATCGCTGAACCTCGAGGTGTACGACAGGATGTCGGAGCCTTTCATTTTAAGACCCCAAAATTCTTCTTCCAGCTTCTGTATCTCACCCCTGGGGCAGTACTCCTTCATTAACATGGTTTTCAGATCTTCCCATGTTATCGCATTAGCCACCGGGAGTGTTAGTGCCTTGACGTGACCCTTCCACCAGGTGAGGGCTCTTTCGGAGAATGTGCATGAAGCAAATTTGATCTGGCTTGCTTCAGGGCATGCGCATATTTCGAAGATCGTCTCGGTTTTCTCGAACCATTATAGCAACGCTATGACACCTCTGCTTCCGTTGAAGGTTTTGGGCTTGGCGTTAGTAAAGTATTTGTAGGTACACTCTCTCGAGCGTCCCTGGCCTTCCCCATTATTGGAATTCGAGGCACCACTGCCTGCACCTCCAGAATTACTTGGATTGATTTGGGCTATCACGGGTGCCACTGCGGCCGCTATCGCAGCCTGGAACATGGCGGGGTCGAACTGGGGAGGTGGTGGTGGGGGTGGTGTAGTCCCAGCTACTTCGTCGCGTCTAGGATTTCTACGAGGTGGCATTTTCTGCCATTTTACAAGAATGAAAAGACAATAAGTCTTTGATACAAGTCGAGTGTTAAACTAAACATTATTAGTTCTTTATATGCATCATGATTCCGACTTGTAAAAATGTTGTAAGAATTCATTCATACTAGAAGTCTATAAACAATGAAATATATACTTTATGAATTTCGATAGTATTGATTCTCATGAAATGTCTGTGATAGTATCTATACCGGGTCCAACCAATAATCACTTCATGTATAATATTTACATGTAATTAAGATTAAATAACTTTCGAATCTAATGGTTCTGCCCTGGGCCCACAACCAAACAAGGAACATGATCCAAGGCGGAACCACCATTTCTAGGTCGACATGGTCTCAATTACATATAACTTTGATTTATACCTCGAGCGATCATAGGTTGAGCACCAGTAAATTTTTATCTAAAAAAATAGTTCATGTTATGAATCTGATGTAGTGTTCCCAATAAAACAAATGGCGCGTCAATATCATTGATATAACTTAGTATACAGTACTTTGGAAAAATTTGACCCTACTAGGGGTCTATGCTACATCAATGTATGGAAAATTTTGACCGCCTAACAGATCCCGGAAGTGTAAACACTTAAATCGCGAGATCGAACCTAGAATACTAGAAAATAATAGTAATATTTATCCGCAAACTAGATTAAACAGGAGCGGGTAGTGCAATACTACTTGCGGTGTTTGAAGCTCTGAGGAACACGAAGTGTAGACACAAAGTGTAGACACGAAGTTCCTCATTTCAGCTCGGGATTCTGCCGCTTGGCGCTCTGCTTCGGCCAGGCATTCTTCAAAAGTGGCTCGGTGTTCTCGGAGTTCTTGCACTTTAGCTCGGGTCGCAGCCATCTCCCGTCGAAGAAGCTCGGTGCGGTCTCGAGTCCGATCGTGTTCATCATCCAAACGACGAATGCGAACGGAATTGACTTGGCTGGTGGCACCAACCTCCATGTGGTGTCGGGTGTTAACTCTTGTTTGCTCTTCGTGGCGTGTGACACGGTGAACTATGACAGGGAGGGCTCGGTCGGCTGACCCTCCTCTGCTGAGATCGTAGAAACCTTGTTGCATGCCATAGGGGGTTCGTTGACCTTGCTCTCGGCTCCATCGATGTATAGTTGCAGCCCATTGGGGCATCGGGCCCTGATAGTGTTGTGGAGGAATAGAGGTTGGGTGTGGATTGTAAACTTCGGGTTTGGAGTCGCTTCCATCTGAGTCTTCTTCCTCTTCACCGTCTATGGATTCTTCCTCTTCCATGGGTTCTTCATCCTCCATGGGTTCTTCATCCTCCATGGGTTCTTCATCCTCCATGGGTTCCTCTTCGGAATCTTCCTCTGGGTCTTCTACAATCTATCCGGCATTCCCTTGGTTGGGAAGGTAGGGGTCACCTGGTAAGTGAAATCCTGCCATCGTACCTATACGATAATGGGGATAAGGAGGAATGTCGCGAGAAAAACTTTGGGAACAAGAAGTTAGTTGTCGAAGTTGTGACTACGGCTTTTTGTGTTAAAATACTCCTATAGTATTTCTAAGTTTGATTCTTGAAATTTTTGGTAAGCTGCAGACTTGTTGCTCACCATGATCCTTCTTCGGCATACATTGGTCCTACCTTGGCTGAATATAGTTGATCAGGCTATATTCATCCAAGATCTGACTACATACCGCGAAGCTGAATCATGGTGTTCAACTGGTCTTGATACTTTTATGTTATTGCCATTATGATACTGAATTAGTATGTGTGATTGTGCGAATACTTTTATAAAAATATAAATTTTTATTTTAAATCATTTTTGAAATGCTACGTCAGAGAATTTTGTCCCGTTGTATTTATAGTTTGTATATCTTACGTGGTTCGATATACTTAGTTCACTATAAACAAAGCTCTGATACCAATCTGTCACACCCCCAAACCGGAAGGGCGGAAACGTTCGGGGGTGGAGGATGTCATGCTCAGTATCATAACCATAGTGAAGAAAGTAAACACAACCATCATAAATATAATTTAAAAGGTTACATCGTTGCAAAATACATGTTTCCAAATAAATTACATATGATGTCAAAATAGTTCAAAAGAAATCTACGCCTTACCGACTTGCCTTCAAAAAGTCTTGTGGTCACCTGTATTACTGATTTACTGAGAATACAAGTTGTTTTTGGAAGAGTATCAGCATTAAAGCTGGTGAGTTCATAAGCAATTATGAATAAAAAATGCATGTTGTTCCTTAAAGTTTGTTACCCGTTTATTTCCAGAAAATCCAATATTTTCTAAAAGGTTTATTGTAGTCTTAACTGAACCAAGACTTAGTATATGTAAGTAAATCATCATACTTATATGTGGTTTTATGTTTAAATAAAACTCCTTTGGTGAAATCCTTAAATTCCCGTGAATTGTGTGTTTGTTAATTTCCCATGTGAGTTGTTATGACCATACTATGACTCGAAGACCTCGTACTCGACGTTCTTCAAGCGTCGGAATGATATGACACTTGTCACCACAGACCTGCCGGTCTAGCTGTTGCAAGCAGCTCAGGTGCGGGTTGTCAAACCCAATATAGATCTATACACAATTATCACGTTCTCCCTACAAGAGATTATGGCTATAACTACAGGACTTTTCTATTGTACTAAAGAGTACTCCGAAGATGAATGTCTCACAAATTTATTCATTAACTTGTTCACGTAGTTTGTAATAAAATAGTCGCTTTGTAAATCGATAGTATTACCATTTCTTTGTTAAATGAGGTGTCCAAACTATACCTATTATAGTTTTATAAAAATGCTTTTAGATGAATGTAACCTTGTTATGCATGACCTTGTATTTCAATAAAATAACATTTAAAATACTAGGTATAAAATCTTACACACCTTGCTCAGCATGTTACAAGGTGTGAATAACCCTTAAACATGTATTTTACAGTTTTACCCTTAACTGTCACTGTTTTTGAGTAATTATAGAAAAATAACCGTAAGTCAAAAACTGAATCCGCAAGCTCTAAGTATTTGGAAAAAGGGTCTACAGTATTCATAAATTTTCCCATAATTTTTGGTGATCTCAAACTAGTGTGAAAATGTTCATTTTCACAACCTGGTCTGATTTCGTTGCTGTAGTGATAGGCAGTTTTGTAAAAATTACCATAAATTATAGAAACATCGTATGGAGATGTGCAAGTAGTCATTTTAAAGGTATAAACCTGAACTACTTGAATATTATACAGTTTTGAAAAATATTAAGTTTAAGTTGGGTAAAACAGTTCGTGAACAGGTACAACTTTTTTGTTGTAAGCTGTCAAGTTTAGTTTTGAATATGTTTTGGTATTTTAACTTGTATTCCCCCCCCTTGAAAACTGATGAAAACTAGAAAACGTAGGGGTATGAACTCACCTTGAGTGATGACTTGAAGAGTGGAAGGTTGAAGTTAA
Organism: Lactuca virosa; assembly: GCF_052849685.1. Classification (NCBI taxonomy): domain Eukaryota; kingdom Viridiplantae; phylum Streptophyta; class Magnoliopsida; order Asterales; family Asteraceae; genus Lactuca; species Lactuca virosa. Next base: position 183,261,171 of record NC_136427.1, on the reverse strand, counting down.
GGAATATCAAGCCAAGAGTACTTGATGAGCACGTGAGGACTTGGATGATCCTAAGAACGATTTTTGGCGTTAAGATATGAGTCAATGATCCAAGAGTGATATGAAGTTATGGAATAATACTTGAGTTTAGATGGAATACTTACCAAAAAGTGTAGTAGCAACTCAAGAACACTTGCACAAGGTGGTGGAATGTAGAGAGAAAGAGGCTTTCTTGGGGTGATATGAGAAGTGTGGAAGTTTTTGAAATGAGCAAGTAAATCAAGAAATCCTCCAGGGATTTCTTTATATGGAAGGTTGCTGGAGCAACTTGTGAGTTTGAAGTGATGTGTGCATTGGTTTGTGTGATGTGGATTAGGTGGCAAGTGAGAGGGTGACACATGGAAGACAAGTAGGCACACTTGACCCACTTGTGGGGTAAATATCCTCTTAATATAAAAAAATGATTTTTAATTAATAAATCCTTGAAAAATAATTAAAATAGTAGTTCTGGGGGTTAAAAATGATAAAAATATGAATTTGGTGAAAAAATCCCGTCAAAAACGGGCTTAGGAGGCGAAAGTAGTCGAAAATCGGACAATAGGGACCGAACCTGCGAGGTTCGGCTCTTAGGAGTGTGGGAACCGAGAGGGAACCGAGAGTAGGAAGGGAAGGCTGAAGGTCCGAAGTGGGGATGCGAGGGTCTCGGATGGGGGCCGAAGTTCGGTCCTCGCTGCTGAGCTTCGGTCTGCTGAGGTTTCGGTCCGAGAGGCTCCTGACAAGTTCGGCTCTAACACTTTCGGCTCCTAAGAGGACTTTTTGTTCCTAAGCGGAGTTTCGGTTCCTAAGAGGACTTTCTGTTTCTAAGAGGAGTTTCGGTTCCTAAGAGGACTTTCTGTTCCTAAGAGGAGTTTCGGTTCCTAAGAAGAATTTCTGTTCGTAAGAGGAGTTTCGGTTCCTAAGAGGATTTTCGGCTCTATGTGGCTGTTTTTCGAGAAATCTTTCCGTTTTGCGTGATTTTTGACCAAGTTAAGGGTCGGGATGACCCGGATGACTACAAAAGTTCGAGAGAGATTTTTGGGAGAGATTTCACATACTTGGAGAGATTTCACATACTTGGAGAGATTTGGGAGAGATTTCACATACTTAGAGAGATTTCACATACTTGGAGAGATTTGGGAGAGATTTCACATACTTGGAGAGATTTCACATACTTGGAGAGATCTGGGAGAGATTTCACATACTTGGAGAGATTTCGCATACTTGGAGAGATTCGGGAGAGATTACACATACTTGGAGAGATTTGGGAGAGATTTCACATACTTGGAGAGATTTCACATACTTGAAGAGATTTGGGAGAGATTTCACATACTTGGAGAGATTTCACATACTTAGAGAGATTTGGGAGAGATTTCACATACTTGGAGAGATTTGGGAGAGATTTTCATCTTAGACTTTATTATAGTATAATCTCGTAATGCAAGGTTCGTGAACCATGTTATGCTTCGTTTATGATTGTTTTAAGTCCCCGAAAGGGTCCTTAGTCGTGTTTTGATGCGTTTAACTCTCTTTTTAGGGTTTTCACGTTGTTAACACATTGATTTTTCGAGACACTTGAATTTTTGACATACAAATGCACATTTTTATTCATAGAATAACTTCTAACGTACAAGCACTAATTAAATTCGACCGGTTTGACTTGTTTGACTTTGACAAGAATATGACGGTTGTCACATCATCCAACGAAGGTTCTTTGAAAGTTTCAAGTTGTGGCAGTTGAAGTTCTATGGATGTGTCAATCTACCATCAAGTTTAGTATGTTTTATGTTTCTTTGGTCTTTAGGTATATATACCCTCAATGGTGGTGTGTAATTTTGGTTGATGGCAGACTCAGGTTTTGGTAGCATTCATGATCACCTTGGAAGTCTTCGCGAGGTAGTTGTGTGTTGTTGGAATCTGTTCCGTCTCAATCTAGTTTTTGGGTCTTGTTCCGATCATTTATGGGAATGTCTTATGTTACTAATTGAGGTTTTTCTTTCAATTGAACTATGGTATTTCTTCCCTTTTTGGACAAGGTTGGGTATCAGTTATGTAGTCTTGAATCATGAAGTTCATTTAAATCTGTTCAGTCTCATTCCAGTTATGGAGTCTTAAATCATGAACTGTGGTATTTCTTCCCTTTTTTGACAACGTTTTTCTTTTAATTGAACTATTGTAAATGTCTCGATTGATCTGCCAGGTGAGGGTATACCTGAGTTGTTAAGGATTAGAGGTAAATGTGAAAATTCTTGTATTGATCATATTTGCTCGTAGCAGCAGTGGTTGGAAACGACGTGTTAAGTAGTAAATGGTTCATTTAAGGTTTTAAGTACATTTTATGGATTTGGTATTTAGTTGAAATTCACGATCGATATGTTTTGGGTACTTTATTCTACATGTTTGGTGGTGTTTTTAGTCAAAGCCAAGGGAGTGGGTTCAATGAAAGGATCAATATAAGTTCTTTAATATGGGTTTTGAAGTTTAGATCTGTTGGGTTCCCAATCTAGGGTATCATATTGATTGAGATGATTCAGTCTTATAGTTAGGAAGTTGTAGAATATGCTCGCGTTGCATGTGTTCCTCTGCATCGGTTATATAGTTGAGACTCCCATTAGGAGTCGTCATGATATTTTTTGAATCATATGTTTTCATCAGCAAGTTATGGTTAAGGAATCTGTATACCGGGTTATCAGATGCAATTCTAGCCAAGGCGGATTTCAAGGACGAAATCCAATTTAAGTGGGGGAGAATTGTAGCATTCAGTTTCCATTTAATAAATTTTAATGGAGGAATATATATATATATATATATATATATATATATATATATATATATATATATATATATATATATATTAGTGACCTTAAGGGAAGGAAAATTAATTAGAAGGGTTTAAATATACATTTTAGAACATAGTTTGAATTAACTCTAAGGTTATAGGGTTATATCGTTTAGGTGACCAAGCTGCGGGACTATTTCGACAATCTGTGAAAATCATGCATATTGTTCCCCTGTAAACGACAAGCTTGAGGGAGAGAGTTCTTCATCCCATTTTGATTGCTACATCGAATGAATTATATAAACCAAACACTAGCATAATTAACTTTGAAGGTATGTGTGTAAGTATATGTACTACTAAGGAGAGTTGAGAAAGAGAGTGAGCAATAGAGATGAAGATCGAGAAGTGAAAGAAAGAATGGTGTAGCTGATGAATCTTTCGATAAACAAATATGTTCCGATCTGCGCAAATTCTCTACAATTCCTGGAGATTCTCCTTGCCATTAGTTGACAAATCGGGAGGCAGCAAAAGAGTTAAGAAATAAGCTCAACCTCCGGTGATTAGGTGATGCCGGGGTGTACGTCGGAGAGCCATCTGGTACTCGGTGAGCTCCTATCGAGCCACCAATAGAGCATAAGGTGTGAGCATTGGTTCGAAAGCAGAAAAGGTACGTAAAGTAGACCACTGATGCCAGAGTATGAAGAATTGACGAGGATGGAGTGACCACACAGTTCGAACTATGATAGGACACCAAGGCAAAAGGCTTGATGGGCTCATGATCAACGGAAAACTAGCTGATGCTGGAAGAGAACGTTTTCCGAAAGAGAGGAAGAAAAAGTCGATGCCAGAGAGGGACAAGCTATCGGACCCAACTTGCTTGGATAGATGGGGCAGCGACCTTGCTTAGAAGGAAGGCGACGTAGGTAAGGTCCTCATTCCTCTGACTTTTTGGATTAGGTTAAGTAAATTTGGGCTGGTAATCTTTTAGGCTAGCTGCTTTGGGCCTCTTAAATAATCTTAAATAATGAATTTGGAAATAAATACAAGTGATAGGGATCCTAATGGGCTATCAAATTTCACCTGTATTTTGGATGCAAACAATTGTTCATTTAATTTAAGAATTAGTTATAATCCATATTGTTTGTGAAAGAACCATTAATTGTTGGATTATAGTGAAATGGCTATTTTTTGAGTATGCTCAGTTAACTAGGTTGATAGATAATAACTTTCAGTTTATCTGCATATACATTATAATAAATAAATATAATAAGAGACACTAATTCATTACTCATAGATGTGATTAATTCTAGATAGATATAGTGAATAGAGTCACTAAATAAAACAAAAATAGTACTCCGCTTAAATAATTATAATTATGTTCGGTCTTTGAAGAGGGTCCAACATATGAGGATAACGTTTAAGGTTTGCGCCTATTTTCAATCATGACGATACTCAAGAATTCAATTAATAGACGACTTGCTACTCAGGTGAGTTTTCCTCACTATACTCAAGGCTCTAAGGCACAAAGGTCGGGCCTTTAGATTGTTATCATGGTTTATCTTATGATTGAATACTGTTATGATCTGTTACATCGGTATCCTAGTAGATAGTATGTTGCTATGCTTAGTGATATGTAGATCTGTTTGTCTGGCTGTAGACTGTCATATGATTATTTGTTATATGTGCACATGATTGGTCGGTTGCTGAGGCTTCACTGCTCTGTGCGTAAGACAACAGGTCGGGGCATTCCAACAAGATGGGTTGAGTGCTGAGGGTATTCCAACCCGATGGTTGATTGGACCCATAGCATGTTGGAATTCCAACCTAATGGTTGAGGGCCAAAGGTATTCCAACCCGATGGTTTATTGAACCCATAGGATGTTGGCATTCCAACCAGATGGTTGAGGGCCAAGGGTATTCCAACCCAATGGTTGATCGGATCCATAGTATGTTGGCATTCCAATCCAATGGTTGAGGGCCGAGGGTATTCCAACCCGATGGTTGAGGGCCAAAGGTATTCCAACCCGATGGTTGATCGGACCCATAGTATTCTGGCACTCGAACCCGATGGTTGAGGGCCGAGGGAATTCCAACCCAATGGTTGATTGGACCCATAGTATATTAGCATTCCAACTCGATGGTTGATGGCCTGGGTATTCCAACCAGATGGTTGATTGGACCCATAGTATGCTGTTGTTTTTTATATGTTATTTGTTGTGTGTTGGTACTTTGGGGGACTTCACTAAGCTTTGTGCTTACAATTTTTTTTTTATGATTTTAGGTTCTCCAGATGATTCGTAACGAGGCAAAGGTGTGAGTGTACACATCCTTGGTTTTACAACAGATTGGATCTTTGGTGACTCTGATTTTAAATCATGTTTTGGGAAACAATGTTTTTGTAAACACTTTTATTAATAAATGGGTTGTTTTGAAAAGTTTAAATTTTTTGTGATTTTTGGGATGATACAAGTTGGTAGCAAAGCCTTGGTTTGAGTGAAATGCAGGAACATTCGTGTGTATCCAGTCTCAAACTAAGGAAATGAAAAGGTTGTAAAAATGATTTTCAAAAATTGTTTTCAAAATAATCAAGAAAGGATGTGATGTGTACGATCAGCCAGAGCCAGTAAGTAGACCCCAAATTACCACATTGTTCTTTAACATTGTTATATGTTAGAACAACATGCTAGTGATAGGCTAGGGATATTCAGGAAGAGCATGATAGAATTGTCTGATTATATGATGCCTGATAGCCTAGGGTTCCTCCTTATATGAAATTGACATCATTATTGTAGTTGCTTAGTGTATGCATCGTAGTTGTACATAACTAAGATTCTATAGCCTGAGAAAATTTGGTTTGGATTTATTTCTTGTTCCTTGTCTGGTTGTAGGCTTAGATTTGGACCGGGTATTCAATGGTCTATAGGATCCATTGTTATGTATGGCTAGAATACACGAGTGTTGTAGGGTTGGTGGAATTTTCATGAGCGGGTGCAGTGTGTAGCTGGTCGACGCGAGGATTGATTAGCCACAATGGGGAGAGTGTGAGCACGGAGAAGGTACAATTGTGGTGTGTGGTGTTGAAGATCGAGGATTTCGCACGAGAATGTTGGATTTTATTGCATTTTAGTGCTAGTCGGCTTCTCTGCTCGAATGCTGCTTGCTTTGTGCTTTGTGGGACCCACGTTAATGAAATTTAACCATCAAATGAATACATTTATTTACATGTTATGAGGGTTAAATAATCTCAAGATAAAGGACTTGGACCTATTACGCAGCTCTCGTCTGAGTCCAACCGTTGTAGGGATGGGTCCTTTAGCCGAAGGATTATTTAAGCCTGGTTGCATGTAATTGTATTCGTGAAGTGGTTAGCTATAATTGGTAGGGGTCTTGAACAGCTGATGGCAGAGCGGGTGTGGGCGAGTCCTAGGATAGCCTAGGGAGTATTTAGTGCGGTTATTTCACTAAGGAGCATGTTTTAGGAGTATTTTCTGATTAGGACTTAGAGGACCCTAGATAATTCTTGAGGAGAGTATGTATTGGTGTGGAAGGTAGTATTGGGCCCGTACTAATGAAAGCATAGGATCCATGCTCGATTCAAGGAAGATTTTGGGGAATCTAAGGGCTGGTCAGGGAAGTTAGCATGGTCGGAAACCATGATTTGTGGCTGTGTTTCTGTTCATATCGATCTTTTCGTTGTGACTGCTCAGGCATACGGATGGACCTAGTAAGTGTTCTGAGCCCGAGTGGTGTAATTGATGTGGGTTGTTGGTGCAGACCTAGTGGGCTTTAGTTTAAGGACTTAGAGCTTTTGCTAGAGGTCGGGTACTCAAGTTGCGAGACTCAAGAAGGAGATGATTGTTATGATCGGCTTGGGGATTGCAGCTGAAAGTTGAGTGGTTGATTGGTGGATTGGATTGTCGTTATCTGTGGAAAGGATTATGACATTTTAGTATTCCGAGTTCGAAGAAGGAGTGAGAAGACTTGTATCTGTCAAGGTTAGGATGTAAACCTTGCTTGGGGTCTGAAGGACTCGGTGTTTGGCAGCAGTGTGTCAACATGGGAGTGCACAGGAGGATTGATGTGGTATGGGTGTTTTTTGATCCGATCAAGGGTCTATTTCCTTGGATATAGGAAAGTTAGGTTCCGGGTTGACGGTTGGGGTTACAGGAGAAGCATTTACTTGGATAGTAAGTTGGTGTTTTGCCTATGCAGTTGCAGTAATTCGTTAATGCTAAGTGGTTATGATTGGAAAATTTCAGAGGCCTTCAGCTGGAATTCAGAATTCTCTTAGGATTTGTCTGATCCCTATCTGGAAGATCATCCTCGTATGTTATTCATCCCAGGGTTGGGGATGGTTGTACCTATTTAAGACAGTTTGAGTTATAATTTGGTGTCAACACCAGTGCGTGGTAGTTCAAACCCTAAGTGGGGGATAACTGAGTATTCTGCTTGGAGGAACATCGATATGTTCGGGTTTGTAGTATTGGATGAATGGTCTTTTGGGGATCTAGGGTGCGAGTATGTGGGATCTCAGTTCAGGTTTTGGGAAAGAGAGAGGTATATAGTAGGTAGCTATCAGATTCATGTGTTCGGGAGACATATAAGTTGTCTCCCAACAAAAAGTGGTTGGTTAAGTGCTCGTTGCAGCTATTGGTTCCTTTTGGGAGTGCCAAGAAATAGACGGGGAGCCGCTGGGATCACTCAAATTGAGTATCGGTTGTTGAGGAAATTTTTAGCTCTTTGTGTGGATTTCTAATTATAGTATAGCTTGGGCAGGGGTCGATCAAATAATCAATTTCAAAATTTGGGACGCTCAGCCTCGCGCGGATTTGGTTTAGTAGATCTGATGTCAATGCGTCCACGATTATTGGTCACATCATTCGTCATTCAGCGAAGGTTCTCCGAAAGTTTCAAGTTGTGGCAGTTGAAGTTCTATGGATGTGTCAACCTACCATCAATTTTAGTATGTTTTATGTTTCTTGAATCTTTAGGTATGTTTACCCTCAATGTTGGTGTGGAATTTTGGTTCATGGCAGAATCAGGTTTGGTAGCATTCAGGATCACCTTGGAAGTATTCGCGAGCTAGTTGTGTGTTGGTGGAATCTATTTAGTCTCAATCCAGTTTTGGGGACTTGTTCCGTTCATTCATGGGAATGTTTTCTGTTACTAATTGAGGGTTTTCTTTCAATAGAACTATGATATATCTGATGGGTTTTATACACAAGAACATCCTATGTGCTCATACAAACCCCAATGCTTGGATCTAGGTTTCTCTATTGTACATGTAATTCATCCAAGACTTATAAACCCTAGATCTAGCATACTAATTACAAAATTAACGTATAAGAACAGATCTAGGTGATTACCTCTTCAAGAATGGCTTGAATCTTCTTGTCGTGGAGCTTAGAGTCACAAGTGTCACTCCTCTAATGGCTTACAAACATCACAAGCAAGAGGATGAACAAAGAGAAAGGTGAGGAGGCACCAAAAACGTTCTAGGGTTCTTCCAAAAGAGTTCACCACGTTTTTGGGGCCATAGGGGTCTTTATATAGTGAGGCTATTAGGGTTATCAAACAAGGAAACCCTAATTTGACTGCTTAGGCTCCAAGCAGCCGATGGAATCCCTTTAGAACAACCCTTGGATGAATTTTTTATGGGCTTCCCATAGAATTTGTCCAACCTATGTTCCAAGGTGATCCATAGCCCAATTGCAATTATCTTATAATTACAATTCCAGTCCCCCAAGTTTAATTAATCTCTTTTAGCCACAAAACTAATTCTTAATTAATTCTTGACTAATATTAATTAAACAATATGATTTCTCCTTTAATATATTATTCATATAATATATTAATAAATCATAATTAATCCTCTATCCTCATAAATCATCCTATCAAGTGGCTTTGGTGAAGGCAACCCAAAAGGACCATGCACAACCGGGTCAAATACTTACCAAATATAGTTACGAGCTTAGACACTAATCCAACAGTCTCCCACTTGGATAAGTCTAGTAACTATAAATGCAAGTACAATCTGATTAGCAATCGTAGCTCTCAAAGACACTGTCGAACTCTGATCTTATCAGCAACCTGTCCTTTAGATAAGGGATCATATATTCCTCCATTCTAGATATCGTATAGACATGAGACATGGATTATAATCATTCTCTCAGTCTATGTGTTGTTTCCCGATTTCCGATTTATGACAACTGACAACAGACTACAATTGAACACATCAACTCAGTCCCAGCTTGGCCAAGCGCTTAGGGTGTCATCACTAAATCATCGAGGGGCCCACATATATCGCTATTATCCCACTTTGGGTAAAAGGAACGGATAAACTTCGACTCAATGCTTGCTTGTACCTACTCATCAAATTACACACAACAATATGTTTTATAACACCAAGTTACTGGTGCGTTTACATATTATCAATGTGAAACCAACTTGCAGAACACAACTCACACGTCTCGGTTTCAAGAATATAAGATATTATCGTCTCACTAATCACCCGTGATAAAATCCGTGAAGTGATTCAAGTGAGCGTGAGTTTATTCCAATGCTTAAATCTTATTCATAAGCACTCATGAACATTGCAACAAACTTTTGCTATGTCTAATACACTTTAGACAATCTACAAACCAATTCATGACAATCTTCTTTCATACCTACTCCCAAAGTATGAGCGACTGTGAAACGTTTGAATAATCTTATTATTCAGGAAGTCAAAACATGCAAAGTGAAACACAAGAATAATCGAATCCAATATGGCCCCAAACTTTTGATTATAAATAAAACACCTTTTATTTAATCACCACATTGATTACTCATTATTTGTTGTTTCGGTTAATCAACTTCTTACTTGAATTATAACAAAAGTTGTCCCATGTACCAAGCATGTACACTATGTTTATCTATGGTCTTTATTGGGTTATGGGCATTCTAACACTCCTATGGTGTACATGCAACCCTAGAAACCTTGGACCTATGTTTGACTAAGATACATGCAAAATGATTTTTCCAAGGTTCATAATAACTTGCAATACAAATTCAAGTATAATAACATACCTTTTAGAAGCTTGTATTCCATGATGACTTTGTGAGCCTAGTACCCCAAATGTGATGCCTCAAATGTTTGACACAACACCACAATTCTTGGAATAACCTTGAGAGAATTACACTATACTCAAAAATTGGCTAGCCCTCTTACTTGCAAGTAGTAGTCCAATTTTTCTAGACAAGGAGCCTTTATATAGTTGTGACACCATTAGGGTTACACCATGTAAACCCAAATTGTCATGGCTTTCCATATTCCATGATCCATGGGTTTGTAACCCCCATGGACTATCCATGGAGCACCTTATGGGTTTTAACCCAATCCATACAAACCATGGATCATTAGCCCACTATACAAGAATAAATTATTTACATAATCAACCACATATATTTAATTAGTCTCTTTTTGATCACCTAATTAATTCAAGATTAATTCTTTGATCAATACTAATTAAATAATATTATTAATATATTAGTACTTATAATATATTAATAAACCTTAAGTGTCCTCTCATTTTGGTCTATCCAATTATTTCAATGCCATCCAACCCAAATGGACCATGCCGGGTCGGGTTAAGCACATACCAAATATAGTTATGACTTAGACACTATATCCAACAGTCTCCCACTTGGATAAGTCTAATAACTATAGTTGCAAATATGACTTCAGAATCCGACTAGAAATCGTAGCTCTTTCAAAGTCTCTTGGAACTAAGATGATGGTGATGATATGCCATTTAAGATAAGTGATCATATAATCCTCCGCTCTCAAGATATCAGCCGGACAAATACATGGAACAATGTCATACTTATTATACAGTAGTTGTTTCTCGATCTTTGATCTGTTTGACATAGAACTAAATTGAACACATCAATTAGGTTCTGATCGGGCACGGTACATAGGTGAAAACAAAATCTTCGAGGGGCCCAGATATCGCTTCTAATCCTAGAAGGAACAGATAAACTTCGACTCATATGTTTGTATTAACTACTTATTGAATTACGCACAAAAGCACGTTTTATAACATCGAGTTACCAATGCGTTTTCGTACAATCAATGTATAACCAATTCATAGTCAACAACTCATATCTCTAGGTTTGAGGATTTATATGATATTATCGTCTCACGATCACTCGAGATAAATTCCATGAATTGATACAAGTGAGCGTAGGTTGAGTCCAATACTCAGAGCTTATGAGCACTCATGAATGTTGTAGCAACCATTGTTATGTCTAATACACTTTAGACATTCTACATACCCAATTCATGACAGTCTTAATTCAATACCTACTTCCAAAGTATGACTGATTGTGGAGAGTTTGAATAATATAATTATCCTGAAAGTCAAAACATGCAAAATTGAAACAATAGTAAACGATTAACATAAGATAGTAACACTTTACTCATAAATAAATAACAACTTTTATTTAATCATCAAATGTCAATTACATTTTACCAGTTTCAAGCTATCTAATTATTCAAACTATTATCATCCTTCAGCCCGATGCGCCTCGCATGTTGTAAATGCTTAACCCTAGTCAGTCCCTTTGTGAGGGGATCTGCTGGGTTCTCATCTGATGATACCCTCTTAGCGATGAGGAGTCCTTCTTCTATACGATTTCTAATAAAATGGTATTTCCTGTCAATGTGTCGGGATCTCCCGTGATCCCTTGGTTCTTTAGCTAAGGCAACCACACTTTCGATGTCACAAAAAATTTCCATTGTCTCTTTTATAGCTGGTACAACTCCAAGGTCTCCAATGAAGTTCCTTAGCCATATCGCCTCCTTTGCTGCCTCACTTGCTGCTATATACTACTGAGAGCGGAAATTATCCCTATCAGTCTGAAAGCTAGCATCGCTGTATCCTACCACTCTCAAGTCATCACTGCCACCAAGGGTAATGACCCAGTCCTTAGTCCTTCGCAGATAGTTGAGAATGTTCTTTACCGCAGTCCAGTGAGCCTTTCCAGGGTTCCCTTGATATCTACTGACCATGCTCAAGGCAAAGGTCACATCAGGGCGAGTACAAGTCATAACATACATGATTGAGCCCACAGCGGAAGCATATGGTACATGACTCATCTCAGCTATCTCTGCCTCTGTACTCGGACTCTGAGTCTTACTCAGTTTGGCGTTACTCTGGATTAGTAATTCCCCTTTCTTGGAATCCTGCATACTGAACCTCTTCAGTACCGTATCCAAGTAAGTACTCTGACTAAGTCCAATTAGTCTCTTACTCCTGTCTCTCAATATCCTTATCCCTAGGATATAGGCAGCTTCCCCAAGGTCCTTCATAGCGAAACACTTCCCAAGCCAGGACTTAATCTCCTGCAAGTTTGGGATGTCATTTCCTATGAGTAGTATGTCATCCACATACAAAACCAAGAAGCTAACTATACTCCCACTAGCCCTAACATATACACAGGACTCATCCTCACTCCTTGAAAAACGAAACTCCTTGACTTTCTCATCGAAGCAAAGATTCCATCTGCGAGGTGCTTGTTTCAACCCATAGATGGATTTCTCAAGCTTACACACCTTATTAGGGTTCTCTGCACTGACAAAACCCTCTGGCTGACTCATGTAAACATCCTCAACCAACTTTCCATTAAGGAAGGCGGTTTTGACATCCATTTGCCATATTTCATAGTCATGAAATGCAGCTATGGCTAACATAAGCCTAATAGACTTAATCTTTGCTACTGGTGAAAAGGTCCTGGAGTTTGAGAATAGCCCTTTGCAACCAGTCGCGCCTTATAAGTGTGTACATTACCATCCATGTCGGTCTTCTTCTTGAAGATCAATTTGCACCCAACTGTCTTACGACCTGGTTCATTTTCAACCAAGTTCCAAACTTGATTGTCATACATGGATTATATCTCCCTGTCCATAGCCTCTTTCCATTTAGCAGCCTCAGGGCCTGCCATGGCTTCCGTGTAGCTATTAGGTTCATCCAGACCTACTAGTGTACTATCATTGATAAGTGTATCACCTTCTGCAGTAATACGGAAACCATAGAAATGCTCAGGTGCATTCTTAACTCTTGTGGAACGCCTTAGAGGTATGGGCTCATCTACCGGATCAACAGGAGTTTCCTCCTCAGGTTGGTCGCTAGTGTTTGAGGTTCCTTCACCTCTTGACTCTTGACGCTCTTCAAGGTCAATTTGCCTCCCACTGTCTCCTTGGCTTATAAATTCTCTCTCACGAAAGACTCCTCTCCTTGCCACAAAGACCACATTCTCACTGGGTCTGTAGAAGAGGTAACCACACGATTTCTGTGGGTAGCCGATGAAAATACATCTCTCGCTTCGAGGTTCGAGCTTGTCATGAGACTCGCGCCTGACGAAAGCCTCGCAACCCCAAATCTTGATGTGGTCCAAGTTGGGAACTTTCCCACTCCACATCTCATGAGGTGTTTTGGAAACCTTCTTTGTAGGGACTAGATTAAGTATGTGGGCGGCAGTATCTAAGGCATACCCCCAGAATGAGATTGGTAATGAAGCTCGACTCATCATGGAACGAACCATGTCCAATAAGGTTCGATTGCGCTTCTCAGCTACACCATTCAACTGTGGTGTCCTAGGAGGTGTCAATTGTGAGACAATCTCATTCCTTAAGATAGTCAAGGAACTCGATACTAAGATACTCTCCTCCCCGATCGGATCGGAGCATCTTGATGTTCCTGCCCACTTGATTTTCCACTTCCTACTTAAACTCTTTGGATTTCTAAAAGGTCTCTGACTTATGCTTGATTAAATAGATATATCTATATCTACTATAATCATCAGTAAAAGTCACATAATACCGATTAGCATCCCTTGTGGCGTTTTTGAAGGGTCCACACACATCAGTGTGTATGAGGTCCAACAAACCTTCACCCCTCTCACAAGTACCAGTGAAGGGTGACTTTGTCATTTTTCCAAGTAAACAAGACTCACAACTATCATCTGACTTTAGGTCAAATGATTCCAAAACTCCAGCCTTTTGGAGTTGGCCTATGCGCTTCTTGTTGACATGTCCAGGACGACAATGCCACAAGAATGCTTTGTCTAAGCTATTTGAAGAATCAATACACAACACATTATTTCCTAGATTATCTACAACATTCACAGCTTCATATACACCATCACAAGGTAATGCTTTAAAGTAAAATACATCATTGTAATAAACATTAATAGCACCATTATCATTATCAAATGAAAAGGAAAACCCTTGTTTGTACAAGCCATGAAAGGAAATAATATCTCTCTCCATTTCAGACGAGTAACAACATTTATTCAAATCTAACATTAACCCATTATTAAGCAATAAATAATAAACTCCTATCTTGGTAACAGGTGATGCTTTCCTATTCCCCATGATTAAGTTTATCTTTCCGTGCTCCACTTTCTCACTTCTTCTTAGGCCCTGCAAATCAGTACAAATGTGAATACCACAACCTGTATCAAGCACCCAAGAGTTAGTTTTCAATGAGTTATTAGACAATATAGTGTAAATACCTACACGGGTGGGTTTAACTTTCCCGTCCTTTACATCCTGCAAGTATTTGGGGCCGCTTCGTTTCCAGTGACCCTTTTCCTGGCAGTAGAAGCATTGTGCTTCCTTTGGGTTTGAAGAAGGAGGAATGGAACCTTTCTTGGTTCCACTTGAAGAGAAGCCATCAAGAGACTTTCCATTGGTACCCTTCGAAGGGGTCTTTCTCTTCCTCCCCTTTCCCTGCTCAATTGCCAAGCTAGGGGCAGTAGTAGGAGTAGGAGTAACAACTGATTTAAGGCCCCTTTCAGCGGTCCTTAAAAGTCCTTGAAGTTTACTTAGTGTGACTTCCTCCTTGTTAATATGATAAGTCATACGAAACTGATCATAACTTGGAGGTAAGGAATGGAGAATGATATCAATCGCCATGTCCTCAGGAAAGTCCACATTAAGCTTCAATAACCGGTCCACGAACCTTTGCATTTTCTGCAAGTGACCGGTGAGGGATTCTCCCTCTTTCATCCTAGTTGTTATCATGGAGGAAATGATTTCATACCTCTCCTGACTATCACTCTGATGGTACCTATCCATCAGATCCTGGTGCATCTCAAAAGGGTAGAAATCTTCATAGGATTTCTAGAGTTCTGCTATCATTGTGTCCAACATGATGCAAGACACCTTAGTGGCATCTTTCTCATGGGTAGTGTAGTCAGCAATCTCCTCAGGAGTAGCAGTTGACTCATCGATAACATTTAGCTCCCTATCAAGGACATACTCTTTGCCCTCATAGCGAGTAATCATTCTGATGTTCCTAATCCATTCATTGAAATTTGAACCATCAAAAGTGATTTTCCCACACAAGTTCATTAGTGAAAAGGAGACTGTAGGTTTTGAGCCAGTAGCAGTATTGGAACACATCTGGAAAGAAAGAAAGAAAAGTTTTATTAGATGAAGAGTCCTTAATAACTCACCCAAATGAAGTATTATGGCTAGGACCCAACAAACTATTTATAGTTGGAAGAGGGATGCCGTAATCCAAGCTATAAAATATTTGAAGGTAGGTAAATGATGATTTACCAATTTCCACCACGAAAACGAAATAAATTATTAATTTTTATTGGATTTGAAATTCCTAGATCTTTTGAGATACATTGAACTTTCAATGGCATGTTTGAATCTCGAATGTGCCCTCTCAAGTTTGTGACTGGGATGCCGAGGATCACATACAAGGTGTGAATAACCATGCAAATTGACTTGGTACCCTTAACTTTTTATCACCTAATCGATGTGCCGGTTAACCACACGTGCTCCACTGATCTATGATAAAATTAAGTTACCCTTTGTCACTCTTACTAGTCCTTGTTAGTGTGCCGGTTAACCACACACGCTCCACTAACGACTTGGTAAGGTACAAAGTGTAATTTCATGGCTAGCACCTAATTCACATTTTCCTAAAGTAACTAAGATTGGGATTTATTAAAGTGAAATTACTTTATAATTTCATTATGCTTTTAATGAAGATTAAAAGTCCTTGTCCTACCCGTTCGGCTAACGACCCTCCACCGGTCAAGGAAGCAGTGGGTGAGAGTGGACACCCATTAAGTTGTCATTTTATAGGCCACAACCTTATACCCCCTTATAGACCGGCTTTGTGAATGAGGCCTACTAACGGTAAGACTGGCTTATTCTTATACATATCTATATATTTAAACTTTTAATATAATAATAGTATAAGGGTTGAATTTTAAACTTTTAAAATTATAAGGTTCAATTTGGAAATTAAAGTATTAGAGTGTAAGACTTTAGAAATTCCAAAACTTGAGGGCAAGTATTGAAACTATTCAAGACCTTTCATTTCATAACTTATGAGCTTAATGGTTCATTAAAATGAAGACTCTTCATTTTATGTAACCTCTTATTCTTTAATGACACTTTTAAAGAAGTGACTTTTGGTAATCCATAACTTGAGGACAAGTTATGGACTCCATGATTAGCAACTAAGATCAAGAATCATACTTACAAGCAAGTTACACATAATTCTTATGATCTTCTAAAACTCATAAGAACATGAACATTCATATCAAAATTTCAAGAATCATATTAACACATATAAAACATGGAATTTTGATATTAGCCAATGTAAATGGATTAGCATAAGCATTACACCATCTAAAACAAGTTTTATAACACCAAATCAGTTTAGGGTAAGCATAAGCATTACAGCAACAGCAAAAGTCGAAAATCTGCACTCTGCATGGCCAACTCGTCGAGTGAAAGAACTGACTCGCCGAGTTGGTTGAAGATATGCTTGGACTCGTCGAGTTCCTCTATGGACTCGGCGAGTCTCCTGTGCCGACAGCAAGAATTTCGACTTTTTCAACTATTTTGCATCAAGTATCAAACAAATAAGCCTAGGCTCTAATACCACTGTTGGGTTATGAGCATTCTAACACTCCTATGGTGTACATTCAAACCTAGAAACCTTGGATCTATGTTTGACTAAGATACATGCAAAATGATTTTTCCAAGGTTCATAATAACTTGCAAATCAAATTCTAGTAGAATAACATACCTTTTAGAAGCTTGTATTCCTTGATGACTTTGTTAGCCTAACACCCCAAATATGATGCCTCAAATGCTTCACACAACACCACAATTCTTGGAATAACCTTGAGAGAATTACACTATACTCAAAAATTGGCTAGCCCTCTTACTTGCTAGTAGTAGTCCAATTTTGCTAGATAAGGAGCCTTTATATAGTTGTGACACAATTAGGGTTACACCATGTAAACCCTAATTGTCATGGCTTTCCATATTCCATGATCCATGGCTTTGTAACCCCCATGGACTATCCATGGAGCACCTTATGGGTTTTAACCCAATCCATGCAAAGCATGGATCATTAGCCCACTATATAAGAATAGATTATTTACATAATCAACCCCATATATTTAGTTAGTCTCTTTTTGATCACTTAATTAATTCAAGATTAATTCTTTGATCAATACTAATTAAATAATATTATTAATATATTAGTACTTATAATATATTAATAAACCTTAAGTGTCCTTTCTCTCATTTTGGTCTATCCAATTATTGCAATGCTATGCAACCCAAATGGACCATGTCGGGTCGGGTCAAGTACATACCAAATATAGTTATGACATAGACACTATATCCAACAGTCTTTACCTTGTGAAATAGATCAAATGAACACATTTCCAATGATGCTCATTTCACAATTCTTAGTCCTAAACAATTAGTGTAAGAATACAAAATTGTCGCCACTACTAGAATATGTTAGATTCTAACATTTTATGCAACGGTCCTTTCGTAATATCACAGCGCCAAAGTCACCAAGACTTTGCCAATGAAATTACAAAGTGCTCTATTGGAGATTGTAACAAAACAATTCCATAGTCATGAAGTCTCACATTCAAAGTACATTTCTTTGAACATCCTTCTTGTATAGAAGTTTCTAATCTAGACATAAATTCTTAAGGTCCAACTCCCAATATGGAAACATTTCCATATTTTCCATATAACAACTCATTTTGAATAGAGTCTTATCTATTCATAATAATGTCGATATGGTGCATTCATTACTATACTTCCAACTGCCACAAGCGACCAATCCTTAGCGAACACTAGATTGTCGTTGACAGTTGTTCAAATTGTTTTAGTCAAACCGGTTCTAGTCCCTTTTCCCTCTTAATGCCCTAGGAATTTGGAAAATTTTAGAATGGTCAATTATTACAGCATATGCAATCGATCCTATACCCGAAGCGTGTGGGATACGATTCATAATGAAAAATGTGATACTTTACTAGTTTCTTGCTATAATATTGTCATAATATTTCTATTTGTCGTGTTCTCAATATTCGAATTATGAAGAGGGATGTCGTAATCATAATTGAACTTTGAGAATGCAACTAATAAATATATCCTTGACTAAATTCAATTAAAATTTCTCGATCTAAGCTTTTAGATTGGGAACGAAGTATAACATTCTCTCCCTTAATTATAGCAAAAACAACTTTTCAACCCCTGCAACTTTGCAAAGTGAAAGTTTTTGTTTTTCTATAATTAATATTGCCAACTTGCAACACTTAAAATAATAATAATCATGCTCCCACTAACATGATGATTATATCCACTCCAGCATAACATTTATGCTCCCACTAGCTTTGACACGTATCAGAAAACAGTATTGGACAATACTTTTTGACTTCCAAAGTTCATATTTCCATTACGATGTGCTTCGATAAGCCTTTATCTAAGCTTCTAAAACTCATACACCTTTCCTTAGACAGCTCACATGTGTGTCTAAACTAATTCAGAACTTATATTACTAAGTCCCAAATGTTCAGACTAATTGCCAAATCTCACCATTCGAACTATGAAGAGGGATGTCGTAATCATAATCGAATTTGAGAATGCAATTTACATAATCGCTATCTCCTTAAAATCTCTCTTAGTGAAAGCATATCCTCACAATCATTTTCATGAAGGAGAGAAACCTTACGACACTTAGATCTTATGGTTCATGTGTTTCTATCCATGCGAATTTGTCATAACCATAATCATAAGATAATTTCTGTGACAAATCCAAACTCTTATGGACAGAACTTGTTCATACTTAATTTCATACCATCAAGGGTCCCACCATTGCTTCCAAGTTATTTAGTAGCTCACCTATGCCAGTCAATGTACTTTCATCGAACAAGGTGCTTGCCTTATCCAGTCTATTGAGAACTCGTAAAACTCATATGCATAGTTGACCAAACTGGAATGACACAGAAACAAGAATACGTCAACACAATAGGCTACAATCCTCAAGTTGTATGCTAGTGTTTAATAGATTTACTCTTGATTAGTTCTTGAAACTTTTCAAGATCTTTAGACTCCCACTGACCTCTTGAGATATTAGATTCTCTTATCAAGAAACATTTCTTGTTAAAACAAATATCCAAGAATTAGTGTGTGTGTCTTTATCAAGACAAACCAGTACACACAATTGGCCTTAGTTGGTCTTTGTCTTATCTAATACATCACAATTTACCAATTTCAAACGCACAAGAGTAAGAAAACAATTTTCTACTTCACATTTGATGAGTGTGTTAGATCTTTTTAAGATGTATCACTCAATCCACAATCTTGGAGTATGACTCTAAGACTTGATTTTGGAACGAAGTGTGACTCATCCTTTTGATTTAACCATTTCAACAATTTTCGATTCCTCTTCTTAGCTATACTAGTGCACTAAGATGTCCTTAGAGGATCAATTGTGATATGGCTCTTAATCATTAAGATGATCATAAAACACGATACAAAAGTACTCTCCCTTCTTCTTAGATTGGAGAAATTTTTATCTTTCTGCCTTCATTGATTCTACTTATTCGTTCTGCCATTCATTGAAACTTTTCAATGACTCAGAATTACACTTAATCTTGCAAGTATAACCACATTTACTAGACTTTTAGTAAATCATGACGAATAATGTTATTATTATTTATAGTGGACTTGACTAGTGCACAACATTGTGTACTAGTTCCTTTAGTCCTTCTTTTGACTCACATACTTATGTGAACAAAGAATTAGTCTTAATTACCTATGTACCAAGATTTCCATACATCACACAATACAAGTCGTATGATTCCAAGTTCCTGTCCAATTGAAGCTTGGGCGATGGAAATCTTTCCTTACTTAGAAAATTATGACATTACCACGAATAACATAACTAAGAATCACATGCATTTCAACATTGCTAATAATGGAAATACACAAACATCAATTTTTTCATACATGTCATTGCAAGGATAAATAAATAAGACAAAATCAAAATTTATTTTATTGCGGAAAAAAAATTTGTCCTTAGCAAATTATCTTAACTCTAAAGTAGCAGCTCAAAAAATCTGATCTTTGAATCCATGTAATCGAAATCCATTTCTTCGTGATCAGACTCAGCTCACTTCTTCCTTTAAGGTTCCTCTATTTTCTTCGATTCTACAAAACATCAAAAATGTAATCTTCTCACATAATGTATCAAGAATAAAAAATTGGAACTTATAGAGTTAGTTAATGGATTTTACCTGAAGTAGAGCCATACGTATTGAATCTCCCATCTTTTAGATCTCTTAGGTAGACAGGGCAACTTCGTCTCTAATGCCCCTTCTCTTGGCAATAAAAGCAAATTGACTCCTTTGGAACAGCACACAGAGCTACCTCAGACTTTGCCTTTCTGTTATGATCAAACTTTTCAACGATGACATGCCATTCGTTGCCATTGCCTATGTCCATGGAGGTTTGGAAGGCAGATCCACCAATCAACTTTGCTTCTCCAATGCGCCAAATCATTGTAGATTCAGCAGCAACAAGCAAATAGGTGAGATCGATGAGGGTCACGTCGTGGTCTATCATATAGTACTCTCTTACGAACTCACTATATGAGTCAGGAAGCGATAGAAGAACCTAGTCAATAGCTAGCTTCTCACAGACAACGACTCCCAACATTCTTAACCTATCAATGTGCGACTTCATCTCTAAGACGTGTGAACACACTGACTTTCCTTCTTCATGTTTACTTGCCAAAAGGGCTTGAGTGAGCTTGAAGTTTTCAAGCCTTTGAACTTGTTGGTTAAGGAGAACAATAGGAGGAGGTGGAGGAAGTCAAGCATGATCTCTTGTTCCTTGATCGAATCGTGGAATATCATCTTCATGTGGAAAGTTTGTTCCAAGGGGTTTAGGAAGACCATAGTTGTCATACTTTGACATCTACAAAACAGGATAAAATTCAAGTTAGTTGATTGATTGAGTCCTTAATAAAACAGCCAAATGAGATATTAAGGGTAGGACCCAACACAATATTCTACAACTTGGAAGAGGGATGTCGTAATCCAAATTGCAGAACATTTGAAGGTAGGTAAATGACGATTTACCAATTTCCACCATGAACAACGAAAATTGAAAGTTTAAGTTTTAAATGAATTAAAACTCCTAATCTTTTGACATTCATTGAAATTTTCAATGGCATGTTTAAATCTCGATATGCCCCTCGTTTTGTGACTAGGATACCGAGGATCACAAAACAGGGTGTGAATAACCATGCAAATATACATAGTGCTCCCAATGTTACAGTCACCTAATCGACGTGCCGGTTAACCACACACGCTCTATCGATATATGACAAACATCGAGTCACCCTTTTCCACCTTTGCTTAGAGCCCATTTAGTGTGCCGGTTAACCACACACGCTCCACTAACGTCTTAGCAAGGGTACAAAGTGTAATTTCATGGAATTGCATCAAATTCACTTTTGCCTAAAGTAACTAAGATTGGGAATTTTGTAAAAAACGTTTAGTTACTTTATAATACATTATACTTTTCATGGAAATGGTTTTACCTATCCTACCCGTTCAGCTAACGACCATCCACCAATTAAGGAAGCGGTGGGTGAGAGTGGACAACCATTAAACGGCCATTTTATAGGCCATAACCTTATACCCCCTAATAGATCGGCTTCGTGAATGAGGCCTACTAGCGGTAAGACTAGCATTTAGGTTATACATATATAATATTATACTTTTAATGTTATGTATAGTATAAGGGTGAATTTTACACTTTTAAAATACTATGTGGTCTACTTTAATAAATTATACTTTTAATTTAATTTAAAATAAAACATGTCCCTATGGATTTATTAACTTTCTTTTAATTATATACTTAATTAATTTAATAAAACCATAAGGGTGTAATTTGAACTTTTTCAAAACTAGGGTTTTATAATTTAAAATTTCAAAAATTAAACTTTTAATTAAAATTTAAATTCCAAAACTTGAGGGCTAGTTTTTGAAACATTTCAAAATAGGTTTTAGAATTTAAATATTTCAAAAATTAACTTTTAATCAAAATTCAAATTCCAAAACTTGAGGGCAGGTTTTGAAACCTTTCAAAACTATCTAGATCAAAATACAAATAAGGCAATTAAACAATTAATTGATGATTATCTAGTTTTGACCTAATCCAATTTCATGCAAGATAATTGACCAAATAATTAAAATAATTTAGCATTTATCAAATAAGGTAACAATTATCTAATTAGATGACAAAAATCTTTTATTTTGACAAAGATAATCATAAGGAATCATTAAAATTCGTATTTTATTAATTTGAAACAGTTATGGCAATTATCCTAAGTCAAAATAGGCAAAAATCCAGAAAATCAGTCTGTCTGACAGCCAGACTCGTCGAGTCACCATATGGACTCGCCGAGTTCATCCTACTCGACGAGTCCACATTGGGACTCGACGAGTTTGTCAGGCAGATGGCCAAAAACTCAACTTTGCAATCAAGAATGAAACACTAAGCATCAATACAATAGAAACCAATCAAGGCTCTGATACCACTGATGGGTTTTATACACAAGAACATCCTATGTGCTCATACAAACCCTAATGCTTGGATCTAGATTTCTCTATTGTACATTAAATTCATCCAAGACTTATAAAACCTAGATCTAGCATACTAATTTCGAAATTAACATATAAGAATAGATCTAGATGATTATCTCTTCAAGAATGGCTTGAATCTTCTTGTCTTGGAGCCTAGAGTCACAAGTGTCACTCCTCTAATGGTTTACAAACACCACAAGAAAGAGGATGAACAAAGAGAAAGGGGAGGAGGCACCAAAAACGTTCTAGGGTTCTTCCAAAAGAGTTCACCACGTTTTTGGGGCCATAGGGGTCTTTATATAGTGAGGCTATTAGGGTTATCAAACAAGGAAACCCTAATTTGACTGCTTAGGCTCCAAGCAGCCGATGGAATCCCTTTAGAACAACCCTTGGACGAATTTCCTATGGGCTTCCCATAGAATTTGTCCAACCTACGTTCCAAGGTGATCCATAGCCCAATTGTAATTATCTTATAATTACAATTCTAGTCCCCTAAGTTTAACTAATCTCTTTTAGCCACAAAACTAATTCTTAATTAATTCTTGACTAATATTAATTAAACAATATGATTTCTCCTTTAATATATTATTCATATAATATATTAATAAATCATAATTAATCCTCTCTCCTCATAAATCATCCTATCAAGTTGCTTTGGTGAAGGCAACCCAAAAGGACCATGCACAACCGGGTTAAATACATACCAAATATAGTTACGGGCTTAGACACTAATCCAACAATTTCTTCCCTTTTTTGAAGAGGTTGGGTATCGGTTATGTAGTCTTGATTCATGAAGTTCATTGTAAATGTCTCGAACGATCTGCCAGTGAGGGTACACCTAAGTTGATAAGGATTAGAGATAAATGTCAAACTTCTTGGATTGCTCATATTTGCTCGTAGCAACACTGGTTGGAAATGATGTGTTGTCACAACTAGAATTTTAGCTAGGAAATTCTATTCTCATGTAAACATTCATCTAGTGTAATAACTTGTACTCTAAATGAATATCATACTCTATGCTCAATTCAAAAACATCTCATATGTTCAATTAAGGGTTGGAACCCTAGAAATCTTGGTTCCCGTTTAATATGAGCTAGGATTCTCTTATTGGGCCTAATGGACCAATAAACCTTCAACTTGAATTTTGGTCCATGTGGGCCTAGAATGAACCTTCATATTTCTAATGGGCTGTCAACCATTTTAATTGGGCTTCATTGGGCCATGGACCCTCATAAGGGCCCAATGGGCCGAAAAATAATTTTTGGGCTTCATAAAATTCGAGCAAAGCCAACTTTGGGCCCAAATCATTTCATTCCCATCCCTCTAGCCCAAATTCTCGGCCCATTACCCATTATCTATTATGCATTAAACAAAAAAAAAAGAGAAAAAGAGGATTATTTTGTAAGTGACACCTTATGTTTGCATGGTGGGTATCCACGTAAACATCACCTCAATCTCTCTTCCCCCCTCTTCTTATTACCCTCGACCGAACCCTCCTCCTTCACCATCCCATTTTCTTTCAAAAACCTCTCAAGCAATCTCCCAAGAACACCTTCTTCCTCCTCTTAGTTTTCAAGATTTTGTGAGTGTCTTCAAGAAGATTTTTCATCAAGATCATCATCCTAGGTAAGATCTTACTAACCTAAGTTGATTTACTACATCTTTACACTTAAATCACTCCTCTTATACCCATGTTTTGTGCATCATGTTTCTTAGAACCATCCAAGTTCAAAATCCTTCTCAAGAAACTTCCTAGGGCCGAGATCTACTCATTTTACCACCAAGAACCGAAAACATCAAATCAAAGTGAGTTCATACCCCTTGTTTTTCGGTTTTACTTTGTTTTTGGGGGAGAATACAAGTTTCCATGTGTTAGAATCTATGTATTTATGCATGTTTATGTGTGTTTTCTAAGTGTATGTTGTGATTGTGTAAAGAACTTCATACATCTAGACAATATTTGGGAACTACAACACTTGATACAACTTACTGTTGGATATAGTGTCTAAGTCCATAACTTTATTTGGTATGTACTTGACCCGACCCGGCATGGTCCATTTGGGTTGCATGGCATTGCAATACTTGGATAGACTAGATGAGAGAATAAGGCACTTATGATTATTAATATATTATAAGTTCTAATATATTAATAATAGTATTATTTAATTAGTATTGATCAAGTATTAATCTAGTATTAATTTGGTGATCAAAGTGAGACTAATTAAATATATAGAGTTGATTATGACAATCATCAATTCTTTTATGGTGGATTAATGATCCATGGTTTATGGGTTTGGTTATAACCATATGGAGCTCCATGGATAGTCCATGGGAGTTACAAACCCATGGGTCATGAGAAATCAAGAGTCATGACAATTAAGGGCATTCATGTGTAAACCCTAATTGTGACAACACTATAAAAGGAACCCTATGGCTAGCAAAATCGTGACCTAGTGTTACTATACAGGGCATAACCGATTTTGAGTGCTAGAAGTATTCTCTCAAGTTATTCCAAGTCTTGTGGTGTTGTATGAAGCATTTGAGGCACAACATTTGGGATGCTAGGCTCACAAAGTCTTGAAGGAATCGAAGCAACAACAAGGTATGTATTTCTACTAGTTTTATGTTCTATGTAATCCCCATGCCATGCTAGTTAGGAAATAACCTTGAAAAGAAATTTGCATGTATATAGAGAAAACATAGATTCAAGGTTATTAGGGTTGCATGTACACTTAGGAAGTGTTAGAATGCTCAAAATTCCATCAGTGGTATCAGAGCCTAGGATTGTTTTCTGTATACTTGTTGCAAAACTGCTTAAAAAAATCGAAAATTCTTCACTCTGACGACTGGACTCGCCGAGTCCATGGGGAGGACTCGCCGAGTCCATGAACAAATTCATCCTACTCGACGAGTAGAATAATGCACTCGGCGAGTAGGAGCGTGCTGGGCAGTTTTTTCGAGTTTTGTTGCTGGAAATGGATTAAGATCATTATCCCAATCTGTTTTGGACTTGTAAAATCTGTTTTTCAAAATGATAATGATTATGTTAACCCATTTTACATGACCTTTATCAATTTTCAAGTATTGTATATGTTTATATGATTTTCTTGAAATTGCTTGACATGAATTTGTGTTCATATGAGTTTAGAAGATCATAGGAATTATGTGTAACCTCCATGTGTGTTTAATTCATGATCTTAATGGCTATGATGGTGTCCATAACTTGTCCTCAAGTTATGGATAACCAAAAGTCACTTCTTTTAATTATGATTAAAGAACTAAAGAGGTTTCATAAAATGAAGAGTCTTCCTTTTTTATGAACCATTAAAACCCATAAGTTACAAATTGAAGAGACTTGGAATAGTTTCAAATCTTGCCCTCGAGTTTTGGAATTTGAAAAGTCTTACACTTTAATACTTTAATTCCAAATTAAACCTTAGATTTTTAAAAAGTTTAAAAATCAACACTTATACTATTATTATAATTTATTATATAGATATGTATAAGAATATGTCATTCTTACCGTTAGTAGGCCTCATTCACGAAGCCGGTCTATAAGGGGGGTATAAGGTTGTTGCCTATAAAATGGTGACTTAATGGGTGTCCACTCTCACCCACCGCTTCCTTGATCGGTGGAGGGTCGTTAGCCGAACGGGTAGGATACGACTTTAAATACTCGTTAAAAGTATAATGAATTATAAAGTAACTATACATTATAAATTCCCAATCTTAGTTACTTTAGGAAAATGTGAAATTGGTGCTAGCCCATAAAATTACACTTTGTACCTTACCAAGTCGTTAGTGGAGCGTGTGTGGTTAACCGGCACACTAACATGGACTAGTAAGAGTGGCAAAGGGTAACTTAACTTTATTATAGATCGGTGGAGCGTGTGTGGTTAACCGGTACATCGATTAGGTAATATTGTTGAGGGTACCAAGTCAATTTGTATGGTTATTCACACCTTGTTTGTGATCCTCGGCATCCCAGTCACAAACTTGAGAGGGCACAATCGAGATTCAAACATGCTATTGAAAAGTTCAATGTATCTCAAAAGATCTAGGAGTTTCAAAACCAATAAAACCTAATAATAAAATATTTCGTTCTTATGGTGGAAATTGGTAAATCGTCATTTACCTACCTTCAAATATTTTATAGTATGGATTACGGCATCCCTCTTCCAACTATAAATAGTTTGTTGGATCCTAGCCTTAATATTTCATTTGGGTGAATTATTAAGGATTCCTAATCTAGTGAAACTTGTCTTTCTTTCCTTTCAGATGTCTTCCAACAATGCTTCTGGCTCAAACCCAACAGGCTCCTTTTCCCTTATGAACTTGTGTGGTAAGGTCATCTTTGATGGATCCAATTTCAATGAGTGGATCAGAAACATCAGAATGATTACCCGCTATGAGGACAAAGAATATGTCCTCGATAGGGAGCTTAAGGTTGTGAGTGAAGCCACTGCTACTCCTGAAGAGTTTGCGGAGTTTGTTGCACATGAAAAGGATGCTACTAAAGTAGCATGCATCATGATGGCCACCATGACTCCTAAACTTCAAAAATCCTATGAAGATTTCTACCCCTATGAGATGCACCTGGATCTGATGGAAAGGTACCATCAGAGCGCGCGTCAGGAGAGGTATGAAATCATCTCCTCCATGATAACCGCAAGGATGAAGGATGGTGAACCCATCACCGGTCACTTGCAGAAGATGCAAAGGTTCGTTGACCGGTTGCTGAAGCTAAATGTTGACTTTCCTGAGGAAATGACGATTGACATCATTCTCCATTCCTTACCTCCAAGTTATGATCAGTTTCGTATGACTTATCATATGAACAAGGAGGAAGTCACACTTAGCAAACTTCAAGGATTCTTAAGGACAACTGAAAATGGCCTTAAGGGTAAAGCGGTTGCTACTTCTACTCCTTCAACAGCCCCTGTTCTGGCTATTGGGCAGGGAAAGGGTAAGAAGAGGAAAAACCCTTCGAAGGGTACCAAGGGTAAGACTCTTGATGGTTCCTCTTCAAGTGGGACAAAGAAAGGTCCCATTACTCCTTCTTCAAACCCAAAGGAAGCACAGTGCTTCTATTGCCAGGATAAGGGACACTTCAAGCGAAGCTGCCCTAAATATCTGCAAGATGTAAAGGATGGGAAGGTTAAACCCACCCATGCAGGTATTTACACAATATTGTCTAATAACTCATCTAATGCTAATTCTTGGGTGCTTGATACAGGTTGTGGTATTCACATTTGTACTGATTTGCAGGCACTAAGAAGAAGTGAGCAAGTGGAGCACGGGAAGATAAACTTAGTCATGGGCAACAGTTAAGCATCACCTGTTACCAAGATAGGAGTTTATTCTTTATTGCTTAATAATGGGTTAATGTTATATTTGAATAAGTGTTGTTACTCGCCCGAAATGGCGAGAAATATTATTTCTTTTCATGGCTTGTACAAACAAGGTTTTTCATTTTCATTTGATAATAAAAATGGTGCTGTTAATGTTTATTACAATGATGTATTTTACTTTAAAGCATTACCTTGTGATGGTGTATATGAAGCTGTGAATGTTGTAGACAATCTAGGAAATAATGTGTTGTATATTGATTCTTCAGATAGCTTGGATAAAGCATCCTTGTGGCATTGTCGTCTTGGACATGTTAACAAGAAGCGCATAGGCCAACTCCAAAAGGCTGGAGTCTTGGAATCATTTGACCTCAAGTAAGATGATAGTTGCGAGTCTTGTTTGCTTGGAAAAATGACAAAGTCACCCTTCACAGGTACTTGTGATAGGGGTGAAGGTTTGTTGGACCTTGTACACATGGATTTGTGTGGGCCCTTCAGAGTTGCTAGAAGGGATGCTAATCGCTATTATGTGACTTTCACTGATGATTACAGTAGATATGGATATATTTACTTAATCAAGCATAAGTCAGAAACCTTTGAAAAGTTCAAAGAGTTTAAGCAGGAAGTGGAGAACCAATTGGGCAGGAACATCAAGATGCTCCGATCCGATCGGGGAGGAGAGTATCTTAGCATTGAGTTCCTTGACTATCTTAAGGAATGTGGGATTGTCTCACAATTGACACCTCCCAGAACACCACAGTTGAATGGTGTAGCTGAGAGGCGCAATTGAACCTTGTTGGATATGGTTCGTTCCATGATGAGTCGAGCTTCGTTACCAATCTCTTTCTGGGGGTATGCCTTAGAGACTGCCGCCCATATCCTTAATCTAGTCCCTACTAAAAAGGTTGCCAAAACACCTCACGAGATGTGGACTGGGAAAGTTCCCGATTTGGACCACATCAAGATTTGGGGTTGTGAAGCTTTTGTGAGGCGTGAGACTCATGATAAGCTTGAACCTCGAAGTGAGAGGTGTATTTTCATCGGCTACCCATAGAGATCCTTTGGTTACCTCTTCTACAGACCCAGTGATAATGTGGTCTTTGTAGCAAGAAGAGGAGTCTTTCGTGAGAGAGAATTCATAAGCCAAGGGGATAGTGGGAGGCAAATTGACCTTGAAGAGCTTCAAGAGTCAAGTGGTGAAGGAACCTCAAATGCTATCGACCAACCTGAGGAGGAAACTCCTGTTGATCTGATAGATGAGAATGTACCTCCAAGACGTTCTACTAGGGTGAGGAACACACCTGATTTTTATTATGGTTATCACATCACCACTGAAGGTGATACATTTATTAGTGATAGTACACTAATAGATTTGGATGAACCTAATAATTACAGGGAAGCCATGGCAGGCCCTGAGTCTGCTAAATGGAAGGAGGCTATGGACAGCGAGATTCAGTCCATGTATGACAATCAAGTTTGGAACTTGGTTGACAATGTACCAGGTCGTAAGACAGTTGGGTGCAAATGGATCTTCAAGAAGAAGACCGACATGGATGGGAAGGTACATACTTACAAAGCGCGACTGGTTGCAAAGGGCTTTACTCAAACTCCGGGAGTTGACTATGATGAGACCTTCTCACCAGTAGCTAAGATTAAGTCTATTAGAGTATTGTTAGCCATAGCTTCATTTCATGATTATGAAATATGGCAAATGGATGTCAAAACCGCTTTCCTTAATGGAAAGTTGGCTGAGGATGTTTACATGGCTCAACCAGAGGGTTTTGTCGATACAAGATACCCTAATAGAGTGTGTAAGCTTGATAAATCCATTTATGGATTGAAACAAGCATCTCGCAGATGGAATCTTTGCTTTGATTAGAAAGTCAAAGAGTTTGGCTTTTCTAGGAGTGAGGATGAGTCTTGTGTATATGTCAGGGCTAGTGGGAGCATAGTTAGCTTCTTGGTGTTGTATGTGGATAACATACTTCTCATAGGAAACGACGTCCCAACCTTGCAGGAGGTTAAGTCCTGGCTTGGGAAGTGTTTCGCTATGAAGGACCTTGGGGAAGCTGCCTATATCCTAGGGATAAGGATATTGAGAGATAGGAGTAAGAGACTAATTAGACTTAGTCAAAGTACTTACTTGGATAAGGTGCTGAAGAGGTTCAGCATGCAAGAATCCAAGAAAGGGGAATTACCCATCCAGAGTAATGTCAAGCTGAGTAAGGCTCAGAGTCCGAGTACAGAGGCTGAGATAGCTGAGATGAGTCATATACCATATGCTTCCGCTGTGGGCTCGATCATGTATGCTATGACTTGTACTCGCCCTGATGTGGCCTTTGCTTTGAGCATGGTCAGTAGATATCAAGGGAACCCTGGCAAAGCACACTGGACAGCGGTAAAGAACATTCTCAAGTATCTGCGGAGGACTAAAGATTGGGTCCTTACCCTCGGAGGCAGTGATGACTTGAGAGTGGAAGGATATAGCGATGCTAGCTTCCAGACTGATAGGGATAATTTCCGTTCTCAGTCAGGCTGGGTCTTTATCCTAAATGGAGGGGCAATTACTTGGAAAAGTTCCAAGCAGGAGACAGTAGCTGATTCTACTTGTGAATAAGAGTACATAGCAGCAAGTGAAGCAGCTAAGGAGGCGATATGGCTAAAGAACTTCATCGGAGACCTTGGAGTTGTACCAGCTATAAAGGAGCCAATGGAAATTTTCTGTGACAGCGAAAGTGCGGTTGCTTTGGCTAAGGAACCGAGAGATCATGGGAGATCTAGGCACATTGACAGAATATACCATTTCATCAGACATCGAATAGAAGAAGGACTCCTCGTGGATAAGAGGGTATCATCAGATGAGAACCCGGCAGATCCCCTCACGAAGGGGCTGAGCAGGGTTAAGCATTTACAGCATGCGAGGCGCATTGGGCTGAAGGATGATATTAGTTTCAATAATTAGATTCCTGAAACTTGTAAAATGTAATTGACATTTGATGATAAATAAAAGTTGTTATTTATTTATGAGTAAGGTGTTACTATCTTGTGTTGGTTGTTTACTATGTTTTAATTTTGCATGTTTTTACTTCCAGAATAATTATGTTATTATTCAAACCATCCACAGTCAGTCAAACTTTGGAAGTAAGTATTGATTTAAGACTGTCATGAATTTGGCTTGTATGATTTGTCTGAAAGTGCTTTGGACAATGCAATGGTTGCTACAAGATTCATGAGTACTCATAAGGGCTGAGTATTGGATCCAACCCATGCTCACTTGCATCACTTCATAGAATTTATCTCGAGTGATCGTGAGACGGTAATATCATATAAATCTTCAAACCTAGAGATATGAGTTGTTGACTATGAGTTGGTTATTCATTGATTGCACGAAAACGCATTGGTAACTCGATGTCATAAAACGTGCCTTTGTGAATAATTCAACAAGTAGTTAGTACAAGCATATCAGTCGAAGTTAATCTGTTCCTTCTAGAAATAGAAGCGATATCTAGGCCCCTCGATGATTTGGTTTTGATTTTGTATCGGGCCCGGTCAGAACCTAATTGATGCGTTCAATTTAGTTCTATGTCGAAACAAATCAGAGATCGAGAAACAAATGCTGGACAATAAGTAAGACCATGTTCCATGTGTTTGTCCGGCTGATATCATGAGAACAGAGGATTATATGATCACTTATCTTAAATGGCGTATCATCATCATCTCAGTTCCGAGAGACTTTGAAAGAGCTACGATTGCTAGTCGGATTTTGAAGTCATATTTGCAAATATAGTTATTAGACTTATCCAAGTGGGAGACTGTTGGATATAGTGTCTAAGTCCATAACTTTATTTGGTATGTACTTGACCTGACCCGGCATGGTCCATTTGGGTTGCATGGCATTGCAATACTTGGATAGACTAGATGAGAGAATAAGGCACTTATGATTATTAATATATTATAAGTTCTAATATATTAATAATAATATTATTTAATTAGTATTGATCAAGTATTAATCTAGTATTAATTTGGTGATCAAAGTGAGACTAATTAAATATATAGGGTTGATTATGACAATCATCAATTCTGTTATGGTGGATTAATGATCCATGATTTATGGGTTTGGTTATAACCATATGGAGCTCCATGGATAGTCCATGGGAGTTACAAACCCATGGGTCATGAGAAATCAAGAGTCATGACAATTAAGGGCATTCATGTGTAAACCCTAATTGTGACAACACTATAAAAGGAACCCTATGGCTAGCAAAATCGTGACCTAGTGTTACTAGAGAGGGCATAACCGATTTTGAGTGCTAGAAGTATTCTCTCAAGTTATTCCAAGTCTTGTGGTGTTGTGTGAAGCATTTGAGGCACAACATTTGGGGTGCTAGGCTCACAAAGTCTTGAAGGAATCCAAGCAACAACAAGGTATGTATTTCTACTAGTTTTATGTTCTATGTAATCCCCATGCCATGCTAGTTAGGAAATAACCTTGAAAAGAAATTTGCATGTATATAGAGAAAACATAGATTCAAGGTTATTAGGGTTGCATGTACACTTAGGAAGTGTTAGAATGCTCAAAATTCCATCACTTACTATAAGGATAAATGTGCTAAACATATGAAGATTCATAAGAAACTAAACAAAATATTGAAAAAGGGCTATTTTTGACAAATAACCAAAAAGATGAGACTTTCTTGGCATTTACGGTTTTACAAGGACTACAGGAGTCATTTTTATAAAAGAAATGGGTTTTTACGATATTTTGGTGTTAAAGGGGCCAAAAACGTAAATTTTTGCATAATGGGCTTTTTGGTTTTAGTGGGCCAAAGTTGTAAAAATTCCGATTTTCATGGATTAAATTGTTATTTTACACAAGTTTCAGGCTAAAATGTAAAAGTTACGGTTTTATGGGTTGAAAATGCCACATTATTTGGATTTGGGCTAAAAATGCAAATTTTTCCAAAACTTGGACCGAAAATGCCATTTTTATTAAAAATGGGCTGAAAATGTAAATCTTGGTAAAAATGGGCCGAAAATAATATTTTATACATATTTGGGCCAAAAATGTCAATTTTTATAAAAACATGCCAAAAATAATATTTAATATACATTTGGGCCATAAATGTAAATTTCGTGATATTGGGCCTAATATATCCATTACATGTCCATTTGGGCCTTTATGGCCCATTTACATGTTTGTTGGGCCTAATGTGGTTATCACATGTTAATTTGGGCCTTTGTGACCCATTAACATGCTTAATGGGCCTAGTCTATACATCACATGCTTAGTGGGCCATAGCTACCCTCTTACATGTCTGTTGGGCCTTATACATTCATATGCCTATTTTTTTAGGCTTTGCAAATCTTAATTATATATACGAAAACATTATACATGGCGAAATTCAATACTCGTGTGAAAAACAATAAATGATCTAGTGAGAGTTGTCGGTTGACACCTCTAGAGTGTATGATTGTAGCTTGTAGTTATAACCAGAGTCTCCTGGAGGGAGAGCGAGAGTTTGTGTATAGATCTATACGGGGTGACTCCCCACACCTGAGCTGTTCGCTACAGCTAGACTAGGCCAGTCTAGGGTGGCAAACCCTTACCGTAAATCAAACCGGCGCTTAAGAACGACACGTCAGGCGAACTCGTCAAAAATCAAGTATGGTTAAAACGGCTCACTTAGAAATCTTCTCCAACATAATTTTATAGAATACCTATAAAATCTTGTGGATACAAAAACATACATATACTGTCATTCGGTCTTGGGGTTGAGACCACAACACTTTTATAAACAGAAAATATCGGATTTTCTGGGGTATTAACTGTTAAACAATATCTTTTACGTACTACAAAAAATACAGGGTTTTTATCTAGATTACATTTTTTTATATACATTCCAAATATAGAAAACACACATGCATTAATATTTGACTTTGATACATCACGTTCAAACCATTTTCAGAAAATATCGGATTTTCTGGTGTTTACAAACAATTCAAAACTTTCCATTCAAATATTCTTATGAACTCACCAACATTATATATGTTGACGTTTCTCAAAATATATTTTATTCTCAGGGAATCGTTAAGAAGAAAGGTCAGCAGGAAATGGTGGAATTTGTTATATTTTGTTATCAACATACATTAAATATTTTGAACATGTAATTTATGATATTGTACTTGATGTAAACAATGTTGGTTGTATTTGATATGCATGATGATGATGTTGTCTTGTTTCAATTATATACAATTGTGATGATATTACAAGATGAAGTCACATGCAAGCCCCTAGACGTTTTCGCCGTCTGGTTCGGGGTGTGACAGATTGGTATCAGAGCATTGTTTATAGTGAACCGGCATATCTAATCATACTTGATATGCAACTATAAATACAATGGGACTAAAACACTCTGAATAAAATTCATACATTAAAACTATAACATTAAAAGTCTCTGGAGGAAATGGAACACTGTGATTAAACCTGGGCAGTTATGTAGTCATAAAGGGGATAAATATAGCCCGATCAACTATATTTATTCAAAATATGACCAACATGTGTTTGGGAGTAATAATAGTGGGAAATTGACCTAGAGACCTACCTCATATCCAAAGCTTCTCAGAAACTCAAACACAAATAATTAAAATACTATAAGAGTATTTTGAAATTTTATATACACACTCCCTTTACACACTTCTCACTCCTGGTTTCTCGCGCAGTCTCCATGGATGGAGCACATCAGGGCGTTCTTTTCTACCAGAACCTAGTGGCCCACAGAGTAATTGAGGAAGACCCTGTGGTGGAGGCAGCCCCTGGTGTCGGGCCCGAAGAATACGTGGAGACGGACTATGAGTTTGAGGAATCCGATGAGGTCATAGAGGAGGGTGGAGATACAAATGAAGTACCTAGTGAACCACCCACTTCCGAGACAATACAGGATCACTCCACAGCGCCACGGGATCCCGTAGATAGGACCCACTCCCTAGAGGAGGAGGTTGCCACTCTTCGGCAACAACTTTTAGCGACAGAGGCCCGAGGTGTTCAGGCCGAGCACGAGAGAGACGAAGTAGTCAGAGAGATGGCCGAGATGGCTGATCTTGTCGCACGACATTTCGGCATATGATATCGTTGACAAACCCATCTCATTTTAGCTAGTACCCGTTCATGTACTATCATTATGATTACTTTATAAGTATTATTCTGTGTACTATCGACCATATGTTTAAGTGATTACACTACTCATAGGGTCGTCATGCTGTCGGATCATGTGTTTCCCCATGTACTGTATGCCTTTTGGCAAATTTTCATGTATTAAAAACGATTATTTTTAATGGAAATGCTCTATGATTTTATCGTGATGTTGTTATCTGCTATGTGTTTTGTTTCCTTGTTTTATGTTAATACATGGAGTCACTTAGATGCACAAAAATCGATTCGCTGAGTCCGTGAAATTCTAAACTCGGAATGCGATATGTAGTCAACATCTTTCCGTTATTTGATAGAAAGATGCCTCAAAGACCCAACCGTGGAAACAACGCAACACCGACCCCGCCAAAAAATAAACTCAGTTGCATTCCAAGCAGTAGTGTTCGCTGCGGTCACAACAGCACTTGCGCAGATTTGTAATAGAAACAACTGAAAAGGCAACGGACATGGAACCGGAAGCACAAATCAAGGAACAAACCACAGAACCACAAGAACCACAAGAACCTGCACCTACAAGGACTTCACCAATGCCAAACCTCGAACCTTCAATGGAACAGGAGGCGTAATAGCCCTGAAACGATGGATTGAGAAGGTGGAATCAGTTTTTGAAATATGTTGATGTCCGGAAGTGTGCAAGGTCAAGTTTGCGGCCTGCACATTCATTAATCAAGCTCTCTCCTAGTGGAATGGTCACGTAGAGGCCATGACACTCCCGATGGAAAACGCAATGCCATGGGAGGAGCTTAAGGAAATGTTGTTGGCTGAATATTGTCCAAGGGGCGAAATCTAGAAAATGGAACAAGAGTTGTTGAATCTCACGGTTCAAAACTCCGACATCGATGCATACTTATCCAGGTTTAGTGAGCTGTCTCTCTTGTGTCCCTGAATGATCACATCCGAAGGGAAGAAGATCGAGAGATTCATCTGGGGATTGACAACGCCAATCTATGACAACCCGGAGTCTGTATATATATAAGTCATCTCGATCAAGGAAAGTCAAACTTGTTTCTGTTACCTTTTAGCCCTGTTAAGGGTCTGTTTGAGAGTTTTTGAGCCTAGTTTAATGTATAACTGGATGCTAGGATGAGTTAGCTTGAGATTGGGAGGTTAAATTAGAACCAGAAAATCACTCACAAGGTGTTCATGGCCGTGAAACCACTCCTATATATACGAGTGACCTCATTTTCTTCTCATTTCTCCTACTCCCAACCGTGAACACATCCATTCTCTCTCAAAAAGCTTCGACCGTGAGACCTCCAAAGCTCCAAAAACGTAAGTGTTTCAACCTTAAACTTATTATACTTGAAAGAATACTAGATCCTAGCCTTGATTCTTCATGATTCGTCACTATCTTCATGAACTTGAAGGGATCACGGCCGTGAACCCTTCATAAGGGTCGTGAACCCTTCATAGATCAATAGGGCCGTGAACACCTGATGAGGCCGTAAACCTCATGAGGCTGTGAACTCTATACAACCGCAAACCCATCCTTGGGTGGCCGTAAACCCCTTCCCAACTTCCAATTGTGAGCCTAGTACTTCATTTAAGGTGTTTCCTACAATCTTAGGTGGTTTCCTATATTTTTTAGTAGTTATAACCACTAATTGAACATACATATATGTGAATATATGCCTTATAGGATCCAACAGTGCTTCGGGACTTCATTTGTGAACTCAAGCATCCTATACCTAGCTTAGCTTCCAGATCACTCACTACAGGAGAGTTCATACCCCTATATTTTCCGAGTTTTTAATGTTTTAAGGGGAGAATACAAGTACAAGCTCAAGTAATCTTGTGTTTAGAAATATAATTTGGTTTATTATATTTTCCTATCATTAGTATACATTGAACATAGAACTTACATACATGATAAACATCGTCACTACTAGACTTGAAATCAGTTTTACCAAAACATGTTAAGACACAAACATTAAAAACATAGTTTTCAAAACAAAGGAAACAAACTTATGAATTATGAAATAAAAGATATTATAAGGATTCATGATAATAACAAAAAGAGGTTTTCATAGTATTATTCGTGGATTCGTTGAGAGAACTACGGTGTGAGATATGACTTCTTAGGAACCAGAGTCTCCTGGAGGGAGAGCGTGAGTTTGTGTATAGATCTATACGGAACTGAAAATCACGCACCCTGACTATTAGCTACAGTCAACCGGGGCTGACAAACTTCATTTTCAGTTTTCGACGTCCGAAGCACGTCGTATTAGTATTCGTCCATCAGCATGGTTATAAGAACCCACAGGGGAAACAACGACTCGTTCACGTAATAATATACCTAACAAACAGACAACAGGGTTAGTAACTATCTGATGACTTAGTATATACACTAGGGTAATATGAAATTAACATCCGACTTACAGTGGGATGTGTGATCTCCGCCTCATTTCCTGTTCCTTGTTTGGTTGTGGGCTTACGGCAGAATCACCCAATCGACAGTCTGTTCGATCTAGATTTCTATAACTCGTATGTACTAAGTGATCATAGGAGGGTATTAACAACACTTTCAGTATACATAACATACAAAGGTATTCATACAAAGGTTTTCATACAAAGGTATTCATACAAAGGTTTTCATACAAAGGTATTCATACAAAGGTTTTCATACAAAGGTTTTCATACAAAACATACTAGTTTTCAAACAGAACAATGCTTAACAATATAAGTATGGTAGATACTTGTACTCTTCGGTTTGGAACAGATAATTCAATAACATACACTTAGGGAAACTATAGGATTTTCCAGGGTAAACATTAGTACTCTACAAACAATCAATTATTAATTTCACTAATGAACATTCACGATTAATTCTGTAATTACTTAGTTTACGCATCCTGGCTGTGTGTGAAGAATATCCGATAGACCATGGAATGTGTGGTTTCCGCCCCATTTCCTGTTTGTTGTTTGGTTGTGGAGGGCAAATCCACACAATCAATCGTCTGTTCGATATTGGTTTATACATAGCTAGTATGAGCTAAGCAGTTATAAAAATAATTGGTTAATCATGCATTCAATAAGAAAATAATGGACTTTCTTAAGGAATACTTTCAACAGATATCAAAGGACCAATACAGTTAACTTTGTAAGTATCTAGTGAATACTTCAGGATTATGTACATAAGGATCCAATAACCAGTGGAATGTGTGGCCTTCGCGTCATTTCCTGTTCCTCGTTTGGTTGTGGGCTTGGGGCAGAACCAGACAATCGATTGTTTGTTCGATCTGGATTGTATATGATTTGTATACACTAACTACTCACAGGAGGAACTTGTAACAATCATTTTTACTTAACATTCATTACATTATAAAATAAATGGTTTTCTGGAGAAACACAACGCACGTTTCTAAAGAACAAAGAACCTGTTTCTAAAACAAAACACTTATGAACTCACCAGCTTTATGCTGATACTCTTTCAAAACCTACTTGTATTCTCAGGACATTAGTAGACAGGTACACGTACCGGATTCAAGAAGACGGAGCATAATAACTTCGAGTCTTTACTTGTTATTTACTTTTGGAGTCAATCGTGTATGATTCAAATGTAATTTAAACACTATACTATTAATACAATGGTTGTTGTTGCTTTGATTACTATTATTCAATTGGTGTGATATTGTACATGACGTCCTCCGCCCCCGAATGTTTCCGCCATTCCGGTTTGGGGGTGTGACAGATTGGTATCAGAGCATTGTTTATAGTGAACTTATATATCAACCAGTAAAAGATATACAACTATAAATACAATGGGGCCGAAGTGCTCTGACTAAAAGTATACTTTAAAAATATAAGTATTTTGCAAAGTATACTAACAAGCATACATAATAAGAACAAGTACTACAATAAGAACAAAACAATCAAAAGTATTTAGATGTTGGACACTACAATCAAACCTAGGTTGTTATATAATCATATTTGGAATAACTATAACATGATCAACTATATTTATTTGAGATATGACCAACATGTGTTTGGGAGTGATAGTGGTGTTGCAACGAATCTAAAACTTACCTAACTCTATATACAAAGTATCCCTAGAACAAAACATAAAGATAAAATACTATAGGAGTATTTTCGGCACTATAACAAACTTATATGAGAATTAAAAGACCTTTACTGGCAGGTCTATAGTTCCAAAGTGCATGCTTCCAGGGTTATATATTATTGGGATCTTATAGACTTAGAAATTGGTGATCTTCGCTCCACTACCTGTTCCTTGTTTGGTTGTCGTTTTAGAGTAGGGTCACCTATTCGAAGGTCTATTTGATCTTGATTATATACAGCTTGCATGAACTACTTGACTATAGGAGGACCCGGTCTGGATCATCAATAAATACAGAAGAAATGTTCTACTTAATCTCATAAGATTCTTTAGACATTCCCATTCTCGCGCGAACAACTTAGATATAGATAGCCACTTCACTATAACCACCAACAGAGAAGTCAATGAGGAATCATACAAGGAGGCAAATCTTCCATCAGGAAGTGATGGAGATCTGTGGTAAAACCCGAATCATGATCTAAAGAGAATAGGAAAACCATAAGAGAGTCCAGAGACAACAAATCCCCACAACTGAATTCAAGAACATCATAACTAGGACAGGAAACCCCTTCCGAGGCGTGCAAGGTGGTAGAGCACCATATACGTCATACTAATAATTAACTAACTAATGTTATCTAGTGAGTTAGTGATTACACTGTGTAACATTCCGTTATTTTCTGTTTGTAAAGTCAACTTTAGTCAACCAAAGTCAAACAAAGGTCAACTAAAGTCCTGTTTATTGTTTCGGTTTTTATTTTAGGTTATGATAATAACCTTTATTTTCAAAAATCCTTAAAATATCTATAGTTGAATTTAGAAGGAAAGGGCTTAAAAAACAAGAAACTTCGCATCATTTTCTTTCACTTCGGACTGCAAACGCTTCGGACCACAAAGAGTTTACGATCATACACTCCTCGGACCGTACACTCCTCGCAGCCGTAATCGAGGCCGTAAACAGCTTCGGCCGTATACTCTTCGGATCTTATCTTCTCGGAAGTCGAACATTATCGCATTGGAACTTGTTCACGGTCGTACACTCTAGCCGACCTCGGACCGTAAACGAGGTTCACGGCCGTAAATCCTCGGACCGTGAATCCTCGCACATATATATAGATTTCCTTCATTTTCCCTTCATTTATCACATCTTCCAGCCAAGAACTCTCAAACTCTCTCAAGTATCATCCACCAAGAACATCATATCTCCTCAAGAAAACACTAAGATCATCCTTGTTCATCTTATTCAAGTGATTAAACACTAGTTCATCACATAATCTGTCACACCCCCAAACCAGACGACGAAAACGTCCGGGGGTGGAGGACTTCATTTGTAGTATCACAACACATGTATGATAGTAATAAAAGTACAAACAACCACTATATATAAAAATTATAAATATTTACATGTGTTTCATCAATGTATACTAAAACTAAATAGTTGTACAAAAGAAGAAGACAAGACGTAAATAGCTCCGTCTTCTCAAAAGCTCGGGGTGTACCTGCCTGCTGGTTCCCTGAGAATACAAGTAATTTGAAAAGAGAGTATCAACAAAAAGTTGAGTGAGTGCATAAGTATTTATTTTTTGAAAGAATGTTTTCTGTTTCTTGAATAAGTAAACTGTTCCAGAAAATCCTATATTTTCTGCTGTATATCAATAGTAGTTTTAGTTACATGAAATTGTTCTATCTGTAAATCAATGTTCTGAATTTGTAATCCTTTTGTAAACTTGTATCTGAGAATGTACTTTACTTTATCAACTGTTACTGTAAACTGGAATGTAATACTGTAAACTGTATCTTGTAAACTAGTACTTTGAAAATGTACTTAGGTTTAGTTAATTATACACAAACGTATTGTTAATATCTTATATGAGTTATTATAACCATACTGACTAGATGGCCTGACCCAACACTATGAATACGCTGAAAGCTGTTGATAACAATTTGTCACTCACAGGCGTGTATGCCTGACTGTAGCTAGCAGTCCGAGTGCGAGTTTGTCAATCCCAATATAGATCTATACACACATTGTTTCGATCCACTACTGGAGACTCTGGTTATAATGTCAAGACTTTACTATATTGTTTAAAATAAATAAACAACTTGATCTACTTGATTCATTAAAGCATATAAACGTTACATCTATAATTGTTATGAAAAACTCAATCATTCTGAAATAAATTACTGACTATCTGTTCTTGAATTGGTATACTTAACATGCATCTGAAAGATGTATACTCTTGATTAGTTTTGAATTCAACCTTTGTTCTTGTAAAACAATGTACTTTAGTATACTTGAATCATGAATTAATGTTCTGTGAATCATAAATTATTCCTATTATAATTTATATGTACTTTCTAAACTGATAATGAGTATTCATGAATGCAACCCCTTGCTCAACATGTTACAAAGGGTTGTTGAAACTTACTGAACTAACTTTTATATTTGTATACATATACAAATATATATAAGTAAAATTTAAATGACACTCGGACAGATAACTGATGCTTATAATCCCACATCCAAACAAGGAAAAGGAACCAAAGTGGTTTATCAGTCCTAAGCCTTTTAAATCTTATATATATATATATATATATATATATATATATATATATATATATATATATATATATATGTATATATATATGTGTATATATACAAACATGATTTTTGGAGGAAAATATAAGTTTATAAAACATTTAAAAGAAGTTTAAAATTTTGAAATTCATTTTGGTGACTTGATGTCATTTTAATACAATCATTTAAAACCATTTGATTTGATAATACTGAAATCCATTTGAAAGCATTTGTTATAACACAAAAACTTTGTGTTATACTTGTATTCCCCCTTAAAATAGTAAAAACTATGAAAATATGGGGGTATGAACTCACGTGTAGTAAGTTACTCAAATGTAAGATTGGTGTAGGATGCTAAGTGTCAAGTGAAGTCTTGAACACAACGGATCCTATTAAGCATATAATGATACATATATGGATATAATTAGTGTATATAACAACTAATTGTGATAGGAAACCACTTTAAGGACTAGGAAACACTTGAATTTAAGTGTTACAATCACATGTGATTACTCTAAAGGGATTTATGGCCACACAAATTGTTCACGGCCATGGAGTTTACGGCCAATGGTGGTTACGGCCCATGACTTTACGGCCAAGGGAGATGATCTTCATAGGAGTTTACGGCTAAGGGAGATGCTCATGGGCGTAAACTCTTATTGTTCTTGGAAATGGTTGTTTTCAAGGTTGTAAGTTAAGGGCTTCTATAGTATAACCAGTACCTGGAAGAATACTTACATTTTGAAGCTTGAATTGGGTATTCACGGTCTAAAGAACTAGTGTGTGTTCTTGGTGTTCTTGGTGTTCTTGAAGATCTAAGCAAAAGAGATGATTTCATGGATGAAATAATAGGGTTTCACTAGATTAAGTAAAGTATCAACTAATAAATGAGAGAATCACTTACTTAATTGAAGATCAAGGTGTAAATCTTGATGATAGTTGAGAGAGAAAATCGAGTTTCTTGAGTTGAAAGTGTGAGAAATGGTGAAAAATGAAGGAAATCTATATATATGTGCGAGGGTTTACGGCTGAGGTGTTTGCGGTCCGAAGTCGGCAAGACGTTTACGGCCGAAGCCTCGTTTACGGCTGCAAGGAGTTTACGGTCCGAAGAGTGTACGACCGTAAGCTCTTTGCGGCCCGAAGTGTTTG
This sequence comes from Lactuca virosa, assembly GCF_052849685.1. Lineage (NCBI taxonomy): Eukaryota > Viridiplantae > Streptophyta > Magnoliopsida > Asterales > Asteraceae > Lactuca > Lactuca virosa. The sequence goes on along the minus strand of NC_136427.1, from coordinate 183,218,061 downwards.
AGGTCCGAGGCAATGAATAGTATGCGAAGTTTCTCGGTTTTCAAACAATTTCCTTCAAAATTCAACTATGGATATTATAAGGATTTTAACTAATATAGGTTATTACTATAACCCAAATAAAAACCCAAACAATAAAAAGGACTTTCATTGACCTTTGTTTGACTTTGGTTGACTAGAGTTGACTTTACAAACAGAAAATAACGGGATGTTACATTATCCCCCCCCCCGGTTAGAGAGAATTTCGTCCCGAAATTAAGGTTTTAAACAATTAAGCAATTAAGCAATTACGAATCCCAAAGTGAAAAGATGAGGATATTTTTGTTTCTTTTGATCCTCGCATTCCCAAGTGAATTCAGGTCGCCGCTTGGCATTCCAGCGAACCTTCACTATAGGAATACCACTTTGCTTTGTCTGTTTGACCTCTCGGTCCATGATTTCTACTGCTTCTTCCACGAAGTTGAGGCTCTCGTCGATCTCGATTTCGTCGAGTGGGATAACAAGAGTCTTATTGGACAGACACTTTTTCCAGTTCGAGACGTGGAAAACAGGATGTGTGTTACTTAGTTCTTGAGATAGTCGGAGTTTGTAAGCTACGGGACCGATTCTAGCAAGAATCTCGAATGGTCCTATGTACCTTGGATTCAACTTGTCACACTTTCCAAAGCATATCATGCCCTTCCAGGGTGAGACTTTCAACATGACACGGTCACCAACCTGGAACTCCAAAGGTTTTCTTCTTTTGTCGGCGTAGCTTTTATGTCTATCTTTGGAAGCTTTAAGTCGCTCCCGGATTTGTACGATTTTCTCAGTCGTTTCGCGAATGATTTTCAGGCCAGTGAGAGCACCGTTAGGAACTTGACTTCTAGCAAACAGCGTGTCACCCACTTCATCCCAGCACATAGGTGATCTGCACTTGCGGCCATAGAGAGCTTCGAAAGGAGCAACCTTTATGCTAGTGTGATAACTATTATTGTAAGAGAATTCGACAAGGGGTAGATGAGTATTACATGCCTTACCAAAGTCTATCACGCAAGCTCGCAACATATCTTCAAAAGTTTGAATCGTCCTCTCACTTTGTCCGTCAGTTTGTGGATGGTAAGTTGTACTCATGTCCAGCCTAGTTCCCAAAGATTTTTGTAAAGACTGCCAGAAACGAGAAGTGAATCTACTATCTCGGTCAGAAATAATAGATATATGCACACCATGTAGTCTAACAATTTCTTTGAGGTAAGTTCTTGTTAGCTTCTCCATCTTGTATGTCTCTTTGATTGGTAAGAAGTGTGCAGATTTGGTTAATCAATCGACGATTACCCAAATAGTATCATAACCCCCGATGTCTTGGGTAACTTGGTTACGAAATCCATTGTAATCCGCTCCCACTTCCATTCAGGTATTTCAGGTTGTTGCAATAAATCTGAAGGTTTCTGGTATTCTACCTTGACTTTAGCACAAGTAAGGCACTTGCCCACAATGGTAGCAATTTCGGCCTTCATGTTTGGCCACCAGTACAGTTTCTTGAGGTCCGGATACATCTTGTCTGAACCTGGATGAATGGAGTATCGAGTTTTTTGTGCTTCATTCATGACTACGTCTCTGTAACCACCGAACTTTGGTGCCCAGATCCGATTCATGAAACAATAGACTCCATCATCACTAACTTTGAAGTTTTTATCCATTCCTCTCAAGGTTTCACCTGCCACTTTTTCAGGTTTTAAGGCCTCGAGTTGAGCCTCTCTGATTTGGGTGGACAGATGTGAATGGATTGTCATGGTTAACGAATTTACTTGGCATTTCGAGTATTCTTTTCTGCTAAGGGCGTCAGCTACTACGTTCGCTTTACCAGGATGATAAAGAATCTCACAATCGTAGTCGTTCGGTAGCTCCACCCATCGTCGTTGTATCATGTTCAGCTCTTTCTGATCAAAGATGTGCTGGAGACTTTTATGGTCCGTGAATACTGTGCATTTGGTGCCATATAAGTAATGTATCCAGATCTTCAGAGCAAATACCACTGCTCCTAATTCGAGGTCATGTGTTGTATAGTTGACTTCATGTGTCTTTAGCTGTCTTGAGGCATAGGATATAACCTTTCCTCTTTGAATAAGAACACATCCAAGCCCTTGATTAGAAGCATCACCATAAACTACGAAATCCTCTGTCCCTTCAGGAAGAGATAGGATTGGTGCACTACACAAGGCTCGCTTCAGCGTTTGTAATGATGTTTCTTGTTTTTCTCCCCAGCTAAAACTTACACCGTTTTACATCAGGGTGGTAAGAGGTTTAGGTATTCGATAGAAATTCTGGATGAATTTGCGATAATAGCCAGCAAGAGCTAAGAATTGACAGATTTTTGTAGGTGTTTTGGGTGCTGACCAGTTTTCAATTGCCTTAATTTTGGAAGGGTCGACATGTATTCCTTCTGAACTGACCACGTGACCTAGGAATTCAACCTTCCTGATCCAAAATTCACACTTTGAAAACTTCGCATAGAGTTTCTTTGTTCTAATAGTTTTCAAAACTTGACGAAGATGTTGGCCGTGTTCCTCTTCACTTCTTGAGTAAATAAGGATGTCATCAATGAAGACTATGACAAATTTGTCCAAGAATGGACGACACACTCTGTTCATTAGATCCATGAACACAGCAGGTGCATTCATCAATCCGAATGGCATCACTACGAACACATAATGACCATAACGAGTTCTGAACGCGGTTTTGGGAATGTCATCCTCCAAAATTCGTAACTGGTGATACCCGGATCTTAAGTCTTTTTTTGAGAAGTGGCTCACACCATGAAGTTGGTCGAACAGATCGTCAATGCGAGGAAAAGGGTATCGATTCTTAATGGTAAGTTTATTCAGCTCGCGGTAGTCTATGCACATACGGAATGATCCATCCTTCTTCTTCACGAACAAAACCGGTGCTCCTGAGGGTGAGAAGCTTGGTCTTATGAAACCTTTGCTAAGGAGTTCGTTAAGCTGGCTGGATAATTCCTGCATTTCAGAAGGTGCAAGACGATAGGGGGATTTGGCAACAGGATTAGCCTCTGGAATTAAGTCGATTCAGAATTTGACTTGTCATTCAGGAGGCACTCCTGGATGATCATCGGGAAAAACGTCGAGAAAGTTGCAGACTTCATGAATTTTCGCGATATCTTTCACTTCTTGCTTTTTGTCTACCATGTGAGCTAAGAAAGCACAATACTCTTTGCGAAGGTACTTTTGTGCCTTGATGCAAGAAATGATTTGGAGGTTCGTTTCGGGTTTGTCGCCGTAAATAACAAGAGTTTCGTTAGTTGGCAAGTTCAGACGAATAGCTCTTTCATAGCATAGGATGTCAGCACGGTTAGGACAAAACCAATCCATACCTATTATAACGTTGAAACTTTTGATAGAGACTGGCATAAGGTCTATTGAGAACAAAAAGTTATTCAAGGTAAGAGTACATCCTAAGTATACATCGTTGGTGGATTCGGATTTCCCGTTAGCCATTTCGACTGTGAATGTATCTTTTAATGGTTGGGAGTTTTGATTTAGTAAGTGTTTGAACTTATGGCTCACAAAGCTCTTCTCAGCACCACAATCAAATAAGATGCATGCATAAGTGTTGTTGAGAAGGAACGTACCCGTGAGTATTGCGGGATTTGCCACTGCTTCTTCATGACCCAAGGCTAAAATTCTCCCCACTCCACCGGCATTTCCAGCTTTAGGACAATATTTCTTGAAATGCTCCACTTCACGACATTGGTAGCTTGCTTGACCAACTCCAGCAACGGGTACTTGGTTAAGTGGTTAAAGTGGTGCTCTACAGAATCGGGCAGTATGCCCTTTCCTGTTGCAGTTACGACACTGCATTTCCCGACAATTTCCATTATGGTGAAAATTGCACTTGTTGCACTTGGGGAGGTTACCAGCATATGCCTTTGCTGGTATAGAGTTAACAGGAACAGCAGCAGGTACAGTCGCAGCGTTGACTGCAACCAGCTGTTGTTTCTTTGAGGAATCCTGTGAAAACTTGCCCTTCTCTTGTTCCGACCCTTCTTCTTGTTGTTGTTGTTATTGTTGTTGTTGTTTTTGTTTCCCTTCGGTTGTTTCGGTACAGCAACCACTGAGTGTTGATGGGTTCCGTGGTCGATAAGTGATTGTGCCAGCTCTTTGGCACTGTTGAAAGTAACAGGCCTCGAAGCTAAAACACTTGATTGAATTTGGGGCGACAGTCCCCAAATATATCTCTCAATCTTCTTGCTCTCCAGAGCAACCATATCTGGGCACAAAATTGCCAAATCATAGAATCTACCGGTATAGGTTGATATATCGTAACCAACCATTGAAAGACCCCAGAGCTCCTGCTCAAGTTTCTGAACTTCTCCTCGCGGACAATATTCTCGCATTAACATGGCTTTGAAATTCTCCCTGCTGATCGAATTAGCCACTACCAGAGTAAGTGACTTAACGTGGTCATTCCACCACATCAAAGCTCTTTCCGAAAACGTACAAGCAGCGAATTTGACTTTGCTTCTCTTTGGACAGGCGCATATTTCAAAAACTGCTTCTGTCTTTTCTATCCACTGCCTTAATTCCATAACTCCCCCGGTCCCGTTAAAGGTTCTCTCGCGAGTGCCCATGACTCTCGCCATGGTTAGAAGGATTTGTACTAGCTATTGGGTTTTGTGCATTCTAACACTCCTAAGGTGTTCATGCAACCCTAAATACCTTGGATCTATGTTTTCACTATTATACATGCAAAATCAATTTTTCCAAGGTATTGTTCTAACTAGCATAATATAAAGAACAAATAATATAAATTCTAGTAGAATTACATACCTCTTTGTTGTAGCTTGATTCCATGGAGCTTAAGAGCCTAGTACCTCTAGTGTGACACCTCAAATTGTTTAGACAACATCAAGTGCACTTGGAATAACTTAGAGAGAAATAAAACACTTCATGAAACCGGCTAGCCCTCACCATTCAATCATAGTGTCCAATTTTTGGGAAGAATAAGATGCTTATATAGTGTGTCACAATTAGGGTTACACCATGTAAACCCTATGTAACAAATCATTATTTCAAACCTATGTAATAATGTAGGTCAATTTGTATTTCTTTTTAAATAATAAAGAGAAATTTTAGCATATTGTGTATATTTACATAATTGACCCTCAAAAATAAATTATTAAACAATCTTGATTGGAATGAACCAAGTGATAGAGATTGTAACAAGGTTTCCAAAAACATAAAGAACACAAAAATCCAAGTTATAACGAAGAAGTTATGACCAATCGAAAATCCGCGTCAAAACTGGCAAAACACTGTTCAGTGTAGAAACTGATTTTTGATAAAAGGCTTTTTAGCCTTAACAATCTAAATGAAAGTTGTAGTTTATGTTAAACCGAGAACTTTCATAAAAAGAACGGCAAAATCTGACTTCGTATGAGGAAGTTACGATTTTTCTAAGTTTCAATATAGCAGTGTACAACTAAAAACTTAAAATAAAGATCGAGTGATTTTTAGCCGACACAACCTAACAAGAATTGAAGGTCTCGTCAATAGTAGTACAACGGTAAAAAGACAGACGAAAACGGACGTCGGATGAAGAAGTTATGAATTTTTAACGGATTTCCTGTCCCGGTCTGTTAAAAATAATAATATTAAAAATAAAGTCAAAATCAGCCGACGAAGTCTAAACGAAAGTCGTACAGTATGATTTTACCTATGGGTGCATATAAAGAACATCAAATACGGAGCTCGTATGCGAAAGTTATGATTTTTGCAAGTTCTTGGCACAAAAATTAAGAAAAATGGAAAACCGGGCAATTTCGCATGCAAAGCTTCGGACACGTCATCATCGCATGTGGATCTCCCACGTGTCACCTCCTGATAGGACCGAGCTTCGTTTTTCGCCGTATGATTGGACCAACTCCGCGGTCCACTCATCTTCGGACAACCTCGCATGAGACACACCGGAGACACCCCTGGCATCACCCTCGGACACCCCCTTCGCACGTGCCCTTCTCCTACTGGACCGAAGTCTGGTCCAATCCGAACCTGCCACCTGCGAGCCTGCGGTCCGAAGTAAGGCCTTTCCTTTGCCACCTTTCCAACATGCCTCTGCCTCGGATGGCCTCGGATCCGAGGCTTCGGCCTATATAAGGCATGCGAGGGTTCCGAATAATTTTACACTTTTCACCCTAAAATTCACACTTTTTCATATTTTCCACTTCCATAAACTTATACACAACCCCTAAAGCCCCAGTATCAAGTCTCAAACCTAAGCAAGCCTCGAAGCCCCGAGATTCCCGAGAAGTCAAACTCTCTCCAGTCGAAACTCTGCCCAATTTGATCCGGTTTCTCGTCAAACAAACTCCTTTTCGTGAAACGAAACACTGTCCGATTCACCACCTATCATGTGAGTGATGGGTTTTGAGCATTCTAACATTCCTAAGTGTACATGCAACCCTAAATACCTTGGATCTATGTTTTCTCTATTATACATGCAAATATGATTATCCAAGGTATTATCCTAACTAGCATACCAAAACATTGATACTAGGATACTAAAATAGATAGAATACATACATTGTTGTTGTTGCTTGACTCCATGAAGCTTGAGAGCCTAGTGCCCCAAGTGTGACACCTCAAATGGTTCACGCAACATCATGAACTCTTGGAATAACCATGAGAAGAAGACATACATGTTCAAATCGGCTAGCCCTCAAAATATGTATCACTAGTGCCAATTTCTTGAACTAAAGGGGTTCTTATATAGTGTGGCTATTAGGGTTACACCATGTAACTCATGACTTTACCCATTCCTTATGCTCCATGGGTTTTAACCTCCATGGAGTATCCATGGATCACCACATGGGTTAAACCCAACATAAAGGAATCTTGGATCATAAGCCCACATATATAAGAATGAATGATTTACACAATCAATCCCCATATATTTAATTAGTCTCTTTTTGATCACTAAATTAAGTCCAAATTAATTCTTGATCAATACTAATTAAATAACATGATTTCATATTAATATATTAGAACTTATAATATATTAATATGTCACAAAATGTCTTTTCCTCATAAACGGTCTATCCAAATGTTCCGATGCCATGCAACCCAAATGGACCATGCCGAGTCGGGTCAAGTACATACCAATTATAGATATGGACTTAGACACTAATCCAACAGTCTCCCACTTGGATAAGTCTAAAACTATTATTGCGTATGACTTCAGGAACCAACTGGCAATCGTAGCTCTCAAAAGCCGCTATCGAACTCTGACCTTGTAGATGAACTCTGACCTTTGTCAATGACTTGTCCATTAGATAAGGGATCATATATTCCTCCATTCTAGATATCATATGGACTGAGACATGGATTATAATCATTCTCTATGTCCATTTGTTGTTTCCCGATTTCCGATTTATGACGACTGACTAATTGAACAAATCAAATCAGTCCTGGCTCGGCCGAGCACTTCCATTTGTCATCATCAAATCATCGAGGGGCCCACATATATCGCTTTTATCCCGAAGGTAAAAAGGAATGGATAAACTTCGACTCATATGGCTTGTTCTACTACTTGTTGAATCATACACAAAGGCACGTTTTATAACACCGAGTTACCGAATGCGTTTTCGTGCAATCAATGTACAACCAACTCATAGTAACAACTCATATCTCTAGGTTTGAAGAATATAAGATATTATCGTCTCATGATCACTCATGATAAAATCCTTGAAGTGATTCCAATGAGCGTGGGTTGAATCCAATACTCATAACTTATGAGCACTCATGAGTGTTGTAGCCCCTTGTCCAACATCTTAGACCTCTACAAGCCAACCCATGACAGTCTTGATTCATATCTACTTCCAACATATGACCGACTGTGGATAGTTTGAATAACTTAGTCAATCAGGAAGAACGACCTAGTTATTCTGGAAGTCAAAACATGCAAAATGAAACACAATAATAATAGAATCTAATATGGTATCAAAACCTATGAACATAAATAAAACACCTTTTATTTATCACCATATGATTACACATTATTCATTGTATACTGTTTCAGCTATCAACTTTATTCTTGAATTTTAAAACAATAGTTGTCCCATGCTCCAAGCATGTACACTATGTTTTCTAAACACTAGTCATGCCATACACCAAGTATGCATACTATGTTTGTCTATGATCTTCACTTTGTGAATTAGATCAATTGAACATAACTCCAATGATCCTCTTTCACAGTCCCAAATCCTTACTACAAATGCAAGAATTCCAAATTCATGTCATTTACTGAAATCTGTTAGATTCTAAACTTATATGCATTGATCCTCCTGTAATGATTATGCACAGAGTCAGAAAGACTTGACAACAACCATTACAGAGCATTCCAAGGAGATCAACTCCTTGGAAACATCCTTCTTGCATTAAGTTTCCTAATCTTACACAGATTGAATAATTTCCAACTTTGAAACATTTCCATATTCCATTTTGACTATCACTTCTGAACAAGAGTTGCCTCCTTACAGATTATGTTAATATGGTCCTTCCAGAATTAACACTATACTTCCAACTGTCCTTGAGCAACCAATCTTTGGTAAACCTTAGATTGTCCTCGCCAATTGCTTAATCCTTTTAGTCATATCCAGTTCTAGACCTTTTCCCTTCTTAATGCCCCAGGCATTTGGAAAATTTTAGAAAGGATAAATATAGCACATGTAATCGATCCTATATCCGAAGCATATGGGACACGAGTCATGATGTCTCACATAAAGACTAAACCAGTCTTTTGCTATAACATTCCCATTTCTATTTGCCAAGTTCTCATAATTCAGATTATGAAAAGGGATGCCGTAATCATAATCGAATTTTAGAACGCAAATAATGGACCCATATATAGAATTTCCTTATGTTGAGTCATTCCAACATGAAATTCATATATATATCCTTGACTAAATACGACTTAAAACCTCAATCTAAGCTTTTAGAATTGAAATGAAGTATAATTTCATCTCCCTTAATTATAGCAAAACAACTTTTTCAACCCCTGTAGCCTTACGAATTGAAACTTTTGTTTTCTATAATTAACATTGCTAACTTGCAATCTTTATCATAATTATCATGCTCCCACTAACATGATGATTATTAGCATAACACACATGCTCCCACTAGCTTTGACATGTAATCAGAAATCAGCTGGACTTCTAGAAATCAATACTTTATTGACTTTCTTACCAAAGTTCAGATTTCTGATACTAGATTGCTTTGATAAAACTTTATCAATATCATACACCTTATCTTAGATAGCTCACAGGTGTGTCTAAACAATTTTAAGAACTATGAAAAGGGATGCCGTAATCATAGTCTCGATTGTTTAGACCTTTACCACTTCTCACAAGTCCATGTTAGTGTGTTGGTTAACCACACACGCTCCACTAACGACTTTGAGAATGCAAATATCACAATTGCTATCTAGCTAAAATCTACTTAGTGAAAGTGTTTCCTCACCATCATTTTCATGAATCGGAGAGAAACCTTATGACACTTAGATTTTATGGTGTATGAGTTCCTATCCATATGAATTTTGTCAAAACCATAATCACAAGACAAGGTTACTGACAAATCCACACTTATATGGATTAAATTTGTGTAATCTTAAATTCTTGCCATTTGGCAGCTCAAGGGCCTGCCATTGCTTCCAAGTAGCTGTGCAACCAATTGAGAACTCTCAGAACTCCTATGCAAAGCCAACTTGAATAGGCATAGACATGTCGACACGATAGGTTATAAACCTCAAGTCGTGTGCTAGTGAAGAACTTCAGGTTTTATTCTTGATTAGTTCTTGAGACTTTCAAGACCTTTAAGACTCCCACTGTCCTCTTGACATATAAGACTTTCTTGTCAGATATTCAAGAGATAGTGTGGATTCTAATCAAGACAAACACTTCACACAATTGCCTTTAGTTGGTCTTTGTTTTATCCAAAACATCACAACTTACCAATTTCAAATGTACAAGAGTAGAAAACTTTTACTCTTACATGTGACATGTGTTTTAAACCTTCTCTAAGACATGTCACTCAAGTTACAATCTTGGAGTATGACTCTAAGACTTGTATTGGAACGAAGTATGACTCATCTTCTTGATTTAACCATTTCAACAATTCAAGATTCCTCTTCTTAGTCATAAGAATGCACTAAGATTTCCTTAGAGAACTAATTGTGCCATGGTTTCTTAATCATTAAGATGATCACAAAAACTGATACTAAAGTACTCTCCCATCTTTTCAGATTTGAGAAACTTTTATCTTTCTGCCTAATTTGATTCTTCTTATTCGCTCTGCCATACATTGAAACCTTTTCCAATGTCTCAGAATTACACTTAAGCTTGTAAGTATAACCATATTTACTGAATTTTAGCAAATAATGACGAATAGTCTTAACGATTATTTGTGGTGGGCTTGATCAGTGCCCAAGAGTGTGTACTCGATCCTTTACTTGACTCATACATCCATGTGAACAAGTAGTTAGTCTTAATTTTTCCAATGCTTGAAAGTTCTTATTCATCATGCTATACAACTTGCATGATTCCAACTTTCTATCCAACTGAAACTTAGGTGATGAGAATCTTTCCTTATTTGGTAAATTTAGACACTACCACAAATGAAAGAATCAAATTCATATTTCCACTTTTCTCTTAATGGAATCTTATAAGCAACAAAAGTTTTCACAAATGCCATTGTAAGGATATTTTAAAATAAATAAAATCAAAAAAAAATTTCTTTTATTTTAAAACTTTGCGGAAAAACTATCCTTACATTGCAAAAGCACATGAAAACTTTGTTGTTATTTACTCCTTAGCAATATATCATAACTCTTAAGAAGTAGCTCAAGAATCCGATCTTCAAACTATGCGATAGAAATCCATCTATGCCATCAGATTCAGCATATTCTTTCTTTAAGTTTCTTCACTTTTTCTTTGATTCTTAAAACATCAACATGTGACCCAGTCACATCATGTATCAAGAATCTCAGAATAGAAACTTAGCAGAGTTAGATAGTGGACTTTACCCGAAGTAGAGTCAAACTTATTGACTTTAATATCCTTAGGTAAATTTGGCAGCTTCACAACCAATGCCCCTTTCTTTGGCAATAGACCCTTGATAATGGGACTATCTCAGACTTAGTCGTTCTCTTTACCATTTGGTCAACCGAGTTGACTATGGCCGATCCCTTTCCATTGGGAAGAGAGAGCTTTACTGGATATCCAATGTCATCATTGTCAATGTCCATAAAGTTTTAGGAAGTTGATCGTAGCAAATAGATAAGATCATTAAGGATCTTGTCATAGTCTGTTTCATAGGAGTCCCAAAGGAACTCACTATGTGACTTAGAAAATAGTTGAGTCACCAACTTTCTCAAGACTTTGACACCCAACTCTCCCGGCTTGTCAATATCTGACTACATCTCCAAGATGTGATCACATATAGACCTTTGCTTGAGTGACCTTAAACTTTTCAGGAACTTGTGGGTTAGCGAGAATAATTGGAGGAGGTGAAAGAAGTATGATTTCCATGGGACATCATCTTCATTTAGGAAAGCTTGTTTCAAGAGATTTGGGAAGATCATCTTTTGGGAGATATTCAAGAGAGTTGATTTAAAGTCCTTAATATAACACCCAATATGAAATATTAAGGCTAGGACCCAACAACCTATTTATAACTGGAAGAGGGATGCCGTAATCCAAGTTATAAAATAGTTGAAGGTAGGTAAATGACGATTTACCAATTTCCACCATGAAAAACGAAATATAATTAAGTTTTAATTGGATTTGAAACTCCTAGATCTTTTGAGATACATTGAACTTTCAATGCATTGTTTGAATCTCGATTGTGCCCTCTCAAGTTTGTGACTAGGATGCCGAGGATCACAAACAAGGTGTGAATAACCATGCAAATTGACTTGGTACCCTTAACTTTATCACCTAATCGATGTGCCGGTTAACCACACACGCTCCACCGATCTATAATAGAGTCAAGTTACCCTTTGCCACTCTTACTAGTCCTTATTAGTGTGCCGGTTAACCACACACGCTCCACTAATGACTTGGTAAGGTACAAAGTGTAATTTCATGGGTTAGCACCTTTTCACATTTTCCTAAGTAACTAAGATTGCGAATGTACAAGTGTTTAGTTACTTAGTATTTATCATTAATACTTTTAATGAAGGGAGAATTATAGTCCTTTCCTACCCGTTCGGCTAACGACCCTCCACCAGTCAAGGAAGCGGTGGGTGAGAGTGGACACCCATTAAACTGTCATTTTATAGGCAGTAACCTTATACCCCCCTTATAGACCGACTTCGTGAATGAGGCCTACTAACGGTAAGATTGACTTTATCTTATACATATCTATATAATTAAAATTATAATAATAGTATAAGGGTTTGAATTTTAACTTTTAAAATTCTAAGGGCTAACTTGGAATTAAAGTATTCATAAGAGAAAACTTTTCAAATTCCAAAACTTGAGGGCAAGTTTTGAAACTATTCAAAACTAATTAATTCCATAACTTATGTGTTTAAAGTAGTTTTAATTAAAAAAAAAAACCTTCAAGTTCCATAACTTGAGGACAAGTTATGGAAGACTTTAAACTAATAAAAGAATGTAACTTTTCTTTATTTTGTAATTTATGGAATTAATTAAGGTTACACATTTTATTACTTAATGAAGTGACTCTTGAACCTCCATAACTTGAGGACAAGACTCTTCATTTTTGTAACCATTACCAACTTTTATGAGTTTTATGAAACTTAAATGTGACTTTTCATATAACTTGAGGACAAGTTACAAAAACACATTTTAGAATCAACTCTTAGATTAAAATGGATTGAAAACACATAATCAATTAACTTTTCTATTAATCTAAGCAACTCATAAGAACAAGATAATTTAATCAAACTTTTTCATGTAGTTAGCCTAATCACTAAACTAATACAAAACATGAATCTATTGACAATTATCTTTGAAATTGGATTAGTATGAACATTACCACATCAAAAACAGGATTATAGGTTCAAAAACAGGTTATGGTAATGTTCCTAGTCCATTTCTAGCCAAAAAAAACTCGAAGATATGCTGTCAGGGGCTCCTACTCGTCGAGTGTATCAACCTACTCGTTGAGTAGGATGATTTTCTTCATGGACTCGGCGAGTTCATCAGTGGACTCGGCGAGTCCAGTGCCCAGAATGCCCGAAATTCAACTTTTTCAGCATTTTTCAGCAATTTGCATCAAGTATAATTGAAAACAAGCCTAGGCTCTGATACCACTGATGGGTTTTGAGCATTCTAACACTCCTAAGTGTACATGCAACCCTAAATACCTTGGATCTATGTTTTCTCTATTATACGTGCAAATATGATTATCCAAGGTATTATCCTAACTAGCATACCAAAACATTGATACTAGGATACTAAAATAGATAGAATACATACCTTGTTGTTGTTGCTTGACTCCATGAAGCTTGAGAGCCTAGTGCCCCAAGTGTGACACCTCAAATGGTTCACACAACATCATGAACTCTTGGAATAACCATGAGAAGAAGACATACATGTTCAAATCGGCTATCCCTCAAAATATGTATCACTAGTGCCAATTTCTTGAACTAAAGGGGTTCTTATATAGTGTGGCTATTAGGGTTACACCATGTAACTCATGACTTTACCCATTCCTTATGCTCCATGGGTTTTAACCTCCATGGAGTATCCATGGATCACCACATGGGTTAAACCCAACATAAAGGAATCTTGGATCATAAGCCCACATATATAAGAATGAATGATTTACACAATCAATCCCCATATATTTAATTAGTCTCTTTTTGATCACTAAATTAAGTCCAAATTAATTCTTGATCAATACTAATTAAATAACATGATTTCATATTAATATATTAGAACTTATAATATATTAATATGTCACAAAATGTCTTTTCCTCATAAACGGTCTATCCAAATGTTCCGATGCCATGCAACCCAAATGGACCATGCCGAGTCGGGTCAAGTACATACCAATTATAGTTATGGACTTAGACACTAATCCAACAGTGAGTTCATACCCCCGTATTTTCATAATTTCTACTGTTTTAAGGGGGGGGGGGGGAATACAAGCATAACACAAGAACTTTGTGTTATAAAATCATGATTCAAATCATGATAAAACAACATTAAATTATCCAAAAATACTCAAAACATCAAACTCTTTTATAATCTTCTATTTTTCCCCAAAATTCATATTTGTATATATACATGTATATAAATAAGATCTAAAAAGCTTAGGACTGATAACTCATTCTGGGTCCTTTTCCTTGTTTTGATGTGGACTTATAGTTCCGGTTATTTGTCCGAGTGTCGTTTAAATTTTACTTGTATATCCAATTGTGTATGTATATAAATATAAAAGTTATTTCATCAATTCAAATACCTTTGTAACATGTTGAGCAAGGGGTTACATGCTAAATACAGTTAAATACAGATTCAGAAAGTACATATAAATTATAATAGGTATAACTTATGATACATAGAACAATAATTCATGATACAAGCATACTAGAATACACTGTTTTACAAGAAACAAGGGTTTTGATTCAGAACAAATCAAGGGTTTACACTTGTCAAATACATGTTCGGAATACTAATTCAATAACATACTATCAATCATTTATTTCAGAATGATTGGGTTTTCATAACTAATATACATGTAACGTTTATATGCTTTTTATGATACATTCAATTCAGGTTGTTTAATTCATTTTAGACAACCAAGGTAAAGTCCTGACATTATAACCAGAATCTCCAGCCTCGGGCATCGAAACAAGTTGTGTGTAGATCTATATCGGGATTGACAACCCCACACTCAGGCTGCTAGCTACAGTCTGACATACACGCCAATGAGTGGCAATTGTTATCAACAGTTTAAACGCCCACAAAGCGTTTGTTTCAGGCCATCCGTCATAGTATGGTTATAATAACTCATTAAAAAGATATTAACAATACGTTAGTGTATAAACAACTAAACGAAAGTACACCTTCAAAGTACCAGTTTACAAAATACAAACTACAATGGTTCAATACAGTTTTCAACAACAGCTGGGGGAGCCAGGAACACTCTCAGTTACAAGTTTTCATAAAGGAATACAAATACAAAACATTGATACAAAGAGAACGGTTTTATGGGAATAAAACTACTTTTCATGTACAACAGAAAATATAGGATTTTCTGGAACAGTTTACATATACAAGATACCGAGATACTCTTTCAAACATAAACATTTATGCACTCACTCAACTTTATGATGCATGTGTTGTGATACTACAATTGAAGTCCTCCGCCCCAGACGTTTCCGCCGTCTGGTTTGGGGGTGTGACAGATTGGTATCAGAGCATTGTTTACAGTGAACTCAATATATCAATCCATAAAAGATATACAAACTATAAATACATCGGGGCAAGGAGCTCTGAATACAAGTATACTTTTTAAAGATTTTGGTATTTTTATAAGAAGTATAGTAACATTCATACCTACAAGTACAATATCACAGTCATAAGAACTTAAAAGTATTTAGATGTTGAACACTATAGTCAGACCTGGACAGTTATGTAATTATATCTGGAATTAATATAGGCTGATCAACTATATTGATTTGAGATAAGACCAACATGTGTTTGGGAGTGATAGTGGTGTTGCGACATGTCTAAAACTTACCATACATATTCAGAAGAACTATAAAACAAAATACAAAGATTAAAATACTATGAGAGTATTTTACTAACCTTACTTCTAATACAGAACCTATGGCTGAACACAATCTACCAGGAGACCCCTATAATCCACACAATGCAGGCTGGATCTCAGACTCAGATGAAGAACCCTCTGAGGATAGCGAATCAAGTGGTACAGATATAGAGCCACAAGTTTGCAACCCTGGGGAGCGTCCCCTAAGACAAGATGAGGCAGAACCCATACCCGAGTGGGGCTAATACATCAACCATTGGAGTCGACAAAACGGCCAACGCCCTCCTTACGGAATGACGCGAGGTTTCTATAACGTCTCGAGAGGAGGAACAACTGATAGGGCTCTTCCAGTTATAGTAAACCGAATAGCTCGACAAGCTGATCAATCTAGGATTTCGATCAATCGAATCCTCCAGGTGAATACGGTTGCGCAGGCTAACACTGCTGATATTCGTCATCTTGATGAGATGCAGGATGATACCCAGCACCATACTGAAGCCCTTCAAAGGCAACTTAATGCTGTTGAATCATAGATAAGGGAACTGAGGGAACATCAAGCTGCCCAAGAAAGGCGTTGGAAAGCACAAGACGAAGCGGAACCCAGCAACCGTCGTAGCAACCGTCGCAAGTAGTGTTCACACTACTTCTACTTTCTACTTTCTATATCGAATGTATATATACTACTTTCCATGTTATCTACAAATTAGGTATCAATAAAACAATAAACACTTTACTTCAACAAGGGTTATTACAGGTCTCATAAACATCCTATTCCAAAGTTTTGGATCACAAAATTGTTCCAGTGTTATTTTTCATGCTTTCAATACGACCGCGAAAATTCTATTTTCGGTAGGTCGGTTTGATGTCGACACTTTCTCAGTATTAGGGTATATTATAATTCTGATTTAAGGTCTAGTTTTCCAGACCGTATGTACTTGATATACCAATACATTCGACATATTCATTCATACCCCTTTGAAAAATAACCATTCATTTTCATATTATCCGGTTGCAAGTTGTACTTGCAGTGGATTTCTGTTTCCAATTCCTTACAAGATTCGTGTTGAGTTAAGTGTTTTATTCAAAGATATCAAATTCATATTCATTCTTGATATCTTACAATCTTTTATCTTTTAACTTGTATAGAAAAGATGCCTCCTCGTAGAAATCCAAGAAGTAACAATGAAGCACCGACGCCACCACCACCTCCTCTATTCGACCCCGCTATGTTGCAAGCGGCAGTCACGGCGGCTGTAGCGGTTGCCATGTCTCAAATCAATGCTCCTGGTGCTAGTGGGTCGGGAGCTGGTGCACGTCCTTCTAACCATGGCGAGAGTCATGAGCACTCGCGAGAGTGCACTTATAAAGACTTCTCGAACGCCAAACCCAGGACCTTTAATGGAACTGGGGGTGTAATGGTTTTAAGGCAGTGGATTGAAAAGACAGAAGCAATCTTTGAAATTTGCTCCTGTTCAGAAAGTAGCAAAGTTAAATTTGCTGCTTGTACTTTCTTAGATAGGGCCCTAACATGGTGGAACGGCCATGTTAAGTCACTAACATTGGTAGTGGCTAATTCAATGAACTGGGAGAACTTAAAAGCCATGCTGATGCGGAAATACTGTCCGCGCGGGAAAATTCAAAAACGTGAGCAAGAGTTCTGGGGTCTTGTCATGGCCGGTGCAGACATAACAACTTACACGAATCGGTTCTGTGACTTGGCGCTTCTGTGTCCTGAAATGGTTGCTCTGGAGAGAAAAAAGATCGAAAGGTATATTTGGGGACTGTCGCCCCAGATACAGGCAAGTGTCATTGCCTCTAGACCTACTACCTTTGACAGTGGCAAGGAATTTGCACAGTCACTTATCGACCACGGAAATCGTCAATATTCTGTGGTTACAACTCCAAAACAACCTAAGGAGAACAACAACAACAGCAGGAAGAAGGTGTGGAACAAGAGGAAGGGAAAATCTCCTCTGGAACCTTCAAAGAAGCAACAAGTAGTAGCAGTCCATGCTACTACTATACCTGCTACCATACCTACTGCCGTACCTGCTGCTGTCCCTAATAACCTTGCACCAACAAAGCCCTATGCTAGTACCCTCCCTAAATGCAACAAGTGCAATTTTCACCACAACGGAAATTGCCAAGAAATGCAGTGTCGTAACTGCAACAGGAAAGGGCATACTGCCCGATTCTGTAGAATACCACCCCAACCACTTAACCAACTACCTGCCGCTAGAGTAGGCCGAGCATGCTACCAATGCGGTGATGTGGGACATTTCAAGAAAGATTGTCCAAAGGCTAGAAATGCCGGTGGAGTTGGGAGAATACTAGCCCTGGGTCATGAAGAAGTAGTGGCAGACCCTGCAGTGGTCACGGGTACGTTCTTTCTCAACAATACTTATGCATATATTCTATTTGATTGTGGTGCTGAGAGGAGCTTCGTGAGCCATAATTTTAAACATCTACTAAATCAAAACTCCCAACCATTAAACGAAACTTTCATAGTAGAAATGGCTAACGGGAAATCCGAATCCACCAATGATATATACATAGGATGTATCCTTACCTTGAATGAATTGTATTTTCCAATAGACCTTATGCCGGTCTCTATCAAAAGTTTTGACATCATAATAGGTATGGATTGGTTGTGCCCCAACCATGCCAACATCCTATGTTATGAAATAGCTATTTGTTTGAACTTGCCAACTAATGAAACTCTTGTTATCTATGGCGACAAACCCGGAACAAACCTTCAGATCATTTCTTGCATCAAAGCACATAAATACCTTCGCAAGGAGTACTGTGCTTTCTTAGCTCACGTGGTAGATAAAAAGCAAGAAGTGAAAGATATCGTGAACATTCCAGAGGTCTGCAACTTTCCCGATATCTTTCCCGATGATCTTCCAGGAGTACCTCCCGAACAACAAGTCGAATTCTGAATCGACTTAATCCCTGGAGCTACCCCCGTAGCCAAATCCCCCTATCGTCTTGCACCTTCTGAAATGCAAGAATTATCCAGCCAGGTTAACGAAATCCTTAACAAAGGTTTCATAAGACCAAGCTTTTCACCTTGGGGAGCACCGATTTTGTTCGTAAAGAAGAAGGATGGATCATTCCGCATGTGCATAGACTACTGCGAGCTGAATAAACTTACCATCAAGATTCGATACCCTCTGCCTCGCATTGACGACCTGTTCGACCAACTTCAAGGTGCGAACTACTTCTCAAAAATAGACTTAAGATCCGGGTATCACCAGTTACGGATTTTGGAGGAAGACGTTTCTAAGACCGCGTTTAGAACTCGTTATGGTCATTACCAGTTGATAGTGATGTCATTCGGATTGACGAATGCACCTGCTGTGTTCATGGACCTAATGAATAGAGTGTGTCGTCCATTCCTGGACAAATTCGTCATAGTCTTCATTGACGACATCCTTATCTATTCAAGAAGCAAAGAGGAACATGGCCAACATCTTCGTCAAATATTACAAACCCTTAGGACAGAAAAACTTTATGCGAAGTTTTCGAAGTGCGGGTTTTGGATTAGGAAGGTTGAATTCCTAGGCTATGTGGTCAGTTCAGAAGGAATACACGTGGACCCTTCCAATATCAAAGCAATTGAAAACTGGCCAGCACCCACAACACCTACAGAAATCCGACAATTCTTAGGTCTTGCTGGCTACTATCGCAGATTCATCCAAAATTTCTCCCAAATAGCTAAGCCTCTTACCAGCCTAACGCAAAAGGGTGTAACCTTTAACAGGGGAGAGAAGCAGGAAACAGCGTTCCAAACGCTCAAATAAGCCTTGTGCAGTGCACCGATCTTGTCACTACCCGAAGGGACAGAGGATTTTGTGGTGTACTGTGATGCTTCAAATCAACGGCTTGGGTGTGTACTTATGCAAAGAGGAAAGGTTATCTCCTACGCCTCCAGACAACTTAAGACGCATGAAGTCAACTACACAACACACGACCTTGAGCTAGGAGCGGTGGTGTTTGCTCTGAAGATCTAGAGACATTACCTATATGGCACGAAATGCACAATATTCACGGACCATAAAAGTCTCCAGCATATCTTCGATCAGAAAGAGCTGAACATGAGACAACGACGATGGGTGGAGCTACTGAACGACTACGAATGTGAAATTCTTTATCACCCTGGTAAAGCAAACGTAGTAGCTGATGCGCTTAGCAGAAAAGAATACTCGGGACACCGAGTAAAGTCGTTGACCATGACAATCCATTCACATTTGTCCACACAAATAAAAGAAGCTCAACTAGAAGCCTTGAAACCTGAAAACGTGGCAGGTGAAACTCTGAGAGGAATGGATAAAAACTTCAAAGTTAGGGATAATGGAGTTTATTATTTCATGAACCGGATCTGGACACCAAAGTTCGGTAGTTACAGAGACGTGGTTATGAATGAAGCACACAAAACCCGATACTCCATTCATCCAGGTTCAGAGAAGATGTATCTGGACCTTAAGAAACTATATTGGTGGCCTAACATGAAGGCCGAAATCGCTACCTTTGTGGCCAAGTGCCTTACGTGTGCCAAAGTCAAGGTAGAGTACCAAAAACCTTCAGGTTTATTACAACAACCTGAAATCCCTGAATGGAAGTGGGAGCGGATTACAATGGATTTCATAACCAAATTACCCAAGACTTTGGGTGGTTATGATACTATTTGGGTAATCGTCGACAGATTAACCAAATCCGCACACTTCTTGCCAATAAAAGAATCCGACAAGATGGAGAAACTAACCAGAACTTACCTCAGGGATATTGTTAGACTGCATGGTGTACCAATATCTATTATTTCAGACCGAGATAGTAGATTCACCTCTCGTTTCTAGCAGTCTTTACAAAACTCTTTAGGAACTAGGCTGGAGATGAGTACAGCCTACCCTCCACAAACCGACGGACAAAGTGAGAGGACGATTCAAACATTAGAAGACATGTTGCGAGCTTGCGTGATAGAATTTGGAAAAGCGTGGGATATTCATTTACCCCTTGTCGAATTCTCTTATAACAATAGTTATCACACTAGCATAAAGGCTGCTCCATCCGAAGCCCTCTATGGCCGCAAGTGCAGATCCCCTCTGTGTTGGGCTTAAGTGGGTGACACGCAGCTAGCTAGAGGCCAAAATCCTGACAGTGCTCTCACTGGTTCGAAAATTATTCGAGAAACCACCGACAAAATCATACAAATTCGGGAGCGACTTAAAGCTTCCAGAGATACACAGAAAAGCTATGCTGACAAACGGAGAAAACCCTTGGAATTCCAGGTTGGTGGCCGTGTCTTGTTAAAGGTCTCACCCTGGAAGGGCATGATACGCTTTGGAAAGCGTGACAAATTGAGTCCAAGGTACATAGGACCCTTCGAAATTCTTGCTAGAATTGGTCCTGTAGCTTACAAACTTTGACTACCCCAAGAAGTAAATAACATTCATCCTACCTTCCACGTTTCGAACTTGAAAAAGTGTCTATCTGACGAGACTCTTGTGATCCCACTCGAGGATATCGAGTTAAATGAGAGCCTCAACTTTGTGGAAGAACCCATAGAGATTCTAGACAGGGAATTTAATAAAACCAAACAAATTCGTATCCCGATAGTGAAGGTTCGCTGGAATGCAAAACGGGGACCTGAATTCACTAGGGAGTGGGAGGATCAAATGCAACAGAAATATCCACATCTTTTTCCCTAGTCTATCTGAAATGCCAATTTCGGGATGAAATTCTCTCTAACGGGGGGATATTGTAACAAATCGTTATTTCAAACCTATGTAACAATGTAGGTCAATTTGTATTTCTTTTTAAATAATAAAGAGAAATTTTAGCATATTGTGTATATTTACATAATTGACCCTCAAAAATAAATTATTAAACAATATCAATTGGGATGAACCATGTGATAGAGATTGTAACAAGGTTTCCAAAAACATAAAGAACACAAAAATCCAAGTTATAACGAAGCAGTTATGACCAATCGAAAATCCGCGTCAAAACCGGCAAAATACTATTCAGTGTAAAAACTGAATTTTCGATAAAAGGCTTTTTAGCCTTAACAATCTAAATGAAAGTTGTAGTTTATGTTAAACCGAGAACATTCATAAAAAGAACGGCAAAATCTGACTTCGTATGAGGAAGTTACGATTTTTCTAAGTTTCAGTATAGCAGTGTACAGCTAAAAACTCGAAATAAAGATCGAGTGATTTTTAGCCGACACAACCTAAACAAGAATTTATGGTCTCGTCAATAGTAGTACAGCGGTAAAAAGACAGACGAAAACGGACGTCGGATGAAGAAGTTATGAATTTTTAACGGATTTCATGTCCCGGTCTGTTAAAAATAATAATATTAAAAATAAATTCATAATCAGCCAACGAAGTCTAAACGAAAGTCGTAGAGTATGATTTTACCTACGCGTGCAAATAAAGAACATAAAAAACGGAGCTCGTATGCGAAAGTTATGATTTTCGCAACTTTTTGGCACAAAACTCAAGAAAAATGGAAAACCGGGCAATTTCGCATGCAAGGCTTCGGACACGTCATCATCGCATGCGGACCTCCACGTGTCACCTCCTGATAAGACCGAGATTTGCGTGTCGCCTTCTGATTGGACCAACTCTGCGGTCCACTCATCTTCGGACAACCTCGCATGAGACACACCGGAGACACCCCTGGCATCACCCCCGGATACCCCCTTTGCACGTGCCCTTCTCCTACTGGACCGAAGTCTGGTCCAATCCGAACCTGCCACCTGTGAGCCTGCGGTCCGAAGTAAGGCCCTTCCTTCGCCACCTGTCCGACACGCGTCTGCCTCGCATGGCCTTGGATCCGAGGCTTCGGCCTATATAAGGCATGCGAGGGTTCCGAATAATTTTACACTTTTCACCCTAAAATTCACACTTTTTCATATTTTCCACTTCCATAAACTTATACACAACCCCTAAAGCCCCAGTATCAAGTGTCAAACCCTAAGCAAGCCTCGAAGCCCCGAGATTCCCGAGAAGTCAACCTCTCTCCAGTCGAAACTCTGCCCAATTTGAGCCGGTTTCTCGTCAAACAAACTCCTTTTCGTGAAACGAAACTCTGTCCGATTCACCACCTATCATGTGAGTTCATACCCCCGTATTTTCATAATTTCTATTGTTTTAAGGGGGGAATACAAGCATAATACAAGAACTTTGTGTTATAAAATCATGATTCAAATCATGATAAAACAACATTAAATTATCCAAAAATACTCAAAACATCAAACTCTTTTATAATCTTATATTTTTCCCCAAAATTCGTATTTGTATAAATACATGTATATAAATAAGATTTAAAAAACTTAGGACTGATAACTCATTCTGGGTCCTTTTCCTTGTTTGGATGTGGGCTTATAGTTCCGGTTATTTGTCCGAGTGTCGTTTAAATTTTACTTCTATATCCAATTGTGTATGTATATAAATATAAAAGTTATTGCATCAATTCAAATACCTTTGTAACACGTTGAGCAAGGGGTTACATGCTCAATACAGTTAAATACAGATTTAGAAAGTACATATAAATTATAATAGGTATAATTTATGATACATAGAACAATAATTCATGATACAAGCATACTAGAATACACTGTTTTACAAGAAACAAGGGTTTTGATTCAGAACAAATCAAGGGTTTACACTTGTCAAATACATGTTCGGAATACTAATTCAAGAACATACTATCAATCATTTATTTCAGAATGATTGGGTTTTCATAACTAATATACATGTAACGTTTATATGCTTTTTATGATACAATCAATTCAGGTTGTTTAATTCATTTTAGAGAACCAAGGAAAAGTCCTGACATTATAACCAGAATCTCCAGCCTCGGGGATCGAAAAAAGTTGTGTGTAGATCTATCTCGGGATTGACAACCCTGCACTCAGGCTGCTAGCTACAGTCCGGCATACACGCCAATGAGTGGCAATTGTTATCAATAGTTTAAACGCCCACAAAGCGTTTGTTTCAGGCCATCCGTCATAGTATGGTTATAATAACTCATTAAAAAGATATTAACAATACGTTAGTGTATAAACAACTAAACGAAAGTACACCTTCAGATTACCAGTTTACAGAATACAAACTACAATGGTTCAATACAGTTCTCAATAACAGCTGGAGGAGCCAGGCATACTCTCAGTTACAAGTTTTCATAAAGGAATACAAATACAAAACATTGATACAAAAAGAATGGTTTTATGAGAATAAAACTACTTTTCATGTACAACTAGAAAATATAGGATTTTCTGGAACAGTTTACATATACAAGGTACAGAGATACTCTTTCAAACATAAACATTTATGCACTCACTAAACTTTATGTTGATACTCTCTTTTCAAATTACTTGTATTCTCAGGGAAATAATACACAGGTACTCCCCGAGCTTTTTGAGAAGATGGAGCTATGTTGAGTCATATCTTCTTTTGTATAACTATTTTGGTTCAATATACAATGATTGAACACATTTAAATACTTATACTTTCTAAATACAATGGTTGTTCGTACTTTGATTACTATGATACATGTGTTGTGATACTACAATTGAAGTCCTCCACCCGCAGACGTTTTCGCCATCTGGTTTGGGGGTGTGACACCATAATTTTCATGCCCTTTCATTTCCATGATCCATGGGTACAAAAACACCATGGGGCATCCATGGAGCATCCTATGGGTTTTAGCCCAACTTGATAATCCATGGAGCATTAGCCCACTATACAAGTATGGATGATTTACACAATCAACCCATATATTTAATTAGTCTCCTTTTGATCACTTAATTAATTCGAAATTAATTCTTGATCAATACTAATTAAATAATCTTATTAATATATTAGAACTTATAATATATTAATACACCTTAAGTGTTATTTCTCTCATTTTAGTCTATCCAAATGCATGATGCCATGCAACCCAAATGGACCATGCTAATCGGGTCAAGTACATACCAAATATAGTTATGGACTTAGACACTAATCCAACAGTCACCCACTTGGATAAGTCTAAACTATTATTGTGTATGACTTCCAAACCCGACTAGCAATCGTAGCCCTTAAAAGCTGCTACCGTCGAACTCTGAACAAATCAATGACGCGTCCATCAGATAAGGGATCATATATTCCTCCATTCTAGATATCATATGGACTGAGACATGGATTAAAATCATTCTGTCTGTCCATTTGTTGTTTCCCGATTTCCGATTTATGACGACCGACTAATTGAACAAATCAAATCAGTCCTGGCTTGGCCAAGCACTTCGGGGTGGCATCACTAAATCATCGAGGGTCCCACAGATATCGCTTTTATCCCTTTAAGGGTAAAAGGAATGGATAAAATTCGACTCATATTCTTGTTCTACTAGTTGTTGAATCATACACAAAGGTACGTTTTATAACACCGAGTTACCAAATGCGTTTTCGTGCAATCTATGTATAACAGACTCATAGGCAACAAGTCATATCTCTAGGTTTGAAGAATATACGATACTATCGTCTCATGATCACTCATGATAAAATCCATGAAGTGATTCCAATGAGAATGGTTTGAATCCAATACTCAGAACTTATGAGTACTCATGAATGTTGTAGCACCACTTGCTATGTCCCATACCTTGGACATCTACAATCCAGCTTCATGACAGTCTTGATTCATATCTACTTCCAACATATGACCGACTGTGGATGGTTTGAATAACTTAGTCATTTAGGAAGAGCGACTTATTTATTCTGGAAGTCAAAACATGCAAAGTGAAACACAAGAATAATCGAATCCAATATGGTCTCAGAACTTATGAATACAAACAAAACATCTTTTATTTATCACCATATTGATTACCTATAATTCGTTGCATACTGTTTCAAACTATCAATTTTATACTTGAGTTTAATAACAATAGTTGTCCAATGCTCCAAGCATGTACACGATGTTTTTCTAAACACAAGTCATGCTATACACCAAGTATGCAGACTATGTTTTTCCAAACATTAGTTATGCCATACACTAAGTATGCACACTAAGTTTGTCTATGATCTTTACTCAATGAAATAGATCGATTGAACATAATTCCAATGATACTCATTTCACAATCCCAAATCCTTACCGCAAATGCAAGAATTCCAAATTCCGGTCATTTACCTAAATCTGTTAGATTCTAAACTTATATGCAATTTTCCTCTTGTAATGATTATGCACAAAGTCACAAAGACTTGTCAACAGACATTACAGAGTATTCCAATGGAGATCATTCCATGGAAACGAAGTCTCAAGTTCAAAGTACATTGCTTTGAACATCCTTCTTGAATTGAGTTTCCTAATCTTACACAGATTTAATGAATAACTTCCACCTATAGGAATATTTCCATATTCTCATTTTGACTATTACTTCTGAACAAGAGTTGCCTCTTTTCAGAATATGTCAAAATGGTCCTTTCCAAAAATTTACACTATACTGCCAACTGTCCTTGAGCAACCAATCTTTGGTAAACCATAGATTGTTCTTGAAAATTGCTTAACAAATTAGTCATATCTAATTCTAGACTTTTCCCCACTTAATGCCCTGAGCATTTGGAAAATTTAGAAAGTATGAATATTATAGCACATGCAATCGATCCTATATCCGAAGCATATGGGACACGATTCATGATGTCTCACAGAAAGACATGATACTAGACTAGTCTTTCTGCTATAATATTTCTATTTCTATATGCCAAGTTCTCATAATTCAGATTATGAAAAGGGATGCCATAATCATCATTTGAATTTTAGAACGCAAATAATGGACCCACATATAGAATTTCCTTATGTTGAGCCATTCCAACATAAAATTCATATATATATATATATATATATATATATATATATATATATATATATATATATATATATATATAT
This sequence comes from Lactuca virosa, assembly GCF_052849685.1. Classification (NCBI taxonomy): domain Eukaryota; kingdom Viridiplantae; phylum Streptophyta; class Magnoliopsida; order Asterales; family Asteraceae; genus Lactuca; species Lactuca virosa. The sequence goes on along the minus strand of NC_136427.1, from coordinate 183,191,341 downwards.
ATATATATATATATATATCCTTGACTAAAGATGATTAAAACCTCAATCTAAGCTTTTAGAATTGAAATGGAGTATAATTTCCTCTCCCTTAATTATAGCAAAACGACTTTTCCCTATTGAAACCTTTTTGTTTTCTATAATTAACATTGCTAACTTGCAACACTTATCATAATTATCATGCTTCCACTAACATGATGATTATTAGCATAACACTTATACTCCCACTAGCTTTGACATGTACTTAGAAATCAGTTGGACTTCTAGAAATCAATACTTTATTGACTTTCTTACTAAAGTTCAGATTTCTGATACGATATGCTTTGATAAAACTTTATCAAAATCATATACCTTTCCTTAGATAGCACACATGTGTGTCTAAGCAATTTCAGAACTATGAAAAGGTATGTCATAATCATAGTCCCAATTGTTTAGACCTTTGCTATTTCTCACAAGTCCATGTTAGTGTGCCGGTTAACCACATACGCTCCACTAACGACTTTGAGAATGCAAATATCACAATTGCTATCTACCTAAAATCTACTTAGTGAATGTGTTTCCTCACCATCATTTTCATGAATCAGAGAGAAACCTTGTGACACTTAGATTTTATGGTGTATGTGTTCCTATCCATATGAATTTGTTAAAACCATAATCACAAGACAAGGTTAGTGACAAATCCAAACTCATATGGATTGAACTTGTGCAGTCTTAACTTCTTGACACGTGGCAGCATAAGGGCTTGCCATTGCTTCCAATTTGTTATGCAACCAATTGAGAACTCTCAGAACTCATATGCAAAGCCAACTTTAACTGGAATGGCACAAAAATAGGAAAAATGTTAACACGATAGGTTATAAACCTCAAGTCGTGAGCTAGTGAGAAACTACAGGTTTTATTCTTGATTAGATCTTGAAGCTTTTCAAGATCTTTAAGACTCCCACTGTCCTCTTGACATATAAGACTCTCTTGCCAAATATTCAAGAGATAGTGCAGATTCTTTATTAAGACAAACACTTCACACAATTGGCCTTAGTTGGTCTTTGTTTTATCTAAAACATCGCAACTTACCAATTTCAAATGTACAAGAGTAGGACACTTTTTACTCTTACACTTGACTAGTGTTAATAAACCTTCTTTAAGATATGCCACTCAAGTTACAATCTTGGAGTATGATTCTAAGAATTGTTTTGGAACGAAGTATGTCTCCTCTTCTTGATTTAACAATTTCAGCAATTCTTGATTCCTCTTCTTAGCCATAGGAATGCACTAAGATGTCCTTAGAGGACCAATTGTGATATGGTTTCTTAATCATTGGGATGATCACAAAACATGATACTAAAGTACTCTCCCATCTTTTCAGATTTGAGAAACTTTTATCCTTCTGCCTAATTTGATTCTTCTCATTCGTTCTGCCATACATCGAAACTTTTCCAATGTTTCAAAATTATACTTAAAATGGTAAGTATAACCATATTTACTAAACTTGAGTAAATCATGACGAATAGTCTTATTGATCTTTTGTGGTGGACTTGACCAGTGCACAAGAATGTGTACTCGATCCCTTAGTCCTTCACTTGACCCACATATAAATGTGAACAAGGAATTAGTCTTAATTTTCCAATGGTGAAAATTCTCATTCATCATACTATACAACTTGTATGATTCCAAGTTTCTATCCAACTGAAAACTTGGGTGAAGAGAATCTTTCCTTATTTGGTAAATTTAGACACTACCACAAATGAAAGAATCAAATTCATATTTCAATGTTGCTATCAATGGAATCATATAAACAACAATTTTTCACAAATGCCATTATAAGGGTACCTAAAATAAATAAAATCAAACATTTTCTTTTATTTTAAAACTTGCGGAAAAACTTATCCTTACAATGCAAATGCATATGAACACTATGTTGTTATCTATTCCTAAGCAATCTATCACAACTCTTAAGCAGCAGCTTCATAATTCTGATCACTGAACCATGCGATCGAAATCCATCTTCGCGATCAGAATCAACTTCCTCTCTTTTCTTTGATTCTTAAAAATTCAACATGTGACCCAGTCACATCATGTAATAAGAATCTCATAATAGAAACTTAACAGAGTTAGATAGTGGACTTTACCTAAAATAGAGTCAAACTTCTTGACTTGGTCAACCTATGATCTTTCAGGTAAATAGACAGCTTCGCAATCAATGCCCCTTCCTTTGGCAAGAGAAACATATAGACTCTTTGGGAATGGTACATGGGACTATCGCAGACTTAGCCTTTCTCTTTACCATTTGGTCAACCGAGTTGACTTTGGCCGATCCCTTTCCATTGGGAAGATAAAGCCTTTTCTAGATATCCAATGTTACCATTGTCAATGTCCATTCGGAAGTTGATCTCCTAATCAAATTTGCTTTACTAGTCCTTTGCTGATTCAACAGCACCAAGCAAATAGATAAGATCATTAAGGGTCATGTCATAGTCTGTTTCATAGTAGTCCCAAAGGAACTCACTATGTGAATTAGAAAGTGATTGAACATCAAACTTTCTTAAGACTTTGACACCCAACTCTCCCGGCTTGTCAATATGTGACTTCATCTCCAAGATGCGATCACACATAGACCTTGCTTGCCAATAGAGCTTGAGTGACCTTGAACTTGTGGGTTAGGGAGAATAATTGGAGGAGGTGGAGGAAGTGAAGTTCCAAGAGATTTGGGAAGATCATAGATGTCTGAACTAGACATCTTTTGGGAGATATTCAAGATAGTTGATCTAAAGTCCTTAATATAACACCCAATACGAAATATTAAGGCTAGGACCCAACACAATACTTTTATAACTTGGAAGAGGGATGCCGTAATCCAAGCTATAAAATATTTGAAGGTAGGCGAATGACGATTCACCAATTCCACCATGAAAACGAAATAATTTATTAGGTTTTAATTGGATATGAAACTCCTATATCTTTTGAGATTCATTGAACTTTTCAATGGCATGTTTCAATCTCGATTGTGCCCTCTCATGTTTTGTAACTAGGATGCCGAGGATCACAAAACAAGGTGTGAATAACCATGCAAATATACTTGGTACCCTTAATATTTACCCCTCAATCAATGTGCCAGTTAACCACACGCGCTCCACCAATACTATGATAAACATTAAGTTACCCTTTGCCTACCTTGTTAAATCAAGCTAGTGTACCGGTTAACCACACGCGATCCACTAATCGACTTAAGCAAAGTCCAAAGTGTAATTTCATGGGTTAGCACCAAATTCACATTTTCCTAAGTAACTAGGATTGGGAATTCATAATACTTTAGTTACTTAGTATTTATCATTAATACTTTTAATGAAGGGAGAATTATAGTCCTTGTCCTATCCGTTCGACTAACGACCCTCCACCAGTCCAGGAAGCGGTGGGTGAGAGTGGACACCCATTAAACTGCCACTTTATAGGCAGTAACCTTATAGCCCCTTATAGACCGGGTTCGTGAATGAGACCTCCTAACAGTAAGTCTGACTTGCTCTTATACATATATATATTATTAACTTGTAATACTATAAAGTATAGGGGTTGAATTTTAACTTTTAAAATTCTAAGGGCTTAACTTGGAATTAAAGTATTCATAAGGGAAAACTTTACAAACTCCAAAACTTGAGGGCAAGTTTTGAAACTATTCAAAACTATTCAATTCCATAACTTTTGTGTTTAAAGTAGTTTTAATTCCAAAAACTGTTCAAGTTCCATAACTTGAGGAAAAGTTATGGAAGACTTTAAACTATTAAAAGAATATGACTTTTCTTTATTCATAACCTATGGAAATATTTATGAGTTTTATGAATCTTAAATGTGACTTTTCATATAACTTGAGGACAAGTTACAAAAACACATTTTAGAACCAACTCTTAGATTAATTTGGATTGAAAACAACAATTTCACATAACGTTTCTATTAATCTAAGCAACTCATAAGTACAAGATAATTTAATCAAACTTTTTCATGTAATTAGCCTAACCATTAACCTAATACAAAACATGAATCTATTGACAATTGTCATTTATTTGGATGAGAATAAGCATTACCATAACATCAAAATCAAGTTTTATGAACAAAAACACTTTGTGGTAATGATTCTAATCCAAACCATGCCAAAAAACTATTTTTTTTTCACTGAACAGTCACCACCTCGTGGTAAATTTTACCACCTCGTGGTGAACTGGCAGATTCCAAAAAAAAAAACGAATTTTCTTGCAAATAGCATCAAGTATAATTGAAAACAAGCCTAGTCTCTCATACCACTATTGGGTTTTGAGCATTCTAACACTCCTAAGGCGTTCATGCAACCATAAATACCTTGGATCTATGTTTTCACTATTATACATGCAAATATCAATTTTTCCAATGTATTGTTCTAACTAGCATAATATGAAGAACATATAATATATATTCTAGAAGAATTACATACCTCTTTGTTGTAGCTTGATTCCATGGAGCTTAAGATCCTAGTGCCTCAAGTGTGACAGCTCAAATGGTTCACACAGCATCAAGTGCACTTGGAATAACTTAGAGAGAAATAAAACACTTCATGAAATCGGCTAGCCCTCACCATTCAATCATAGTGTCCGATTTTTTGGAAGAGTAAGATGTTTATATAGTGTGTCACAATTAGGGTTATACCATGTAAACCCTAAGTGTCATGGCCTTTCATTTCCATGATCCATGGGAAAAAAAACACCATGGAGCATCCGTGCAGCATCCTATGGGTTTTAGCCCAACTTGATAATCCATGGAGCATTAGCCCACTATACAAGTATGGATGATTTACATAATCAACCCATATATTTAATTAGTCTCCTTTTGATCACTTAATTAATTCCAAATTAATTCTTGATCAATACTAATTAAATAATCTTATTAATATATTAGAACTTATAATATAATAATACACCTTAAGTGTTATTTCTCTCATTTTAGTCTATTCAAATGCATGATGCCATGCAACCCAAACGGACCTTGCTAATCGGGTCAAGTACATACCAAATATAGTTATGGACTTAGACACTAATCCAAAACCAGCTCCCGACCAACTAGCACCAGGAGTATGGATCTGAGACATGGCATACGCTACAGCCGCCGTGACCGGCGCTTGGAACATAGCGGGGTCGAATTGAGGAGGTGGTGGCGGAGGTGGCACATGTGTTTCATTAACAACATTACGTCTTGGATTTCTACGAGGAGGCATCTTTTTCTATAAAAGTCAAAAGATACAAGGATGGTAAGATATCAAGAGTGAATATGAATTTTGATATCTCTGAACTAAAACATATAGTTCAACATGAATCTTGAAATGAATTGGAAATAGAAGTCTACGAAAAATACAACTTGTAACAAAATGATATGAAATTGAATGGTTATTTTTCAAAGAGTACGAAAACGCATGTCGATTAAATTGGCATATTGAATACATAAAGTATGGAAAACTTGACCCTAAACAGGTCTACAATACACCAAATTCTGGGAAGAACATCGACATCATACAGACCTACCGAAAATAAAATTTTCATGGTCTTACTGAAAAACATGAAAAATAACGCTAGAACCTATCCGTGGACTTAACTATAACCAAAAGAGTGAATAGGAAACGAGTAGAGCATTTCCTACTGGCGACGGGTATCATTTAAATGAAACCTCAGCTCAGCCAGCTGACGCTCCACAGCAAGCAGATGTCTTTCATACACTGTCATACATGCTCGGAGTTCTATGACTTCAGCTCGAGTTTCAGCCAATGCTTGAAATAGAGATTCATTATCCCTCGTAGCTCTGTCGCGAGCATATTCAAGACGACGAATGCGGACTGTATTAACTCCCGCATTGGCATCAACTTCTCTGATTCGGTTGATGGCTGTTCTACCCTGAATTTCATTTCGAGCAACCCTGCGGACTAGAATTGGCAGGACTCTGTCTGCTGAGCCTCCTTCGCTGAGGTTGTAGAAACTTTTGTCTCCGTTGTATGGCATTGGTTGAACCTGCTCTTGACTCCATGTTTCCAAGCTTTCTACCCACAGAGGCGTCGGACCTTGGAAAACCGAACGAGGGTTAGGATTTTGGGCAACCGGTGCTGGATTATAGGCTTCTGATTCGGAATCATTGTCTTTTGGAAAATTTTCTGCAAACTCATCATCTAAGGGAATCTTGTGATTTTCTTCTAGTCCTGCATCTTTTCCTTGATCGGGGAAATATGGGTCTCTGGGTAAGTGAAATCCAGCCATTTTTATCTAAGCGAGAATAGGGATAAGAGATATACAATATAGTTAGTAACGATAAGTTTCTACGAGAAAGACATATAATTAACAAGTAATGTATTCTGTATGACTTCTTCTAGGTCTTACTATAACTATAAAGTGTATACTAATTATATATAACTTGGGAATAATCGACCTTTGACTAAATGACTTGGCTCTACATTCACAACCAAACAAGGAACAGAAAATGAAGCTAGATCACATATTCTAAGTCTATATAACTTTAATTATATATAATTGTAATATACCCTTAATATTTATAGTTTTAACCTTAATTGTTCTATTGATTTCACATGTTTGTTATTTGTATATAGTGCCTAAAATACCCCTATAGTATTTTAATCTTTATGTTCTGTTCCAAAGTTCTTTGAAATATGTATGGTAAGTTTTAGACAAGCCACAACACCACTATCACTCCCAAACACATGTTGGTCATATCTCAAATCAATATAGTTGATCAGGCTATATTAATCCCAGATATGATTACATAACTGTCCAGATTTGACTGTAATGTTCAACATCCAAATACTTTTAAGTTCTTATGATTGTGATACTGTACTTGTAGGTATGAGTGTTTGTATACTTCTTGTAAAAATACTTAAATTTTTAAAAGTATACTTGTAGTCAGAGCTCTTAGCCCCAAATATATTTATGGTTTGTATTTATTTTATGGATTGATATACTGAGTTCACTATAAACAATGCTCTGATACCAATCTGTCACACCCCCAAACCAGACGGCGGAAACGTCCGGGGGTGGAGGACTTCATTTGTAGTATCACAACACATGTATAATAGTAATCAAAGTACAAACAACCATTGTATTTAAAAAGTATAAATATTTACATGTGTTTCATCAATGTATACTGAAACTAAATAGTTGTACAAAAGAAGAAGACAAGACATAAATAGCTCCATCTTATCAAAAGCTCGGGGTGTACCTGTCTACTAGTTCCCTAAGAATACAAGTAATTTGAAAAGAGAGTATCAACATAAAGTTGAGTGAGTGCATAAGTATTTATGTTTTGAAAGAATGTTTTCTGTGTCTTGAATAAGTAACTGTTCCGGAAAATCCTATATTTTCTGCTGTATATGAATAGTAGTTTTAGTTACATGAAACTGTTCTATATGTAAATCAATGTTCTGAATTTGTAATCCTTTTGTGAACTTGTATCTGAGAATGTACTTGACTTCATCAACTGTTACTGTAAACTGGAATGTAATACTGTAAACTATATCTTGTAAACTAGTACTTTGAAAATGTACTTAGGTGTAGTTAATTATACACTAACGTATTGTTAATATCTTATATGAGTTATTATAACCATACTGACTAGATGGCCTGACCCAATGCAATGAATGCGCTGAAAGTTGTTGATAACAATTTGTCACTCACAGACGTGTATGCCTGACTGTAGCTAGCAGTTCGAGTGCAGGTTTGTCAATCCCAATATAGATCTATACACACATTGTTTCGATCCCCTTCTGGAGACTCTAGTTATAATGTTAGGACTTTACTATATTGTTTAAAATGAATTAAACAACCTGATCTACTTGACTCATAAAAGCATATAAACGTTACATGTATAATTGTTATGAAAAACTCAATCATTCTGAAATAAATTACTGACTATCTGTTCTTGAATTGGTATACTTAACATGCATCTGAAAGATGTATACTCTTGATTAGTTTTGAATTCAACCTTTGTTCTTGTAAAACAATGTACTTTGGTATACTTGAATCATGAATTAATGTTCTGTGAATCATAAATTATATCTATTATAATTTATAACTACTTTCTGAACTGATAATGAGTATTCAGGAATGGAACCCCTTGCTCAACATGTTACAAAGGGTTGTTGAAACTTATTGAACTAACTTTTATATTTGTATACATATACAAATATATATAAGTAATATTTAAATGACACTCGGACAGATAACCGATGCTTATAATCCTATATCCAAACAAGGAAAAGGAACCAAAGGGGTTTATCAGTCCTAAGCCTTATATATATATATATATATATATATATATATATATATATATATATATATATATATATATATATATATATATATATATATATATATATATAAACATGATTTTTGGAGGAAAATATAAGTTTATAAAACATTGAAAAGAAGTTTAATATTTTGAAATTCATTTTGGTGACTTGATGTCATTTTGATACAATCATTTAAAACCATTTGATTTGATGATACTGAAATCTATTTTTGATAAGATGTTTGGAACCATTTGTTTTAATAACTGAAATCCATTTGAAAGCATTTGTTATAACACAAAAACTTTGTGTTATACTTGTATTCCCCCCTTAAAACAGTAAAAACTATGAAAATACTGCGGTATGAACTCACCTGTAGTAAGTTACTCAAATGTAAGATTGGTGTAGGATGCTAAGTGTCAAGTGAAGTCTTGAACACAACGGATCCTATTAAGCATATAATGATACATATATGGATATAATTAGTGTATATAAGAACTAATTATGATAGGAAACCACTTTAAGGACTAGGAAACACTTGAATTTAAGTGTTACAATCACATGTGATTGCTCTAAAGGGGTTTATGGCCACACAAAGTGTTCACGGCCATGGAGTTTACGGCCAATGGTGTTTACGGCCCATGACTTTACGGCCAAGGGAGATGATCTTCATAGGAGTTTACAACCAAGGGAGATGATGATGGTCGTAAACCCTTATTGTTCTTGGAAATGGTTGTTTTCAAGGTTGTAAGTTAAGGGCTTCTATAGTATAACCAGTATATGGAAGAATACTTACATTTTGAAGGTTGAATTGGGTATTCACGGTCTAAAGAACTAGTGTGTATTCTTGGTGTTCTTGGTGTTCTTGAAGATCTATGCAAAAGAGATGATTTCATGGATGAAATCATAGGGTTTCACTAGATTAAGCAAAGTATCGACTAATAAATGAGATAATCACTTACTTAATTGAAGATCAAGGTGTAAATTTTGATGATAGTTGAGAGAGAAAATCGAGTTTCTTGAGTTGAAAGTGTGAGAAATGGTGAAAAATGAAGGAAATCTATATATATATGCGAGGGTTTACGGTCGAGGTGTTGCGGTCCGAAGTCGGCAAGACCTTTACGGACGAAGCCTCGTTTACGGTTGCGAGGAGTTTACGGTCCGAAGAGTGTATGACCGTAAGCTCTTTGCGGCCCGAAGTGTTTGCGGTTCGAGGCAATGAATAGTATGCGAAGTTTCTCGGTTTTCAAACATTTTCCTACCAAATTCAACTATGGATATTATAAGGATTTTAACTAATAAAGGTTATTACTATAACCCAAATAAAAACCCAAACAATAAAAAGGACTTTAATTGACCTTTGTTTGACTTTGGTTGACTAGAGTTGACTTTACAAACAGAAACTAACGGGATGTTACATAATCTAACAGGTATCAATTCTTGATCTTTTTATCACTTCAAGAACACCCTTCCATCTTCAATTATTAGGCTAAAATCCATTGATTTTACTAGTTTTCACGAAACGTGAAGAACACATGAAGAACACGAAGAACAAGCACCACAAAACCTTTGAATCTTCTTAGAATCTGGTCTAGAATCATCAAGTGTTCTTCATCCTTTAAGAACACCTGGCCGTAAACTCCAGGCCGTAAACCCATATCAGTCTCCAATATAGCTTCAAACACTTCAATTTGTAAGTTATACTTACAAATTAGTCCGGTTTCTAATCATTCCTATGATTATTTTAACTAATTGGATGCATATATGTTATACAGATAACTATATAGGACTTGTTTTCTTGCGGGATTTCACTCGTGGAACTAAACATCCTATACCAAATCATCATTTGATCAACCTCCAAAAGGTGAGTTCATACCCCCGCATTTTCATAGTTTTTACTATTTTAAAGGGGGGGGGGGGGGGGGGTACAAGTCTAACACAAAGTTTTTGTGTTATAAACAAGTGATTTCAAATATCTTATTAAAATGAATTTCAGTTATCATCAAATCAAATGGTTTTCAATGATTATTTCAAAACGACATCAAGTCACCAAAATGGATTTTAAAATATCAAACTTCTTTTAAATGTTTTTATAAACTTATATTTCTCCCAAAAATCTTACTAGTATATATATATATATATATATATATATATATATATATATATATATATATATATATATATATATATATATAAGATTTAAAAAGCTTAGGACTGATAACCCACTTTGGTTCCTTTTCCTTGTTTGGATGTGGTATTACAAGTATCAGTTATTTGTCCGAGTGTCATATCAATTTTACTTATATATATATATATATATATATATATATATATATATATATATATATATATATATATATATATATATTTGTATATGTATACAAGTATAAAAGTTAGTTCATTAATTACAATTACCCTTTGTAACATTTTGATCAAGGGGTTACATTCATGAATACTCGTTATCAAATCAAAAGTACATATAAATTATAATAGGCATAATTTATGTTTCATAGAACATTAATTCACGATTCAAGTATACTAAAGTACATTGTTTTACAAGAACAAATGTTTAATTCAAAACTATTCAAGGATATACATTTTTCGGATACATGTTAAGAATACTAATTCAAGAACATACTATCACTCATTTATTTCAGAATAATTTGGTTTTCATAACTATTTTACATGTAACGTTTATATGCTTTTATGAGACAAGCAGTTCAAGTTGTTTAATTCATTTTAAACAACAAAGTTAAAGTCCTGACATTATAACCAGAATCTCCAGCGGGGGATCGAAACAATGTGTGTATAGTTCTATATTGGGATTGATAACCCCGCACTGGGACTGCTAGCTACATTCAGACATACACGCCTGTGAGTGACAAATTGTTATCAACAGCTTTCAGCGCATTCATAGCGTTGGGTCAGGCCATCTAGTCAGTATGGTTATAATAACTCATTAAAGATATTAACAATACGTTAGTGTATAGTTAACTAAACTTAAGTACATTTTCAAAGTTCTAGTTTACACGGTACAGTTTACAGTATTACATTACAGTTTACAATAACAGTTGATGAAACCAGGCACACTCTCAGATACAAGTTTACAAAAGGATTACAAATATAGAACATTGGTTTACAATTAGAACAGTTTTATGTAACTAAAACTACTTTTCATATACAGCAGAAAATATAGGATTTTATGGAAACAGTTTATATATTGAAGAAACAAAAAACATTCTTTCAAAACATAAATACTAATGCACTCACTCAACTTTTTGTTGATACTCTCTTTTCAAATTACTTGTATTCTCAGGGAACCAGTAGACAGGTACTCCCCGAGATTTTGAGAAGATGGAGCTATTTATGTATTGTCCTCTTCTTTTGTATAACTATTTAGTTTCAGTATACAACAATGAAACACATGTAAATACTTATACTTTTTAAATACAGTGGTTGTATGTACTCTGATTACTATATTGCATGTGTTGTGATACTACAAACGAAATCATCCACCCCCGGATGTTTCCGCTGTCTGGTTTGGGGGTGTGACAGATTGGTATCAGAGCATTGTTTATAGTGAACTCAGTATATCAATCCATAAAAGATATACAAACTATAAATACATTTGTGGCTAAGAGCTCTGAGTACAAGTATACTTTTTAAAAAATTAAGTATTTTTTCAAGAAGTATACGAACACTCATACCTACAAGTACAATATCACAGTCATAAGAACTTAAAAGTATTTGGATGTTGAACATTACAGTCAAACCTGGGCAGTTATGTAATCATATCTGGGATTAATATAGCCTTATCAACTACATTGATTTGAGATATGACCAACATATGTTTGGGAGTGATAGTGGTGTTGAGACATGTCTAAAACTTACCAGTCATACATATTCAGAAGAACTCTAGAACAGAACATAAAAGATTAAAATACTATAGGGGTATTTTAGGCACTATATACTAATAACAAACATGTGAAGACAATAGAACAATTGAGGGTAGAACTATAAATATTAAGGGTATATTACAATTATATATAATTAAAGTTATATAGACTTAGAGTATGTGATCTAGCTTCATTTCCTGTTCCTTGTTTGGTTGTGGATTTAGAGCAGGGTCATTTAATCGAAGGTCGATTATACCCAAGTTATATATAATTAGTATACACTTTATAGTTATAGTAATACGTAGAACAAGTCATACATAATACATTACTTGTTAACTGTAGGTCTCTCTTGTAGAAACTTGTATCCATAATCAATCGTTACTAAATATATTCTATATCTCTTATCCCTTTTCTCTCTTAGATAACAATGGTTGGATTTCACTTACCCGGAGACCCTTACTTCCCCGGTCAAGAACAAGATGCAGAGCCAGAAGAAAATCATGAAATTCCCTTAGATGATGATTTTGCAAAAAAAATTCCTGAAGATAATGATTCTGAATCAGAAGCCTACAATCCACCACCAGTAGCCCAAAATCCTAACCCTCGTCCGGCTTTCCAAGGTCCAACGCCTCTGTGGGTGGAAAGTTTGGAAACATGGAATCAAGAGCAGGGTCAACCTATACCATACAACACAGACAGAAGCTTCTACAACCTAAGCGAAGGAGGCTCAGCAAAACAGAGTCCTGCCAATTCTAGTCCGCAGGGTTGCTCGAAATGAAATTCAGGGTGGGACAGCCATCAACTGAATCAGGGAAGTTGATGCCAATGCGGGAGTTAATACAGTCCGCATTCGTCGTCTTGAATATGCTCGCGAGAGAGATACGAGGTACAATGAGTCTCTACTGCAAGAATTAGCTGAAACTCAAGTTGAAGTCATAGAACTCCGAGCACGTCTGACAGTGTATGAAAGAAATCTGCTTGTTGTGGAGCGTCAGCTGGCTGAGCTGAGGTTTCTTCCAAATGATACCTGTCGCCAGTAGGAGATGCTCTAATCGTTTCCTATTCACTCTTTTGGTTATACTTTAATCCTACGGATAGGTTCTAGCCTTATTTTTAATGTTTTTCAGTACGACCACGACAATTTTATTTTCGGTAGGTCAGTATGATGTCGATGTTTTCCTAGAATTTGGTATATTGTAGACCTGTTTGGGGTCAAGTTTTCCAGACTTTATGTAATCAATATGCCAATTCAATCGACATGCATTTTCATAGTCTTTGAAAAATAACCATTAAATTTCATATCATTCAGTTACAAGTCGTACTTGTCGTAGACTTCTATTTCCAATTCATTACAAGATTCATGTTGAACTATATGTTTTAGTTCAGAGATATCAAAATTCATATTCACCCTTGATATCTTACCATCCTTGTATCTTTTGAATTTTATAGAAAAAGATGCCTCCTCGTAGAAATCCAAGACGTAACACTGTTAATGAAGCGCCAGTGCGACCTCCACCACCACCTTCCCAGTTCGATGCTGCTATGTTCCAAGCGGCAGTCACGGCGGCTGTAGCGGCTTCCATGTCTCATATTAATAATCCTGGTGCTAGTGGGTCGGGAGCTGGTACAAATCCTTCTAACCATGGTGAGAGTCATGGGCACTCGCGAGAGTGCACTTATGAAGATTTTACAAATGCCAAACCCAGGACCTTTAATGGAATTGGAGGAGTTATGGCATTAAGACAGTGGATAGAGAAGACAGAAGCAATTTTTGAAATCTGCTCCTGTCCAGATAGCAGCAAAGTCAAATTCACTGCTTGTACCTTTTCGGAAAGAGCTTTAACATGGTGGAATGGCCATGTTAAGTCACTTACTCTGGTAGTGGCTAACTCGATAAGCTGGGAGAATTTCAAAGCCATGTTAATGCGGGAATACTGTCTGCGAGGAGAAGTTCAGAAACTTGAGCAGGAGCTCTGAGGTCTTACAATGGTTGGTTCTGATGTATCAACCTATACTAGTAGATTCTGTGATCTGGCAATTCTATGCCCACATATGGTTGCTCTGGAGTACAAGAAGATTGAGAGATATATTTGGGGTCTATCGCCCCAAATTCAGTAGAGTGTTTTAGCTTCGAGGCCTGTTACTTTTGACAGTGCCAAAGAGCTGGCACAATCTGTTATCGACCATGAAGCCCATCAACACTCAATGGTTGCTACACCAGAAAAACCAAAGGGAAACAACAACAACAACAATGACGACAACAACAACAACAACAACAAGAAGGGTAGGGACAAGAGGAAGGGTAAGTTCTCACAGGCTTCCTCAAAGAAGCAACAGCTAGTTACAGTCAATGTTGCTACTGTACCTGCTGCTGTTCATGTTAACCCTACACCAGCTAAGACTTATGATGGTCACCTCCCCAAGTACAACAAATGCAATTATCACCATAATGGTAATTACGGGGAAATGTAGTGTCGTAACTGCAACAGAAAAGAGCATACTGCCTGATTCTGTAGAGCACCACCCCAACCGTTTAACCAAGTACCTGCCGCTGGAGTAGGTCAAGCATGCTATCAATGTGGTGAAGTGGGGAATTTCAAGAAAGATTGTCCTAAAGCTGGAAATGTCGGTGTAGTTGGGAGAATTTTAGCCTTAGGTCACGAAGAAGCAGTGGCCAACCCAGCTGTGGTCACGGGTACGTTCCTTCTCAACAACAGTTATGCATGCATTCTATTTGATTGTGGTGCTGAGAAGAGCTTTGTGAGCCATAATTTCAAACACTTAATAAATCAAAATTCCCAACCACAAAAAGAAACATTCATATTCGAAATGGCTAATGGGAAATCCGAATCCACCAATGATATATACATAGGATGTACTCTTACCTTGAATAACTTTTCGTTCCCTATAGACCTTATGCCGGTCTCTATCAAAAGTTTCAACATCATAATAGGTATGGATTGGTTGTGTCCTAACCATGCTGACATCCTATGCTATGAAAGAGTCATTCGTCTGATCTTGCCAACTAACGAAACTCTTGTTATTTACGGCGTTAAACCCGAAACGAATCTCCAGATCATTTCTTGCATCAAGGTACAGAAGTACCTTCGCAAAGAGTACTGTGCTTTCTTAGCTCATGTGGTAGATAAGAAGCAAGAAGTGAAAGATATCGCGAAAATTCCTAAGGTCTGCAACTTTCCCGACATCTTTCCCGATGATCTTCCAGGAGTGCCTCCCGAACGACAAGTCGAATTCCGAATCGACTTAATTCCCGGGGCTACCCCAGTAGCCAAATCTCCCTATCTTCTTGCACCTTCTTAAATGCAGGAATTATCCAGCCAGCTTAACGAACTCCTTAGCAAAGGTTTCATAAGACCAAGCTTCTCACCCTGGGGAGCACCGGTTTTGTTCGTGAAGAAGAAGGATTGATCATTCTGTATGTGCACAAACTACCGCAAACTAAATAAACTTACCATTAAGAATCGATACCCTCTGCCTCACATTCACGATATGTTCGACCAACTTCAATGTTCGAGCTACTTCTCAAAAATAGACTTAAGATCTGGGTATCACCAGTTACGGATTTTGGAGAATGACATTCCCAAAACCGTGTTCAGAACTCGTTATAGTCATTACGAATTCGTAGTGATGCCATTCAGATTGACGAATGCACCTGCTGTGTTCATGGATCTAATGAACAGAGTGTGTCGTCCATTCTTGGACAAATTCGTTATAGTCTTCATTGACGACATCCTTGTCTACTCAAGAAGTGAAGAGGAACATGGCCAACATCTTCGTCAAGTATTGCAAATTCTTTAATCAGAGAAACTCTATGCGAAGTTTTCAAAGTGTGAATTTTGGATCAGGAAGGTTGAATTCCTAGGTCACGTGGTCAGTTCAAAAGGAATACACGTCGACCCTTCCAAAATTAAAGCAATTGAAAACTGGTCAGCACCCAAAACACCTACATAAATCTGTCAATTCTTAGGTCTTGCTGGCTATTATCACAGATTCATCCAGAATTTCTCTCAAATAGCTAAACCTCTTACCACCCTGACGCAAAAGGGTGTAACTTTTAGCTGGGGAGAAAAGCAAGAAACAACGTTCCAAATGTTGAAGCGAGCCTTGTGTAGTTCACCAATCCTATCTCTTCCTAAAGGGACAGAGGATTTTGTAGTGTACTGTGATTCTTCTAATCAAGGGCTTGGATATGTTCTTATGTAAAGAGGAAAGGTTATATCCTATGCCTCAAGACCGCTAAAGAAACATGAAATCAACTATACAACACATGACCTTGAGCTAGGAGCAGTTGTATTTGCTCTAAAGATCTGGAGACATTACTTATATGGCACGAAATGCACATTATTCACGGACCATAAAAGTCTCCAACACATCTTCGATCAGAAAGAGCTGAACATGAGACAACGACGATGGGTGGAGCTACTGAACGACTACGATTGCGAGATTCTTTATCACCCTGGTAAAGCTAACGTAGTAGCTGATGCCCTTAGCAAAAAAGAATACTCGAGACGCTGAGTAAAGTCGTTGACCATGACAATCCGTTTGCATGTGTCCATACAAATCATAGAGGCTCAAATTAAGGCCTTAAAACCTGAAAACGTGACAGGTGAAACCTTGAGAGTAATGGATAAAAACTTCAGATTATGGATGATGGAGTCTATTGTTTCATGAACCGGATCTGGACACCAAAGTTCGGTGGTTAGAGAGACGTAGTCATGAATGAAGCACACAAAACTCGATACTTCATTCATCCAGTTTCAGACAAGATGTACCTGGACCTCAAGAAACTATATTGGTTGCCAAACATGAAGGCCGAAATTTCTACCTTTGTGGGCAAGTGCCTTACTTGTGCCAAAGTCAAGGTAGAATACCAAAAACCTTCATGTTTATTGCAACTACCTGAAATCCCTGAATGGAAGTGGGAGCAGATTACAATGGATTTCGTAACCAAGTTACCCAAGACATCGTGTGGTTATGATACTATTTGGGTAATCGTCGATATATTAACCAAATCCGCGCACTCCTTACCGATCAAAGAGACTGACAAGATGGAGAAGCTAACAAGAAGTTACCTAAAAGAAATTGTTAGACTGCATGGTGTGCCAATATCTATTTATTTTGACCAGGATAGTAGATTCCCTTCTCATTTATGGCAGTCTTTACAAAAATCTTTTGGAACTAGGATGGATATGAGTACAGCCTACCATCCACAAACTGAGGGAAAAAGTGAGAGGACGATTCAAACTTTAGAAGATATGTTGCGAGCTTGCGTGAAAAACATTGGCAAGGCATGGGATACTCATTTACCCCTTTGTCGAATTATCTTACAATAACAACTATCACACTAGCATAAAGGTTGCTCCTTTCGAAGCTCTCTATATCCGCAAGTGCAGATCACCTCTGTGCTGGGCTAAAGTGGGTGACACGCAGTTGGCTAGAAGTCAAGTTCCCGATGGTGCTCTCACTGGTCCGGAAATCATTCGCAAAACCACGAAGAAAATCGTACAAATCCGGGAGCGACTTAAAGCTTCCAGAGATAGACAGAAAAGCTATGCTGACAAAAGAAGAAAACCTTTGGAGTTCTAGGTTGGTGACCGCGTCATGTTGAAGGTCTCACCCTGGAAGGGCATGATATGCTTTGGAAAGCGTGACAAGTTAAATCCAAGGTACATAGGACAATTCGAGATTCTTGCTAGAATCGGTCTAGTAGCCTACAAACTCCGACTACCTCAAGAACTAAGTAACATACATCCTGTTTTCCACGTCTCGAACATGAAAAAGTGTCTGTCCGATGAGACTCTTGTTATCCCACTCGATGAAATCGAGATTGACGAGAGCCTCAACTTCGTTGAAGAACCACTAGAAACCATGAACCGAGAGGTCAAGCAAACAAAGCAAACCCGTATTCCTATAGTGAAGGTTCGCTGGAATGCCAAGCGGGGACCTGAACTCACATGGGAGCGCGAGCATCAAATGTAACTGAAATATCCTCATATTTTTGCTTAATTTCTTAAAACTTTAATTTCGAGACGAAATTCTCTCTAACGGGGGGATAATGTAAGATTACGTTATTTTCTGTTTGTAAAGTCAACCTCAGTAAACCAACGTCAAACAAAGGTCAACTAAAGTCCTTTTTATTGTTTGGGTTTTTATTTTAGGTTATGATAATAACCTTTATTTGCTAAAATCCTTAAAATATCTATAGTTGAATTTAGAAAGAAAGGGCTTAAAAACCGAGAAACTTCGCATCCTTTTCTTTCACTTCGGACCGTAAACGCTTCGGACCGGAAATAGTTTACGGTCGTACACTCCTCGTACCGTACACTCCTTGCAGCCATAATCGAGGCCGTAAACGGCTTCGGCCGTATACTCTTCGGATCTTATCTTCTCGAAAGCCGAACCTTATCGCATTGGAACTTGTTCACGGCCGTACACTCTAGCCGACCTCGGACCGTAAACGAGCTTCACGGTCGTAAACCCTCGGACCGTAAACCGTCGCACATATATATAGATTTCCTTCATTTTTCCTTCATTTATCACATCTTCCAGCCAAGAACTCTCAAACTCTCTCAAGTATCATCCACCAAGAACATCATATCTCCTCAAGAACACACCAAGATCATCCTTGTTCATGTTATTCAAGTGATTAAACACTAGTTTATCACATAATCTAACAGGTGTCAATTCTTAATCTTGTTATCACTCCAAGAACACCCTTCCATCTTCAATTATTAGGCTAAAATCCATTGATTTTACTTGTTTTCAAGAAGAACATGAAGAACACGAAGAACAAGTACCTCAAAACCTTTGAATCTTCTTAGAATCTGGTCTAGAATCATCAAGTGTTCTTGATCCTTTAAGAACACCTGGCCGTAAACTCTTGGCCGTAAACTCCTGGCCGTAAACCCATATCAGTCTCCAATCTAGCTTCAAACACTTCAATTTGTAAGTTATAGTTACAAATTAGTCCGATTTCTAATCATTCCTATGATTATTTTAACTAATTGGATGCATATATGTTATACAAATAACTATATAAGACTTGTTTTCTTGCGGGATTTCACTTGTGGAACTAAACATCCTATACCAAATCATCATTTGAATCACCCTCCAAAAGGTGAGTTCATACCCCCGCATTTTCATAGTTTTTACTGTTTTATGGGGGGGGGGGGGGGAATACAAGTCTAACACAAAGTTTTTGTATTATAAACCAGTGATTTCAAATATCTTATCAAAATGAATTCCAGTTATCATCAAATCAAATGGTTTTCAATGATTGTTTCAAAACGACATCAAGTCACCAAAATGGATTTCAAAATATCAAACTTCTTTTAAATGTTTTTAGAAACTTATATTTCTCCAAAAAATCAGACTAGTATATATATTTATATAACTAAGATTTAAAAGGCTTAGGACTGATAACCCACTTTGGTTCCTTTTCCTTGTTTGGATATGTGATTACAAGTATCAGTTATAACATGTTGAGCAAGGGGTTACATTCATGAATACTCGTTATCAAATCATAAAGTACATATAAATTATAATAGGTATAATTTATGTTTCATAGAACATTAATTCACGATTCAAATATACTAAAGTACATTGGTTTACAAGAACAAAGGTTTAATTCAAAACTATTCAAGGATATACATTTTTCAGATACATGTTAAGAATACTAATTCAAGAACATACTATCACTCATTCATTTCAGAATAATTGGGTTTTCATAACTATTATACATGTAACGTTTATATGCTTTTATGAGACAAGTAGATCAGGTTGTTCAATTCATTTTAAACAACATAGTTAAAGTCCTGACATTATAACCAGAATCTCCGGCGGGGGATCGAAACAATGTGTGTATAGATCTATATTGGGATTGACAACCCCGCACTCGGACTGCTAGCTACAGTCAGGCATACACGCCTATGAGTGACAAATTGTTATCAACAGCTTTCAACGCATTCATAACATTGGGTGAGGCCATCTTGTCAGTATGGTTATAATAACTCATTAAAGATATGAACAATACGTTAGTGTATAATTAACTAAACTTAAGTACATTTTCAAAGTACTAGTTTACAAGATACAGTTTATAGTATTACATTACAGTTTACAATAACTGTTGATGAAAGCAGGCACACTCTCAGATATAAGTTTACAAAAGAATTACAAATACAGAACATTGGTTTACAATTAGAACAGTTTTATGTAACTAAAACTACTTTTCATATACAGCAGAAAATATAGGATTTTCTGGAAACAGTTTATATATTCAAGAAACAGAAAACATTCTTTCAAAACATAAATACTTATGCACTCACTCAACTTTTTGTTGATACACTCTTTTCAAATTACTTGTATTCTCAGGGAACCAGTAGACAGGTACTCCCCGAGCTTTTGAGAAGATGGAGCTATTTATGTCTTTTCTTCTTCTTTTGTATAACTATTTATTTTAAGTATATAATGATGAAACACATATAAATACTTATACTTTTTAAATACAGTGGTTGTTTGTACTCTGATTACTATATTGCATGTATTGTTATACTACAAATGAAGTCCTCCACCCTTGGACGTTTCTGCCCGTCTGGTTTGGGGGTGTGACACACTGCTCACACTATATGTTAGGCTTATCGCCTTTATCATATCAGCTAGTAACAGTAAACCAAGTCCCAAAACTTCATTAAGAGGGTAGTCATTATCAAATTCATAAGTCTATGTTTCATAGACCTCTGTTATGAACTGTCTCAAGAATCAGAACATGAAACACTCAGAACTAAGATAACTTCGATTCAGATAACACTCGACTTGTAACCACTAAGGACTTACCCTTATTTCATCTTTTAAACCTTATGGCAGAAAGATGCCACCAAAGACGTCGAACAAAAACAAGAACAACGCACCACCACCACCACCTCCTCAGTATGACCCGATTGTCTTTCAGGCGGCAGTAACAGCCGCAGTGACAGCTGTCATGACTCAAATCAATGCAAGTGGTACTGGTGGATCGGGTAGTGGAACCAACAAATCTAACCACGGACACACAAGGGAGTGCTCATACAAAGACTTGATGATTTGCGGACCCAAATCCTTCAATGGAAGTGGGGGACTCATCGCCCTAATGTGATGGTTCGAAAAGACAGAATCGATTTTTGAGTTATGCCCGTGCCCAGAAGGGAGAAAAGTGAGGTTTGCTGCCTGCACCTTCTCTGGCAAACCCCTTACATGGTGAAATAGTCATGTCATGTCATTGACTCTTCCGATAGAAAACGCAATGGGCTGGGAAAGTCCAAAACAGATGATGCTGGAAGAGTACTGCCCGAGGGGCTAAGTGCAAAAGCTAGAGCATGTGTAACACTAGTCAAAATAGGTCAATAACAATCACATGTGATTATACCAATCATGTAATGTGATTTTGTTAAACTAGTAATGTAGTAAACTTACTATGTATTTCATGATAATTCTAATACAAATATGAACTTTCATACATACATTATAGTATAAATCAAAGTATACGTCCATACGATTCAAAAAATATAGAGAACGTCTAAATCTGACTTCGCGTGAAGAAGTTATGATAAACCTAAACACTGTAAAATCTCTATAATAAGAGGAATTTAAAATAGAATTAGAATTAGCTATTAGATTCTAAAATAAAGTCGTAGTACTCGGAATTAGGTACGTGTTCATATAAAGAACATCAAAAACGGAGTTCATATGCAAAAGTTATGACCTTCCGAAGATACAACTGTCTAAGGACATGACACGTGGCAGAAACCCTTGCCGCCTTATGTCACGACGTGAACATGAAGTTCACGATGTGAAACGTGTCAGGGACACTAATCTGGGCTAGAAAACACGTGTTAAATTTACGGGGTGACTCATGGATGTTCACGACGTGACCCAAGGTATGTGACGACGTGAAATGGCCCAGAACAGACTATAAATAGCGATCAAAGCTCATTCATTCCTTACACCTTTTCCTTTCATTATCTCTCGTTTCCGAACGCCGTTTCTATTCCCGAGCCTGACAACGACGAGCCTCTAACCGCTTAGATTCTATAGATCACGCTACTAGGGTGAGTTTCACGGCCCTACTTTCTAATATTTTCGGGGGAAAATGCATGCTAAATATTGTATATACGTTATTATTATGTCTATATGATAGTATATTAGTATCAACATAGATAGTTATAATAACCGGGATATAGTTATTTCGTATCTGAAAATACACAACTATCGTAAAGTTGTTAGCATGTTATTGTTATAGTAGTATACTAATGTAGATCTTGAGTTATACTTAGGATTCTATATATATGTTGTGTGCGATATAGTTCCAGAGTTATACTCGGAAGTTCCATATGTTAATTGATAAGTATGTTGTTATTGTTGGTTTTATGTCAAGATAAAAGCAGGTATGTTATATCTTGTTGTTATTGGTTTTATGTCAAGATAAAATGTGGTTTTAATTCTAATTATAGTTGTTGTACTACCGCAAGGTGTGATCCTTGTACTACCGCAAGGTGTGATCCTTGTACTACCGCACGGTGTGATCCTTTTACTACCGCAAGGTGTGATCCTTGTACTACCGCAATGTGTGATCCTTGTAATAATAATAAGATGTATAAACTAAGTCATACTGTCGCAGCTACAGACTCATGGTAGCACAACTTTAGAAGCATTATACTTTGTCGATATACAAGTATGAATGTTAAGTATAAGTTTCTCAAACACTTATACTCTAAGTATAAGAATATGATAGGTATATTACTTGTATATTAAGTAGACCACTATACCTATTCTACTTACTCGTATAGAGTTGAAATTAGATTTATACATAGCAACTTAGTTTGTATGGGGTTACAAACATTTGTATGAGACTTATAGGTATACCACTTATTTGGTAAGTAAACCATTATACCTAGGATATATATATATATATATATATATATATATATATATATATATATACTAAATGTTGGAGAGTCAAAATGATACTTTCAAAACTATACTTTTGAATTGAGAAAAAGTACCATTTCTACTTAGAGTCAAAACCTATGAACTCACCAACTTTATGTTGACGTATTTTAAATTGCATGTGTTTTCAGGAAGTTGATAACTATGATACGAGAAATGACGTTACTCTTCCCGGTGTTTCCGCCGACGGTCGGGGTGTGACAGATTGGTATCAGATCTGTTAACTATAGTGAATTAGTACTTTCTTAGGAAAGCACGACTATAGTTTAGGGCTTACTATGTTAGGTTGAGGTATATCCCTTAGCCTACAATATAAAGTAGTATTAATTATTCTATTAAAGGAATACTTATTGGAGCGGTGACAGGATAGACATGTCGCTTAGGTTGTTGGATTTCAGAACGGCTATATGCTAAAATGATCCTGCCCACCGACTGTCTTGACTGGCCGTTGCCTTATCAGATAGACCTGAAGTAACAAACAATAATTAATGGAGCATGAATACAACAAATAATAAATATAGACTTATATATGAAGACTCAGACCCGCGATAAGAATACACGTAAATACCCGGAATGTTTTTGATCACAAGGATTTAGATCAGATATCCCAACTAAAGTTCATATGTGCATAGATCTTATCACAACTAGGTGTAGGTGTACAACTATATTTTATTATGATCAGATCATATGAACTATTTAAATTGGGAGTAATATTTGATAGACTAAACACTTGGTGATCCAAAATGTATAGGAACTAAAGAAAATGCCTAGAAGAAGTAGCGTTCGTCTAAACCTGAACCAACGTCCAGAACCACAACAACAACAACCGCAACGACCACCACCAAAAACAAACCCTCCAATAAGTTCAGCAGAACTTGAAGAAATCATAGCTCAGAGAATCGTTGCAGCTCTGGCTAATGTCACAAGAGGAGGAGTTAGAAATGAAAGGAATGTAGGGACCGCCAGAATGTGTACCTACAAGGATTTTATAAATTGCAAACCTAAGAGCTTCCATGGAGCGGAAGGGGTTGTTAACTTGACCCGATGGATTGAAAAGACAGAGTCCGTATTTCAAACAATCTTCTGTCTAAACAAATGTAAGGTACGATTTGATGTGTGTACCTTCGCTGATGCAGCGATAACTGTGACATCCCCATTTTCCCGGCCAGAAAAGACCGATTTTGTTTATGCTTTATAAAAATCAGAGTACTTCTATTAAAACAAATGTTGTGGAATTTGTTCCCAGAAAAACATGATAAATATGTTATCAAAGCATTTTTGAAGAAATGTATTTTTATTCATTTAAAACATTTGGGATGTCATCGTCAATACAGAAACATAAGCATACACAAAACTTACATTCATTTACACTAGTGATTTACATCTCTTTTAAATCTCTCAGTGCAAAGTAGCTTCGTATCGACACCTGTGATATAAATACGCTGGAGTGGGTCAGGTTGGGAAACCTGGTGAGCACATAGGGTTTTCAACCCACAATAATATAATTATTATATTTAAACATCAAACAATCAACCCAATTACCCATCCCCATTATCTTCTTTAATATTCCTTAAAGAATTATCTTAAGGGTCATCTCCTATATCATATTTACCTCTCATCTTTTTACCTCACATTTCCTTATATGCTCGTTCCTAAGGCATGAATACGTAGTTACAACGTCGCCTGAACTCGTAATTCATAGTAAGGGTTAGAGTATCATCACATGAATATACGGTCACAACATCACCTGGACTCATAATTTATAGTAAGGGTTAGAGTATCATCACATGAATATACGGTCACAACATCACCTGGACTCGTAATTCATAGTAAGGGTTAGAGTATCATCACATGAATATACGGTCACAACATCACCTGGACTCGTAGTTCATCACCTACAGGTTATAAGTCTGCTGGTGTTTCCACGGGTTGTCTAGAATAGTCTGTGGTCGCCATCTATACTCTAGTAGATGACTACATCTCCAAATTGCCGGACAAGGTTATAATATCTTTCATCCTACATCACCGATTCATCATCACCTATCCATCACCTAATTATCAATCACCTTCCTATCATCACCTATCTCTCATCATTTTATTTCATCACACACCAACTATTTCATCTACCCATGTTTTATCCCAACATATGTGTAGATATAAAATAAATATATATTTAAATCATTTAAATCATATATAAAATCATTCATCCGTCATAGACAGCAACTATTCAGATAGTATGCACACACAGCATGTAATTTATATAAAATACTTCATATCTATGTGTAAGATGAAAGGGACCATGCACTCACGTGATAAGACGATGATCGGACAGCACCTCGTCTCTTAAAACAATCGTTTCCGATAAAACCAGGATGTTTTTCTTGGAAACTGGGCTTCTCGCGGGCAGAGTTTCGGCTTGGAAACTTCACTTCTTGGGATCTTCGGGGCTTCGGGACATGCTTCGGGGCTCGGGAATAATACCGGGGCTTCGGGATAATTCTGGCATGAAAAACGAGACAAAACGGGAGAGAAAGAAGAGAATTTGAGCAAAAGGATCGGCTGCCCTCGCATGCCCTTTTATAGAGGTTGAAGCCTCGCATTACGCTGGGCGTAATGCTTCGGTACGCGGGGCGTAATGCTTCGGAAGTCGTCACTGCATGCATCATCGGAGCACTCGAGTCCGAGGCGATTCATCCACCGAAGTACGTTGGGCGTACTCAAGGTTACGTGGGGCGTACCCTTCGGATAAGCTTTGGTATGCGTGCCACGATCTTCAAAAATTCATATTTCTCGCATACGAGCTCCGTTTTCGACGTTCTTTATATCCACACGAAGGTGAGATTACATTTAGACTCCGTCGGCTAATTTAGACTTTATTTTTTATTATATTATTTTTAGTAGGCCGGGACTGGAAAACTTCGTTATAAAATCATAACTTCTTCATCCGACGTCCGTTTTCGTCTGTCTTTTTACCGTTGCACTACTAATAACGAGATCTTCGATTCTCGTTTAGATTGTTTCGGCTAAAAACCGCTCGATCTCAAATAGAGTATTCGGGCTGCATACCGCTAAGTCAAAACTTAGAAAAATCATAACTTGCTCATACGAAGTCAGATTTGGGCGTTCTTTTTATGGACGCTCTCGGTTTAACGTATTCTACGACTTTCATTTAGATCACTAAGGCTAAATCTCACTCTATCGTAAATTCACTATTTACGCTTCCCGGTATCGTGCCGGTTTTGCCGTATAACTTCGACGGGTCATAACTTCTTCGTTATAACTCGGATTTCGGCGTTCTTTATATGTACGGAAACCTTGAGACATATTCTACGACTTGGTTAAGATTATTTATTCTAAATAATCTTTTTTCAAAAAGTCGTTTTCGACACTTATTGCCTCTAAATTGACTAGCCCGGATATACGGGCATTACAATTATCTCCCCCTTAGGATGATTACGTCCCAGAATCATCAACGAAACAGGGCTCACATGATGACTCCATATGTTATCTCTTCATCCTAAGTAATAACCGTAACTTTGATGTTTCTTCGAACGAGTATCTAACTTTTAGACTCCTTGACTACAGGCGGCACTCGATCTTGTACCTGCTCGTTAGACTCCAATTTATGACATTCGAGTCACAATGTCTCTGGAGACTCCTTCTTCTTCTCAAAAACTGAAGATAAGTTCTTTTATTACTACAATGGACTGATGTGTCATATTCTAATGACCTATCATCGTATGTTGCTATGCTTAGACTCAGGTCTCTTAGAGTCTTCCAGAACAGATTATACTTTCTTTCATGTTCTAAGCTCATCTTAAAAGGTAGCATTTCTAGCTACAAGCAACCGTCGTGATACCTCTACCGATCGCTTTGATTATCTTTTATTTCAATCTTCCGGCTTAAGTCAGATACTACATTAAACTTGGTTCTCTGAACCACGTAACATACTCATCGTAGTCGGACTCGATTCGATATGATCACTAGGGTCGGAATAACAATTATCCTCCTAGTCATTACCGAAACGATGGTAACGACATATTTGAATAAAACGGTATCAATTACTAGCTTCTTGGTAACCTTATGACTTTCCCTGATCCAAGCGTGAGTCCTGTGCTTCCGGTAGTATATGCCTCTACTACCATTCACACCTACTCATACTCGTCCCAAGTCTTGTCTCGCAGTCCCCAAGTCCTAATATCACAAAACAATTTAACACATACGAATGTTTCCAATTAATCATAAAATTTTCCTAGACTCTACTAGGACTTCTTCCATGCGTATCTTCAATCATCAATCCTGCTTCAACTTTGTTGGTGGTGGAAAATTCATCCGATGGGACAACTTTATGAATAACACCAATATTCCATCATCCCGCCAATCGAAGGTGTACTTCGGATGTACCGTACTCCTCTAACGTTCCGTCATTTTATCAGACATATTCTAAAGGCAAGATACCACTCTTACGATATCTTCCGATAGGTGTCATTCACTATCATAAGCCTTTCATTTCCTCCATTTACTCAATTCTCTACGAGTCTTCACCATAATGTTCTGCACACCAAAGCGGTCGTTCGATGTATCGAGACGAGAATATAGATAGAGGAAGGTTTAGGCGCATATTCCTCCTCATTACTTTGAAAAATTACATGCCAGTTCTAATATCGTAGTTAGACGTTTAGAAATCTAAACACATAAAACTTCCAGATCCGGTCGGCAATAGACCATAGATCCGAACAAATAATAGCATATAAGGCATCATAAAACATTTAGCACATAAAACATTTTAGGCGTCTTTCCTAAAATAAACTAGTGCTCGTGTCTAAAATATAGCAGACACTCATCTCATAATCATCGCTTAGCATTCTAAGTTTAAGTCTAGAAATAAATCCATATTCCTAGTTCGCTTAAACTAATGCTCTGATACCAACTGTGACATCCCCATTTTCCCGGCCAGAAAAGACCGATTTTGTTTATGATTTATAAAAATCAGAGTACTTCTTTTAATAAAAATGTTGCAGAATTTGTTCCCAGAAAAACATGATAAATACGTTATCAAAGCATTTTCGAAGAAATGTATTTTTATTCATTTAAAACATTTGGGATGTCGTCGTCAATACAGAAACATAAGCATAAACAGAACTTACATTCATTTACACTAGTGATTTACATCTCTTTTAAATCTCTCAGTGCAAAGTAGCTTCGTATCGACACCTGTGATACAAATACGCTGGAGTGGGTCAGGTTGGGAAACCTGGTGAGCACATAGGGTTTTCAACCCATAATAATATAATTATTATATTTAAACATCAAACAATCAACCCAATTACCCATCCCCATTATCTTCTTTAATATTCCTTAAAGAATTATCTTAAGGTTCATCTCCTATATCATATTTACCTCTCATCTTTTTACCTCACATTTCCTTATATGCTCGTTCCTAAGGCATGAATACGTACTTACAACGTCGCCTGAACTCGTAATTCATAGTAAGGGTTAGAGTATCATCACATGAATATACGGTCACAACATCACCTGGACTCGTAATTCATAGTAAGGGTTAGAGTATCATCACATGAATATACGGTCACAACATCACCTGGACTCGTAATTCATAGTAAGGGTTAGATTATCATCACATGAATATACGGTCACAACATCACCTGGACTCGTAGTTCATCACCTACAGGTTATAAGTCTGCTGGTGTTTCCACGGGTTGTCTAGAATAGTCAGTGGTCGCCATCTATACTCTAGTAGATGACTACATCTCCAAATTGCCGGACAAGGTTATAATATCTTTCATCCTACATCACCGATTCATCATCACCTATCCATCACCTAATTATCAATCACCTTCCTATCATCACCTATCTCTCATCATTTTATTTCATCACACACCAACTATTTCATCTACCCATGTTTTATCCCAACATATTTGTAGATATAAAATAAATATATATTTAAATCATTTAAATCATATATAAAATCATTCATCCGTCATAGACAGCAAGTATTCAGATAGTATGCACACACAGCACGTAATTTATATAAAATACTTCATATCTATGTGAAAGATGAAAGGGACCATGCACTCACGTGATAAGACGATGATCGGACAGCACCTCGTCTCTTAAAACAATCGTTTCCGATAAAACCGGGATGTTTTTCTTGGAAACTGGGCTTCTCGCGGGCAGAGTTTCGGCTTGGAAACTTCACTTCTCAGGATCTTCGGGGCTTCGGGACTTCCTTCGGGGCTCGGGAATAATACCGGGGCTTCGGGATAATTCTGGCACAAAAAACGAGACAAAATGGGAGAGAGAGAAGAGAATTTGAGCAAAAGGATCGGCTGCCCTCGCATGCCCTTTTATAGAGGCTGAAGCCTCGCATTACGCTGGGCGTAATGCTTAGGTACGCGGGGCGTAATGCTTCGGAAGTCGTCACTACATGCGTCATCGGAGCACTCGAGTCCGAGGCAGTTCATGCACCGAAGTACGCTGGGCGTACTCAAGGTTACGCGGGGCGTACCGTTCGGATAAGCTTTGGTATGCGTGCCATGATCTTCAAAAATTCATAACTTTGGCATACGAGTTCCGTTTTCAACGTTCTTTATATCCACGTGAAGGTGAGATTATGCTCTACAACTTTTATTTAGACTCCGTCGGCTAATTTTGATTTTATTTTTTTTTATATTATTTTTAGTAGGCCGGGACAGGAAAACTTCGTTATAAAATCATAACTTCTTCATCTAACGTCCGTTTTCGTCTGTCTTTTTACTGTTGCACTACTAATGACGAGATTTTCGATTCTCGTTTAGATTGTTTCGGCTAAAAACCGCTCGATCTCAAATCGAGTATTCAGGCTGCATACCGCTAAGTCGAAACTTAGAAAAATCATAACTTCCTCATACGAAGTCAGATTTGGGCGTTATTTTTATGGACGCTCTCGGTTTAACATATTCTACGACTTTCGTTTAGATTGCTAAGGCTAAATCTCAATCTATCGTTAATTCACTATTTACGCTTCCCGGTATCGTGCCGGTTTTGCCGTAAAACTTCGACGGGTCATAACTTCTTGATTATAACTCGGATTTCAGCGTTCTTTATATGTACGAAAACCTTGAGACATATTCTACAACTTGGTTAAGATTATTTATTCTAAATAATTTTTTGTCGAAAAGTCGTTTTCGACACTTATTGCCTCTAAATTGACTAGCCCGGATATACGGGCGTTACATTAACATGGTGGAACAATCATGTTAATACAATGGGAATTGATGTTGCAAACTCCATGAAATGGGAAGGGCTGAAGAGGATGCTAGTAGATGAGTATTGTCCTAGAGAGGAAATACATAACCTGGAACAAGAATTTTGGACCCTAACCATGAAGGGTTCAGAGATAAATGCTTATACCGCTAGATTCAATGATCTTGCGGTGATGTGTCTGACACTTGTAACCCCAGCGTACGAGAAGATCGAGCGATATATCTGGGGTCTAGAATCACAAATCAAAGGAATGGTGATCGCACCGAAGCCTTCAACATATAACAATACCAAGCGAATAGCTCATCAACTAACTAGCACAGAAATCCAAGTGGGATTTATAGCTAAGTCTCTCGAATCTAGAACGAACAAGCGCAAATTTAATGGGAAGAATCCTATACAATCATCTGAGGAGAGACAAGATGTGGCAACTAATTATGCAGCTACAACAAAAATATCCTTACCACCAAGGAAGTATGATGGAAAACTCCCAAGGTGCACTCAGTGCAACCGTCATCACCTAGGTCACTGTTCATGGTGTAGTTAATGTAACTGTCAGCACGCAGGTGACTGTTATATTTGCATGAATTGCAAAAAGAGGGGATACACTATGAATTACTGCAGGAGCACAACACCTAAAACAGAAAATCAAGGAACAAACACTGGAACAGGCTATGATGGAGGAAGAGCATGTTTTGAGTATGGTGAAATTGGACATATCAAGAAGGAATGTCCAAAGATAAGGAGTCAAGGAAGTTAGGCCGTGGTCGGGAATTTGTAATAGGAAGCAGGGAAGCTATCCATAACCCTTCGGTGGTATTTGGTACAAAATAAATTTCGGGACGAAATTACTTAAACGGGGGGAGAATGTAACACTAGTCAAAATAGGTCAATAACAATCACATGTGATTATACCAATCATGTAATGTGATTTTGTTAAACTAGTAATGTAGTAAACTTACTATGTATTTCATGATAATTATAATAAAAATATGAACTTTCATACATACATTATAGTATAAATCAATGTATATGTCCATACGATTCCAAAAATATAGAGAACGTCTAAATTTGACTTCGCGTGAAGAAGTTATGATAAACCCAAACACTATAAAATATATATAATAAGAGGAATTTAAAATAGACTTAGAATTAGCTATTAGAGTCTAAAATAAAGTCGTAGTACTCGAAATTAGCTACGCGTGCATATAAAGAACGTCAAAAACGGAGTTTGTATGCAAAAGTTATGACCTTCCGAAGATCCAGCTGTCTAACGACATGACACGTGGCAGAAACCCTAGCCGCCTTAAGTCACGACGTGACACGAAGTTCACGACGTGAAACGTGTCAGGGACACTAATCGGGGGCTAGAAAACACATGTTAAAGCTACGGGGTGACTCATGGATGTTCACGACGTGACCCAAGGTATGTCACGACGTGAAATCGCGCAGAACAGCCTATAAATAGCAATCAAAGCTCATTCATTCCTTACACCTTTTCCTTTCATTCTTTCTCGTTTCCGAAGGCCGTTTCCCTTCCGGAGCCTGAAAACGACGAGCCTATGACCGCTTAGATTCAATAGATCACTCTACTAGGGTGAGTTTCACGGCCCCACTTTCTAATATTTTCGGGGGAAAACGCATGCTAAATATTGTATATACGTTATTATTATGTCTATATGATAGTATATTACTATCAACGTAAATGGTTATAATAACCGAGATATAGTTCCAGAGTTATATATATATATATATGTTGTGTGCGATATAGTTCCAGAGTTATACTTGGAAGTTCTATTTGTTAATTAATAAGTATGTTGTTATTGTTGGTTTTATGTCAAGATAAAACTAGGTATGTTATATCTTGTTGCTATTGGTTTTATGTCAAGATAAAACGTGGTTTTAATTCTAATTATAATTGTTTTAATACCGCAAGGTGTGATCCTTGTACTACCGCAAGGTCTTATCCTTGTACTACCGCAAGGTGTGATCCTTGTACTACCGCAAGGTGTGATCCTTGTACTACTGCAATGTGTGATCCTTGTAATAATAATAATTGGAATAAAACAAAGTCATATTGTCGCAGCTACAGACTCATGGTAGCACAACTTTAGAATCATTATACTTTGTCGATATACAAGTATGAATGTTAAGTATAAGTTTCTCAAACACTTATACTCTAAGTATAAGAATCTAGTAGGTATATTACTTGTATATTAAGTAGACCACTATACCTATTCTACTTACTCATATAGAGTTGAAATATGATTTATACGTAGCAACTTAGTTTGTATGGGGTTACAAACATTTGTATGAGACTTATAGGTATACTACTTATTTGGTAAGTAAACCATTATACCTAGGATACATATATATATATATATATATATATATATATATATATATATATATATATATATATATATATATATATACACTAAATGTTGGAGAGTCAAAACGATACTTTCAAAACTATACTTTTGAATTGAGAAAAAGTACCATTTCTACTTACAGTCAAAACCTGTGAACTCACCAACTTTATGTTGACGTATTTTAAATTGCATGTGTTTTCAGGAAGTTGATAACTATGATACGAGAAATGACGTTACACTGCCCGGTGTTTCCGCCGACGGCCGGGGTGTGACAGCATGAGTTGTGGAATCTTACCATGGCAGGCGCAGACATAGAAGCCTATACCGATAGATTCAGCGATTTAGCTGCACTATGCCCTGGGATGGTTACCCCAGAGAGCAAGAAGGTAGAGAGATACATTTGGGGACTACCTTCTCCAATCCAAGGAAACGTATTAGCAGCGAAACCTCTTACGTTTGACAGTGCCAAACGCCTGGCTCGAACATTGGTGGACTATGGGATCCGCCAAGGCATAATGGACCCCGTTCATGGGTCAACCAAAGGAGGTGATTATTAAAAAAGGACCGAGAGCGGGAGGAAGGGACAATCAACACAAGAACCCTCCGAGGGACAACAGACGGGTGCGGCCTATGCTTCCACGACACCAACCACTTCAGCACCAGGCAGTCGTTATGCTGGAACCCTCCCTAAATGTAATAAGTGCAACTTCCATCATACGGGAAGGTGTCAGAAGCTGTATTGCAAGAACTACCTCAGAAGGGGACACACCATCCGCTTCTGTAGGGCACCGGAACGACCAATCTCCCAGGTCCCATTTGAAGAAGTTAGTCAGACGTGCTACGAATGTGGTGAAATGCGACACTACAGGAGAGATTTTCCATTGGCCAGAAACCCTGGTGAAGAGGGAAGAGTGTTGATGATCACTGTAGGAGAGTCTACCCCGGAACCACCTAAGAACATCGGTACATTTCCCAAACTAAATCCTATCTATAATAATTTCTTCCTCGTTTAAATAAAGCACATAGTTTATGTAGAAACTAAATACTCTTTCTGGTAAGCTATAATGACTTGGTGTAAACAGTTGGGACCAGATAGAAATCATAATATCAAGTATTATTCACTAGAACAATCTTTCAGTTAGTACACATGTAATGCAGTACAAAACATTCGCAGTAGTAATAACAAGGTCAAAACAGAAAGCACTAGAAACGTACACACATAGATGCACTGATGTCATAACAAAACACTCCTTCCGAACTAACTTAACACGCGATCCTACGATGTCATCCCTCTTAGTCTGACTGAGTCTACGTTATACCAAACCCACATGACACCGAGGAGACCTTTCGCCTTAAACCGAGCGAATAACAAAACTCTCGTCATTCATAACGACAAACTAGAAGCAAACCTCATAATTGAAACTCACTTCAAACCCTCCGAAGTACTCATGCGAGGAGTACGGTATCCTCGTGTAACCTTCCTTAAGCATTTCCAATAGATCACTTGGGAGATACCAATTGCGTAGCAAGTCAAGTTCAAGCTCAGAGGCTACGGACGAATACGGATAATCTATCAATGTTTTGTGTATGCGCGAGGGTAGCATATAATTAAGATTCTACGGGCTTAGCATGTGTGTTTCCGCCCTATCTCATGTTCCTTGTCGGGTTGTGGACCTGGGGCAGAGCCACCCATCCGACCACCTTATCAATCTTAATTATATACGACTTTTGTACGCAAGCCGAGGATAAATGAACCAGGTATAAGTCCTACCATGAACTTCAGGACAAAAGCTGCTCAGGACTGCGAATAGACATCCTACCAGTTGGATGAACATAGACGAGCAAGTCAAACGTACACACCCTTCACAGACCAGAACAACAGATACAACAGTGAAGATCCGCTAAAACACCCAGCGAGGATCTGAATTCACTGAATAACGCGAGGGTTCAGTGGAACCAAAGTACCCACCTCATTTCCTTATCATTAACCAACAACTCGGAATCCGAATTTCGGGACGAAATTCCCTCTATCTGGGGGATGATGTGACAACCCAGAGTCTCTATCTATAAGTCATCTTGATCAAGGAAAGTCAAACTTGTTTCTGTTACCTTTTAGCCCTGTTAAGGGTCTGTTTGAGAGTTTCTGAGCCTAGTTTAATGTATGAATGGATGCTAGGATGAGTTAGCTTGAGATCAGGAGGTTGAATTCGAACCAGAAAATCACTCAGAAGGTGTTCACAGCCGTGAACCCCCTCCTATATATATATATATATATATATATATATATATATATATATATATATATATATATATATATATATATATATATATGAGTGACCTCATTTTCTTCTCATTTCTCCTCCTCCCAACCGTGAACACATACATTCTCTCTCAAAAAGCTTCGACCGTGAACCCTCCAAAGCTCCAAAAACGTAAGTGTTTCAACCTTAAACTTATTATACTTGAAATACTACTAGATCCTACCCTTGATTCTTCATGATTCATCACCATATTCACAGACTTGAAGGGATCACGGTCGTGAAACCTTCATAAGGGCCGTGAACCCTTCATAGATCCATAGGGCCGTGAACACCTCATGAGGCTGTGAACTCTATACGGCCGCAAACCCTCCCAGCTTCCATTTGTGAGCCTAACACTTCATTTAAGGTGTTTCCTACAATCTTAGGTGGTTTCCTATACTTGTTAGTAGTTATAACCGCCAATTGAACACACATATATGTGAATATATGCCTTATAGGATCCAACAGTGCTTCGGGACTTCATTTGTGAGCTCAAGCATCCTATAGCTAGCTTAGCTTCCAGAACACTCACTACAGGTGAGTTCATACCCCTACATTTTCTGAGTTTTTAATGTTTTAAGTGGGGGAATACAAGTAAAATCTCAAGTAATCTTGTGTTTAAAAATATAATTTGGTTTATTATATTTTCTTATCATTAGGATACATTGAACATAGAACTTACATACATGGTAAACATTGTCACTACTAGACTTGAAATCAGTTTTACCAAAACATGTTAAGATACAAACATTACAAACATAGTTTTCAAAACAAAGGAAACAAACTTATGAATTATGAAATAAAAGATATTATTTTATAAGGATTCATGATAATAACAAAAAGAGGTTTTCATAGTATTATTCGTGGATTCGCTGAGAGAACTACAGTATGAGATACGACTTCTTAGGAACCAGAGTCTCCTGGAGGGAGAGCATGAGTTTTTGTATAGATCTATACGGGACTGACAATCCCACACCCTGACTCGTAGCTACAGTCAACCGGGGGTGACAAACATCATTTTCAGTTTTCGACGTCCGAAGCATGTCGTATTGGTATTCGTCCATCAGCATGGTTATAAGAACTCACAGGGGAAAGAAGGACTCGTTCACATAATAATAATATACCTAACAAACAGACAACAACGTTAGTAACTATGTGATGACTTAGTATATACACTAGGGTAATAGGAAATTAACATCTGACTTGCACTGGGATGTGTGATCTCCGCCTCATTTCCTGTTCCTTGTTTGGTTGTGGGCTTAGGGTAGAATCACCCAATCGACTGTCTGTTCGATCTAGATTTTTATAACTCGTATGTACTAAGTGATCACAGGAGGGTATTAACAACACTTTCAGTATACAGAACATATTATATATACTGGTGGTAGCCAGGGTATTCATACAAAGTATCCATACAAAGGTATTCATACAAATGTATTCATACAACGGTTTTCATACAAAGGTTTTCATACAAAGGTATTCATACAAAGGTTTTCATACAAAGGTTTTCATACAGAACATATTGGTTTTCAAACAGAACAATGCTTTCCAATATAAGTATGGTAGATACTTGTACTCTTCGGTTTGGAACATATAATTCAATAACATACACTTAGGGAAAATATAGGATTTTGCAGGGTAAACATCAGTACTCTACAAACAATCGGTTATTCATTTCACTAATGAACATTCACTATTAATTCTGTAATTACTTAGTTTAGGCATCCAGGATGTGTGTGAAGAATATCTGATAGACCATGGAATGTGTGGTTTCCGCCCCATTTCCTGTTCCTTGTTTGGTTGTGGACTTAGGACAGATCCACACAATCAATCGTCTGTTCGATATTGGTTTTTACATAGCTAGTATGAGCTAAGCAGTTATAAAAATAATTGGTTAATCATGCATTCAATAAGAAAATAATGGATTTTCTTAAGGAATACTTTCAACAGATATCAAAGCACCAATACAGTTAACTTTGTAAGTATCTAGTGAATACTTCAGGATTATGTACATAAGGATCCGACAACCAGTGGAATGTGTGGCCTCCGCCTCATTTCCTGTTCCTCGTTTGGTTGTGGGCTTGGAGCAGAACCACACAATCGGTTGTTTGTTCGATCTGGATTGTATATGATTTGTATATACTAATTAATCGCAGGAGGAACTTGTAAGAATCATTTTTACTTAACATTCATTACATTAGAAAATATACGGTTTTCTATAGAAACACAACACACTTTCCAAAAGAACAAAGAACATGTTTCTAAAACAAAACACTTATGAACTCACCAGCTTTATGCTGATACTCTTTCAAAACCTACTTGTATTCTCAGGACATTAGTAGATAGGTACACGTACCAGATTCAAGAAGACGGAGCATAATAACTTCGAGTCTTTACTTGTTATTTACTATTGGAGTCAATCGTGTATGATTAAAATGTAATGTAAAGACTATAATATTAATACAATGGTTGTTGTTGCTTTGATTACTATTATTCAATTGTTGTGATACTGTACATGACGTCCTCCGCCCCAGAACGTTTCCACCGTTTCGGTTTGGGGGTGTGACACAATCCAAGGGAATGTAATTGCAGCAAACCCTGAGACGTATGATAGTGCAAAGAGGCTGACCAAGAAATTGTACGATCATGGCAACAAAAAGGGTGCCAACACAGGAGAAGCAGAAGTTAAGAAAGAAGGTGAGAACAAGAAGGGGAAAAACAACAAGCAGAAGGGAAAACAAAATTTTGAATCATCAAAGAAACAAAAACTGTGACTGTCCATGCTGCTACTCAAGCTACCACAACACCACATGCTCCAGCCTCATCCACACCAAATAATCCTAAGCAATTCTCAGGGACCCTACCTAAGTGCAACAAATGCAATTTTCACCATCAGGGAGAATGTAGAGAGATGCACTGCACAAGCTGCAACCGAAAGGGTCACACTGCAAGGTACTGCAGAACATATCCGCAACAAAACCAACAGTCAAACAACAACAACAACAGCAACAATCGCAACAACAACAACAACAACAACAACAACAACAACAACAACAACAATAATGCTGGGGCCAGTTACACCTATTATGGGTGTGGAGAAACCGGCATTTCCGGTGCAACTACCCCAAAGAAAACAATCAGGGGGCAGGAACAGTAGGAAGAGTGTTGACAATGGGTCAAGGCGAAGCAGTGCAGGACCTAGCAGTTGTTACTGGTACGTTCCTACTTAACGATTTGTACGCATGCATCTTATTTGATAGTGGGGCGGAGCGAAGTTTCGTTAGTAATAAATTCAAACACTTACTAAATCAACAACCCCAGAAGCTCAACGAAGCCTTTACGGTGGAAATGGCTAATGGGAAAACTGAAACAACCAAAGATATCTATGTAGGGTGCACATTAACACTAGATAATCACTCCTTTCAAATAGACTTGATGCCAGTAAATATTAGGAGTTTTGATGTGATATACGGCATGGATTGGTTGAGCCCCCAGCATGCTCATATTATGTGTTGCGAGAAGGTCATTCGCCTTCATCTCCCCAATCATGAAACCCTAACAATCTATGGCGATAAACTTGGTGCCAACTTTCGCCTTATCTCGTGTATCAAGGCACAAAAGTGTCTACACAAGAAGAACTACGCATTCCTCGCTCATGTGGTGGATAAGACCAAAGAAGAAGTAAACATTCAAGACATTCCAGTGGCATGTGACTTCCCAGATGTATTTCCAGAAGATCTGTCACACCCCCAAACCAGAATGGCGGAAACATTCGGGGGTGGATGACTTCACGTACTATCATAACAGTTGAATATTGTAAAGAAAGTAAACACAATCATCATAAATATAAATAAATAAAGTTACATTGTTGCATGTAATACATGTTTCAAAAGAATATTACAAGTATGATGATTTAAAATGTTTTGAGAACAGACGCCTTAGCGTTCCTTCGCCAAAAGCTGATGGTTACCTGTATTACTGATTCCCTGAGAAATACAAGTAGTTTTGAAAAAGTGTCAACATCTAAGTTGATGAGTTCATAAGCGTTTTTGTACTAAAATTTGTATGTCCTTTAGTAAAAACAGATGAACGTGTTTTCCAGAAAATCGAATATTTTCTATGTATGTGTGACAGTTTGAAAATGTTCCAAAGGCTGGAATGCAATAGTATCTCTCGTGCTAAAATAGTGAAAGTGGACTTATACCCATATAATGAAATTACTGAATGCATTTAAGAGTCTCGTAAATCAAACTTATTTTAATACTCCGTCTGAGTTTTATAACCATGCTATTGACCCAGGATGCCTGTAACAACGTTCTTCAGGCGTTGCAGTGTTATGACGTTTGTCACCCCAGACCTGCCGGTCTAACTGTAGCTAACAGTTTAGGTGCGGGATTGTCAATCCCGTATAGATCTATACACAAGTGTCACGCTCTCCCTCCAAGAGATTTTGGTTTATAATACAGGACTTGAAATGCGTACTTGAGAGTACGTTGAAGCTGAATGTCTCACAACACTTAGTATTAATAGATTTATGAAAAGAAAACTCTATCTTTCTTGTAGATGAAAGTATTTCATTTTACAGTGATTATGTAAAGATGTAATGACTAACTCGTAAACTATACCCATTATAGTTTTTCGAAAGTGTGTTCCGTTTGGTGATAAAAACTAGATGTAATACTATTTTTGCATGTAAAGTTTAACGTTGGTGTCAACGTTATTTAACATTTATAAAAATGTAGATAAAGTATTTGAATCCATATAAACCGATGCTTATCTTAAAACATAAGTTTTTCTCGTATTTCACTTGTATTCCCCCCCCCCCTTAAAACATAAAAAAAAAGACGTAAAAACGTAGGGGTGTGAACTCACCTGGAAAGTGTGGTGATTTGAAGAAAACGAGATTTTCTCGGGCAGCACTTCGATCGGAAAGTGGTGAATTTTTTGGGAATCTCGGAGCTTCGGACCTTCGTCGGTACATAGATATGAAGCCGGGAAGTCGGGATTGTTTCGGGAGGGTAGAAGTATGAAGTTTGGAA
Organism: Lactuca virosa; assembly: GCF_052849685.1. Lineage (NCBI taxonomy): Eukaryota > Viridiplantae > Streptophyta > Magnoliopsida > Asterales > Asteraceae > Lactuca > Lactuca virosa. The sequence goes on along the minus strand of NC_136427.1, from coordinate 183,151,177 downwards.
GAGAAAATGGTAAATGAGCAAGCAAGAGTCGGAACCCTCGCACCCTTTATATAGGGGCTGGTCATGGCGCGAATGCGGGGTGTTCCTTCTGGGTACGCAGGGCGTTCCCCCTACGCAGGGCGTTCCCCTGAGCGCAGCGCGCTCCGAAGCTAAATTACGTCACTGCTTACAAACCTCGGATGGGACAGAAAAGAGTCAGGTCTGCGATCACGAACGCGGTGCGTTCCCTCGGAACGCAGGGCGTTCCCTTCGGATAAGCCTCAATATGTATGCCAAAAACTTCAAAAATGCGTAACTTTCGCATACGAGCTCCGTTTCTGACGTTCTTTATAGCCACGCGTAGGTGAGAATATACTCTACAACTTTGATCTTGACTCCGTCGGATAATTTTGACTTTATTTTTAATTATAGTTTATTTAATAGGCCGGGACAGGGTAATTCCGTTAAAAATCCATAACTACTTCATTTGATGTCCGTTTTCGTCTGTCTTTTTACTGTTGCACTACCATTGTCGAGATCTTCAATTTTTGTTTAGGTTGCATCGGCTAAAAATCGCTCGATCTTTATTTCGAATTTTTAGCTGTCTACTACTACATCCGAAACTTCGAAAAATCATAACTTCCTCATATGAAGTCAGATTTGGGCGTTCTTTTTATGTACGCTCATGATTTAACATAATCTACGACTTTCGTTTAGATACTTAGGGCTAAAAAGTATTTTATTGAAATTCACTTTTTACACTTGGCAGTGTTTTATCGGTTTTGTCGTGAATCTTTGGTTAGTCGTAACTTCTTCGTTATAACTCGAATTTGTGTGTTCTTTATATTTTTGAAAACCTTGACACTATATCTAACGTTTTATGCAAGCCAATTGAGACTTTTGAATAGTTCATTTTTAACGCTATTGTTGTTGATTCCAAATAGATTTTAACATCTGACTTTTGAACACTACATTGATTTGAAAATATCGGGTTGTCACATCATCCCCCCATTAGAGGGAATTTCATCCCGAAATTTAATCTAAGACAGAGTTTATGGACTAGGAAAGAGATGTCGGTACTTTTGCTTCATCTGATCCTCGGGCTCCCAGGTGTATTCTGGTCCGCGCTTGGCATTCCAACGGACCTTCACAATGGGTATGCGACTTTGTTTAGTTCTTTTAATTTCCCGATCCATGATCTCTACTGGCTCTTCTACGAAGTGGAGACTTTCGTTGATTTCAATTTCGTCCAGAGGGATGACGAGGGTCTCATCGGACAAGCACTTCTTTAGGTTCGATACGTGAAAGGTAGGGTGTACGTTATTGAGTTCCTGCGGTAATTGAAGTTTGTATGCCACCGGGCCGATCCTGGAAATGATCTCGAATGGTCCAATATACCTAGGGTTGAGTTTCCCACGTTTTCCAAAACGTATTAATCCCTTCTAGGGGAGACTTTCAATAGTACCCAGTCCCCAACCTGGAATTCCAAGGGTTTCCGTCTTTTGTCCGCATAACTCTTTTGTCTGTCTCTTGAAGCTTTTAATTGTTCTCGGATTTGGACAATCTTCTCAGTAGTTTCCCTTATGATTTCCGGGCCAGTGAGAGTGTCGTCTGGTACTTGACCTCTTGCTAGTTGCGTGTCACCCACTTCAGCCCAGCACAGGGGCGATCTGCACTTACGGCCGTAGAGGGCTTCGAATGGAGCAACTTTGATGCTAGTGTGATAGCTATTATTGTAGGACAACTCAATGAGAGGAAAATGAGTATCCCAAGCTTTACCAAAGTCTATCACACAAGCTCTTAGCATGTCCTCTAACGTTTGAATGGTCCTTTCACTCTGCCCGTCTGTCTGTGGGTGGTAGGTTGTACTCATGTCCAGCCTAGTTCCCATGGCTTTATGAAGTGACTGCCAGAATCATGATGTGAATCGTCTATCCCTATCGGAGATAATAGATATCGGTACTTCGTGAAGGCGCACTATCTCCTTAATGTAGATCCTTGTCAACTTCTCCAGTTTGTCTGTCTCTTTTATTGGTAGGAAGTGAGCGTATTTGGTTAATCTGTCGACGATTACCCAAATGGTGTCAAGTCCACCCATAGTCTTAGGTAACTTGGTTATGAAATACATGGTTATCCGCTCCCACTTCCACTCAGGTATCTCTGGCTGTTGAAGCTGTCCCAAGGGCTTTTGGAATTCTACCTTAACTTTGGCGCAAGTTAGGCACTTGCCTACATAGGTAGCAATTTCGGCTTTCATGTTTGGCCACCAATACAGTTTCTTGAGATCCAGATACATTTTGTCCGAACCGGGGTGTACAGAGTATCGAGTCTTATGGGCTTCATTCATGACAACATCTCTGAATCTGCCAAACTTCGGCGTCCAGATCCGATTCATGAAGTAACGAACTCCGTCCTCCTTGACTTCAAGATTTTTATCCATTCCTCTTAAGGCTTCACTCGCCACATTTTCGGATTTCAAGGCTTCTATTTGAGCTTCCTTGATTTGTGTGGATAGGTGTGAATGGATAGTCATGGTTAAGGATTTCACTCGGTAGCCCGAGTATTCCTTCCGGCTGAGGGCATCAGCTACTACGTTAGCTTTCCCGGGATGATAACGAATTTCACATTCGTAATCATTTAGTAGTTCTACCCACCGCCTTTGTCTCATGTTGAGTTCCTTTTGATTTAGAATGTGCTGAAGACTCTTATGATCGGTGAATATGGTACATTTCGTGCCGTAGAGATAGTATCTCCAGATCTTTAGAGCAAAGACGACTGCTACTAGTTCGAGATCGTGCGTGGTGTAGTTGACCTCGTGCGTCTTAAGTTGTCTCGAGGCGTATGCAATGACCTTCCCTCGTTGCATTAGGACACATCCAAGTCCCTGGTTTGACGCATCACAGTAGACCACAAAGTCTTTTGCTCCTTCTGGTAAAGATAATATAGGTGCACTGCATAGGGCTCGCTTCAGTGTTTAGAACGCGGCATCTTGTTTTTCTCCCCAGCTGAAGGTTACAACTTTCTGAGTTAGGGTGGTAAGTGGCCTAGCAATCTTCGAGAAGTTTTGTATGAACCTTCGGTAATACCCAGCGAGGCCAAAGAATTGTCGGATTTCTGTTGGAGTACTTGGAGTTGTCCAGCTCTCGATTGCCTTGATTTTGGAAGGATCCACGTGAATCCCTTCCTTGCTGACCACGTGACCGAGGAAATCTACTTTCCGAATCCAAAATTCGCACTTTGAGAATTTTGCGTATAGCTTCTCCGTCCGTAATGTTTCCAAGACCTGTCGGAGATGTTGGCTATGTTCCTCTTTACTCCTTGAATAGATGAGTATATCATCAATGAACACGATCACAAATTTGTCCAGGAAAGGACGACATACTCGGTTCATCAGGTCCATGAACACCGCCGGTGCATTTGTCAACCCGAAGGGCATCACTACAAACTCGTAGTGACCATAGTGTGTTCGGAATGCCGTCTTGGGAATGTATCCTTCCAGAACTCGTAGCTGGTGATACCCAGATCTTAAATCTATCTTGGAGAAGTAGCTGGCTCCTTGCAGCTGGTCGAACAAATCGTCTATGCGTGGTAAGGGATATCGGTTCTTGATCGTGAGCTTGTTCAGTTCCCGGTAATCGATGCACATGCGAAAAGATCTGTCCTTCTTCCTTACGAACAGAACCGGTGCTCCCCAAGGTGAGAAGCTTGGTCGGATGAATCCTTTGCTCAGAAGCTCGTTCAGCTGGCTAGATAATTCCAGCATTTCTGGCGGCGCTAGACGGTAAGGTGACTTTGCTACTTGGGTAGCTCCGGGAATCAAGTCGATTCTAAACTGGACTTGGCGTTCTGGTGGGACTCCTGGAAGATCTTCAGGGAAAATGTCAGGGAAGTTGCAAACTTCCGGAATGTCCTTGATGTCTTTCATTTCTCGTCTCTTATCTACCACGTGTGCTAGGAAGGTATGATATTCCTTGCGTAGATATTTTTGGGCTTTGACGCAAGAGATGATTTGTAAATTGGCACCAGGTTTGTCTCCATAAATGACAAGAGTCTCGCCACTTGGCAGATTTAGGCGAACAGCCCTTTCGTGACATAGAATATCGTCATGGTGAAGGCTTAACCAATCCATGCCGATGATGACATCAAAGCTTGTTATGGTGATCGGCATTAGATCGATTGGGAAAAAGTGTTCGTTTAGAGCTAGTGTGCAGCCTACATACAGATTGTTTGTGTTTTCTGTTTTACCATTTGCCATTTCTACTGTAAATGTTTTATTGAGTGCTTGGGGTTTTTGATTAAGTAAGTGTTTGAATTTATGACTCACGAAACTTCTCTCTGCACCACAGTCAAAGAGTATGCATGCATAAATGTCGTTGAGGAGAAACGTACCCGTAACCACTGTGGGATCGGCTATTGTCTCGTTCTTCCCTATTGCCAGCACTCTTCCCACACCGCCATCATTCTTTGCCTTAGGGCAATCCCTCTTGTAGTGCCGAGTTTCCCTACACCCATAACATGCCTGGCTCACTCCAATACTAGGAACTTGGGTGATTGGTCGCGCTGGCGCCTTACAGAAACGGGCAATGTGCCTTTTCCTGTCACAATTTTTACAGTGCATCTCCTGGAAATTACCGTGGTGATGGTAATTGCATTTGTTGCACATTGGTAGGTTCCCAGCATATTGTTTCGTTAGCGCAGGGGTAACGGGAACAGGAGTGGGGGCAGTAGCGGCATGGACCACCACTATCTGTTGTCTCTTTGTAGGTTCTTGCGAAGATTGACCTTTCCTCTTGTTCCAAAACTTCTTCTTGTTGTTGTTGTTGGCATTGCTGTTATTGTTGTTGCTTCCTTTGGTTGGTTCTGGGACGACGGTCGTGACACCTTGGCAGACCCCATGATCAACGAGGGATTGTGCCAGTTCTTTGGCACTGTCGAACGTCGTGGGTTTCGAAGCTAGCACGCTTCCCCGAAGCTGGGGTGACAGTCCCCAGATATACCCTTCCATATTTTGGCTTTCTAGGGTCATCATTCCTGGGCAAAGTATCGTCAACTCACTGAACCTATTTGTATAGCTTGTTATGTCCGAGCCTACCATAGTAAGGCCCCAAAGCTCCTGCTCGAGCTTCTGAATCTCGCCCCTTGGGCAATACTCTCGCAGTAGCATCTGTTTCAGGTTCTCCAAACCCATGGAGTTTGCCACCACCAGAGTTAGTGAATTGACGTGGCCATTCCACCACGTTAGGGCTCTTCGGAGAAAGTACAGGCGGCAAATTTTACTTTGCTCTCTTCGGGGCATGAGCATATGTCGAACACGGCTTCTGTTTTCTCTATCCATTGGGATAAAGCTATCACTCCCCCGGTTCCATTAAAGGGGGTGGGTTTGCTGTTGGAGAAGTCTTTGTAAGTACATTCCCCGGAACGACCTTGGTTTTGGCCATTTGTTGAGCTGTTTATTCCTCCTCCTGATCCGTTGTTACTCATTTGTGCCATTGTTGCGGTTACGGCAGCTGTTACAGCGGCCTGAAAGGTAGCAGCATCCATCGATGGATGGGGTGGTGGAGGTGGTGTTGGTGCTCATGTAGTATTGAAGCGTCGGGGATTCCTTCTTGGCGGCATGATTCTGCCACAAATTAAGATACGAATTCTTGATAAGTCCTCAGAATGATTATGGGAGGTCTTAGTATTATATGTTTTGCGTTCTGAGCATTACCGAATTTTTGTAAGTTAATGGAAACTTTGAATAATAAGTGTATGATTTCCTTAGTATTTTAAGAACTTAATGGAGTACTCAAAGAAATAATAAATGCGCGCCAATTTCATTGATATTAGTATATGATACAATGATCAGGAAAATTTGACCTTTTGTAGGTCTAGGGTACATCAATGAAAATGGGAAAATTTGACAACATTCTGGCCTCCGAATCGTGTACTCACAATCGGTCGGGTTTACATTTATAAAATAAAAGGTAACACCAACACTTAGCCGATAGGTATAAATATAGCGCCAGAAGTACGCGCTCTACTTTGAGCGGGTAGCACGCTGCGGACCATGGTATGTGGTTGTGGAAGCCTTAGCTCGGGCTACTTGACGTTCGACCTCGATGACATGCCTTTCCAATGCGGCTTAGCTCCTACGGAACTCCCTTACCTCGGCTCTAGTAGCAGTGATGTCCTTTTGAAGGGAAAAGGTGTGATCTATTGTTCGTTCATGCTCCTCGTCCAGACGACGGAGTCATACCGCAGTGACAACAGCGGTGGCCCCAATGTCCAAGAGTTGGCTGGCATTTACTCTTGTTTTCTCACCTTGGTTGGAAATGCGACGAACCATGACAGGAAGTGCCCTGTCAGCCGAACCCCTGTTGCTGAGGTTATAAAAGCCTCACGCCATGCCGTAGGGTGGGCGTTGTCCTTGTTCCCTGCTCCATCGCTTCAGATCCACCACCCAGTGGGGCACCGGGCCCTGAAAGTTCCATTGCGGATTTGCTGCTCCTCGGGGAGGATTGTAGATCTCTGGTTCCGATTCAGTGCTCCCACCATCTCCTTCCTCTTCTTAATCCTCGTCTGGGTCTTCCTCGGGATCTTCTTCGGAATCCTCTTCTGGCTCTTCCTCGGGAATCTCTTCGGGATCTTCCTCTGGGTCCTCCTCGATCCAGACTCCATTACCCTAGTTAGGGTAGTAGGGATCCACGGGGATGTGAAATCCTGCCATTTCGTCTGGTCGAGAATAGAGGTAAGAGAATTTTATATAAAACTTGGGAGTAAGAAGAGAAATTTTCGATAAGGATAACTTTTTTTTATTTATTTGACGATTTCCATTTCTAATTGAATACCGAGGTTCGCATGATTATAATAGTTCTTTTAGTATTTACAAAATACTCCTATAGTTTTTAAAATTTTGCAAGTCTGATTCTAGTATTTCATTTGGTAAGTTTTTGACTTGTTGCTTACTACGATCATTACCTGACATACGTTGGTCATATCTCGGATAAATATAGTTGATCGGGCTATATTTATTCTTGATCTGATTACATACCCCAAGGCCTAATCATAACGTCACAACTTGCCTTTATACTTTTGTAAAAATGTTGGTCATGATACTAGACCGATGCATGCATGTACTTATACTTTTGTAAAACTAGCATTTTATTTTCTCAAAAGTATAGTTTGTGAAAACGTTTTGTCAGAGGGTTTTAGTCCCTTTGCATTTATAGTTTGTATATCTTATGTGGTTCGATATACTTAGTTCACTATAAACAATGCTCTGATACCAATCAGTCACACCCCCAAACCAGAATGGCGGAAACATTCGGGGGTGGATGACTTCACGTAGTATCATAACAGTTGAATATTGTAAAGAAAGTAAACACAACCATCATAAATGTAAATAAAAAAAAGTTACATTGTTGCATGTAATACATGTTTCAAAATAATATTACAAGTATGATGATTTAAAATGTTTTGAGAACAGACGCCTTAGCGTTCCTTTGCCAAAAGCTGATGGTTACCTGTATTACTGATTCCCTGAGAAATACAAGTAGTTTTGAAAAAGTGTCAACAATTAAGTTGGTGAGTTCATAAGCATTTTTGTACTCAAATTTGTATGTCCTTTAGTAAAAATAGTTGAACGTGTTTTCCAGAAAATCCAATATTTTCTATGTATGTGTGATAGTTTGAAAAAGTTCCAAAGGCTGGAATGCAATAGTATCTCTCGTGCTAAAATAGTGAAAGTGGACTTATACCCATATAATGTAATTACTGAATGCATTTAAGAGTCTCGTAAATCAAACTTATTTTAATACTCCGTGTGAGTTTTATAACCATGCTATTGGCCCAGGCTGCCTATAACAACGTTCTTCAGGCGTTGCAGTGTTATGACGTTTGTCACCCCAGACCTGCCGGTCTAACTGTAGCTAACAGTTTAGGTGCGGGATTGTCAATCCCGTATAGATCTATACACAAGTGTCACACTCTCCCTCCAAGATATTTTGGTTTATAATAAAGGACTTGAAATGCGTACTTGAGAGTACGTTGAAGCTGAATGTCTCACAACACTTAGTATTAATAGATTTAGGAAAAGAAAAGTCTATATTTCTTGTAGATGAAAGTATTTCATTTTACAGTGATTATGTAAAGATGTAATGAATAACTCGTAAACTATACCCATTATAGTTTTTCGAAAGTGTGTTCCGTTTGGTGATAAAAACTAGATGTAATACTATTTTTACATGTAAAGTGTAACGTTGGTGTCAACGTTATTTAACATTTATAAAAATGTAGATAAAGTATTTAAATCCATATAAACCGATGCTTATCATAAAACATAAGTTTTTCTCGTATTTCACTTGTATCCCCCCCCCCCCTTAAAACATAAAAAAAGACGTAAAAACGTAGGGGTATGAACTCACCTGGAAAGTGTGGTGATTTGAAGAAAACGAGATTTTCTCGGGTGGCACTTCGATCGGAAAGTGGTGAATTTTTTGGGAATCTCGGAGCTTCGGACCTTCGTCGGGACTTAGATATGAAGCCGGGAAGTTGGGATCGTTTCGGGAGGGTAGAAGTATGAAGTTTGGAAGAGAAACTGGTAAATAAGCAAGCAAGAGTCGGAACCCTCGCACCCTTTATATAGGGGTTGGTCATGGCGCGAACACGGGGCGTTCCTGCTGGGTACGCAGGGTGTTCCCCTGAATGCAACGCGCTCCGAAGCTAAATTACGTCACCGCTTACGAACCTCGGATGGGACGGCGAAGAGTCAGGTCTGCGAGCACGAACGCGGTGCGTTCCCTCGGAACGCAGGGTGTTCCCTTCGGATAAGCCTCGATATGTGTGCCAAAAACATCAAAAATGCGTAACTTTCGCATACGAGCTCCGTTTTTGATGTTCTTTATATCCACGCGTAGGTGAGAATATACTAATTTTGACTTTATTTTTAATTATAGTTTATTTAATAGGCCGGGACAGGGTAATTCCTTTAAAAATCCATAACTTCTTCATCCGATGTCCGTTTTTGTCTGTCTTTTTACTGTTGCACTACCATTGTCGAGATCTTCAATTTTCGTTTAGGTTGCATCGGCTAAAATTGTTCGATCTTTAATTCGAATTTTTAGGTGTCTACTGCTACATCCGAAACTTCGAAAAATCATAACTTCCTCATACGAAGTCAGATTTGGGCGTTCTATTGATGTACGCTCACGGTTTAACATAATCTACGACTTTCATTTAGATACTTAGGGCTAAAGAGCATTTTATTGAAATTTCACTTTTTAGACTTGGCAGTGTTTTACCGGTTTTGTCGTGAATCTTTGATTAGTCGTAACTTCTTCGTTATAACTCGAATTTGAGTGTTCTTTATATTTTTGAAAACCTTGACACTATATCTAACATTTTATGCAACCCAATTGAGACTTTTGAACAGTTCATTTTAACGCTATTTTTGTTGATTCCAAATAGATTTTAACATCTGACTTTCGAACATTACATTGATTTGAAAATATCAGGTTTTCACAAGATCTTTCGGGAATACCACCAGAAAGACAGGTCGAATTCCGAATCAACCTAATACCAGGAGCCACACTAATTGCCAAACCACCGTACAGGTTAGTTCCCGCCGAAATGCAAGAGTTATCCAGCCAACTAAGCGAGCTGCTGAGCAAAGGGTTCATCCGACCAAGCTTCTCACCCTGGGGAGCTCCGGTCTTGTTTGTCAAGAAAAAGGAAGGATCCTTTAGAATGTACATCGATTATAAGGAACTAAATAAGCTTACCATCAAAAATCGGTACCCACTTCCACGAATCGACGATCTATTTGACCAGCTTCAAGGAGCGGTTTATTTCTCAAAAATAGATCTGAGATCCGGTTATCATCAACTCCGAGTTCGGGAAGAGGATATTCCTAAAACTGCTTTTCGAACACGATACAGTCATTACGAATTTGTCGTGATGCCCTTCGGTCTAACAAATGCCCCCGCTGCATTTATGGACCTCATGAATCGAGTATGCCGCCCATTCCTAGATAAATTCGTGATTGTCTTCATCGACGATATTCTTATCTACTCTCGAAGCAAATACGAGAATGGTCAACATCTCCGTCAAATCTTAGAAACCCTAAGAGCTAAGAAACATTATGCGAAGCTTTCCAAATGCGAATTCTGGATCCGCAGTGTAAACTTTTTGGGTCATGTAGTCAGCAAGGAAGGGATTCACGTAGATATTTCGAAGATAAAGGCCATTGAAGGCTGGGCTATTCCGAGAACCACAACAGAAATCCGTCAATTCTTGGGTCTCGCAGGCTACTACCAGAGGTTTATCCAGAATTTCTCTAAGATAGAAAAACCCCTTACGACGTTGACACAAAACGGTATTCCTTTCAACTGGACAGAAAAGCAAGAAACCGCCTTCCAAACCCTAAAACGATCCCTTTGTAGTGCGCCCGTGCTATCCTTACCAGAGGGAACGGAAGATTTCGTAGTCTACTGTGATGCTTCGAATCAAGGGTTGGGTTGTGTCTTCATGCAGCATGGGAAGGTGATAGCCTACACATCCAGGCAACTAAAGACACACGAAGTAAATTACACCACTCATGATCTCGAGTTGGGAGCGGTGGTCTTCGCCCTAAAGATTTTAAGGCACTTCGTTTGAGGAAATAAACCCAAAATAATCAAAGAACACTTCAAGTCACCACCTCTCCAGCTATAAAATTGTATTCGGCTGAGTTCTAATAGAATATGTCACAAATTGAATTTCGGGACGAAATTCTTTCAACCGGGGGAGACTGTGACAACCGTCAAAATTCGAGTCGGTTCTAGCTTTGACTAGACTTAGTTGCACGTATAGGCACGACACATACTAGAATTAGTAACTAGAAGCTAAGTTATAACCTACTAGAAACTTGGAAACAAGTAGGATCGAAGGATAGTGTACTTAGATTTCACATTGGTATGTGAATTCTACAACCACTTAACTATAAAGACTATCCATATTCGGGTCACTCTTTGAATCGAACAGCTTTTCATTAATCATATACACACATCATGCACTTGACTTAAAAGTAGGAATTAGGTCAAAGTCTCATAGAAACTTAAGTCAAAGTTGAGACTAGGACTAGTATACTCGATTCCTCAATTTCGCTTGAATCTCGAAACCACTACATAGAATGCCAATAAATCGATAAAAATAAATTACAAACATTATTTTTAACTAGAAAAGAGTTATGAAAGTCTAACATAAATTGAAATCTCAAATAATTCAATTTATTTTGATATCCAAATATTTATTAAATCTGAAGACCCTAAAAACTCAAATTTATAAACTCTAACACCTAAAAATCCATAAAATGTGGTATGGACTTTATAATATCAATTTTAAATAACTCAAATTAGTAAAATATAACCAAGGAGATATAAAATTTAAGTCATTAGTATTTAACCTTATTTTCTAAGCCAAAAATCAAGGTTTTGTGAATGAAAATTAGGATAAGGTGCATATTTTATAAAGACTTGATATTTTTATAAAATAAAGTTATATTTTATAAAATTTAAAAGAGGGAGACCCTCTCTCCATTCAAAAGTCGGATTCCTATCTCTCTCCTCTCTCTCCTCTTCCTAACACACTCAATCAATTCCCCTCCACACTCCGTGTCTTCATACTTCCCTTTCTCTCTCACACTCCCTCACTTCATTTTCTCTCAGCATCACCCTAACTCACGAAATTCTCCAGAAAATGTGTCCAAGAACACACCTTGAACTCTAAATCTTTATCATCTTGTGGTGTTCTTGAAGGTAAACTAGATTTATTCTTTAGTATTCCTTCAAAGTTTACTATTTTTCTTGGATTTTCTCCATCTTCTACTCCATTCCAATGAAAGATCATGAACACATAAACATACACACACAAACTCACGGTTTTGATGATGATGTTGGTCGGATTTCAGCCAAAAACAACATGCATGTTGTAAATGGTGAAATCCAAGGACCAAAACCTAAGTCAAAATCAACATAATGCACTTTTCTACAAGTTTTGGGTGACAATCACCACATGCACCCTATGTTTTCTATCAAAAATGATTTTTGAACATTTCAAACTCATGAATGGTCTTCAAACCAACATGCATGTGATGATCTTCAAGCTTAGATGCTTGATGATCAAAGTTTGTTGTTTAAAAGCTTTCAAATAGGTTTATAAAGGATTTATTCCCAAATAAATATCTAAAACAACGTTTCTGATCAAATCCTATTTTTCCCTATATTCCACCAACAAAATGAGATGTTCTGCAAATTTTCAGAAAATAATACATTTTTCTCGAATTATTATAATTATTGCAATAAAATAGGGCAATAAATCATATAAAATACTTTCTGAGGTCTATAAATCCTAGATAAATTCGTGGATGATCCATATGCTAAATAACGAGTTTTCATTAAGTTTCATCGATTTTTATTACTTTTTAGCGTGCTTTTGAATTTTCTTTTTGTTTAGCCCCAATAAATCATAAAACCACTTGAGAGAATGTTAAAATGGTTTATAATAATTTTTGCAGCTTCTACCCTATGTTTAAGACAGAAAAGTATTTTCAGAATTTTTGATAATGCTTTCCTATTTTTCCCCGATTTTTTTATTTATAATGGACTTATAATGGAAAAAAAATTCTACTCATCTACAATTCATGCAATTTTACCAGAAGATCTTATAATATATTAGAACTCCAAATATAAATTTGGATGATTTTTATGTTCAGTATGCTATTTTTCTTCTATTTTTTTAGATTAAATACACTTAAATCCACAAAATCAGATTACAGTATATAAAAATCAGCATTTGTTATTTTTCCCGAATTATTTACACTGTAAATGAAGTTTTAAATTTTTTTTTGTAATTTAATTTAACTGTTTGATAATCATTCACCAATTAATGATTATTTAAGAGGATAAAAGAAAGAAAAATAGCAAGACTAATTGAAAAATGTCTTTTATATTTTTCAAAGATTCTATATAAATATTAACAGTGTTAAAAAAATTTTGAGCAATTTTGGAAACTGTTTTCTATTTATTTCAATTTTTATTAGAATAAAAGCACAAAAATAATAAAATTGGGTTAAACAGTTTAGAAATCCATTTTTATATCTTTTTTCCAGCTTAAGTATGTCTAATGGAAGTATTATAAAAAGTTTGGGAATTTTTATCATCTGGATTCTATTTTTCACGAATTTATATTCTTATGAAGGCATAAAAATTTGGAAAAATAGCTAATCACATCAAAAACTCAAGGGAAATTTTCTGGAAGACCTATACTGCGTTTAGAATGAAAAACCAAACACTATTATAATTAATTTTGAAGTTATGTGTGTAAGTGTATGTACTAATAGGGAGAGTTGAGAAAGAGAGTAAGCAATAGAGATCAAGATCGAGAAGAGAAAGAAAGAATGGTGAAGCTGACTAATCTTTCGATAAACAAATATGTTCCGCCTACACAAATTCTCTAGGATTCCTGGAGATTCTCCTTGCCATTAGTTTAGAAATCGGGAGGCAGCAGAAGGGTTGATAAATAAGCTCAACCTCTAGTGATTGGGTGATGTCGGGGTGTACGTCGGAGAGCCATATGGTACTCGGTGAGCTCCTATCAAGCCACCAATAGAGCATGAGGTGTGAGGATTGGTTCGAAAGAAGAAAAGTTAAGTAAAGTAGACCACCGATGCCGGAGTATGAAGAAGTGCTGAGGATGGAGCGACTGCACAGTTCCAACTATGATAGGATGCCAAGGCGAAAGAATTGATGGGCTCATGGTCAGCAGGAAATGAGCTGGTGCCGGAAGAGAATGTTTTCTGAAAGAGAGGAAGAAAGATTCGATGCCAGAGAGGGAGAATCTGGCGTAGCCAACTAACTTGGATAGATGGGGCATCGACCTTGCTTAGAAGGAAGATGGCGCGGGTAAGGTCCTCATTCCTCTGACGTTTTTGGATTAGGTTAAGTAAATTTGGGCTGCTAATCTTTTGGGCTAGCTGCTTTGGGCCTGTTTCGTAATGAATTGGGATGCAAACAATTGTTCATTTAATTTAAGAATTAGTAATAATCCATATTGTTTGTGAAAGAACCATTATTTTTTGGATTATAGTGAAATGGCTATTTTTTTAGTGTGCCCGGTTAACTGTGTTGATAGATCATAACTTTCAGTTTATCTACATATACATTATAATAAATTAATATATTAAGAGACACCAATTTATTGATCATAGATGTGATTAATTCTAGATAGATATAGTGAATAGAGTCACTAAATAAAATAGAAATAGAAATAGTATTCCGCTTAAATAATTATAATTATGTTCAGTCTTTTAGCAGGGTCCAACATATGAGGATGACGTTTAAGGTTGCGCCTATTTTCAATCACGACGATATTCAAGAATTCATTGTATAGACGACTTGTAACTCATGTGAGTTTTCCTCACTCTACTCAAGGCTCTAAGGCACCAATGCCGGCCCTTTGGATTGTTATCGTCGTTTATCTTATGATTGAGTATTGTTATGATCTGTTAGATCGGTATCTTTGTAGATAGGATCTTGCTATGCTTAGTGATTTGTAGACTTGTTTGTCTAGTTGTAGATTGTCATATGATTATTTGTTATATGTGTATATGTTTGCTCGGTAGCTCAAGCTTCACTGCTCTGTGTGTAAGCCAACAGGTCGGGGCATTCCAACCCGATGGTTGAGGGCTGAGGGTATTCCAAGCCGATGATTGATTGGACCCATAGTATGTTGGCATTCCAACCCAATGGTTTAAGGCAGAGGGTATTCCATCCTGATGGTTGATTGGACCCATAGTATGTTGGCATTCCAACCCAATGGTTGAGGGTCGAGGGTATTCCAACCCTATGGTTGATTGGACTCATAGTATGTTGGCATTCCAAACGATGGTTGAGGGCCGAGGGTATTCCATCCCCATGGTTGATGGGACCCATAGTATGTTGGCAATCCAACCCGATGGTTGAGGGTCGAGGGTATTCCAACCCGATGGTTGATCAAACCCATAGTATGTTTGCACTCCAACTCGATGGTTGAGGGCCGAGGGTATTCCAACCTGATGGTTGATTGGACCCATAGTATATTGACATTCCAACCCGGTGGTTGAGGGTATGGGTTATTCCAACCCGATGGTTGATTGGACCCATAGTATGTTGTTGTTTGTGATATGTGTTATTAGTTGTGTGTTGGTACTTTGCCGGAACTCACTAAGATTTGTTCTTACAGTTTTGTTTATGGTTTCAGGCTCTTCAGATTATTCATGACAAGGCAAAGGCGTAACCGTACACATCCTTAGTTTTACAACATATTGGATCTTGGGAGACTCTGATTTTAAATCATGTTTAGGGAAATAATGTTTTTGAAAACACTGTTGTTAATAAAAGGGTTGTTTTGAAAAGTTTAAATTTGTTGAGATTTTTGGGATGCTACAATTAGGGTTTACATACCTTAGAATTATTATAGCAAATAATTCTATTGATTCCTTTCCTTTGTTCTTCAAAAAGCTAGCACCAAAAGTATGATGGCTCTAATGACTCACACCCAAAACCAGAAACCCTAGAATGAAGAGGAAAGAGGAGAGATGAGGGGTTTTCGTTCATAGGCCTTTTGGAAAGGTTATGCAGAAATTTTGGCTCCCAAGGGTTCTTATTTCTAGTTTAGGTAACTTGCAAGCACAACCATATTTGAATTGATTAAATAATAGATTTAATCCATTTTAAATCATTTCCTTATATGCAATGATGAGGTTTTCAAAAACCCTAGGAATCCCTTCAAATTCGTCAATACCATGGAGGTTCTAGAATTGCTTCTTTTGTTCAACTATTGAACAATTACAATTCACCCATTTCACATTTAATTAATGACGAATTAATTCTAGATTATTTCTAGATTAATTCTGATTAATAGTTAATTAATTCTTATTAATTCCATATTAATTTATAAACCATATAAACTAAAAATCAATTATTTAACCATTGATGTCATATTAATTTATTAACCAGATAGCAAATTAGCAAATCAATTATCCATTTCTAATTAATATATTTAACATAGATTGTATTAACAAAACATATTCTCATAATTTCCAATTAGTTTATTAATCATAAAACAATCTAGTAAATTATACTTCTATCTCCTAATATCATTTCTAGTTATTTCTGGTTATGAGGGCAACCCAAAAAGGGCTTTGCTTTTAATTACAAGAATACGTCAATTTAGTTATGCGGTTAGACACCTTAATCAAACAGTCTCCAATTTAAGTAACTCTATAAGTACAATTGCAAGTATAACCTTGAACCAAACAGCAAAGTGTGCTCTCCAAAGCCACTACAAACTCCGATTCAAATTAAACGTTGGCCCATAGATAAATGATTAGTTATTCCTTTGTTCTACTACATACTGTATCAACATAGTCATGGATTAAATGATCAACCTCATGTTCATTTTTTTGTTTCTTGGTCTCCGATTTTATGATCAAATTCAGACTACAAAATCGAACCCGTCAATTCACTTCGCACTAGGCGCATGGTTTTCATAGCTCAACTCAACTCACCGAGGGGTCCAAAGATATCACTTTTCCTGTTAAGACAAAAGGAACGAATAAACTTTGACTATATAATCATACATTTTAATCACCAAATCATGCATGGAATTAGATTTTATAACACCCAGTTACGAGATGCGTTAGAGTAAACCAATGCACAACTAATTTGAAAAATATGAATTATATATATATATATATATATATATATATATATATATATATATATGTGTGTGTGTGTGTGTGTGTGTGTGTGTGGATTTTTGAAGAATAGAAGATATTATTGTCTTAGAATTACTTGTTATTAAATCCATGAAGTAATCTCTAAGCGTGTTTTATCCAATACTCGAAATCTCCATTTTCCAAGTACTCGTGAATATTACAGCAATCCCTATGCAATGTTGAATCCCTATGGACAATCTACAAACGATTCATGGCAATCTTGATTCACGACATAGTTCCAAAAGAATGAATGATTGTGGAATACTCAATGAAGTTGTGAAAACCGTCAAAATTCGAGACAGTTCTAGATTTAAATAAACTTAGTTGCACGTATAAGCACAAATCGTACTAGACATAGTAACTAGAAGCTAAGTTATAACCTACTAGAAACTTGGAAACAAGTAGAATCAACGGATAGTGTACTTAGATTTCAAGTTGATATGTGAATTCTACAACTACTTTAATAGTAGCGACTATCCAAATTCAGGTCATTCCTTGACCTGAACATCTTTACATGAATCATGTAGACACATCATGCACTTGACTTAGTAGTATAAATTAGGTCCAAGTCTTGTAGGAATTTAATTCAAAGTTGAAACTATGACTAGTATACTTTGTTCTTCAATTTCACTTGAATCTCAGAACCACTACATAGAAATGTCAATAAACAGACAAAAACTAATTACAAACATTATTTATAAGTATAAAAGAGTTATAATATTCAATTATAAATTGAAGTCTCAAAGATTCATTTTATTTTGATATCCATAGTTTAGCAAAATCCAAAAAATCCTAAAAGCCCTAAAAACTCAAACTTATAAACTTTAACACCTAAAACTCCATAAAATTTGTTATGAAGCTTATAATATCAATTTAAAATGACTAAATTCAGGAAAATATAATCAAGGAAAATCACTTCAATATCTTTTCCCCCTCTTCTTATTACCCTCGGCCGAACCTTCCTCCCTCCCCATCCCTTTTTCTTTCAAAAACCTTTCAAGCAATCTCCCAAGAACACATTCTTCCTCCTCTTAGTTTTCGAGATTTTGTGAGTGTCTTCAAGAGGATTTTTCATCAAGATCATCATTCTAGGTAATATCTTACTAACCTAAGTTGATTTACTACATCTTTACACGTAAATCACTCCTCTTACACCCATGTTTTGTGGATCATGTTTCTTAGAGCCATCCAAGTTCGAAATCCTTCTCAAGAAACTTCCTAGGGCCGAGATCTACTCATTTTACCACCAAGAACCGAATACATCAAAGCAAAGTGAGTTCATACCCCTTTTTTCGGTTTTACTTTGTTTTTAGGGGAGAATACAAGTTTCCATGTGTTAGAATCTATGTATTTATGCATGTTTATGTGTGTTTTCTAAGTATATGTTGTGATTGTGTAAAGAACTTCATAGATCTAGACAATATTTGGGAACTACAACACTTTATACAACTTACTATAAGGATAAATATGCTAAACATGTGAAGATTCATAAGAACTAAACAAAATCTTGGAAAAGGGCCATTTTTGACAAATAACCAAAAAGATGAAACTTTCTTGGCATTTATGGTTTTACAAGGACTAAAGGAGTCATTTTTGTAAAAGAAAGGGTTTTTACGATATTTTGGTGATAAAGGGGCCAAAAACGTAAATTTTTGCATAATGGGCCTTAAAAATGGTCTTTTCGGTTTTAGTAGGCCAAAGTTGTAAAAATTCCGATTTTCATGGATTAAATTGTTATTTTACAAAAGTTTGAGCATAAAATGTAAAACTTGCGGTTTTATGGGTTGAAAATGCCACATTATTTGGATTTGGGCTAAAAATGCAAATTTTTCCAAAACTTGGACCGAAAATGCCATTTTTATCAAAAATGGGCTGAAAATGTAAATCTTGGTAAAAATGGGCCGAAAATAATATTTTATATATATTTGGGCAAAAAATGTCAATTTTTATAAAAACAGGCAAAAAATAATATTTAATATATATTTGGGCCATAAATGTAAATTTCGTGATATTGGGTCTAATATACCCATTACATGTCCATTTGGCCCTTTGTGGCCCATTTACATGTTTGTTGGGCCTAATGTGGTTATCACATGTTAATTTGGGCCTTTGTGACCCATTAACATGCTTAATGGGCCCAGTCTATACATCACATGCTTAGTGGGCCATAGTTGCTTCCTTACATGTCTATTGGGTCTTATACATTCATATACTTATTTTTCTGGGCTTTGCAAATATTAATTATATATACGAAAACATTATACATGGCGTAATTCAATACTCGTGTGAAAAACAATAAATGATCTATTGAGACTTGTCGGTTGACACCTCTAGAGTGTATGATCGTAGCCTGTAGTTATAACCAGAGTCTCCTGGAGGGAGAGCGAGAGTTTGTGTATAGAGATCTATACGGGGTGACACCCCAAACCTGAGTTGTTCTCTACAACTATTCTAGGCCAGTCTAGGGTGACAAACCTTACCGTAAATCAAATTGGCGCCTAAGAACGCCACGACAGGCGAACTCGTCAAAAATCAAGTATGGTTAAAACGGCTCACTTAGAAATCTTCTCCAACATAATTTTATATAATACCTATAAAATCTTGTGGATACAAAAACATACATATACTGTCATTCGGTCTTGGGGTTGAGACCACAACACTTTTATAAACAGAAAATATCAGATTTTTTTTGGTATTAACTGTTAAACAATATCTTTTACGTACTACAGAAAATACATGGTTTTTATCTAGATTACATTTTTTTATATACATTCTGAATATAGAAAACACACATGCATTAATATTTGATTTTGATACATCACATTCTAACCATTTTCAGAAAATATCAGATTTTCTGGTGTTTACAAACAATTCAAAACTTTTCATTCAATTATGCTTATGCACTCACCAACAATATATATGTTGACGTTTTTCAAAATAACGTGTATTCTCAGGCAATCGTTAAGAAGAAAGGTCAGCAGGAAATGGTGGAATTTGTTATATTTTGTTATCAACATACATTAAATATTTTGAACATGTAATTTATGATATTGTACTTGATGTAAACAATGCCGGTTGTATTTGATAGGCATGATGATGATGTTGTCTTGTTTCAATCATATACAATTGTGATGATATTACAAGATGAACTCACGCGCAAGCCCCCAGACGTTTCCGCCGTCTGGTTCGGGGGTGTGACACGTGTTAAGTAGTCAGTGGTTCATTTAAGGTTTTAAGTACATTTTATGGATTTGGGATTTATTTGAAATGCACGATCGATATGTTTTAAGTACTTCATTCTATGTGGTTGGTGGTGTTCTTAGTCAAAACCAATGGAGTGGGTTCAATGAAAGGATGAATATCAGTTCTGTAATATGGCTTTTGAAGTTTGGATCTGCTGGGTTCCCAATCTAGAGGATCATATTTATTGAGATGATTCGGTCTTATAGTTAGGAAGTTGTGGAATATGTTGGCGTTGCACGTGTTCCTCTGCATCGATTATATAGTTGAGACTCGCATTCGGAGTCGCATGATATTTTTTGTATCATATGTTTTCATCAGCAAGTTATGGTTAAGGAATCTGTATACCGGGTTATCAGATGCAATTCTTGCCAAGGCAAATTTCGAGGACGAAATCCAATTTATGTTGGGGAGAATTGTAGCATTGAGTTTCCATTTAATAAATTTAAAGGAGGAACATATATATATATATATATATATATATATATATATATATATATATATATATATATATATATATATATATATATATATTAGTGACCTTAAGGGAAGGAAAATTAATTAGAAGGGTTTTAAAGTTACATTTTAGAAACATAGTTTGAATTAACTCTAAGGTTATAGGGTTATATCGTTCAAGTGACCAAGCTGCAGGGACTATTTCGGCCATCTCTGAAAATCATGCATATTTTCCCGCTGTAAACGACAGGCTGAGGGAGAGAGCTCTTCCTCTCATTTTGGTTGCTACACCTGCATCGAATGAATTATATAAACCAAACACTATTATAATTAATTTTGAAGTTATGTGTGTAAAGTGTATGTACTAATAGGGAGAGTTGAGAAAGAGAGTGAGCAATAGAGATGAAGATCGAGAAGAGAAAGAAAGAATGGTGAAGCTGACTAATCTTTCGATAAACAAATATGTTCCGATATGCACAAATTCTCTAGGATTCCTGGCGATTCTCCTTGCCATTAGTTTAGAAATCGGGAGGCAGCAGAAGGGTTGATAAATAAGCTCAACCTCTAGTGATTGGGTGATGTCGGGGTGTACGTCGGAGAGCCATATGGTACTCGGTGAGCTCCTATCAAGCCACCAATAGAGCATGAGGTGTGAGGATTGGTTCGAAAGAAGAAAAGGTAAGTAAAGTAGACCACCGATGTCGGAGTATGAAGAAGTGCTGAGGATGGAGCGACTGCACAGTTCCAACTATGATAGGATGCCAAGGCGAAAGAATTGATGGGCTCATGGTCAGCGGGAAATGAGCTGGTGCCAAAAGAGAATGTTTTCTGAAAGAGAGGAAGAAAGATTCGATGCCAGAGAGGGAGAATCTGGCGTAGCCAACTAACTTGGATAGATGGGGCAGCGACCTTGCTTAGAAGGAAGATGGCGCGGGTAAGGTCCTCATTCCTTTGACGTTTTTGGATTAGGTTAAGTAAATTTGGGCTGCTAATCTTTTGGGCTAGCTGCTTTGGGCCTGTTTAGTAATGAATTGGGATGCAAACAATTGTTCATTTAATTTAAGAATTAGTAATAATCCATATTGTTTGTGAAAGAACCATTATTTTTTGGATTATAGTGAAATGGCTATTTTTTTAGTGTGCTCGGTTAACTGTGTTGATAGATCATAACTTTCAGTTTATCTACATATACATTATAATCAATTAATATATTAAGAGACACCAATTTATTGATCATAGATGTGATTAATTCTAGATAGATATAGTGAATAGAGTCACTTAATAAAATAGAAATAGAAATAGTATTCCGCTTAAATAATTATAATTATGTTCAGTCTTTTAGCAGGGTCCAACATATGAGGATGACGTTTAAGGTTGCGCCTATTTTCAATCACGACGATATTCAAGAATTCATTGTATAGACGACTTGTAACTCATGTGAGTTTTCCTCACTGTACTCAAGGCTCTAAGGCACCAAGGCCGACCCTTTGGATTGTTATCCTCGTTTATCTTATGATTGAGTATTGTTATGATCTGTTAGATCGGTATCTTGGTAGATAGGATCTTGCTATGCTTAGTGATTTGTAGATTTGTTTGTCTAGTTGTAGATTGTCATATGATTATTTGTTATATGTGCATATGTTTGCTCGGTAGCTCAAGCTTCACTGCTCTGTGTGTAAGCCAACAGGTCGGGGCATTCCAACCCGATGGTTGAGGGCTGAGGGTATTCCAACCCGATGATTGATTGGACCCATAGTATGTTGGCATTCCAACCCAATGGTTTAAGGCAGAGAGTATTCCATCCTGATGGTTGATTGGACCCATAGTATGTTGGCATTCCAACCCAATGGTTGAAGGTCGAGGGTATTCCAACCCTATGGTTGATTGGACTCATAGTATGTTGGCATTCCAACCGATGGTTGAGGGCCGAGGGTATTCCATCCCCATGGTTGATGGGACCCATAGTATGTTGGCAATCCAACCCGATGGTTAAGGGTCGCGGGTATTCCAACCCGATGGTTGATCAGACCCATAGTATGTTTGCACTCCAACCCGATGGTTGAGGGCCGAGGGTATTCCAACCTGATGGTTGATTGGACCTATAGTATATTGACATTCCAACCCGGTGGTTGAGGGTATGGGTTATTCCAACCCGATGGTTGATTGGACCCATAGTATGTTGTTGTTTCTGATATGTGTTATTAGTTGTGTGTTGGTACTTTGCCGGAACTCACTAAGATTTGTTCTTACAGTTTTGTTTATGGTTTCAGGCTCTTCAAATTATTCATGACAAGGCAAAGGCGTAACCGTACACATCCTTAGTTTTACAACATATTGGATCTTGGGAGACTCTGATTTTAAATCATGTTTAGGGAAATAATGTTTTTGAAAACACTTTTTTTAATAAAAGGGTTGTTTTGAAAAGTTTAAATTTGTTGAGATTTTTGGGATGCTACAGTTAGGGTTTACATACCTTAGAATTATTATAGCAAATAATTCTATTGATTCCTTTCCTTTGTTCTTCAAAAAGCTAGCACCAAAAGTATGATGCCTCTAATGACTCACACCCAAAACCAGAAACCCTAGAATGAAGAGGAAATAGGAGAGATGAGGGGTTTTCGTTCATAGGCCTTTTGGAAAGGTTATGCAGAAATTTTGGCTCCCAAGGGTTCTTATTTCTAGTTTAGGTAACTTGCAAGCACAACCATATTTGAATTGATTAAATAATAGATTTAATCCATTTTAAATCATTTCCTTATATGCAATGATGAGGTTTTCAAAAACCCTAGGAATCCCTTCAAATTCGTCAATACCATGGAGGTTCTAGAATTGCTTCTTTTGTTCAACTATTGAACAATTACAATTCACCCATTTCACATTTAATTAATGACGAATTAATTCTAGATTATTTCTAGATTAATTCTGATTAATAGTTAATTAATTCTTATTAATTCCATATTAATTTATAAACCATATAAACTAAAAATCAATTATTTAACCATTGATGTCATATTAATTTATTAACCATATAACAAATTAACAAATCAATTATCCATTTCTAATTAATATATTTAACATGGATTATATTAACAAAACATCTTCTCATAATTTCCAATTAGTTTATTAATCATATAACAATCTAGTAAATTATACTTCTATCTCCTAATATCATTTCTAGTTATTTCTGGTTATGAGGGCAACCCAAAAAGGGCTTTGCTTTTAATTACAAGAATACGTCAATTTAGTTATGCGGTTAGACACCTTAATCAAACAGTCTCCAATTTAAGTAACTCTTTAAGTACAATTGCAAGTATAACCTTGAACCAAACAGCAAAGTGTGCTCTCCAAAGCCACTACAAACTCCGATTCAAATTAAACGTTGGCCCATAGATAAGTGATCAGTTATTCCTTTGTTCTACTACAGACTGTATCAACATAGTCATGGATTAAATGATCAACCTCATGTTCATTTTTTTGTTTCTTGGTCTCCGATTTTATGATCAAATTCAGACTACAAAATCAAACCCGTCAATTCAGTTCGCACTAGGTGCATGGTTTTCATAGCTCAACTCAACTCACCGAGGGGTCCAAAGATATCACTTTTCCTGTTAAGACAAAAGGAACGAATAAACTTTGACTATATAATCATACATTTTAATCACCAAATCATGCATGGAATTAGATTTTATAACACCCAGTTACGAGATGCGTTGGAGTAAACCAATGCACAACTAATTTGAAAAATATGAATTTTATATATATATATGTGTGTGTGTGTGTGTGTGGATTTTTGAAGAATAGAAGATATTATTGTCTTAGAATTACTTGTTATTAAATCCATGAAGTAATCTCTAAGCGTGTTTTATCCAATACTCGAAATCTCCATTTTCCAAGTACTCGTGAATATTACAGCAATCCCTATGCAATGTTGAATCCCTATGGACAATCTACAAACGATTCATGGCAATCTTGATTCACGACATAGTTCCAAAAGAATGAATGATTGTGGAATACTCAATGAAGTTGTGAAAACCGTCAAAATTCGAGACAGTTCTAGATTTAAATAAACTTAGTTGCACGTATAAGCACAAATCATACTAGACATAGTAACTAGAAGCTAAGTTATAACCTACTAGAAACTTGGAAACAAGTAGAATCAACGGATAGTGTACTTAGATTTCACGTTGATATGTGAATTCTACAACTACTTTAATAGTAGCAACTATCCAAATTCAGGTCATTCCTTGACCTGAACATCTTTACATGAATCATGTAGACACATCATGCACTTGACTTAGTAGTATAAATTAGGTCCAAGTCTTGTAGGAATTTAATTCAAAGTTGAAACTATGACTAGTATACTTTGTTCTTCAATTTCACTTGAATCTCAGAACCACTACATAGAAATGTCAATAAACAGACAAAAATCAATTACAAACATTATTTATAAGTACAAAAGAGTTATAATATTCAATTATAAATTGAAGTCTCAAAGATTCATTTTATTTTGATATCCATAGTTTAGCAAAATCCGAAAAATCCTAAAAGCCCTAAAAACTCAAACTTATAAACTTTAACACCTAAAACTCCATAAAATTTGTTATGAAGCTTATAATATCAATTTAAAATGACTAAATTCAGGAAAATATAATCAAGGAAAATAAAAATTAAGACATTAACATTTACCTTTAATTTATAAGTCAAAAATCAAGGTTTATGAATAAAAACTAGGTTAAGGTGCACATTTTATAAAAAAAAATTGATATTTTTATAAAAGAGTGAAATTTTATAAAAATGGAAGAAAATGAAACCTCACTCATCCCCTCAATTTCGTTTTCTCTCTCTACCACTAACACTCTTTCCAAACTAGTGATCATTTAATCCATTCTTACATTCCACTTCTCATTTCTCCTAATACTTCATCATCATCACCACTCAAACTCTATCTAATCTTTCTCTTCCTCTCAACCACAAAATTTTCTAGAAAACTATAATCTCATGACACTCAAAACATTCATCATCAAGTGTTGTTCTTGAGGTAATCACAAAACCTTCATTTTCGCTTCACTTTTTCCTTCTTAACTTTGTGTTTTCATGCACATTTTCTACATCTATACCATTCTATGGATGGATTATAGTCATATGTTCATAACAACAATTTTTATGATGATGGTGGTAGTATTTCACCCAAAAACCAACATGTATGTGATGATTTTCAAGCTTAGATGCTTGATGATCAAAGTATGTTGTTAAAATGCATTTAAATATGTCATAAACGATTTATTCGCAAATAAATATCTAAACCTTCTTTTCTACTCAAATCCAATTTTTCCCAGAATCCAGACAACAAAACAAGACGATCTGGAAATTTTCAGAAAGCAAATCATTTTTCTCGATTTATTGTTATTGTTGCAAGAAAATAGAACAATAATTCATATAAAATACTTTTAATTGTCAATAAATTCTGGTAAATTTCGGATATGACCTATACAATGAGCGAAGACTTTTCATGAATTTGTATGCATTTCTATAACTGTTTTCTGTTGATTTCTAATTTATTTTTGTTGAAGAGAAAATAGAAAACTACAGTTATGGATGTCCAAAACGATATCTCATAATTCTCGCACCTTCTAAACGTCATAACCACTCTACGAAAAATCTGCAGAGATTTTTCCAAGAAGATTTTGTATTTTTCCTGATTTAATGAATATTTAAAGGATTAAATTGATGAAAAACAGCTATACTTATCCAAAAATAATGAAACTTTGTCATAATATCTTTATATTACATATATATTATAAATATAAAGTTTAGTGAATTTTACCTACTGTTTAATAAATTTTCACGAATTAATGATTATTTAAATGAATAAAACAAAGAAAAATAGTTAAATTCTTTGAAAACCAACTTTGATATTTTTCCCAGCTTAGATATGTTGAGTAACAGTGTCACAAAATGTTTGGTGAATTTTATAAACTGTTTCCTATTTATTACGAATTTGTGTTGATTTGAGCATTTAAATAAAGGAAATATATATATACATATATAAAATTCATGGAAAATTTTATATATTTCCTTAACTTTAGTTGGAAAACAAATAAAAAATTTGGTGATTTTTGTGCTTTTTGTATTTAATTAAATATCTTGGTGCAAAAGATTATTAAATTATAAAACCGGGCTTTATTGATCAAAATTGGCAATTAATAGTTTTCCCAGTTTAAGAACATTATGAAGCGGTAACACAACAAATATAATAATTTTCCATGATCATTTACTTTTTTCTCCAAATTTTATAATGTTTTCAAGGAATTAAATTGGTGAAAAATAGTTAGACAAATCAAAAATTCAAGAAAATTTATTTTAATGTCTTTGAGTTCAGTTAAAACTGAAATACAAAGTTTGGGAATTTTATAACTTATTTGATTTACTTTTAAATATTTAACCATTTGAAACACTTTCCAAAATATTATAGTTACACTCCAATTGACATTGCCAAAAATGGGATTTTTCACTTGAATTTGTTATACAACAAATTGATTCATAGAAAATCTAAATTTCACAGAAAAATCTTTGTAACTTAACAATATTAAATTTTGACACAATATTAGCATAATTCTATTGTAGTAGTAAGTATACTACTATTAGATTTCGATTAGAGACTCATTAGTGTGTAACATCGTTATAGGAATCGATAGTGGTATAACTAGCACATAGTTCAAGACATCATTTGCATCATCTCAATGCATTGTGAGTATTCACGACTCCCCTATTTTCCGTTTTTATGTTTTGGGGTGGAAAAGCATGTCTGAAACACTATTTATTGTTCGTTGTATTTAAATTGATTTGTATCAAACTTTATTGCTATATTTTGCTATATATGTATGTCTATGTAACTTGAAACATGAGGCCTTATCGTCTTAAGTCCCTTCCCTTATACTTTACTCCAACCTTTAACTCTTTGAGCCAATGGTCATTATGGATAGCGCTATTAGGAATTGACAACTCCTCACTCGCCCGATTGCTTAAGTGCATGATACCATATTAATCTATGGAACGATAAGCATATATCTTGATAGGGCATCAGTCATAGGCTTGGTTGTGAACTCATTGTTTGCTCATATACATAGAAACTTGTTTATTAATTATACCAATGAACTTTGTTTCTCATTATAACAATGAAATTTGTTTCTTATTAGAGCAATAAACTTTGTTTCTCATTATAACAATGAACTTTTATTAATAGAAACTTATTTACTTGTCTTAGCAACAAACTTGTTTTCTCCTTGTAGCGACGAACTTGTTTGGTCCTTGTAGGAACGAAC
The DNA here is from genome assembly GCF_052849685.1 of Lactuca virosa. Classification (NCBI taxonomy): domain Eukaryota; kingdom Viridiplantae; phylum Streptophyta; class Magnoliopsida; order Asterales; family Asteraceae; genus Lactuca; species Lactuca virosa. Next base: position 183,123,406 of record NC_136427.1, on the reverse strand, counting down.
TTGATTGCTCATTATAGCAATGAAACTTGTTTAGTCGTTTTAGCAACAAACTTTTATTCATGAAAACTTATTTACTTATTTTAGAAATGAACATTTGTTTATGGAAACTGTTATCAATATTCTGATTATCATGATTTCAAACTATATTATGTTATAAACCTGTGAGTACTCACCAACTATGTTTATAGTTGATGCTCGTTTTACATGCTTTTTCAGGAATTATCTAGTAAGAGGCACGTAGAGACACAACACTTGTAGGAGCATTTTCTTGTGTTGACTTTTAAATACATTGTAATTTCTTTTAAAAAGTTGTTCAAACTCATTGTAAATTTGCAATGATTTTTAATACTATGGTTGTTGTTGTCTTTTAACTTTTGCTATGAAACCCTTTGTACTGCCATGCCCCATGTTTCCATTTTAGCGGGGTGTGACAGAAATGGTATCTGAGCCGAAGGTTATAGAGAATACCGGTTTTCCTTTAGAGAACCACAACTATAGCTAAAAAATTTCAAAACATTTTTAAGTTAATGAAAATACTACTGACATAACGAGTATGCATGATTGGACTTTAATTAAGTATAGTCTGGCCAATTATGCTTAATTATGGAAAGTTAATGCGAGTCTGGAAACGGTTATAGTAGAATTATGTTCAAAACGATTTTCAACTTGAACTTTTGAAAAAAAAAACAAAATTTTTTGGTGTGCATACGGGCATTGCATATTATAGGCATTCATCTAGGTATACTTGGAAACTAAGTGCACTTTTACCACAATGTCTTATTTAGAAATATTCTTATCCCTTATCAAGTGCTAGGTTTGATGGGTTTTGAGCACTACATCAGTCCTATGGTGTACACGCAAACCCTAAAGCTTTTGGATCTAGTTTGTCTAATGAACATGAAATAACCATCCAAATCATATAAACCCTAGATCTAGCATACATATTTCGAAATTGTCATATAAGATCAGATCTAGATGATTACCTTTACAAGAATGGCTTGAAACTTCTTGTCTTGGAGCTTAGAGTCACAAATGTCACTCCTCTAATGGCTTACAAACACCACAAGTAAGAGAATGACTTGTGAGAGGGAGGAGGAGCACCAAAAACGACTAAGATCCCTTAAGGATTACTTCGACACGTTTTTGGGGCCTTATGGGTTCCTTATATAGTGAGGCAATTAGGGTTTTGAACTAGGAAACCCTAATCTGACTGCTTAGGCCCTAAGCAGCCCATGGACTCCCTCCTTAGAAGCCTTGGACGAATTCTAATGGGTTTCCCCATATATTTCATCCACTCCAACTTCTATGGAGTCCATTAGCCCAATATTCAAATATCGCACAATTGACAGTTCTAGTCCCCTTTATTTAATTATTGTCTTTTAGCCACAAAATTAATTCTTATTAAATCTTGACTAATATTAATTAAACAATATACTTTCTCCTTTAATATATTATTCATATAATATATTAATAAATCATAATAACCTCTCTCTCTCTCTCTCCATAAATCATCATATCAAGTTGCTTTGGTGAAGGCAACCCAAAAGGACCATGCACAACCGGGTCAAGTACATACCAAATATAGTTACGAGCTTAGACACTAATCCAACAGTCTCCCACTTGGATAAGTCTAGTAACTATAATGCAAGAACAATCTGATTAGCAATCGTAGCTCTTAAAGATGTTGTTGAACTCTGATCTTATCAGCAATCTGTCCTTTAGATAAGGGATCATATATTCCTCCATTCTAGATATCGTATAGACTGAGACATGGATTATAATCATTCTCTAAGTATATATGTTGTTTCCCGTTTTCCGATTTATGACGACTGGCAACAGACTACAACTGAACACATCAACTCAATCTCGGCTTGGCCAAGCGCTTAGGGTGTCATCACTAAATCATCGAGGGGCCCACAGATATCGCTTTTATCCCACTGTGGGTAAAAGGAATGGATAAAATTTGACTCAATGCTCGCTTGTACCAACTCATCAAATAACACACAACAATATGTTTTATAACACCAAGTTACTGGTGCGTTTACATATTATCAATGTGCAACCAAATTGTAGAGTACAACTCACACGTCTCGATTTCAAGAATATAAGATATTATCGTCTCACTAATCACCCATGATAAAATCCATGAAGTGATTCAAGTGAGCGTGGGTTTAATCCAATACTCTAATCTTATAAGAGCACTCATGAACCCTGCAGCAAACTTATGCTATATCTAAAATACTTTAGGCAATCTACAGTCAGATTCATGACAGTCTTCTTTCATACCTACTTCCAAAGTATGATCGACTGTGGATGGTTTGAATAATCTTATTATTCGGGATGTCAAAACATGCAAAGTGAAACACAAGAATAATACTAATCCCATATGACCCCAAACTTTTGAGTATAAATAAGAAACATTTATTTAATCACCATATTGATTACTCATTATTCATTATTTCGGGTAATCAACTTATTACTTGAATTATAACAACAGTTGTCCCATGCTCCAAGAATGCACACTATGTTTACCTGTGGTCCATACTTTGTGAAATAGATCAATTGAAAACATTTCCAACGATGTTTATTTCACAATCCCTAATCCTTATCGTTAGTGTAAGAACACAAAATTCTTGCCACTACTAGAATATATTACATTCTAACATTTTATGCAATGATCCTTTTGTAAGGTTATTGCACAAAAGTCACCAAGACTTTGCCAACGAAATTACAAAGCGTTCTATTAGATATTGTTACAAGACAATTCCATAGATATGAAGTCTCACATTCAAAGTACATTCCTTTGAACATCCTTCTTCCATAAAGGTTTCTAATCTAGACATAAATTCTTAACGTCCAACTCCCAATATGGAAACATTTCCATATTTTCCATATGACAACTCATTATTAATAGAATCATATCTAATCGTAATAATGTCATTATAGTCCATTCATTACTATACTTCCAACTGCTCACAAACGACCAATCCTTAGCGAACCTTAGATTGTCCTTGACAGTTGTTTAATTATTTTTGTCAAATCTGGTTTTAGTCCTTTTTCCCTCTTGATGCCCTATGCATTTGGAAAATTTTAGAACAGTCAAATATTACAGCATATGCAATCGAACCTATACCCGAAGCCATATGCAATTGAACCTATACCCGAAGCGTATGGGGTACGATTCATAATGAAAATCGTGATACTTTACCAGTTCCTTACTATAATATTGCCATATATAGAATCCTTTTAAGTTGAATCTTTTCAACATAACATCCATATATGTCCTTTGACTAAATTTGATTAAAATTTCTCGATCCAAGATTTTAGATTTTGAAACGAAGTATAATATTCTCTCCCTTAATTATAGCAAAACAACTTTTCAACCCCTACAATTTTGTAAAGTGAAACTGTTGTTTTCTATAATTAATATTGCTAACTTGAAACACTTAAAATAATAATTATGCTCCCACTAACATGATGATTATATTCTTACCAGCATAACACTTATGCTCTCACTAGCTTTGACATGTATTCAGAAATCAGCTAAACTTCTAGAAAAGAATACTTATTGATTTCCAAAGATCATATTTCTAATACGATACACTTCGACAATCTTTTATCTAAGCTTCTAGAAAACAACTCATACACCTTTCCTTAGATAGCTCACATGTGTGTCTAAACAATTCTAGAACTTATAGCAATAAGTCTCGAATGTTCAAACTAATTGCCAAATCTCACAATTCGAACTATGAAGAGGGATGTCGTAGTCATAATCGAATTTGAGAATGCAATTTACATAATCGCTATCTCATTAAAATATTCCTAGTGAAACAGTTTCCTCACAATCATTTTCATGAAGGAGAGCAACCTTATGAAACTTAGATTTTATGGTGTATGTGTTTCTATCCATGTGAATTTGTCATAACCATAATCATAAGATAATGTTTGTAACAAATCCAAACTCTTCGAGCAGCTCACCCCTACATATTAATGTACTTTCCATTGATTAGAATGCCTTGCCTCTATGTAATCAATTGAGAACTCATAGAACTCATATGCATAGTTGACTTAAACCGGAATGACACAGAAACAAAAATTGTGTCAGCACGATAGGTTACAAACCTCAAGTCGTGTGCTAGTGTTTAACAATAGGTTTACCCTTGATTAGTTCTTGAAACTTTTCAAGATCATTTAGACTCCCATTGACCTCTTGACATATAAGATTCTCTTGTCAAGAAACATTTCTTGACAAAAAAAATATTCAAGAGTTAGTGTAGGTCCTTATCAAGTCAAATACTACACACAATTGGTCTTAGTTGGTCTTTGTCTTATCCAAGACAACACAACTTACCAATTTCAAACGTGCAAGAGCAAGAAAACATTTTCCTACTTCACATTTGATGAGTGTGTTAAAATTTCTTAAGATGATATCATTCAAATCAGAATTTTGGAGTACGACTCTAAGACTTCATTTTGGAACGAAGTATGATTCACCTATTGATTTAACCATTTCAACAATTTCTGATTCCACTTCTTAGCCATACTAGTGTACTAAGGTGTCCTCAGACGATCAATTGTGATACGGTTTCAAAATCACCAAGTTAATCATAAAATAGATACTTAAGTACTCTCCCATATTTTCAGATTCGAGAAACTTTTATCTTTCTGCCTAATTGATTCTTCTTATTCGTTCTGCTATTCAATAAAACTTTTTCCAATGATTCAGAATCATATTTAATCTTTTAAGTATAATCACATTTACTAATCCTTTAGCAAATCATGACGAACATTTTATCGTTCTTTGTGGTGGACTTAACCAGTGCACAACATTGTGTACCAGATCTCCTATTCCTTCACTAGACTCACATACTTATGTGAACAAGGAATTAGTCTTAATTTCCCAAATACGAATTTTCTCATTCATCATACAATACCAGTTGCATGATTCCAAGTTTCTGTCCAATTGAAACTTGGGCGATGAGAATATTTCTTTATTTGGTAAATTTCTGACAATTACCACAAATAACATAACTAAGAATCAAATCCATTCACAATATTGTTAACAATAGAAACATTCAAATACCAATTTTCATAAAATCCATCGCAAAAAAACATGAATAAGATAAAATCAAATTTTATTTCATTGCGGAAAAAATATTGTCCTTACAATGCGATTACAAATGAAAACTATGTAAATATTATTTAGCAATCTATCCTAACTCTAAAGTAGCAGCTCAAAAAATCTGATCTTTGAATCATGTGATCGAAATCCATTTCTTCATGACCAGATTCAGCTCACTTCTTTCTTTTTAAGCTTCTTTTTTTTTCTTTGATCCTGCAATACACCAAATGTAATCTTATCACATTATGTATTAAGAATCCAAAAAAGAACTTAATAGAGTTAGATAGTGGATTTTACCTTAAGTAGAGTCATACATATTGACTCTCCCATATCTTAGATCTCTCAGGTAGTTAGGGCAGCTTCGTGACCAATGCCCCTGCTCTTGGCAGTAAAAACACACAGATTCTTTGGGAATGGCACAAGGGACTATCTCAGACTTAGCCTTTCTCTTGCGTAGAGAAAACTTTTCTGGACTTCCAATGTTGCCATTGTCCATAGAAGGTTGAGACATTGATTTACAAATGAAAACTATGTAAATATTATTTAGCAATCTATCCTAACTCTAAAGTAGCAGCTCAAAAAATCTGATCTTTGAATCATGCGATCAAAATCCATTTCTTCATGACCAGATTCAGCTCACTTCTTTCTTTTCAAGCTTCTTTTTTTTTCTTTTTACCAATAGGGCTTGAGTGACCTTGAACTTTTCAAGTCTATGAGCACGTGGGTCAGGGAGAATTATAGGAGGTGGTGGAGGAAGTGAAGCACGATTTCCATTTTCACAATCCAATCGTGGAACATCATCTTCATGTGGAAAACTCTTTCCAACGGATTCAGGAAGACCATAGTTGTCAGACTTTGACATCTACAAAACTGGAGAAATTCAAGTTAGTTGATTGGGTCCTTAATAAAACACCCAAATGAGATATTAAGGCTAGGACCCAACACAAAATTCTACAACTTGGAAGAGGGATGTTGTAATCCAAATTGCAGAACATTTGAAGGTAGGTAAATGACAATTTATCAATTTCCACCATGAAAAACAAAAATTCAAAGTTTAAGTTTTAAATGAATTGAAACTCCTAAAACTTTTGAGATTCATTGAACTTTTAAATGGCGTGTTTAATCTCGATTGTGCCCTTCATTTGTGACTGGGATGTCGAGGATCACAAATAAGGTGTGAGTAACCATGCGAATGTACGCGGTGCCCTCAATGTTACAGTCACCTAATCGACGTGCCGGTTAACCACACACGCTCCATCGATCTATGACAAACATCGAGTCTCCCTTTGCCACCAATGCCAATCCCAACATATTGTGACGGTTAACCACACACATTCCACTAATTGTCTCGACAAGGGTAAAAAGTGTAATTCCATGGAATTGCATCAATTTCACTTTTTCCTAATGTAACTAAGATTTGGGGATTTATAAAAGCGTTTAGTTACTTCGTATTTCATTATACTTATAATGGAAAGTTGTGTCCTATCCTACCCGTTCGGCTAACGACCCTCCACTAGTCAAGAGTGCGGTGGGTAAGAGTGGATACCCATTCAATCGCCACTTTATAGACAATTTCCTTAAACACCCCTTAGAGACCAGCCTCGTGAATGAGGCCTACTAACGGTAAGACTGACTCTTTACTCATACATATATGATATGTTAAACTTTTAAATGTTATATAGTATAAGGGTGTATTTTACACTTTTAAAATACTAGGTGGTTTAATTTAAAAAATTATACTTTTAATTTAATTAAATATAAACCATATCATTATGGATTTATTAACTTTCTTTTAATTATACATTTAATTAACTTAATAAAACCATAAGGGTGTAATTTGAACGTTTTCAAAAACTAGGGTTTTAGAATTTAATATTTTCAAAATTAATACCTTTTAATTAAATGTTAAATTCCAAAACATGAGGACAAAATTTTGAAACTTTTCAAAACAATGTAGATCAAATTACAAATAATTAAATTAATCAAATAATTGGTAATTATCTAAATTTGACCTAACTCAATTTCTTACAAGATAATTCAAAACAAAATTATAAATAATTAATATTTATCTTATAAAACAAGTAATTATCTTAATTTTGACAATACTCTACTATTTTGGTAAGGATAATCACTCTAAATTAATAAAAAATCAGATTTTATCAATAAAAAACGTTTTTGGTAATTATCCCACAGCAAAATAAGTCAAAAACCCAAAACATCTGGCATCTGATACTCTGACTCGTCGAGCCAACCTTGGACTCGTCGAGTTGCCAGTGAACTCGGCGATTTCATATATGGACTCGGCGAGTCCAGCCTCCAGATCCAAGATTTTTCGATATCCAGCTTTGAATAATCATGAAAAGCATCAAATACATCAAACAAACAGCCTAGGCTCTGATACCACTGATGAGATTTGAGCACTACATCGGTCCTATGGTGTACATGCAAACCCTAAAGCTTTTGGATCTAGTTTGTCGAATGAACATGCAATAACCATCCAAAGCTTATAAACCCTAGATCTAGCATACATATTTCGAAATTATCATATAATATCAGATCTAGATGATTCCCTTTACAAGAATGGCTTGAAGCTTCTTGTCTTGGAGCTTAGAGTCACAAATGTCACTCCTCTAATGGCTTACAAACACCACAAGCAAGAGAATGACTTATGAGAGGGAGGAGGAGCACCAAAAACGACTAAGATCCCTTAGGGATTACTTCTACACGTTTTTGGGGCCTTATGAGTTCCTTATATAGTGAGACATTAGGGTTTTGAACTAGGAAACCCTAATCTGACTGCTTAGGCCCTAAGCAGCCCATGGACTCCCTCCTTAGAAGCCTTGGACGAATTCTAATGGGTTTCCCCATAGATTTCGTCCACTCCAACTTCTATGGAGTCCATTAGCCCAATATTCAACTATCGCATAATTGACAGTTCTAGTCCCCTTTATTTAATTACTGTCTTTTAGCCATAAAATTAATTCTTATTAATTCTCTACTAATATTAATTAAACAATATGCTTTCTCCTTTAATATATTATTCATATAATATATTAATTAATCATAATAACCTCTCTCTCTCTCCATAAATCATCCTATCAAGTTGCTTTGGTGAAGGCAACCCAAAAAGACCATGCACAACCGGGTCAAGTACATACCAAATATAGTTACAGGCTTATACACTAATCAAACAAGGTTAACCACTTAGGTTATATCACTAGTCACTCTAGGAGCAATCCACTTAGTAATGAGAACGAGTATTCCTCGGTAGCTATTAACTTTATATGTAAGGTTAGTAGCTAGATAGACACTAGTAATAATCTTAAGTCGAAACCTATACTAATTATTTCTCAATACCTCTTCATTGTCTTCGAACTAGAGTTACAAATACGAAAAGGGTTTTGATACTGACACGGATGAGACTTTGAGCATTTCGTAAGGAGGTAGATGAGTCATCCCTAGTAATAACTTAGATACCATTGGTGAGCATTCCCGATTCGACTCACGAGCGGACATGGAGGTTTAACCCATATGTGAGACCTTATTACTATGCTACGATTTAGCTTTAGGTAGTTTCCACCTTGAGCTTAAAACTTAACATAAGATATCTCTTTCACCTCTATAAAAGGCCATAAACTGCATTGACACCATAAAACGTTTTAGAAACAATTTTTCTTGTCCTTTATCTTGGGGAAAAGACATCGGTACTCGCCTTATGCTCGCCTTGTACTCGCCTTAGTATTTAGGTACAATCAGCTACACTAATCTACCTGATCCTTACTTCTTAATCTTCCATCAAAAATTTATTTTGTTTCATCAGTTTTATTTATCATCGATAAAATACTTTATAACCACTTCATACAACTTATTGGACCTTTCCTAACAATGTAAGCGATATTCTCGCTAAAATCTTATGACAACTTGCTTTAACTTAACACTTTTCTCCAAAACTCAATTTAACCAATTTTAGATTTAACCTTGCTATTTCAATTTCATTTCAAATCCATTTCAATAGATAGATGTGCTTTTTAATGGCATATAAACCATTTTAAACCTTGTTTACCATTTTGGCACGTTTTCGAAAAACTTAGAAACATTTTCTTTTATAAAAGTGTTTAAACTCTATGATATAAAACTTAAACATGTGACATTGAAGTTATATTATGTGTAAAAGCTTCATCGAATCTTCAAAACACTTTTGTTTTAACTCTTTTGACCGCTTTCTCATTTCGGAATTATACTTTACTTAAATGTGTTTTCATGAAACCCAACATGATATTTTTACAACTTTCTACTCCAAACGTGTTTACAAGACATCACCTATACCTACATTTCAAAAACATACCTCATTTGTTTATTTTATTTGAAATTAGTTTTATAATCTATAAAGTTTCTAAAATTTACAGCATTCAAAACTTAGTATTCACTTTTAAATTTCCAATGATGCACTTGTAACAAAATTTAATTATTCTTTTAAATATATTGAGTTTTACTTTATCCATTTTAACCATTGTTGGACTCTAGTCTAAAAGGTCAAAACTGTTAGATTTTCAATTACCAGTTGTATTGCTTCTTCTTTTTCACAAATGGAGTTTAACTTAATAGATAACTCATGAATTTTTAGCAAACCTTATCAAACACTTTAAAACTTCTTCATGTCTATGTAACCATCAACATACATCAAAGGGTGAAGTTTGAAATATATCTCGACCTGGTTTTAAGTCTACCTATATGTATTGCTCTAAAATTTTTATCAATAGCAATCATTATCGCTGCTACCTTCCTTCTCTTTCCCCCACACTTGATTTCTTGCTCTCCTTTTGATTTTAGATCTCGCACACCCATAAAAATAACATAATACATTGTCTAACTTTTTTTCTTTCTATTTTTCTTCTCTTGGTACCATGTACGTACACTTGCAGACTAGAAGTCTACCCTTTTATTTTGAGTGATTAATACGTGTATAGTCGTGAGAAATAATTTTGATTCAGTCAACTTTGATATATTCAATTACGCCTTTTATCATATACATTTTGTTTTCATTCTAAATTCGGAAACTTGATTTAAAGTACAATTTTCATTGTATTTCCCTTACAATTAATACACAAGATGAATACCCTTGTGCTTATCATTTTTCTAGGACCGGAAAGTATATGTGAAGGATATATTTTCTTATGTTTCTTCTTCTTAAAAACATAAAAAGTTTTAAATATTACGATTATCTATCCTTCAAATGATTGTTTTTGGTAGAATCACTGAATTAAGAATGCACTATTTTCAAATATCGACATTTATACACCTTTCTTAAAATAGCATTCTACCTTGCAATTTCCAGTGAGTTCCTAAAATCTCAAACTTGTTTTCATAAATATTCCGACTCCTAGTAATCTTGAATTTTTCATGACTTAAACAATTGGACAATTTTTCAAAAAGTGTATTACCAATATTTCTATACAAATTCCCCTAATGACGACTTAAACCTTTAACCTTAATTAATCTTTATATTATTTTACTACTTCATTGATCGTCACTCATGTATCTTCATTCTCTTGGAATTATTACATATTTTGATAATAGTGAGATTACTTATCATTTCTAAACACTCAAAATGCTATCTAGAAAATGTGAATTAATTTATCATAAACTTTCACCGCCTTCATTTTTAAAAATGACTCTGTAAATACATACATTCTTCGAATATGGTTTTATTGTAGCAAGAGTAACAGTAGTAGTAAATATAGCCTCTAAGATCCTTGATCATTTCATAATTTATTGTGCAAGACGACTCTTGTAGAATCTTCACATTTGAAATGCACCAAAACTTTGTTGCTTACCCTTAATGCACATATTTATGAACTTACCCTCGATCGCTTCTCTTTCATTCGTGCTACCCCTTCTTATTTTAGGATATATCTTTTCCAGATTTAATAGCCAACCCGGAAGTGAACAAATTGTTCCTAATCTCTTCTTTATTAGACGGAGAATTTACACTTAGTGATGATTTAGAATGCGACTTAAGGATCAATGTGGATTTAACGCTCAATGTAGTTGGTGCTTCTGCAAAACTTATAGCACTCTCTTAATTCAGATAATATCTAATTAGATAATCTTTTCATCTAGGTCGCCATGGTTGGATCATGATTCCATGACCCAAATTTTCCACAATCTAGACTGTAGAACTCGAACTACGGAAACACTAATGTTATTATAGATAAAAAGTTGGGCTCTTCCCTTTAGAAATAAGCCCAAATTAATCAAAGAGCTCTTCAAGTCACCGCCTCTCCAACTATATAATTGTACTCGACTGAGTTCTAATAAAACACGTCACGAATTGAATTTCGGGACAAAATTCTTTCAACCGGGGGAGACTATGACAACCGTCGAAATTCGAGATAGTTCTAGATTTGAATAAACTTAGTTGCACATATAAGCACGACTCATACTAGACTTAGTAACTAGAAGATAAGTTATAACCTACTAGAAACTTGTAAACAAGTAGAATCAAAGGATAGTGTACTTAGATTTCACGTTGATACGTGAATTCTACAACTACTTTAATTGTAGTGACTATCCAAATTCAGGTCATTCCTTGGCCTGAACATCTTTGCATGAATCATGTAGACACATCATGTACTTGAGTTAGTAGTATAAATTAGGTCCAAGGCTTGTAGGAACTTAATTCAAAGTTGAAACTATGACTAGTATACTTGGTTCATCAATTTCACTTGAATCTCAGAACCACAACATAGAAATGCCAATAAACAGACAAATATGAATTAAAAGTATTATTTATAAGTATAAAAGAGTTATAATATTCAAAAATAATTTGAAGACTCAAATATTCATTTTATTTTGATATCCACAGTTTAGCAAAATCCGAAAAAACCCTAAAAGCCCTAAAAACTTAAATTTATAAACTTTTAACACCTAAAACTCCATAAAATTTGTTATGAACCTTATAATATCAATTTAAAATGACTAAATTCAGGAAAATATAATCAAGGAAAATAAAAATTAAGACATTAACATTTACCTTTAATTTATAAGTCAAAAATCAAGGTTTATGAATAAAAACTAGCTTAAGGTGCACATTTTATAAAGAAAAAAATTGATATTTTTATATAAGAGTTGAATTTTATAAAAATGGAAGAAAATGAATCCATATCTCATCCCCTCAATTTCGTTCTCTCTCTCTAACACTAACACTCTTTCCAAACTAGTGATCATTTATGTCATTCTTACACTCCACCTCTTATTTCTCCCAATACTTTATCATCATCACCACTTGAACTCTATCTAATCTTTCTCTTCCTATCAATCACGAAATTTTCTACGAAAATATAATATCATGACACTCAAAACTTTCATCATCAAGTGTTGTTCTTGAGGTAATCACAAAACGTTCATTCTCTCTTCAGTTTTTCCTTCTTAACTTTGTGTTTTCATGCACATTTTTTACTTCTACACCATTCTACGCATGGATTATGAATCATATGTTCATAAGCATGATTTTTATGATGATGGTGGTAGTATTTCACCTCAAAACCAACATGCATGTGATGATCTTCAAGCTTAGATGTTTGATGATCAAAGTATGTTGTTAAAAAGCTTTCAAATATGTCATAAAAGATTTATTCACAAATAAATATCTAAACCTTCTTTTCTACTCAAATCCAATTTTTCCCAGAATCCAGACAAGAAAACAAGATGATTTGAAAATTTTCAGAAATAAATCATTTTTCTCGATTTATTGTTATTTTTGCACGAAAATAGAGCAATAATTCATATAAAATAATTTTGATGGTCAATAAATTCTATTAAATTTCAGATATGACCTATCTATCGAGTAAAGACTTTTCATGAAGTTGAATGCATTTATATAACTGCTTTCTGTTTTTTCTAATTTATTTTTTTCAAGAGAAATAAATAGAAAATTACAGTTATGAATGTCCAAAACCATATTTCATAATTTTCAGATCGTCTAGACGTCATATAAAGTCAATGAAAGATTTTCTAGATTTTTCCAAGAGGATTTCATAATTTTCCCAATTTAATACATGTTTAAGGAATTAAATTGATGCAAAATCGCTACCCTTATCAAAAAAGTATGAAACTTCATCAGCATATCTTATATTACACATAAATCATAAATAAAAATTTTTAGTGAATTTTACCTAATGTTTAATAATTTTTCACGAATTAATGATTATTTAAATGAATAAAACCAAGAAAAATAGTTAAATTGTTTGGAAATCAACTTTGATATTTTTACCAGCTTAGATATGTTGAATAACAGTGGCAAATAAATTTTGGTGAATTTTATAAACATTTTCGTATTTATTTTTAATTTGTGTTAATTTGGGCATTTAAATAAAGGAAAAATATCTATACATATATAAAATTCATGGAAAATTTTATGGAAGTTCTTAACTTCAGTTGGAACAGATATAAAAAGTTTTGTGATTTTTCACTACTTTTTGTATTTAATTAAAAATTCTTGATGCAAATGATTATTAAATTATAAAATCGGGTTTTATTGATCAAAATTGGCAATTAATAATTTTCCAAGTTTAAAGACATTATGAAGCAGTAACACAACAAATATAAAAATTTTCCATGATCATTTATTTTTTCCCCAAATTTTATGATGTTTTCAAGGAACTAAATTGGTGAAAAATAGTTAGACAAATCAAAAATTCAAAAAAATTTATTTTAATGTCTTTGACTTTAGTTAAAACTAAAATACAAAGTTTGGGAAATTTTATAACTTATTTGATTTAGTTTTAAATATTTAACCATTTGAAACACTTTCCAAAATGTTATAGTTACACTTCAATTGACATTGCAAAAAATGGGATTTTCACTTGAATTTGTTATACAACAAATTGATTCATAGAAATCTAAATTTCACAGAAAAATGTTTGTAACTAAACAATATTAAATTTTGACAAAATATTGGCATAATTCTATTGTAGTAGTAAGTATACTAGTATCAGATTTGGATTAGAGACTCATTAGTGTATAACATCGTTGTAGGAATCGATAGTGGTACAACTAGAACAAAGTTCAAGACATCATTTGCATCATCTCAATGCATTGTGAGTATTCACGACTCCGCTTATTTTCGATTTTTATGTTTTGGGGTGGAAAAGCATGTCCGAAAACTATTTGTTGTTCATTGTATTTAAATTGATTTGTATCAAACTTGATTGCTATATTTTGCTATATATGTATGTCTATGAAACTTAAAACATGAGGCCTTATCGTCTTAAGTTCCTTCCCTTACACATTATTCCAACCATTAACTCTTTGAGCCAATGTTCATTATGGATAGCGCTATTAGGAATCGACAACTCCTCACTCGCCCGATTGCTTGAGTGCATGATACCATATTAATTTATGGAACGATAAGCATAGATCTTGATAGGGCATCAATCATAGGCTTGGTTGTGAACTCATTGTTTGCTCATATACATACAAACTTGTTAATTATTTATAGCAATGAACTTTGTTTCTCATTATAGCAACGAACTTTGTTTCTTATTATAGCAATAAACTTTGTTTCTCATTATAACAATGAACTTTTATTACTAGAAACTTATTTACTTGTCTTAGCAACCAACTTGTTTGCTCCTTGTAGAAACGAACTTGTTTGCTCCTTGTAGAAACGAACTTGATTGCTAATTATAGCAATGTGAAGGGCCAATATATATGGTTTGGGCTAGGCAACAATGTATAGATGAGTGAGGACATTTGACAATGTAATTTGGAGTCTTTTGTGTAGTTTGTCGTTTTCGGTCTTGGACTTGATTTCGGTTAGAGTGTGACCGAAAACAGGCTTTCGGTCTGCCTGACCGAAACCTGTTTTCGGTCCAGTTAGTATATATAGCTCTTGTCAGGTCATTTGTCAGAGTTGTTGATAGTTGTTGATCATTTAGCAGTTTTCGGTCCCCTTGAGTTGTATCCGACGGTTTCATGTGTTAATCGTATGCAAGCTCAAGTTCATTCCATCTTCTACTCATTTTCTTCTTTTTTTTTTCATTTGCTTGATCGATTTTTATGTTTTGGGGTGGAAAACCGGTGTCAATCAAGCTTGTTATTCAGTTCTCGGTTTTCACAACTTTGTTCTTCACGTTCTCGGTGTCTAGGAGCTTACTATTTGCTCGAGTTTTGCAGATCAGATCAGAATCTGCATCGTGTGGAATTGAAATCAGCTTGGAATTCAGCTTTTCGGTTGAATTCTCATTGTTTTCGGTTGGATCTTCATAAACCGAAAATATATATTCAATCGTTTTCTGTCCAGATCTATCTTGTTTGAAGGCAGTGTTTGAGGTTTTAGTGTGTGGAAATCAATTTAGGATCGAAAATCTAAGTTTTTCATTGAAAACTGTTAGTTTTCGGTTCAATCTTCAGAAACCGAAAACTGTTCTTCAAGTTATTCAGAAACCGAAAACTGTTATTCATCAGGAAAACTTAAAGTTCTTCAATCGAAAATCATCCTCTTTGCTTGAATCTTCAAAAACCGAAAACCCCAAACCACTTGAATCTTCAGAAACCGAAAACTGTTCTTCAGCCGAAATTCTTGTGTTCTTAAACCGAAATCTATTGAATCATTCAGAAATCGAAAACCTCCTTAATCTTCCAAACCGAAAACCTCCTTAATCTTCCAAAACTAAAAACCCTCCTTCACATTCAGAAACCGAAAACCAACTTCAAAACAGAAAACTCTCTTATCATCATAAACCGAAAACCCTTGATAAACAGAAAACCTCTTCTCTTCAGAACCGATAACCTTATTTTCCTTTCAACCGAATCCCTTCATCATACCGAAAACCTTGTTTTCGGTCAAGACAATTCAACCGAAAACATTTTTCTTTAACCTTTTTGCTTGTTTCTCAAGTTAATTTTTATTAAAAATTAAAAAAAAAAAAACAAAAACAACAAAAGCCAAAAAAATAAATAAATGGAATCTCAAAACATGTGAGCTCACCATGAATTAGATGCTATTATGGGAACCACTTCTCGAATTCCCCGATTGTTATCCGCAGAAGGATTTCCAGAATGGAAATATCGGATAGAAAAATACATCAAGATGAAGGATTTCAAAATATGGCGTAGTATTCTAAGTGGTCCAATCCGCATCACAACAACGTTGGAAGATGGCACAATAACGGATAAGCAAGTTGAGAATTACACTGACGATGATTTCAAGAGAGTCGAGGAGCAGGAAAAGGCTCTTGCCACACTTACCATGGCATTATCCCCGGAAATTGCTCAAGGTTTCCGCAAATACACATCTGCAAAGGCCTTATGGGAAGCACTGATCGAAGTATACGAAGGCAATGAAGACATGAAACAGAGTCGCCAAGACATGTTGCGACAGAAGTTCAATATGTTTAACCATGTCTTGGGAGAAACACTTGAGAATCAGTTGCAAAGGTTTATCACACTTACCACAGAAATGAGCTCTGCCGGTGTTATGGAGACAAGATCAGAGATAAACAAGAAGTTGTTGAACTCTCTACCAAAATCCTGGGACATGAATGTCTCAGTGATCAAAAAGACCAAAGATTTGAACAGGTTGAGTTTGGTGGAAACAATGACGATCATTAAGGCTTGTGATCTCGATGATAAGCAAAGGGAGATTAATCATGTTACTTCATACTCCACAGCAAATCTTGGGATCCAAACCACCAACAACACTGCTTTTTCAAGTTTCTCTACTCCTCAAGCTCATGTTCCTCAAGTTCAACCCTATGGGACTCATCAGCCTACCTCATACGTGATCCCTCAAATTCAACACATTCAAGTTCCTCAACCTCAAATTTTACCTCAACAAGTTGGTTCTAGTGTTGGTTCATCTTCAGTTGCACCTATTCAATCTCATGGAATCAGTTCTCAAGCTTCATCTTTAAAAGAAACGGAAGAAAATCTGGCCCTCGCCACTGGTTTGGTAAACTGCTACAACTCTTTTGTGGCCGAAGAGCTTTCCCCACAAATGTCTTTTGCTGACCTAGACCAGATCCATCCAGAGGATGTGGAAGAGATGGACATCTCCTGGCAAATGGCCATGGCTGTTTTTAGGGCAAAGCAGTTCTCCAAGAAAACTGGGAAAAACAACTGGAGCGTGAACTCTGACAAGAAAGTGGGGTTCAACAAAGGGAAGCTGCGATGTTACAACTACCATGAGCCTGGACATTTTGCAAGGGAGTGTCCAAAGCCAGACCGAAGAGAGAATTCTGAGCGAACGATGGTGCCGGTGAACAACATCAACAGGGGATCTTCTTCAAGCAATCAGACTGCAAACTTGGCTATGGTGGCTCAATCCTTTGATTGGGAAGACCAGATTCAGGCTCTGAATATTTCAGGACCTGAAAATGCACATCTTGCCCAGATCAAGAATTGTGTGGAGGAAGAAGCGGAGAAAGACCCGGAAGAGGAGATGATGAATCTTCAGTTTGCGTTCATGGTGCAAACCACTCCAGAGCCAGCCAAACCCGAGGTAAGTGAAAAATGGCTGCTCTCAATCTTGTATGAAAATTGTTAAATTCTTACGTGAGCAAATTGAATTAATCAAGAGAAAGAATGAGGACCTTAAGTACGAAGGCTATACACTTAGGAAAAATCAAAAGCCTTTGAAAACTCAATTAGAAAACAAAACGAAGGATTTTAAGAAATTGCAAGAGGATTACACCAACAAGTGTGAGAATTATGATCATCTCAAAAGAAAACTTGCTGTTGTAACCACTGAACTTGACTCATTGAAAAATCGTCTTGAAAATGCTGAATTTATTTTTAACAAATTCGATGGGTCAAGTGAAATAGTGGCAAAAATGATTGAGGAACAGATGCAGTGGAAGGATATTACTTGTGGTAATCAAAGAAAAGTAGGAATAGGTTTTGAGAGTGTCCCTCCTCCATTCAATCATAATTACACTGCTATTCCTCTATCTCAAGAAGAAATTGAAAGAAGAACCTTTCATGGTTTATGGGAAATCAGCTTCTGAACAAGCAACAGGGCCTAATGATAAAATTTTGAATACTAACATTTCTACCTTAAGTGCAGATATGCCAGTAGTTCAGGGGGAGCAAGAAGCTGAAAAGTTTGAGTCGAATAATTCAGTGTCCAAATTTGGTGTTGAGTTTTGTGATGAGTCTATTTTAAACTCTAAAACTGATGTTTTTGTTTCTGGTGGTGTGTTATTTCAGAATGATAAAATTGAAAATAATGATGTTGTTTCTGATAAAGTTGCTAAAACTGATTCAAGTGCTTCTACATCTTCTACGTTTTCTACACAATCTAGTACTTGTTCTTGTAAATGTGAAAATGCTAGAAATGGGAATAAAAGCCAGAAATCTGACAAGAGCAGTACCCAATCCAATGATAATAAACAAATTTGCTTCAATTGTGGTACTGCTGGTCATATTGCCAGAAACTGTCTCAATCGGATATTTGTGCATTACTTGTCACAAAGAGGAGAGAATGAGTCTAGAGGACGATCTTTAATTAGAAAATCCTCCAGAACTCGCTCTCGAGATGATGACTGGAAAGCAAATTCAAACAAGAAAATGGCAGGTTTTCAAAAGAACAAACAAGTTTTCAATAAATTCACATACAGTTTGCCAAAATCGACCCAAGCTAAGCAAAAGTCGATTTCGTCAAAGAGTAGGTCTGGATCTTCAATCTCTTTGAGTAGAAAATCCACCGGCGCGAAGGAAACTCAAACGAAAAATGTTTCAAAACCTAATTTTCAATGGATGCCAAAATTAAAATCTGATCAGTCATCATCCTCCTCTGTATCTGTTGAAAAAGAAAAATCAAAAGAGAAATCAAAAGAGAAATCTGTGAAATATAAGGGTCAACCCAGGACTGTAATGACCTGGGTTCCCAAATCTAAATGCTTCCGCTCATCGTGCAGGGAAAGTTGCGGAGGAATATCGTCAGACCATGGTATGTCGACAGCGGCTGCTCCCGCCACATGACTGGAGATATCTCCCAACTGCGCGACATTCAGACATTTAATGGGGGATATGTCTCCTTTGCGGGCGGAGAAGGCGGAAAGATAACGCAGAAAGGAACGGTGACCAATGGAGTGCTCAGTTTTGAGAATGTCAACTATGCTCCTGAGTTGAAGCACAGTCTGCTGAGTGTTTCTCAAATCTGCGACAAGGGTTACTCAACACACTTCACCGATAAATAATGTCTAATCTTAAAGCCGGGAATTGTCATTCCGGAGGAGTGGATTCTCGTCAAATCTAAGCGGGATGGGAATGCCTATATTATCGACATGAACAGCAATGTACCCGATGAAGTCACTTGTCTCTTTTCCAAAGTCTCATAACAAAATGCACTGCTGTGGCATCGTCGACTCGGCCACGCAAATGCAAAGAACCTGAACCGGCTTGCCAAGAACGAAATGGTCCGCGGTCTACCTGTCAGAGATTTTATTCCTTTTGAAAAATGTGTTTCCTGTGTTCAAGGCAAACATCATCGGAAATCACATCTGCCAAAGCAGGTCAACTCTATAAGTCAGGTGCTGCAATTGTTGCACATGGACTTGTTTGGTCTGGTCAATGTTCTCAGCATCAACCGAAATTTGTACTGCCTCTTTGTGATAGATGACTTCTCTCGTTTCACGTGGGTCTTCTTTCTGTCCAACAAAGCTGGGATCGCTGACCTCATCAAGAAGTTCATTGTAATGATCGAGAACCAAACCAAAAACCGAGTGAAAGCGCTTCGTACAGACGATGGAACAAAATTTAAGAATGCTGTTCTTGATCATTTCTGCGCTGAGAAGGGTATTGTGCGTCAATTCAGTTCTGTTCAGACACCACAACAAAATGGTGTTGCTGAGCAAAGGAATCAGACACTACAACACGCCGCAAGGACGATGCTGTGTGATTCTAAACTTCCAGTTTTCTTTTGGGAGGAGGCGATTAACACGGCTTGTTACGTTCAAAATCATGTCCTGATCAACAAAGCCCAGATGAAAACCCCGTATGAGATTCTATATGGACACAAGCCATCTGTCAGCCATCTCTGAGTATTTGGTTGCCCTTGCACCCTTCTCCACTTGGAATCCAATCCAAAGTTCAATGCAAAAGCTAATGATTGCTACTTTGTCGGATACGCTGCTCGTATTGCTTACTGGGTATACAACAAGAAGACGAAACAAATCGTGGAGTCTTTCAATGTTCGCTGGCTTGAAGAGAATGAGACGGACGCTAGGGTGGGTCCTGATTGGCTATTTGACTACACATTTCTATTCATATCCTTTAGTGTGTCGTCCGATAACCAAGCTAGGTCTACCTCTGGCTCGAAGACTATCATTGAAGACGAAGATGAAGAGGTTGTCTACAGACCACCATTGGTTTCTACTAGTGATCCTCCGGTGGAGTCTACTGTTCCAATCGCTTCTCCTGAGTCATCAACGAAACAACCTACTCCAGATGCTGATGCTAGTCCTCTTACTCCGGTCGAAAGAGAGTTCATGAACCAAAATACTTCCGCTGTCACTCAAAATTTGATGGAACTTCTCTTTCCCGAACGAATCGCTGATGAGTTTGTAGCAAATCCACCAAACGAAGCTGGTACATCTACCATGGATTCTTCAGCACATGACAGAGCTATTAATATCCATAATCTTCCCGTTTCAATCAATGAGATCAGTCACGCAATCCCCTCTCGCAAACAGCGCGATCATCCGATAGAAAACGTCATTGGCCAACTGGGCGATGGAGTTCGAACAAGAAGCCAGAGCGGAGACGTCAACACATGTCTCTATTCTTGCTTCATTTCTCAAATAGAGCCCAAGAACGTCGAAATGGCTTTGAATGAGCCCAGCTGGGTGGATGCCATGCATGACAAGCTCAATCAATTCGAAAAGCTTGGGGTTTGGAAGTTGGTGGAGCTGCCCAAAGGCAAGAAATCTCTCGACACTAGATGGGTGTTTCGGAACAAGCAAGATGATGCGGGTGTAATTGTACGTAATAAGGCGAGACTGGTGGTCCGTGGGTTCAGGCAAATTGAGGGTCTTGATTATACAGAGGTCTATGCTCCGGTGGCACGCTTGGAGGCTATTCGTATCTTCCTCGCCTATGCTTCCTACATGAACTTCATCGTATATCAAATGGACGCCAAGATGGCTTTCTTGTACGGCAAAGTGAAGGAGGAGATTTATGTTGACCAACCTCCTGGGTTTGTTAACTCAAAACTTCCCAACCATGTCTACAAGTTAGACAAGGCTTTGTATGGGTTGCATCAAGCTCCTAGAGCCTGGTATGCTACCCTAACACAGCACTTGCTCGATCATGGCTATTCCCGCGGCACTATCGATCAGACCCTATTCATCAAGCATGTCGGTCCAGATCAGATTCTTGTCCAAATATACGTGGAAGATATCATTTTCGGGTCGACGTGTCCACAACTATGCAAGGAGTTCGAGGATGTTATGAAAAAGCGATTCGAGATGAGTTCTTTGGGGGAGATGACCACGTTTTTGGGGCTTCAGGTCAAACAATGTTCAGCCGGAATCCTGATTCATCAAGCCAAATATGTGGATGATATGCTCGAGAAGTTCGGGTTCAGAGACGCCAAACCTGCCTTGACACCCATGGCAGAGAGACCACTGCTGACTCCTGATCTTGAAGGCGAATCAGTAGATCAAATGTACTACAGATCGATGATCGGATCGCTGATGTATCTGACTGCAAGTCGCCCAGACATTATGTTTGCGGTCTGTCAATGCGCGCGCTACCAGGCTAATCCTAAACTGTCTCATCTTATTGTTGTTAAAAGGATTTTTTGGTACCTCAAAGGCAGCCCAAAACTGTGTCTTTGGTATCCGAAAAATTCTGAATTTGATCTGTATGCTTTAGCTGACAGCAATTATGGAGGCTGCGAGCTTGACAGGAAATCGACTTCAGGCGGATGTCAATTTCTCGGAGATAGGCTTGTGTCCTGGCAGTGCAAGAAGCAGAATATTGTCTCGACCTCAACAGCAGAAGCAGAGTATGTGGCTGCGTCTACCTGTTGTTCTCAAGTCATATGGATCCAACATCAGCTGTTGGATTACGGTTTGAACTTTCAAGAAACCCCTATATTCTGTGATAATGAGGCTGCGATCCAAATTGCTAAAAATCCGGTCCAGCACTCAAAAACCAAGCACATCGACATCAAAGTTCATTTTATCAGAGATTGTTATGAGCGCTCGCTCATTCGGCTAGAACAGGTTCCCACTACTAATAATGTGGCGGACATGTTCACCAAGCCGTTTAACAAAGCTCGATTCGATGTGCTGGTTAACTTTTTTAAAATGATTCGCTTTGAGGATTAATTTTTGTTTAGGATTAGTTTAAATTTGCGCATTTTTAATTTCATTCTCACCCATGAACAAATTTAGGGGGAGAAATAAACAAAAACCAAACAAAAATTAGAAATTTAAAAATCCAAAAACAATAGAAAATCAGAAAATCCAAAAACATTAGAAAAACAGAAAAATCAAAAATATTACTGAGAAGTGATGTGATGGGAAGTGATATCAGTTTGTGATAACAAGCAATCTGAGTCTGTGTAAAGTACCAAAGCTAAATTGTCTAGGCTGTGTGTTCGATGCACTAGTAGGCACGAAAAATTTAATGGTCTTGACTAGGTGCAGATGAACTTAAGGAATCTTGAGATTTGACAATTTTTGACCTAGATAGTTCCATTTAGCCTGACAATACGACACTTGGATAGGTTGAGCTGAGAGATATACATGAGAATCCACCAGTCACATTAAAGAACACGTATCTAGAACTGTGGTTCAACTTTTCCTCAATGTACGAATTATGTCCTTAATTCCGGTATTGACGGAGCGACTGAGGAATTCCGATAAAGTAGGTCTGTAGGAAATTATTTTCTTTCTCTCCTACTGTTAGTCATATGTTTCCTCCTCTGTGTTATTGAAAGATCCGACCTGGACTGCAGCATATGCAACTCTATTTCTCTGCATCTTCTATCTATGCAATTCTTCCTATCTGTTAGCCATATGCTGTCTCCTTTGCGTGATTAACAATCCGACCTGGTACACAGCATATTCAACCTTCTACTTCTCAATCCCTTTGAAATTCTAGTCAGTCATATGTTTCACTCTCTGCGTGATTGAAAGATCTGACCTGAGTGTACAACATATGCATTCTAAATCTATCCTTTCTATTAATAATTGTCTGCTCACCTAAAGTAAGGAGTATTTTGGAAGTTCTTGATTATTGAGTATGTCAGGAAGCGGGAAACATGTTCTAGTACATCTAAAATTGAACAATTCTAGATTGTCTGTAGATCTCGCTGCTCAATTTAGGTGGACAACAATATCCTTGGTCGTCGTCAGATAAATGGTCCTTAGGCATTTTTATCTAGTAACTTAGGATCAATCTGTCCTGTCACTGATAGAATTTCTAAAAATTGTCACAATTTTTTGTGCTTAAGTGGACCACAATACCGGCGATCGACCAGATCTATTCATGAAAGGAGAGGTACTAATAAATGGAAAATGATTGTCTAACAACTTTGATCCCATATCACAAAAAGTTAATCAATTTCAAGATAGAGGATTCAAATTAGGTTGAATTAAAATTTTAGCATTTTTATTTTTATTTTTATTTTTATTTTATTTTATTCTTTTTGGATTGATAAATTTTAGAAAATGTTTTATTTTTATTTTATTTTATTCTTATTTTGAAATTAATCCTCCAAGAGTTTTATTTCTAAAATGTTTTGGGTAATGGGCCTCACATACTTTCGGGTGCAGCCCACCGATTATGGATCCGGTTATGGATCCGGGTATGAACTGGATATGGATCGAGTATATAAGGAAAAGGCTTCATCGATTTCGGTTCTTCCCTCATTTCATTCACTCTGACCGAAAACCTCTAAAAATTCTCTCAAATCTCGAAATTTTTTCTGTGATTTTTCGTTCAATTGACCCCATAATCTTACAGGTATGAAGATTCCGACCATGCCTATGTGTTTATTGCCATGAATCGACCATGAAATCGTGGCCAAATTGTGAAAACAAGATATGTCGGAGCTTTCGGTCATTCTCAGCTTTCGGTCCAAGCTTTCGGCCGAAAACCAGCTTTCGGTCAAACCGGCTTAGACGGCTTTCGGTCGAAGCCGTGTTCGGTCAAATCGGCTCACTTAAGCCATTTTTGGTTCCTTAAGGCTTTCGGTCAACATTAGTGTTCGGTCCATGAGCTTTCGGTCTAACTTGTTTTGACCGAGAACTCAATTGTTAACTAATAAACTTTAATTTTAAATGGCCAAAATAAATGGATTTAATTGAGAAAATAATTTTTGATTTGTTATTATCAAATGTTTTCTCACCTGGCCAGTTTTGTGCAGGTAAAATGGCAAGTCTAAAAATTGCAGACAGTCACAATGTGTCCATCCTTCTTGACGATCCTCCAGTAGCACATAACGAGTTCAAATCGATGATGTACAGGCTAAGGGAATGCTGCATTTCAACCGTACTTACCTGGAACCCCATTGTTTATCTGAACCTGATCAATAAATTCTGGAGATCTGCAAGTGTCAAGAATGGAGACAATGGATCAGTGACAATTGAAGCTTCTGTCAGGGGATGCAAAATTGTTATCTCTGAGCAATTCATCAGAGATATCTTGAAGATTGATGACAAAGCTGCTTACCCGACTGACATCGATCTGAGAATTGTTGATGAGTATCTCGAGAAGATGGGATACGAAGGAGTCTTTCCACCAACCCTAAAGAAGCTGTTACCTCCTTACTGGAGGTTTCTTGCTCACGTATTCGTTAACTGCATTTCTGGAAGGAAGGGTGGCTCAGATGAGATATCTTTAAGGAATACTCAGGCAATTGTTGCTCTCGTTGCGGGGATTGACTTTAATTTTTCAAAGTTCATTTTGGAGGAAATCGTTACAAATGCCAACAAGAAGTCAAAAGATCAATTTCTATTGTACCCAAGATTTATTCAAATCTTTATCAAAAAGCAATACCCTGAGTTGGTCAAGACAGGAGAGATACTAGACATGAAAGCATTTGGTCCCAACACTATAAGCCTCATCAAGCAAAATCGAAATGGGAAAATCATGTTTCAGGGAAAGTATCCACTTGTGAAATTTGGAAAGTTTATGGAACTGGCCGACTCGTCAGAATCTCATGGGTCCCCGGAACAAGAGTCTACAGATCAAGCATCGTCAGATCATGCAAATGTAAATGATGATGTCATCACCGTTTCAGACCATGAGATTGAAGATGTTGCTCCGTCCACCATTATTGCTGAAGATCATGATCTTGAGAATGTGACAGTTCAAAATGATTTCAGTGAAGGAGGAGAAAATGATGATTATGAGGATCTTGACCTATCCAGTTAGGACGGAGATGATGTAGCGGTGAATTGTGGTGTGAATGAGAATCTTTTGTCAAACGAAGACCTTGATGACTTCTTTGACTGCATTCATGATGGTGCTAATCAAACACCGGAGATAAGGGAGAAAGTCGATGCTCAAGAGACTGTGCCTCCGTCTACTGTTCAGATGGCTGATTCATCAATTCCTATGGACACATCATCATGGATTCCTCCCCTTGACAATGTTATTCCGACAACCGAGCCCATTGTAAGTAATTCCCTGACAACTCTGACCGCCCAGCCTCCTTTGAAGAGACGCAGAAATGATCCAAGGGTGGGAGTAATTTTTCCTGATCAAACTCAAACCATAGAGACTCCTCCATCTACAACATTTGCTTCTTCCTCATCTGTGCCCATTCAAGAGAGTCCCATCTCTATCCATGAAGCTGGTGGTTCGTCTGATGGCTTGAGATCGTCTCCTTTAAGGCCTTATCATGATGCTGTCTCTGAGAGACTAGCCATACATTTGGCCCAGAAATTAAGTCCAACTCACTCCTCACGTGGAAAAGGAATATCCTTTGAGGAAGGTATATCTGGAGATGATGATGCCTCAGCGCCTGAGTAGAGAAAGGAGATTGGTGTGCTGAACCAGAAACTCATTGAGAAAGACCTCATGATCAGTCAGCACGAGTCTCGTATTGCTGATCTTGAGGCCACCAATGCTCAGCTCATCATTCGTATCGATGATCTCGAAGCAGACAAGGCACTGAAGACTGAGAAACTTACAACTCTTGAGACTCACCTTGGTGCTCTGTCAGCATGCTACTTTGACATGAAACAAAAACTGACAGAGGAACTTGGTGACAAATTCAAGTCCTCAGTGGAAATCCTTCGAGTTGACCCTCCATCTGGAACCCATCCTGGTGACTCCTCCTCATCCAAGAAAACTATGATCTATGATAAATTTCCCACAGAACCAGTCGAAGCTCCTCATATAATAGACATCAAGAAAGCAAAGCTGAATGAATCCTCCAAGAAACCGCAAATCATGTTCAAGAGAAGTTCAGCTGACAATGCGCTTCCAGGTCAACCAAAAATCACTCGTACTGATCTTGAAAAGAAGAAATTTGTTCATTGTTATGGTGACCGATCTGGAATCAGATCATGGAGATTCCACGACCGTTTGAACATGTAGGTCGTGAGACGGAAGAGCAATAATGTTGAATACTACAAGAATGTTCATGATTTCGAATCTTGGACAAGAGTTGATCTCACTGAACTTGTTAACGCTCCGTTTGCGAATCCGTCAGGCAATCCCCAAGCAACTCAATTCAGGTTATTTCTGGAAAATAAGACAAAGAAGGGATTTCCTACTATGAAGACTGCCAATTCTATCATCAAGCTATACCCAAAAGTTATCGATCCAAAGACAGAAAAACCTTTCAGAACTGTGATGTGGCCTCCCACTAACCAAGTGAGGCAAGTTCCTGTGCTACAAAACATCGGAGACAGGTCACTTGAAAACATGCTCTACTGGATTTATGATGAAACAACAGCTACCGCTATCATCAAACTTCCAAATGACAGTCTTCGTATCTATGAGAAAAATGACCTGCTTCAGTTTGGAAAGTGGGATATCCATCACTTGTCCATGTTTAAAATTAAAGTCGCTGAGGAGATTTTTTGAGCATGTTGCAAAGGAGTTCACTTCGATGGTGGCAGAAATAATCCAAAAGGGAATGTGGAGTGGATCGATGGAGGGGACCGATGTGATGCTGGTTGGTAAAGACTAACTCATGATAGCCGCAAACCAAGGGGGAGATTGAAGGGCTAATATATATGGTTTGAGCTAGGCAACAGTGTATAGATGAGTTAGGGCATTTGACAATGTAATTTGGAGTCTTTTGTGTAGTTTGTCATTTTCGGTCTTGCACTTGATTTTGGTTAGAGTGTGACCAAAAACAGGCTTTCGGTCTGCCTGATCGAAACCTGTTTTCGGTGCAGTTAGTATATATAGCTCTTGTCACGTCATTTTTCAGAGTTGTTGATAGTTGTTGATCATTTAATAGTTTTCGGTCCCCTTGAGTTGTATCCGACGATTTCATGTGTTAATCGTATGCAAGCTCATGTTCATTCCATCTTCTACTCATTTTCTTCTTTATTTTCATTTGCTTGATTGATCATTGGTATAGATCCTTCCATCAAGGACCTTACACAATGAAACTTGTTTACTCGTTTTAGCAACGAACTTTTATTTATGAAAACTTATTTACTTATTTTAGAAATGAACATTTATGGAAACTGTTATCAATATTCTGATTATCATGATTTCAAACTATATTATGTTATAAACCTGTGAGTACTCACCAACTATTTTTATAGTTGACGCTCGTTTTACATGCTTTTTTAGGAATCATCTAGTAAGAGGCACGAAGAGACACAAAACTTGTAGGAGAATTTGCATGTGTTGACTTTTAAATACATTGTAATTTCTTTTAAAAAGCTTTTCAAACTCATTTTAAATTTGTAATGATTTTTAATACTATGGTTTGTGTTGTCTTTTAACTTTTGTTATGAAACCCTTTGTACTGTCACGCCCCGTGTTTCCGCTTTAGCGGGGTGTGACAGAAGTAAACATGAAAAGTGAAACACAATAATAAATTAATTATCTATGGTATCAAACCCTTGAATATAAATATATCTCTATTATCTAATCACCATAACAGTTATGAATTTATTCATTGTTTAATGTTTCAAGAACTCAACTTACCACTTGAATTAAATAACATCATTCATGTCATGTTATAAACATGCATGTTATGCCTCTCGATGGTCCTTCATTTGTGAACAGATTGAGTGAAAATTATTCTAATCATGCAAATTTCACAATTCCAAATTCTTATCACTATCCAAGATGTAGTGGAATTCTAATTTTACATGCATTGACCTCCTGTGATGTCTAGGTTCTAAAGTCACAAAGACTGAACCTTTGATATTACATAATGTTCCACTAGAGCTTGTTATTTGAAACAATTTTGTGGTTATAAAGCTTCAAATTCAAGGTACACTCCTTAAACACTTCTCTTGCATTAAAGTTTCCAACTCACATGTAGACTTTTCTGTTGGATTAGGTGTCTAACCCATAACTATATTTGGTATGTACTTCGCCCGGTTGTAGCATGGTCCTTTTGGGTTGCCTTCACCAGAGTAACTTGACTGGATGAATAATGAAGAAAGAGGTTATTATGGTTTATTAATATATTATATGAAGAATATATTAAAGGAGAAATCATATTTGTTTAATTAATATTGGTTAATAATTATTTAAGAATTAATTTTGTGGTCAAAAGGGATTAATTAAACTAAGGGGGACTGATATTGTAATTATGTGATAGTTGCAATATTGGTTGAGGAACCCTAAAGAAGGAATGGACGAATTCTATAGGGAAGCCCACATAGAAATCCTCTATAGGAGGCCTTCTGGAAGGATCTTGTGGACTGCTTAAGGCCTAAGCAATCCAATTAGGGTTATTGATGGGTTTTGAGCATTCTAACACTCCTATGGTGTACATGCAACCCTAGAAACCTTGGATATATGTTTTCTCTAAATGGATACAAATTTGTTTTTCCAAGGTTTACTTCCTATCTAGCATGTCATGGGGAACTTGTAATACAAAATTCAAGTAGAATAACATACCTTTTAGAAGCTTGGATTCCTTGATGACTTTGTGAGCCTAACACCCCAAATGTGATGCCTCAAATGCTTCACACAACACAAAAATTCTTGGAATAACCTTGAGAGAATTACACTATACTCAAAAATCGGCTAGCCCACTTACTTGCTTGTAATAGTATCAATTTTGCTTGCATAAGGAGTCTTTATATAGTTGTGACACAAGTAGGGTTACACCATGTAAACCCTAATTGTCATGGCTTTCCATATTCCATGATCCATGGGTTTGTAACCTCCATGGACTATCCATGGAGCACCTTATGGGTTTTAACCCAATCCATACAAACCATGAATCATTACCCCACTATACAAGAATAGATTATTTACACAATCAACCCCATATATTTAATTAGTCTCTCTTTGATCACTTAATTAATTTAAGATTAATTCTTTGATCAATACTAAATAAATACTATTATTAGTATATTAGTACTTATAATACTATTAATAAACCTTAAGTGTCCTTTCTCTTATTTTGGTCTATCCAAGTATTGCAATGCCATGCAACCCAAATGGACCATGCCGGGTCGGGTAAAGTACATACCAATTATAGTTATGGACTTAGACACTATATCCAACTGTCTCCCACTTGGATAAGTCTAATAACTATAGTTGCAGATATGACTTCAGAATCCGACTAGCAATCGTAGCTCTCTCAAAGTCTCTTGGAACTAAGATGATGATGATGATACGCCATTTAAGATAAGTGATCATATAATCCTCTGCTCTCAAGATATCGGTCGGACAAATACATGGAACATGGTCTTACTTATTGTCCAGCATTTGTTTCTTGATCTCTGATCTGTTTGACATAGAACTAAATTGAACACATCAATTAGGTTCTGATCGGGCCTGGTACATAGGTCAAAACAAAATCATCGAGGGGCCCAGATATCGCTTCTAATCCTACAAGGAATAGATAAACTTCTACTTATATGCTTGTACTGAGTACTTATTGTCACACCCCAAAACTGGAACGACGGAAACGTTCGGGGGCGGAGGACGTCATGTATAGTATCACAACAATGCATAATAGTAAACAAGCAACAACATCATCCATTGCATTAATAGTAATAATTTTAATACAAGTGCGTTCTAAAGTTTATAAGACACCAAAAATGAATATCAAAATAAAAGATGAGTCTTGAAGGTGCTCCATCTTCTCAAAACCTGATCACCGCTACCTGTCTACTGGCGACCTGAGAATACAATTTATTTTGAAAGCGTAGATCAACATTTAAGATGGTGAGTTCATAAGTATTTTAGTGTCAATGTTTGTATAAGTTTGAAGAAAGTGTTTGTAAATGTTTGATGTAAGGGTTTGTAAGTGTTTGATGTAAATGTTTGTAAACTTCCTACAAAATCCTATATTTTCTACTAATGTAGTCTTCTAACAAGACTCAACTGTTCTCTATGTTTGTTCTTTTGTAAAAGTGTGTATTTTCCCAAAGTATGGCTATCATTACCAAAATATAGTTTCTCATTACCGTTTATGTGAGAAGATGACAATGTGAATGAAATGGGAAAAATAAAGATGTACAATAGTTTTATCTAGGTAACTACTAATGTACTAAGTACCTTTAAACTTGTTAGTTAATTAAGGTAAAATGTGATATGAATGTAACCATGCTTGATTGACTAGTATAACACGATATTTGAGACGTCGAAATGATATAACATTCGTCACCCGTAGACCTGCAGGTCCCACTGTAGCTAGCATCAAGGTGTAAGAGGGTCAGTCCCGTATAGATCTATACACAAATTCACGCTCTTCCTCCAGGAGACTCTGGGTACAAAACGTGACACAACAGTATATGTCGAGCCATGAAGTAGTATCTCACATTAATGTTATAGTATTCTTGTATTTGTATAGTATGTACTAGTGTAGTGTATGTTCTCTCTGTCTAGTATGTAGTATGTTCTCCGGTGTATAGTGTGTAGTATGTATTGTTTCTCGTTATAGTATGTACTGTTTCTCTTTATAGTGAGTATTGTATCTCGTTATAGTATGTACCGACTCATGTATGAACTGACTCTTTGTATGTTTCATTGTTCTAGTAATAGTATTAGTGACTTCCTAAACTATACCTATTATAGTTTACTAGCAATGTTGTTTGTATGAATGAACATGTTTGAACACCTTTGCTACCCAAAGGATTTGAACTGAATGAGGAACTTTTATATCTATATACATACACATAATATATAACTAAGATTCAAACGACCTTCGGAGAAACAACCGATACCGTAAGTCCACAACCAAACAAGGAACAGGAAGTAAGGGGAGTTATCTTTCCTAAGTCCTTTCAATCCTACTTATATAACTATATCTATATAGATATTCTTTTGACAAAATATAAGTTTAAAGGAGTTTAATAAAGAGTTGTGCATCTAAAAAGAGTTTGTAAAACGATTTGGAGCAATTGTTTGAAAACACAGTTTGAAGTATAAGAGGTGTGTGCGGCCGCACACTCCTTGATGATCATGGTTTGGACGTTTTCTAAGGCTCATAGCTAGCAAGTAACAAGTATAAGAAGGGTACTTACGATATAGAAGCATTTAGGGTTGTTTGGAGCCCAAGAACTTAGTAGGTGTTCTTGGTGTTCTTGGTCAAACTGAAGAACACTTGAAGATCTAAACAAAAGGAGTAATTTCATGGATGAAGTCATGGATCCTTACTAGATACTGTAATGAATCAAAAAATCATAGGAAGACACACTTACAACTTGAAGATCTATAAAGAAAATCGGATGATAGTTGAGAGAGAATGAGTTCTTGGCCTAGCAGTGTGAAAAGAGATAAATGAAGGCTAAGTCTCTCATTTATACATGACAGTGTGCTGCCAGGAGGGGGTGTGCGGCCGCACACCCAAGTGTACCGCCGTACACTCCTCATGTTGGAGTGTTTGGCCTTTTTGGGAAGTGGTGAACTTGTGCTACTCATTTCTAAACCCTAACTTTGAAGATACTAGGCTTAGAACACTCAATTTGACTCTAAATGATGCTAGAAGATAGCAAAAACGAGTCTGACTTTGATTGATTTGAATAACTGTATAAGATAGAAATTTCGGGTTGTCACATCATCCCCCCGTTAGAGAGAATTTTGTCCCGAAATTAGAGTTTAAACAAATAAGCTATTACAAATAACTAAACGAAAAGATGAGGATATTATAGTTTCAACTGATCCTCGCGCTCCCAAGTGAATTCAGGTTCTCGATTGGCATTCCGGCGAACTTTCACTATCGGGATACGACTTTGCTTTGTTTGCTTGACCTCTCGGTCCATGATCTCTACGGGTTCTTCCACGCAGTTGAGGCTCTCGTTGATCTCGATCTCGTCGAGTGGCATTACAAGAGTCTCGTCGGACATACACTTTTTCAAGTTCGAGACGTGGAAAGTAGAATGTACGTTACTGAGTTCGCGAGGTAGTTTGAGTTTGTAAGCTGCAGGGCCCATCCTAGCGAGAATCTCAAAAGGCCCTACGTATGTTGGATTTAGCTTTCCACGCTTTCTGAAGCGTATCAAGCCCTTCCAGAGTGAGACCTTCAATAGAACACGGTCGCCCACCTGGAATTCCAACGGTTTCCTTTGCTTGTCTGCGTAGCTTTTCTGTCGGTCTCTAGAGGCTTTCAATCGTTCACGAATCTGAACGATCTTCTCTGTCGTTTCCCGAATGATTTCCGGACATGTGAGAGTGCTGTCAGGAACTCGTCCTTTAGCTAACTGAGTGTCGCCCACATCAACCCAACACAGAGGGGATCTGCACCTCCGACCATAGAGGGCTTCAAATGGAGCAGCCTTTATGCTCATGTGATAGCTATTGTTGTAGGAGAACTCGACAAGGGGTAAATTAGTATCCCATGCCTTCCCAAAGTCTATCACGCAAGCTCACAACATATCTTCTAAAGTCTGAATAGTCCTCTCAACTTGTCAGTCGGTTTGTAGATGGTAGGCTGTACTCATGTCCAGCCTAGTTCCTAGGGAACTTTGTAGCGACTTCTAGAACCTCGAAGTGAATCTACTACCTCTATTAGAGATAATGGATATCGGAACACCATGCAGTCGTACTATCTCCCTAATGTATGTTCTGGTTAGTTTCTCCATCTTCTTAGTTTCTTTGATCGGCAGGAAGTGTGTGGACTTTGTTAACCTGTCTACGATCACCCAAATGGTATCGAGACCACCCGTACTCTTGGGCAACTTGGTTATGAAGTCCATCGTGATCTGATCCCACTTCCATTCAGGTATCTCCGGTTGCTGAAGTAAACCTGATGGTTTCTGGTATTCAACCTTAACCTTGGTGCAAGTAAGGCATTTACTCACGAAGGTAGCAATCTCTGCTTTCATGTTAGGCCACCAGTATAATTTTTAAGATCCGGATACATCTTATCCGAACTTGGGTTAACGGAATGTCGAGTGTTGTGAGCTTCGCTCATGACCAAGTCTCTGAAAGCACCGTGATTCGGTGTCAAGATCCAATCCATGAGATATAAGGCTCCGCCACCCTTGACTTCCAAGTTCTTATCCATCCCTCTCAGGGATTCACCTGCCACATTTTCAGGCTTCAAAGCTTCGAGATGAGCCTCCTTAATTTGTGTGGACAAATGTGAATGGATAGTCATAGTCAATGATTTGACTCTACGACCAGAATACTCTTTCCGACTTAGGGTGTCGGCTACTACGTTGGCCTTGCCGGGATGATAATGAATTTCGCATTCATAATCACTGAGTAGCTCGACCCACCGTCATTGTCTCATGTTGAGCTCCTTCTGGTTGAATATGTGTTGAAGGATTTTGTGGTCTGTAAAGATAGTGCTTTTCGTACCATATAGGTAGTGTCTCCAGATCTTCAGAGCAAACACTACTGCTCCTAACTTAAGATCATGAGGGGTGTAGTTGACCTCGTGTGTCTTCAGCTGTCTTGAGGCATAGGCGATGACCTTACCTCGTTGCATCAGAACACAGTTGAGCCCTTGATTGGATGCATCGCAATAATCCACGAAGTCTTCTATCCCTTCGGGGAGAGATAGTATTCGGGCGGTACATAAGACTCGCTTTAGCGTTTGAAACATTTTCTCCTGCTTCTCTTCCCAGTCAAAGGCCACGATCTTCTAGGTCAGTGTTGTAAGCCGTTTCGCAATCCGTGAGAAGTTCTGAATGAACCTGCGATAGTAGTCAGCGAGGCCTAGAAATTGACGAATTTCTATAGGCGTCTTCGGTGCTGACCAGTTCTCAATGGCTTTGATTTTGGAAGGGTCCACGTGTATTCCCCCTTAGCTAACCACGTGCCCTAAGAATTAGACTCTTCGGATCCAAAATTCACATTTTGAGAACTTCGCATAGAGCTTCTCCGATCGCAGGGGTTTCTAAGACCTGTCGAAGATGTTGACTATGCTCCTCCTTACTACGAGAGTAGATAAGTATGTCATCGATGAAGACAATGACGAACTGATCCAAGTAAGGACGACACACCCTATTCATTAAATCCATGAATACAGCGGGCGCATTGGTCAAACCGAACGGCATCACTACAAACTCGTAGTGTCCATAACGAGTTCAGAAGGCTGTTTTCGGAACATCCTCCCCCAACACTCGTAACTGGTGATACCCGGATCTCAGCTCAATTTTTGAAAAGAAGTTCGCCCCTTGAAGTTGGTCAAACAAATCGTCTATGCGAGGCGGAGGGTAACGATTGTTGATGGTCAGTTTGTTCAGCTCCCTGTAGTCGATGCACATACAAAACGATCCGTCTTTCTTCTTGACGAACAAGACCGATGCTCCCCAAGGTGAGAAGCTTGGTCTAATGAATCCCTTGCCGAGCAATTCGTTAAGTTGACTGGATAGCTCCTGCATCTCAGGTGGTGCTAGACGATAGGGCGATTTGGCTACTGGGGTAGCCCATGGGACTAAGTCGCTTCTGAACTCGACTTGATGTTGCGGAGGTAGTCCTGGGAGTTCTTCCGGAAAGATGTCGGGAAAATCGCGTACCACTTGAATGTTCTTTAGGTCCTTCGTCTCTTGGCTCACATTGACAACATGAGCAAGGAATGCACGACATTCCTTTCGCAAGAGTTTGTGGGCTTGAATGTTCGAGATGAGGCAAAGGTTGCTGTTGGGTTTGTCGCCGTAGATAACTAGGGTTTCGCTAGACGGCAGATTAAGGCGAACAACCTTTTCGTAACACAAAATGTCGGCACGATGAGAACTCAACCAATCTATGCCGATTATGACGTCGAAACTTTTAATTGAGACCGGCATGAGGTCGATTGGAAATGAATGGCTATCTAGAGTTAGTGTACATCCTATGAATATGCAGCTAGTTCTCTCTGTCTTTTCGTTAGCCATTTCTACAGTGAACGATTCTTTAACTGCATGTGATTTATGGTTAAGCAAGTGAGCAAATTTCTGTTTCACGAAACTCCGCTCCGCTCCACTATCAAACAGAATGCATGCATATGAGTTATCGAGGAGAAACGTACCAGTGACCACTGTGGGGTCGGCAACTGCCTCCTCGTGGCCTATAGCCAGAATTCTTCCCACTCTGTCGGCGTTCCCTGCCTTAGGGCAGTTCCTTTTGTAGTGGCCCGCCTCGCCACAACCGTAGCAAGCCTGTCCCGCACCAGCGTCGGGGACCTGTGTGATTGGCTTCGCTGGAGCTTTTTAGAAACGGGTTGTGTGCCACTTCCTGTTGCAGTTAGAGCACTACATTTCCCGGCAGGGTCCATTGTGGTGGAAGCTGCATTTGTTGCACTTTGGCAAGCTTCTCGCGTACTGCTTTACCGGTGCAGCAGCGGCAGGTGCTATCGCAGCATGGACAGCTACGACCTACTGCTTTTTGGCAGCTTTCTTCTTCTTCTTGTCATCCCAGAATTTCCGCTTGTTGTCAGTGGCTTGGGAGGGTTCTGAGATGGCTAGGGTTGTTGTTGCTGACGGGGTATGGACCCCATGGTCAATGAGCCTTTGTTCCAATCACTTGGAACTATCGAAGGTAGTGGGGTTGGAAGCTAGAACATTCCCCTGAAATGGAGGCACCAGCCCCCAAATATACCTCCCCACCTTCTTTGCTTCTGAAGGGACCATTCCCGTACATAGCGATACCAGATCGCTAAATCTAGAAGTGTAGGAGACTATGTCAGAGCCCTTCTTGGTTAGGCTCCAGAGCTCCTACTCTAATTTATGCACTTCGCACCTCGAGCAGTACTCCTCGATCATAAGCTCCTTAAGAGCTTCCCAGCCGATAGCATTGGCCACTATAAGAGATAGTGGCTTGACATGGTTGTTCCACTACGTCAGGGCTCGGTCCGCGAAGGTGCAAGCGGCAAATTTTACCTTGCTCCTTTCCAGACAGGAGCAGATCTGAAAGATCGACTCCGTCTTCTCGAACCATTGAGAGAGGGCAATGATTCCGCCAGTACCATTGAAGTCCCTGGGTTTGTAGCTGGTGAAGTCCTCGTACGAGCACTCCCTAGAACGCACTGGAGTCTCGATAATAGTGGGAGGCACATTCGTACCACTCCCACTGGTACCGGTTGAATTGAATTGGGCTAGGGCTGTCGTAACAGCCGGATTCATAGCAGCTTGAATAGCCGTTGGGTTGTATTGAGGAGGGGGAGTTTGAATTGGCGTGATTGGAGTAGTGCGCCTGTTTGATCTCCGCGGAGGCATCTTCAAGCTATAAAATAACAAAGATAAAGATGTTGATAAGAATTTAATAGTGAGTATGATGAGAGTGACTCATTGACTAACTCTTCATAGCCCAACAACACTAATGAAAGCATGATTGAATAGAGTTCTAGCACGAGAAAGACGAAAGCATTTCGATAATTTCCTATGAAGTTAGATATCTGTCAATAATATTGGAACTACAGATGTAACAAGTTTGGGAAAAATGACCTAGAAGTAAGTCTTACATCACACCAAGATAAGAAAATTTGAGAGAATAAAGACCTATTAGACTGAAAGTTCAAGGTCTTAAAATAACAGGAAGATTACAGGGAGAAATGCTACTTAGAGCATATATAGGAAGGCTATTCCTTAAACAAAAGAAAGGATGAGCAGAGCATTTCCTACTGGCAACGGGCACCCATTGGGCGAACCCTTAAGTCATCCAGCTGACGCTCCATGTCGAGAACGTGTCGCTCGTACACTCGTTCGCGCACGCGATGTTCTCTGACTTCGGCTCGAGCCACTGCTAGCTCTTTCCGTAGAGACTCATGGTCTCTCGCAGCTCTCTCCCGAGCACTTTCTAGATGACAAATGAGGACAGTGTTGACACCTGCATCGGCATCCACCTGCATGACTCGGTTGACGGCTGCTCTGTCATGCTCGTCATTACGAGCAACCCTACGGACCAGAATAGGTAGAATTCTGTCCATTGAATGGCATGGGTTGACCTTGCCCTTGACTCCAAGTTCCTAAGTTTTTCGCCCACAGAGGCGTCCGGCCTTGAAATGCCGGACGAGGGTTAGGATTTGGGATTTGAGCTACCAGGGGTTTATCATTGACTTCGGGCTCGGAGTCAGAATCCTCGTGGAAGTTCTCAACAAATTCATCATCCAATGGAATTTCATGATTCTCTTCTGGCTCCTCATCGAGCCATCCATCATTGCCTTGGTTGGGGAAGTACGGATCTCCGTAGATATGGAATCCAGCCATAATATCTATGCGAGAATAGGGGTAAAAAAAATAATTAATAGACGTACTAATTAAGATAATTATAAGATGATCCTCACAAGTTACTCCAACATTTGCGTAGTGCATACCAGTCATATGTAACCAAAACAGGATAGACCTTCGAATAAGTGACCCTAACTCTAAGCCCACAACCAAACAAGGAACAGGAAGTAAATCAAAGATCACAAATTCTAAGTCTATGACACCCTAGTCACATATAACCATAGAGTATCCACTCAGCAATTATTGGCATACTATAGTATTTTAAGTTTATGTTATGTTCTAATGTTCTCATTGTAGTAGTGTTGGTCAGTTTTTAGAATTGCTGTAACATCACAAACATTCCTGGACACATGCTAATCAATTCTCGGAAAGATATAGTTGATCAGGCTATATCACTCCCAGATCTGATTATATGTCCCAAGACTACTCGTGCTATCCAACAATCGTAATACTTTTGTTCTGTCCTAGTGACACTAATTTTAGTATGAATGCAGTTATGTATACTTTGGTTAAATATTTTATTATTTAAAAGTATAAACTCTTTGTCAGAGTATTTTAAACCCGTTGTGTTTATAGTTGTATATCTTTTATGGGTTGATATACTCAATTCACTATAAACCTGGCTCTGATACCAATCTGTCACACCCCCAAACCGAAACGGTGGAAGCGTTCGGGGGCGGAGGACGGCATGTACAGTATCACCACAATGCATAATAGTAAACAAGCAACAACATCATCAATTGCATTAAAAGTAATAATTTTAATACAAGTGCATTTTGAAGTTTATAAGACACCAAAAATGAATATCAAAATAAAAGATGAGTCTTGAATGTGCTCCATCCTCTCAAAACCTGATCACCGGTACCTGTCTACTGGCGATTGAGAATACAAATTATTTTGAAAGCGTAGATCAGCATTTAAGCTGGTGAGTTCATAGGTATTTTAGTGTCAATGTTTGTATAAGTTTGAAGAAAGTGTTTGTAAATGTTTGATGTAAGGGTTGGTAAGTGTTTGATATAAATGTTTGTAAACTTCCTAGAAAATCCTATATTTTCTACTAATGTAGTCTTCTAACAAGACTCAACTGTTCTCTATGTTTGTTCTTTTGTAAAAGTATGTATTTTCCCAAAGTATGACTATCATTACCAAAATATAGTTTCTCATTACCGTGTATGTGAGAAGATCACAATGTGAATCAAATGGGAAAAATAAATATGTATAGTAGTTTTATCTAGGTAACTACTAATGTACTAACTACCTTTAAACTTGTTAGTTAATTAAGGTAAAATGTGATATGATTGTAATCATACTTGATTGACTAGTATAACACGACGTTCCAGACGTCGAAATGATATGACATTCGTCACCCGTAGACCTGTAGGTCCCACTGTAGCTAGCAGCAAGGTGTAGGAGGGTCAGTCAGATATAGATCTATACAAAAATTCACGCTCTCCCTCCAGGAGACTCTGGGTACAAAACATGACACAGCAGTATATGCCGAGCCATGAAGTAGTATCTCACATTAATGTTATAGTATTCTTGTATTTGTATAGTATGTACTAGTGTAGTGTATGTTCTCCCTGTCCAGTATTTAATATGTTGTCTAGTGTATAGTGTGTAGTATCTATTGTTTCTCATTATAGTATGTACTGTTTCTCTTTATAGTGAGTATTGTCTCTCGTTATACTATGTACTGACTCTTTGTATTTTTCATTGTTCTAGTAATAGTATTAGTGACTTCCTAAACTATACCTATTATAGTTTACTAACGATGTTGTTTGTATGAATGAACATTTTTGAACACCTTTCCTACCCAAAGGATTTGAACTGAATGAGGAACTTTTATATCTATATACATACACATAATATATAACTAAGATTCAAACGATCTTCGGACAAACAACCTATACCCTAAGTCCACAACCAACCAAGGAACAGGAAGTAAGGCGAGTTATCAGTCCTAAGTCCTTTCAATCCTACTTATATAACTATATCTATATAGATATGCTTTTGACAAAATATAAGTTTAAAGGATTTTGATAAAGAGTTTTTCATCTAAAAAGAGTTTGTAAAACGATTTGGAGCAATTTTTTGAATACACAGTTTGAAGTATAAGAATTCCATTTGATTGGTAGTTATTAATCACATGTGATTGATATAATAACTATCATGTTTATACTTGTATCCCCCCCCCCAATAAAAGCATTTAAAATCATTTAAAAGGTAAGTTAAAGGGGTATGAACTCACCTGAAGTGAGTGATACGAATGAAAGATCGGTTTGTAGGATGCTAAGTGTCAAGTGAAGACTTGAGCACAACGGATCCTAATAAGCATATAATCACAAATATATGTATATTATTAGTGTTTAAAACAACTAAACATGTAAGGAAACACCTTAGGGACTAGGAAATAGTTGACTGGGAGTGTTACAATCACATATGATTGTATAAATAAGGGGAGTACGGCCACACCTTTGAGTGTACGGCCAAAATGCATGAGTTTCATGGGTGTACGGCCAGGGTGTACGACCCAAGTGGGTGTACGGCCATACACTCACTATGAAACATGCCAAAGTAAGTTTCAAGGATATCTCTGGCATCCCTTAAGTTTCCATGACTTTGTGCTAGCATACAACATGAGTTTGAGGCCTATAAGCACTAAACAAAGGGGGTGTACGGCCACAAGAGGTGTGTGCGGCCGCACACTCCTTGATGATCATGGTTTGGACGTTTTCTAAGGCTCATAACTAGCAAGTAACAAGCATAAGAAGGTTACTTATGATATAGAAGTGTTTAGGGGTGTTTGGAGCCCAAGAACTTAGTAGGTGTTCTTGGTGTTCTTGGTGAAACTGAAGAACACTTGAAGATCTAAACAAAAGGAGTAATTTCATGGATGAAATCATGGATCCTTACTAGATTGTGTAATGAATCAAAAAATCATAGGAAGAAACACTTACAACTTGAAGATCTATGAAGAAAATCGGATGATAGTTGAGAGAGAATGAGTTATTGGCTTAGGAGTGTGAAAAGAGATAAATGAAGGCTAAGTCTCTCATTTATACATGAGAGTGTGCTGCCAGGAGGGGGTGTGCGGCCGCACACCTAAGTGTACGGTCGTACACTCCTCATGTTGGAGTGTTTGGCCATTTTGGGAAGTGGTGAACATGTGCTACTCATTTCTAAACCCTAA
The DNA here is from genome assembly GCF_052849685.1 of Lactuca virosa. NCBI lineage: Eukaryota > Viridiplantae > Streptophyta > Magnoliopsida > Asterales > Asteraceae > Lactuca > Lactuca virosa. Next base: position 183,082,320 of record NC_136427.1, on the reverse strand, counting down.
CTTTGAAGATACTAGGCTTAGAACACTCAAATTGACTCTAAATGATGCTAGAAGATAGCAAAAACGAGTCTGACTTTGATTGATTTGAATAACTGTACAAGATAGAATTTTCAGGCTGTCACACTTCTTGAATTATTCACAAAAGCACGTTTTATAACATCGAGTTACCAATGCGTTTTCATACAATCAATGTATAACCAACTCACAGTCAACAACTCATATCTCTAGGTTTGAAGATTTATATGACATTGCCGTCTCACGATCACTCGAGATAAATTCCATGAAGTGATACAAGTGAGCGTGGGTTGAGTCCAATACTCAGAACTTATGAGCACTCATGAATGTTGCAGCAACCATTGCTATGTCTAATACACCTTAGACATTCTACAAACCCAATTCATGACAGTCTTAATTCAATACCTACTTCCAAAGTATGACTGACTGTGGAGAGTTTGAATAATATAATTATCCTGGAAGTCAAAACATGCAAAATTGAAACAATAGTAAACGATTAACATAAGATAATAACACTTTACTCATAAATAAATAACAACTTTTATTTAATCATCAAATGTCAATTACATTTTACAAGTTTCAAACTATCTAATTATTAAAACTAATATCATCCTTCAGCCCGATGCGCCTCGCATGCTGTAAATGCTTAACCCTAGTCAGTCCCTTCCTGAGGGGATCTTCTGGATTCTCATCTGATGATACCCTCTTAGCCACGAGGAGTCCTTCTATACGATGTTTAATGAAATGGTATTTTCTGTTAATGTGTCTGGATCTCCCGTGATCCCTTGGTTCCTTAGCTAAAGCAACCGTAGTTACACTGTCATAGAAAATTTCCATTGGCTCTTTTATAGCTGGTACAACTCCAAGGTCTTCAATGAAGTTCTTTAGCCATATCGCCTCTTTTGTTGCTTCACTTGCTGCTATGTACTCTGATTCACAAGTAGAATCAGCTACTGTCTCCTGCTTCGAACTTTTCCGAGTAATTGCTCCTCCATTTAGGGTAAAGATCCAACCTGACTGAGAGCGGAAATTATCCCTATCAGTCTGAAAACTAGCATCGCTATATCCTACCACTCTCAAGTCATCACTGCCACCAAGGGTAAGGACCCAGTCCTTAGTCCTTCGCAGATATTTGAGAATGTTATTTACCGCAGTCTAGTGAGCCTTGCCAGGGTTCCCTTGATATCTACTAACCATGCTCAAGGCAAAGGCCACATCAGGATGAGTACAAGTTATAGCATACATGATTGAGCCCACAGTGGAAGCATATGGTACATGACTCATCTCAGCTATCTCAACCTCTGTACTCGGACTCTGAGTCTTACTCAGTTTGGCCTTACTCTGGATTGGTAACTCCCCTTTCTTGGAATTCTACATACTGAACCTCTTCAGTACCTTATCCAAGTAAGTACTCTGACTAAGTCCAATTAGTCTCTTACTCATATCCTTATCCCTAGGATATAGGCAGCTTCCCCAAGGTCCTTCATAGCGAAACACTTCCCAAGCCAGGACTTAATCTCCTGCAAGGTTGGGATGTCATTTCCTATGAGTAGTATATCATACACATACAACACCAAGAAGCTAACTATACTCCCACTAGCCCTAAAATATACACAGGACTCATCCTCACTCCTCCAAAAGCCAAACTCGTTGACTTTCTCATCGAATCAAAGATTCCATATGCAAGGTGCTTGTTTCAACCCATAGATGGATTTCTCAAGCTTGCACACCTTATTAGGGTTCTCTGAACTGACAAAACCCTCTGGCAGATTCAATTACACATCCTCAGCCAACTTTCCATTAAGGAAAGCGGTTTTGACATCCATTTTCCATATTTCATAGTCATGAAATGCAGCAATGGCTAACATAACCCTAATAGACTTAATCTTTGCTACAGGTGAAAAGGTCTCATCATAATCAACTCCCGGAGTTTGAGAATAGCTCTTTGCAACCAGTCGCGCCTTATAAGTATGTACATTACCATCCATGTCGGTCTTCTTCTTGAAGATCCATTTGCACCTGACTATCTTACGACCTGGTACATTGTCAACCAAGTTCCAAACTTGATTTTCATACATGGACTGTATCTCGCTGTCCATAGCCTCTTTCCATTTAGCAGCCTCAGGGCCTGCCATGGCTTCCTTGTAGCTTTTAGGTTTATCCAGACCTACCAGTGTACTATCACTGATAAGTGTATCACCTTCTGCAGTAGTATGGAAACCATAGTACTGCTCAGGTGCATTCCTAACTCTCATGGAATGCCTCAGAGGTATGGGCTCATCTATCGGATCAACAGGAGTTTCCTCCTCAGGTTGGTCGCTAGTGTTTGAGGTTCCTTCACCGCTTAACTCTTGAAGCTCTTCAAGGTCAATTGGCCTCCCACTATCTACTTGGCTTATAAATTCTCTCTCACGAAAGACTCCTCTCCTTACCACAAAGACCATATTCTCACTGGGCCTGTAGAAGAGGTAACCAAAGGATTTCTGTGGGTAGCCGATGAAAATACATCTCTCGCTTCGAGGTTCGAGCTTGTCATGAGACTCGCGCCTCATGAAAGCCTCACAACCCCAAATCTTGATGTGGTCCAAATTGGGAACTTTCCCAGTCCACATCTCATGAGGTGTTTTGGCAACCTTTTTAGTAGGGACTAGATTCAGGATATGGGCGGCAGTCTCTAAGGCATACCCCCATAATGAGATTGGTAACGAAGATCGACTCATCATGAAACGAACCATGTATAATAAGGTTAGATTGCGCCTCTCAGCTACACCATTCAGTTGTGGTGTCCTAGGAGGCGTCAATTATGAGACAATCCCACATTCCTTAAGATAGTCAAGAAACTCGATACTAAGATACTCTCCTCCCCGATCGGATCGGAGCATCTTCATGTTCCTGCCCAGTTGATTCTCCTCTTCCTGCTTAAACTCTTTGAATTTCTCATAGGTCTCTGACTTATGCTTGTTTAAATAGATACATCAATATCTACTATAATCATCAGTAAAAGTCATATAATACCGATTAGCATCTCTTGTGGCGATTTTGAAGGGTCCACACACATCAGTGTGTATGAGTTCCAACAAACCCTCACCCCTCTCACAAGTACCAGTGAAGGGTGACTTTGTTATTTTTTCCAAGTAAACAAGACTCGCAACTATTATCCGACTTTAGGTCAAATGATTCCAAAACTCCAGCCTTTTGGAGTTGGCCTATGCGCTTCTTGTTAACATGTCCAAGACGACAATGCCACAAGGATGCTTTGTCTAAGCTATTTGAAGAATCAATACACAACACATTATTTCCTAGATTATCTACAACATTCACAGCTTTATATACACCATCACAAGGTAATTCTTTAAAGTAAAATACATCATTGTAATAAAAATTAATAGCACCATTATCATTATCAAATGAAAAATAAAGCCCTTGTTTGTACAAGCCATGAAAGGAAATAATATTTCTCGCCATTTCAGACGAGTAACAACATTTATTCAAATCTAACATCAACCAATTATTAAGCAATAAAGAATAAACTCCTATCTTGGTAACAGGTGATGCTTTCCTATTCCCCATGATTAAGTTTATCTTCCCGTGCTCCAGTTTCTCACTTCTTCTTAGGCCCTGCAAATCAGTACAAATGTGAATACCACAACCTGTATCAAGCAACCAAGAGTTAGTTTTCAATGATTTATTAGATAATATAGTGTAAATACCTGCATGGGTGGGTTTAACTTTCCCATCCTTTACATCCTGCAAGTATTTGGGGCAGCTTCGCTTCCAGTGCCCCTTTTCCTGGCAGTAGAAGCATTATGCTTCCTTTGGGTTTGAAGAAGGAGGAATGGAACTTTTCTTGGTTCCACTTGAAGAGGATCCATCAAGGGACTTTCCCTTGGTACCCTTCGAAGGGGTCTTTCTCTTCTTCCTCTTTCTCTGCCTAATTGCCAAGACAGGGGCAGTAGTAGGAGTAGGAGTAACAGCTGATTTAAGGCCACTTTCAGCGGTCCTTAGAAGTCCTTGAAGTTTACTTAGTGTGACTTCCTCCTTCTTCATATGATAAGTCATACGAAACTGATCATAACTTGGAGGTAAGGAATGGAGAATGATGTCAATCGCCATGTCCTCAGGAAAGTCCACATTAAGCTTCAATAACCGGTCCACGAACCTTTGCATTTTCTGCAAGTGACCGGTGAGGGATTCTCCCTCTTTCATCGTAGCTGTTATCATGGAGGAAATGATTTCATACCTCTCCTGACGAGCACTCTGATGGTACCTATCCATCAGATCCTGGTGCATCTCAAAAGGGTAGAAATCTTCATAGGATTTCTAGAGTTCTGCTGTCATTGTGGCCAACATGATGCAAGACACCTTAGTGGCATCTTTCTCATGGGTAGTGTACTCAGCAATCTCCTCAGGAGTAGAAGTTGACTCATCGATAACCTATAGCTCCGTATCAAGGACATACTCTTTGCCCTCATAGCGATTAATCATTATGATGTTCCTAATCCATTCATTGAAATTTGAACCATCAAAAATGATTTTACCACACAAGTTCATTAGGGAAAAGGAGCCTGGAGGGTTTAAGCCAGTAGCAGTGTTGGAAAACATCTGAAAAGAAAGAAAGACAATTTTTATTAGATAAAGAGTCCTTAATAGTTCACCCAAATGAAGTATTAAGGCTAGGACCCAACAAACTATTTATAGTTGGAAGAGGGATGTCGTAATCCAAGCTATAAAATATTTGAAGGTAGGTAAATGACGATTTACCAATTTCCACCACGAAAACGAAATAGACTATTAAGTTTTATTGGATTTGAAATTCCTAGATCTTTTGAGATACATTAAACTTTTAATGGCATGTTTGAATCTCGATTGTGACCTCTCAAGTTTGTGACTGGGATGCCGAGGATCATAAACAAGGTGTGAATAACCATGCAAATTTACTTGGTACCCTTAACTTTTATCACCGAATCGATGTGCCGGTTAACCACACGCGCTCCACCGATCTATGATAAAATTAAGTTACCCTTTGTCACTCTTACTAGTCCTTGTTAGCGTGTCGGTTAACCACACGCGCTCCACTAACGACTTGGTAAGGTACAAAGTGTAATTTCATGGGTTAGCACCTATTTCACATTTTCCTAAAGTAACTAAGATTGGGAATTATTAAAGTGTAGTTACTTTATAATTTCATTATACTTTTAATGAAGATTTAAAGTCCTTGTCCTACCAATTCGGCTAACGACCCTCCACCAGTCAAGGGAGCGGTGGGTGAGAGTGGACACCCATTAAGCTGCCATTTTATAGGCAACAACCTTATACCCCCCCCCCCCTTATAGACCGGCTTCGTGAATGAGGCCTACTAACGGTAAGACTGACTTATTCTTATACATATATATATATTTAAACTTTTAATATAATAATAGTATAAGGGTTGAATTTTAAACTTTTAAAACTCTAAGGTTTAATTTGGAAATTAAAGTATTAGGATGTAAGACTTTACAAATTCCAAAACTTGAGGGCAAGTATTGAAACTATTCAACACTTTTCATTTCATAACATATGAGTTTAATGGTCCATTAAACTGAAGACTCTTCATTTTATGTAACCTCTTATTCTTTAATGACACTTTCAAAGAAGAGACTTTTGGTTATCCATAAATTGAGAACAAGTTATGGACTCCATCATTAGGCATTAAGATCAAGAATCATATTAATAAGCAAGTTACACATAATTTCTATGATCTACTAAAACACATAAGAATATGAACATTCATATCAAAATTTCAAGAATCATATTAACACATATAAAACATGGAATTTTGATATTTGCCATTGTAAATGGATTAGAATAATCATTAACACATCAAAAAAATGGTTTTAAGGTTCAAAAAACAGTTTTGGGTAATGATCCTCATCCAATACCAAGAAAAACCCCTAAATTCTGCATACAAGGGCGTCACCACGTCGTGGTAAAGACTGTCACATCGTGGTGAGCAGTCAGATGCAAAAAATGTAGAATTTCAACTTTTGAAAAAACATGTAGCATCAAGTATCAAGCAAATAAGCCTAGGCTCTGATACCACTGATGGGTTTTGAGCATTCTAACACTCCTATGGTGTACATGCAACTCTAGAAACCTTGGATCTATGTTTTCTCTAAATACATGCAAATTTGTTTTTCCAAGGTTTACTTCCTATCTAGCATGTCATGGGGAACATGTTATACAAAATTGAAGTAGAATAACATACCTTTTAGAAGCTTGGATTCCTTGATGACTTTGTGAGCCTAGCACCCCAAATGTGATGCCTCAAATGCTTCACACAACACCACAATTCTTGGAATAACCTTGAGAGAATTACACTATACTCAAAAATCGGCTAGCCCTCTTACTTGCTTGTAGTAGTACCAATTTTGCTTGCATAAGGAGTCTTTATATAGTTGTTACACAAGTAAGGTTACACCATGTAAACCATAATTGTCATGGCTTTCTATATTCCATGATCCATGGGTTTGTAACCTCCATGGACTATCCATAGAGCACCTTATGGGTTTTAACCCAATCCATACAAACCATGGATCATTAGCCCACTATACAAGAATAGATTATTTACACAATCAACCCCATATATTTAATTAGTCTCTCTTTGATCACTTAATTAATTCAAGATTAATTCTTTGATCAATACTAAATAAATACTATTATTAATATATTAGTACTTATAATACTATTAATAAACCTTAAGTGTCCTTTCTCTCATTTTGGTCTATCCAAGTATTGCAATGCCATGCAACCCAAATCGACCATGCCGGGTCGGGTCAAGTACATATCAATTATAGTTATGGACTTAGACACTATATCCAACAGTTATGACTGAAATCCTAGCAGCTCACCTATATAAAGGACCCTAGGCTTCACAATTCTGGCTACCACTTGAACCCTAGAGATCATAGAGCTGATTTTGAGCCCTTCCCCTTTCACCAAGATCTTCCAACTTTATTTGGTGTTTGTGATTCATTAGAGGCATCGCATTTGAGGTGCTAGGTTTCTCAAATGCTCAAGATCTTCAAGCAACAATCAAAGGTAACATTCTTACTCGTTATTTATGTTGATTTTGATTTTTGTTGTATGCTAGATTAGGGTTTGCAAGTCTTGGATGATTATTGCATGTACAAATTAGAAAAACTAGATCCAAGCATTAGGGTTTGCATGTACACCATAGGATTGATATATTGCTCATAACCCAATAGTGGTATCAGAACCTAGATTGTTTTTCTTTTGTATTTGATGCCTTGTTTAATCATTCATTGCTTGAAAATTCGAGAAATCTGCACCCTGACAGATGAACTCGTCGAGTCACCAGATGAACTCCACGAGTCAGATGAACTCGACGAGTCCAGTCTGTGACTAGGTGAGTCGGAGAGTCAGGTGGCAGATTTTTCGGGATTTGACCAAAATTGAGTTGGGATAATTACCAAAAACGTTTCTGAATGATAAAATCTGATTTTTTCAATATGGTATTGATTATCCTAATTCAATTGAAAGATAATTGTCAATAAATAAGATAATTACTTGTTTATAAGATAACTTGATTATTTGTATTTTTTATTTGAGTTATCTTGTCAAGAAAATAGATTAGATCAAATTATGTGATAAATATTAATAATATGATTAATTAATTAATTTTCAAATTTGATCTAAAAGATGTTTTCAAAAAGTTTCAAAACTTGGCCTCAAGTTTTGGGATTTAAATTTTTAATTAAAAGTTTTAATTTTGAAATACTTAAATTATTTGCAATTAGATTACGACTTCCCTCTTCTGAATTGTAAATAATTATGTTGGGTCCTAGCCCTAGTTTTTCATTTGGGTGATAAATTGGGGATTCTTATCTAATCTAAACTTTGTTCCTTTTCCTGTTCAGATGTCTACTTCAAAGAACAACAACCCTTCTGGCTCGAACCCTTCCGACTCATTCTCACTCATGAACTTGTGTGGGAGGGTGATATTCAATGGGTCCAACTTCAATGATTGGATCCGCAACATTCTCATGGTCACCCGTTACGAGTACAAAGAGTATGTTCTCGACAAGGAGCTGAAGGAGGTTAACATAAACACTGCCACTCCCGAAGAAATTGCTGCCTACGAGGATCATGAGCGAGATGCTACGAAGGTTCATTGCATCATGCTCGCAACAATGACTGCGGAGCTCCAAAATTCCTACGATGACTACTACCCCTACGAGATGCACTATGATTTTATGGAAAGATACCATCAAATTGCTAGGCAGGAGAGGTACAAGATCATCGCCTCGATGATCACTACCAAAATAAGGGATGGACAGTCCATCACGACCCATCTGTAGAAAATGCAGAGATATATAGACCACTTGCTAAAGTTAAATGTTAACTTCGATGATGAGCCGGCCATAGATATTATTCTACACTCCTTACCTCCTTGCTACGACCAGTTTCGTATGACCTAACATATGAACAAGGAGGAGGTCACTCTAAGCAAGCTTCAAGACCTGCTAAGGACTGTTGAGAGTGGTCTGAAAGGCAAATCTATTGCATCTACTCCTACTACTGTTGCCCCTGTTTTAGCTATTGGTCAAGGAAATGGAAAAAAAAAGAAAGGCTCCTTCAAATAGCCACTGCAAGGGAAAGTCCCAAGATGGTAACTCTTCTAGTGGAACCAAGGATGATCCTGCTGCTCCCTCTTCAAACCCAAAGGATACAGATTGTTTCTACTGCTACGACAAAGGGCATTGGAAACAAAGTTGTGCGAAGTACCTGCAGGACATCAAGGATGGAAAGATAAAGCCATCCTTCGCATGTATTTATACTATTCATTCTAATAACTCATCACATGCTACGTCTTGGGTCTTTGATACAGGATGTGGTTTTCACATTTGTTCTGATTTGCAGGGTCTAAGAAGTAGGGATGTGGAGCATGGGAAGATTAACTTGATCATGGGGAATAGGAAAGTTTTGCTTGTCACCAAGATTGGAGTCTACTCTTTAGTGCTTAGTAATGGGTTAGGATTAGTTTTGAATAATTGTTGCTATTCATCAGAAATGACACGAAACATTATTTCTTTTCATGGTTTGTATAAACAAGGTTTTACATTTTCATTTAATAATGAAACTTGTTCTATTAATGCTTTTTTTAATGGTACTTTCTATTTTGAAGCATTTCCTTGTAATGGTATATATGAAACTGTGATGGTTGTACACAAGTTAGGAAATGATGCATGCTTATGGCATTGTCGTCTTGGACAGGTCAACAAGAAGCGCATAGCCCAACTCTAAAAGGATGGAGTGTTGGAGTCATTCGACCTTAGGGACGATGACACCTGCGAGTCTTGTTTACTTGGAAAGATGACCAAGTCACCCTTCAATGGTACTTGTGAAAGGGGTGAGGGTTTATTGGATCTCATACATACCAATGTATGTAGGCCCTTTAGATCCGCCACAAGGGATGTCAATCGCTTCTACGTGACTTTTACTGATGATTATAGCAGATATGGGTATATCTACTTAATCACGCACAAGTCAGCAACTTTTGAAAAGTTCAAAGAGTTTAAGCAAGAAGTGGAGAATTAGCTGGGCAGGAAAATTAAGATGCTCCGATCTGATCGAGGTGGTGAGTTCCTTATTCTTGAATTCCACGACTACCTCAAGAATGCAGAATTGTTTCGCAGTTGACGCCACATAGGACACCGGAGCTAAATGGTGTAGCTAAGAGGCGCAATCGAAACTTGTTGGACATGGTTCGTTCCATGATTAGTCGAGCTTCATTAACTATCTCATTTTAGGGGTATGCCTTAGAGACTACCGCCCATATCCTTAATCCAGTCCCGACAAAGAAGGTTGCCACAACACCTCACAAGATGTCGACAGGGAAAGCTCCCTCATTGGCACATATCAAGGTTTGGGGTTGGGAGGCTTTCGTAAGACGAGGGACTCACGACAAGCTCGAACCTCGTAGTGAGTGGTGTATTTTCATCGGCTATCCACAGAAGTCCTTTGGATATCTCTTCTATAGACCGAGTGACAATGTTGTCTTCATTGCAAAGAGAGGGGTTTTCCGAGAGCAAGAACTCATATGCCAAGAGGACAGTGGGAGGCAAATTGATCTTGAACAGTTAAAGAATCAAGCGATGAAGGAACCTCTAACACTGGCGCTCAACCCGAGGAGGAAACTCCTGTTGAAACGATTGATGAGTCCTTACCTCTTAGACGTTCCAGTAGAGTTAGTGTTCCACCCGTGTTTTATGGTTTTCACATTACTACGGATGGTGATATGTTTATTAGTGATAGTACACTAATAAATTTGGATGAGCCTAACAACTACAAGGAAGCCATGGCGGGCCCGGAGTCTGCAAAATGGAAAGAGGCTATCGACAGTGAGATTCGGTCCATGTATGACAATCAAGTTTGGAACTTAGTTGACAATGTATCAGGTCGTAAGACGGTCGGGTGCAAGTGGATCTTCAAGAAAAAGACCGACATGGATGGGAAAGTACACATGTATAAGGCACAATTGGTTGTGAAGGGCTTTACTCAAACTCCCGGAGTTGAATATGATGAGACCTTCTCGCCAGTAGTGAAGATTAAATCTGTAAGGGTTATGTGGCCATAGTTGCGTTTCATGATTATGAAATATGGGAGATGGATGTCAAAACCGCTTTCTTTAACGGGAAGTTGGTTGAAGATGTTTACATGAGTCAGCCAGAGGGTTTTGTCGATGCAAAATACCCGAATAGAGTGTGTAAGCTTGAGAAATCCATTTATGGATTGAAACAAGCGTCTCGCAGATGGAATCTTTGTTTCGATGAGAAAGTCAAAGAGTTTGGTTTTTCGAGAAGCGAGGATGAGTCATGTGTATATGTCAAAGCCAGTGGGAGTATAGTTAGCTTTCTTGTTTTGTATGTGGACGACATACTGGTCATAAAAAACTACGTCCCAACCTTGCAGGAAGTTTAGTCATGGCTTGGGAAGTGCTTCGCTATGAAGGACCTCGGAGAAGCTGCTTATATTCTTAGGTTAAGGATATTGGGGAATAGGAGTAAGAGACTAATAGGACTTAGTGAAAGTACTTACTTGGATAAAGTGTTGAAACGTTTTAGCATTGAGAATTCTAAGAAATGGGAGTTACCAATTCAAAGCAATACCAAGTTGAGTAAGACTCAAAGCCCGAGTACTGAAGTCGAGATAGCAGAGATGAGCAGAGTACCTTATGCTTCCGCAGTTGGCTCAATCATGTATGCTATGACTTGTACTCGCCCTGATATGGCCTTTGCTTTAATCATGGTCAGCAGATATCAAGGGAACCCCGATAGAGCACATTGGACCGCAGTAAAGAATATTCTTAAGTACCTACGATGGACTAAGGAATGGTTCCTTATCCTCGGTGGGAGTGATGACTAGAGAGTGCGAGGGTATAGTGGCACCAGTTTTCATACCGACCGGAATAATTTCCGCTCACAGTCGGGCTGGGTCTTTACCCTAAATGGACGAGTAGTGACTTGGAAAAGTTCCAAGCAAAAAACCGTAGCTGATTCAACATGTGAATCAGAGTACATAGCAGCGAACAAAGCGTCGAAGGAGGCGATATGGCTAAAGAACTTCATTGGAGACCTTGGAGTTGTACCGGCCATAAAGGAGCCTACGGAGTTTTTCTGTGATAACGAAGGTGCGGTTGCCTTGACCAAGGAACCGAGGGATCATGGCAGATCCAGAAATATCGGTAGAAAATATCATTTCATCAGACATCGGGTAGAAGAGGGACTCCTCGTAGTTAAGAGGGTATCATCAGAAGAGAACCCAGCAGATCCCCTTATAAAGGGCCTGAGTAGGGTTAATCACTTGCAACATGCTACGAGCATTGGGCTGAAGGATAATATTAGATTTAGTGATTAGATAGTTTTTGGAAACTTATAATAGATAAATTGTAATTAACATTTGATGATTAAATAAAGGAGTATTATTTATGAGTAAAGTTAGTGTCTTGTGTTAATTGTTTACTATTGTTTCACTTTTCATGTTTTGACTTCCTAAATAATAAGATTATTTAAACTATCCACAGTCGCTCATACGTTGGAAGTAGGTATGAAAGAAGACTATCATGAATTGGCTTGTAGATTGTCTAAGTGTTTAGACATAGCAAAAGTTTACTGCAACGTTCATGAGTGCTCTTGAAATAAGATTTGAGTATTGGACTAAACCCGCGCTCACATGAATCAGTTCATGGAATTTAATCACGAGTGATTGTGAGACGATAATATCATATAGTCTTTAAACCTATATATATAAGTTGTTGTTTACGAGTTGATTGTGAATTGATAATACGTAAACGCATCAGTAACATGATGTTATAAAATGTATTGTTGTGTACAATTTGATGAGTAAATAGTACAAGCATATAAGTCAAAGTTTATATGTTCCTTTTATCCTATGAGGGTAGAAGTGATATCTTGGGCCCCTCGATGATTTGGTTTGACTTATGTGTCGGGCCCGGTCAAGACTGAATTGATGTGTTCAATTAAGTTCTATGTCAAACAAATCAGAGATCGAGAAACAAACTGATGGACAATAAGTATGACTATGTTCCATGTGATTGTCCACATGATATCTTGAGAACGGAGGACTATACGATCCCTTGTCTAAAGGACGAGTCAGAGTTCGACAGCGGCTTTTGAGAGCTACGATTGCTAATCGGATTTTGAAGTCGTACTTGCATTTATAGTTATTAGACTTATCCAATTGGGAGACTGTTGGATTAGGTGTCTAAGCCCATAACTATATTTGGTATGTACTTGACCCGGTTGTAGCATGGTCCTTTTGGGTTGCCTTTACGAGAGCAACTTGACTGGATGAATAATGAAGAAAGAGGTTATTATGGTTTATTAATATATTATATGAATTATTAAAGGAGAAATCATATTTGTTTAATTAATTTTGGTCAAGAATTAATTAAGAATTAATTTTGTGGTCAAAAGGGATTAATTAAACTAAGGGGACTGATATTGTAATTATGTGATAGTTGCAATATGGGCTGAGAAACCCTAAAGAATGGAATGAAGAATTCTATGGGGAAGCCCACATAGAAATCCTCTATAGGAGGCCTTCTGGAGGGATCATGTGGACTACTTAAGGCCTAAGCAATCCAATTAGGGTTATGACTGAAACCCCCTAGCAGCTCACCCATATAAAGGACCCTAGGCTTCACAATTTCAGCTACCACTTGAACCCTAGAGATCATAGAGCCGATTTTAAGCCCTTCCCCTCTCACCAAGATCTTACAACTTGTTTTGGTGTTTGTGATTCATTTGAGGTGCTAGGTTTCTCAAAAGCTCAAGATCTTCAAGCAACAATCAAAGGTAACATTCTTACTAGTTATTTATGTTGATTTCGATTTTTGTTGTATGCTAGATTAGGGTTTGCAAGCTTTGGATGATTATTGCATGTACAAATTAAAAAAAAAACTAGATCCAAGCATTAGGGTTTGCGTGTACACCATAGGATTGATGTATTTCTCATAACCCAACATTTTCAACCATTTCCCATTAAGGAAACATTTTCATATTCCCATATGACCATCAATTTTGACCAAGAATGATCTCAAATAATATCATACTTCCAAAAGGCTTGGTAGGTCAAATAATGATCTCAAATAATGTCATTATGGTCTACACAAAATAATATCATACTTCCAAAAGGCTTGGTAGGTTTAGCTAAGTCTTGGTGGGGTCGATGTGCCTTATGTTAGCCCGAGTGAAATTATTGGTTAGCGGATTGGGGGTAAGCCCGAGTGTTGTTATTGGTTAGTTGATCGGGGGTATGCTTGAGTGCAGTTATTGGTTAGTGGATCGGGGTAATCCCGAGTGCTATTTTTGGTTAGTGGATCAGGGGTAAGCCCAAGTTTAGTGGATCGGGGGTAAGCCCGAGTACTGTTAGTGGATAGCGTATCGGGGATAAGCCGGAGTCTTGTTAGTGGATAGCATAGTAGGGCTGTTAGAGCCAAGTAGGAGTATGGTCTATTGTAGTCTGTGATCATTGGGTTTCCTTTCATTAGTGCATTTATATGCATGATTAGCATAATGGCGGTCGGCTGAGAGCTCTGGGATTCTTTTATCAGAAGGACGGCATATGGCCGAGAAGGTCTAGGACCAACCAAATCAACAGATTTTGGCCAACATAGTTGATAGAAGGGGAAGTTTAGCCTTGTCTGATGGGTTTTCTAAGGATTTCTCACTGATGCGTATGTGAGGTTGATAACAATGGTGTAAGATATAGTTCATATTTCAGATGTTCTACTAACGACTCAAGGCTAGGAAACCTTACTCAGATATGGTTGGGAGTTGTAACATCCTGCTTTCCGTCATTTCTTATTTTAGGACCGTGGGATTGAAGTTGATTTTGTAAAGACTTTAGAGCCTTAGGAAGGTAATCCTTAGACCTTTTGGAAGGAGGCAATGTTGGTTATGAGATGTTAACCTTTGAATTGTGTTTTGAGCAAAAAGGTAGAATATGAAAAGTCATAAGTCGGGCTCTTGCATGAAATATGGAATTTTTTGTTTGAGAAGCTTTTAGTACAAGATATTTAGATGTTATTGTAGAGCTCTTCAATACCTTTTCATTGATATAATGATCGTCAAAATCAGAGTTGAAACGAAGAAGTTATGACCGTTTGGCCAGGTTCTTGCATGAAATATGGATTTTTGTTCGCGAAGTTTTCAGTCCAATATATTTTTAACAATATTGTAGAGCTCTTCAATACCTTTTCGCAGATATAAAGATCAGCGAAATCGGAGTTGAAACGAAGAAGTTATGACCATTTTTATTTAGGAAGGTTTTCGGCATAGTCTAGTATGTTGGGCGTAAATTGAGTACGATGAGCGTAAATTGAGTATGTTGAGCGTACGCGATCAGTGCCCAAACCCTATTTTCATGGTTTGATCCCTATTTAAGCTTTTTAACATCCCCAAACCCATTCCATTCTCATCCTCCACCCCTTCAACACCCTCCCCTGAAACCATAACCCTAGATTGAGCCTTGTTAGCAAAAAGAATGTGTATTTAAGTGCTTTAGAGTGTTCTTGGTGCATCTTAGAGAAGAAGGAGTTGATTGGAGAAGTGTTGGTTGCATTGGAGCTTGTATATCCAGACCTTTTTCACCTTGATCTTTCTTCTAGTGGTATAAAGTTTGAATCTTGATGATGAAATTATTAGATCTAGCTAGTTTTGGTTGTTATGAGCTTTTGGTCACTTAAAATGTATAAATTTTAGATCTTGAAAGTTTTTTACATTGTTATGGATAAATTTGGAAACTTTATCCATCTAAACATCATATTGATTTTGATATGAAGGTTGGAGACTTGGACTTAATGGATTAAGTTGAAAAAGATGCACTTTTGGTCCCTTTCAGACTTAAAGACTAGATCTTGTTTGTTAGGACCATTCTAATGGATAAATTTGGAAACTTTATCCATTATGAAGCTATTAAGAAGCATAAAAATTTGATCCTATCCCTTCTATCCATTCCATGCAAGAGTTATGATGTCTTAATGGATTAATAAGTTAGGGTTTTGGCTTTTTGGACCTTTTCTAGCTAAAGAAAGTCATAAATGTGGAAACTGTATGACTTAAGTCAATGTTCTGACTCTAGATCTGATCTCTAGACAAAAGGTATTAAGTGATAAATTACTTAATGGATAAATAATATCAAGTCGTGTACGCTGGACGTACGAGGAGTACGTTGGGCATATGCCGCTACCTTGGACTTTGACTTTTGTTGACTTTTGTTGACTATTGACTTTTTAACGAAGTTTGACCTTGGGTCAAACTTGAGGATTTTGGGCTATTGATTAAGATTTTATCTGCTTCTGGTATTAGTGGAGTTACGGGAGCAAGCAGTACAGAAGGGAGCATTCATAGTGTTTCAAGGTTCTTTGATTCAAGTGAGTTTTGGCCTCATTGTTCCATGGGTCGAATGTGCCAATGTCCGCTCACTAGTTTTGGTTATCTTTAGTAAAGAGATGTCATAGGGACTGTACATAGTCATGTAGGATAGACTAAGGACTCTTAATCTAGGCTTTCTTTCCTATTCCTTGTTTGGTTGTGGCTGTAGAGTAGGATTACCTGTCCGGGTGTCTATCTCGCCTCTTAATATATATGGTTATTCATTCCTTGGATTGTTGGTATTTAGTATGTTGCTATGTTATACTGATCTGTTAGATATGTATCCTGGTACATAGGATGTTGTTATGCTGTAGTGATCTGTTAGATCTGTATCCTGGTATGTACGATATTTCTATGCAGTAGTGATCTGTAGATCTGTATGTTTACATGTACTTGTTGGTAGTCATCCATTGGAGTGCCCTATGTACTATATGTGGTCATGTAGGATAACCTGAGAACTCTTGATCTAATCTTTTTTTCTTGTTCCTTGTTTGGTTGTGGCTCTAGAGTAGGATCATTTGTTCGGTGTTCGGGTGGCTATCTCACCTCTGGCTACTTATGGTTACGCATTTCAAGGAGGTTAGCTGGTAGCGGGACAATGTGTTGTGAGAGGACTAGTAGGCGATACTGAGTTGTATGATTGTTTTTTTTCCTATATTATGTGCGTACTTGATCCTGATTACATGTCGACATATGGTAGTAATGGGTTGAGGTGTTCCTGCTTTGTTTTGTAGGCGAGGATACTCGGTGCGGGCCAACTGTAAGTCGTAGGCATGAAGGCTCAGGATGAGCAGTTGGGTTGAGGTGGTTGGCCAACAAACCTTGGGTATTCCATCCTGAAGGCTGAATGGACCTCATTCATGCTTGTGAGTTCATCGTATGGGGTATTTTGGTGGAAACTCAGTAATATTTGTGCTTACTCTATTGTTTATTGTTTCAAGTATCATCGGTCGTCATGGGAAGGCGAAGGCGTGACTATACACATTCATCAGCAACAATGAAGATTTTGTGCTTTAATATTAATCTGATTTTAACAAATGTATTTGGATTAAACGGTTTTCTTTAAAATGGATTCATAAATAGGAAACTCTACTTATATAAAACAAAAAAATTTGGTTGCGAAAATGGAACGTTACAAGTAGGTGTCATAGCCCTGGGTTGAGCGAATTGGAGGAACACTTGTGTGAATCCAGTTTCAAACTAGGATCCAAGAGTTTTTGCAAAATGTTTTTTTGAAAAAGAATTTATAATAAAAGGGTTGGGTTAGGGACATGGGCTTTGTCTCTTGTCATGTTCTTGTTTGACTGTTGGCTTAGGATCAGAAACGTGGGCCTTGACTTAACTTTGGCTTTTTCTGGAAGATGTGGCGTGTACAGTCAGCCAAAGCCCGAACAGGAGAGTGGTTCCTAAAATACACATACTTGTTATGTTTGTTGAGTTTTGATTTTGCTGATATATGAATTTTTAGAAAAACATGCTGGTGGATAAGCTAAGATTCCTTTTAGGAACAATTAGATAGAAATATCTGATTTCTGTGATGCCTTGTGATATAGGAAGTTGCTTGCCTGATATATATTACTTGATTTGTGTTTGATGCATGTATGTTGATTAGTTGTATACGGTTGGGATTAAATAGACTTAGAATGACCGAATTAACCTTACTTCCTGTTCCTTGTTTGGTTGTGGACTTAGGGCCGATTCGATTATTCGACAACCTATATGATCTCTTATTGTGTAAAAAAAAGCATACACAAAAGCAACCGGTGGTACGGGAGCAAGGATAATCTAAGGAGGAGTGCCTAGGAAGTTAGTTATATCTCGTAGGAGAAGTGGCTATTAGCGCACCTAGGAGTGGTCTAGTGCAGTGACTTAAGGCCTTGGGATGAATTTTGAATCGACTACTGATAGGTGTGGAAGTCAGTATGGGCCCATACTACTAACATCACAGGATTCGTATGAGATTCAAGAGGAAGCTCGAGGTTACAAAGGAACTAATAGGAGTTTGGCTTGGTGTGTTGAGCACTATGTTTTGATGCCTAATATTTCCTTCGTATATTCTTAGTATGGTGGATTTTCGAGGTTCAGTATCAGTTGTTGGTAGCACTAAGAGAGCACGTTTGAGTGTCGAGGAGATCCGTGGGATCATTGTTGCTGAGGTGGTAGAGGTGATTAGGGAGGCAATTCTGGAGCTGTTTGGGTCGGTCAAGACCATGTTGATCAAGGAGTTTGATTGGTGCTATGTCGCCGTTCGACAGGTAGATGCTGCCGCAGCCACAATAGCCGTCATCATTGCAATATCTCAAGGAAGCGGGGGAATGTAGTACCGAGAGTTAAGTTATACGAAGCCTCCAAAGGTTAGAGGTGACATGGACCCGGTCATCGCTTCGAGATGGATTTCTGATATGGAGGGTTGTTTTTTCACATGTTCATATCCTGAGGGATAGAAGGTGAAGTTTGCGCTGAATTTTCTTCGATGGGGTGCGAAGGATTAGTGGGAGTTTGTGACCCAGGGCTTTTTGCAGGTTGATTGAGCCGCAATGAATTGGGAGCAGTTTCTGGACACATTCCGAGCATAATATATTCCTCTTGTGGAACGGGAGCGATTGGCTCAGGTCTACCTGGATCAGAGACAGATGGCCGAGTCGGTGACGGAGATCACCAAGATGTTACTGAGAGGGCTTTGTTCTGTCCTGAGCTCGCTGCTTCAGAGCAGGCCCAGATGACTCAGTATGTGAGCATGATCAAGACGGATATTCGCCAGTTTGTGTCTAACTAGAAATACGGTACCCTCTCTGAGCTTCAGGATGCCGCAAAGAGGCGAGCGATTGAGATAAAGACCCAGACGAGGGAGCAAGGTCAGGCTCCGGTTCAGTCCTAGCCTGCAAAAAAGCAGTTCAAGTCCTCCAGCCAGAGTTTGGAATCATACGAGGGGAGGTATCGATCCTTTGTATGTCGTAGATGTGGAAAGAGGGGTCATTTTGGTAGAGATTGCAGGAAGAGTTTGCATGTTTGTTTCTATTGCGGCCAGGAGGGCCACATCAGAGCTCGTTGTCCCTTTCTTGTTTTTGATAAGGTGTTAGATCCTACAACCCTAGTTTCACAGTTACCTAACGGTCGTCATGGGACTGTAGGAGTTTTCATGGCCGAGGTTTGAGTTATTTGTTCTTCTATTTAATCAATTGTTGTAGTGATGGTATTCACCTATGTGTTTTGTTTATGTTTTAAAGTTCAGGTGTAATCTTGGATGATCAGTTGATTGAAATAATCTTCGTTAGCTAATTGGAAATTGATTTCTTGTTATGAATTGATTAATTATCTTTGTCATCAGATTGTATGTGTATTGGGATTTATGAATGTTATGACGGTTCAGATTCTCCTGTGTATTTGGATATCAGTGGTTGGGATCAAGCGGTGGGGTTCAGGTTAGTTTAGGTATCAAAGGATTATGAAGTTTTCCGATTCTAGCGTATTTCAAGTGGAGGAGAGTGGAACCTCGTAGCAGAAAGACCTAGTGCCAAGCTTCGGTTCTCAATCGGATCTCTCCAAGTTCAAACTTCTACGCAGCTGTTGAATCTTCTAGTTTCGCATCAAAATCATCGTTGGTTATTGGATTTCCCTTCAAGTCGTATTAGTTTTAGTTGTGGCATCATATGTTGGGTGTTCTTGTGTCTTAGACTCTAGGGTGTTAGGAGCCCAGGTTGAGGGATGTGATGAAGGCTTCCTTGTCTGTTCTTGTTTGATTGGGGCTTAGAGGTCTGAATCACGACCCGAGGACCTGGTAGGATCATTTACGTCTTGTTAAGCCGAGTGTTGTTGTTGGTTAGTAGATTGGGGGTAGGACCAAGTACTGTTGTTGGTTAGTGGATCGAGGGTAGGCCTGAGTATTGTGGTTGGTTAGTGGATCGGGGGTAGACCTGAGTGTTGTTTTTGGTTAGTGGATTGGGGGTAGGCCCAAGTGTTGTTATTGGTTAGTGGATCGGGGGTAGGACCAAGTGTCGTTTTCGGTTAGTGGATCAAGGGTAAGCCTAAGTGTTGTCAATAGATAACTAAGCATAGTTTTCGGAGCCATGTAGGGGCATGGACTAGTTTGGTATGTGACCAGTTGGTTCTCATCGCAATGGTGCACTTATGTGCAGGATTAGCATCACGGCGCTTGTCCTAGGAGGCTTAAAGTTGATCAGATCTGCGGGTTTTCGGTTAGTCTGGCTAATGTGAGGGATTGCATCATGAAGTTGAAGTGAGAGCTAATTTCGAGGACGAAATCTAATTTAAGTGGGGGAGAATTATAACATCCTATTTTCTGTCATTTCTTATTTCAAGGTCGTGGGACGGAATTCGATTGTGTAAAGGCTTTGGGCCTAAGGAGGTTTTGTTTAGACATTCTGGAAGGAGGAAATGATGGTTATGAGATCTAAACCTTTGAATTGTGTTTTGGGCTTAATGGTAGAATAAGAAAAGTCATAGGTCGGGTTCGTTCACTAAATATGGATTTTTGTCAAGAAGTTTTTAGTACAAGATATTTAGATAATATTGTAGAGCTCTTCAATACATTTCTTTAGATATAAAGATCATCAAAATCGGAGTTGAAACGAAGACGACTGTTTGGTCGGGTTTTGCATGAAATATGGGTTTATGTTCAAAAAGTTTTTAGTCCAAGATATTTAGATAATATTGTAGAGCTCCTCAATACCTTTCCGCCGATATAAAGATCGTCAAAATCGAAGTTGAAACGAACAAGTTACGACTGTTTGAAGTTAGGAAGGTTTTGCTTTAGTCGTGTACGCTGGGCATAAATTGAGTATATTGAGCGTACTAAATACGTTGGGCGTATATTGAGTACGATGGGCGTACGCGATCAGTGTCCAAACCCTATATTCGTGGATTAAGCCCTATTTAAGGTATTTAACTTCTCCAAACCCATTCCATTCTCAGCCTTCACCCCTTCAAAATCTTCCCTTGAAACCATAACCCTAGTTTGAGCTTTGTGAGCAAAAAGAAGGTGTTTTTAATTGCTTTGGAGTATTCTTGGTGCATCTTGGAGAAGAAGGACATCATTGGAGGCATGTTGGTTGCATTGGAGCTTGTAGATTTAGAACTCGTTCACCTTGATCTTTCTTCTCGAGGTATAGAGTTTGAATTTTGATGATGAAATTGTTAGATGTAGCTAGCTGTGACAACCGTCAAAATTCGAGTCGGTTCTAAGATTTGACTAAACTTAGTTTCACATATAGGCACAACACATACTAGACTTAGTAAATAGAAGCTAAGTTATAACCTAGTAGAAACTTGGAAACAAGTAGAATCGAAGGATAGTGTACTTAGAGTTCACATTTTTTATGTGAATTCTACAACTACTTAACTGTAGAGACTATCCATATTCGAGTCACTCTTTGACTCGAACACCTTTTCATGAATCATATACACACATTATGCACTTGACCTAGTAGTAGAAATTAGGTTGGAGCCTCATAGAAACTTAAGTCAGAGTTGAAAACTAGGACTAGTATACTTGATTCCTCAATTTCACTTGAATCTCGAAACCACTATATAGAATGCCAATAAACCAATAAAATAAGTTACAAATATTATTTATAACTATAAAAGAGTTATAATACCATAATATAAATTGAAGTCTCAAAGATTCTATTGATTTTGATATCTAAAGATTTATTAAATCTCAAAACCCTAAAAGCCCTAAAACCTAAATTTTATAAAATTTGACATCAAGAATTCTATAAAAATAGTTATGAAAGTTATAATATTATCTTAAAACAATATAATTCAGGGAAATATAATCAAGGAAAATAAAAATTTAAGTCATTAACATTCATCCTTAATTTATAAGTCAAAAATCAAGGTTTCATGAATAAAAACCTGATTTTAGTGCACATTTTATATAAAATTTAGATATTTTATAAAATAACTTAAATTTTATAAAACAAAATGAATGAGAAAGGGGTATTATACTCAAAATTTCGGACCCCTCTCTTCCCATATCTCTCTCTCACACTCTCATTCTCCAACACACACACATCTCTCTTCTTTCTCTCTCTAGAAAACTCTCTCTACCTTCTCTCTAATTTTTTTTTCTCCAAACACCACTCCATTCTCTCTTCCTCCCTCTAAGAACCACGAAATTTTCCAGAAAACAAACCCAAGAACACTCCTCAAACTCGAAATATTCATCATCTTGTGGTGTTCTTGAAGGTAAAATCGATTTCTACTTCACTTTTCCTTCAAGTTTTGCTATTTTTCTTACCCTTTCTCCTTCTTCCTCTTCTCCAAACTTGTTTTCTTTTTGTTAAAATGGTTTTTAGAACATCATGGTTGTGTTTTAACACCATGCATGTATGATAAACAACGTTGCATGTTCATGATCTTAGTGCAAAAATCGATTTTAAGGATTAAAACATCAAACTTAAGTTAAGAGTTTTTGAGAAACAAAATTTTGTTCATAAATGCATGTATACATTTTGATAAGTTTTAATCTTTTGATCTCTAGAAACATGACTAAAATATGAGTTTATCATGATATATTTAAAATATTTCAAAAGATTTACTCAAGGAAATGATGAAAACTCACTTTTCTAACCAATCATCATGCATGCAATCTGCCAGATTTCTTTACCTGACTTTAAACTGCCATATCTCACTCATTTCTTAACCAAAATTCGAGATTCTTTTTCTGAAATATAATATTTTGAGTTAGATTTGAAACCCATCTGACCTCATTGGAAAATTCAAATATTTCGATTTTTAGCAATTTTTACAAAACTGTTGCTCAATGAGCACCTTTTTGTGAATACTAGTTTTGTATTGCATGTTCAAAGGTCTTATTCATCACTAAAAATCAAGGAAAATTTTATTTGAGCACTTAACATCATGTATTAAGAGGTATAAAAATATCTTCATTCAAAAGCCTTTGGAACATGTTGCAAAAATTCTCAAAGTAACATCAATAATCTTTACCAAAATCACAAGAATCAAGTTTTCTCTATAATTGTTTGAGCCTTTAGGCATGTTTTTCGACATCAAAAATAAGAAAACAATTTTTCATTGTTATTAAATTGTTTGAAGTTGCATTCTGGAAATTTTCAGCTCAATATATATTTTCTTTATTTTTACATGAAAATAATAAGAAAATAGAGTGTTAAAGCATATAAAATACTTACACTTGTAAATAAATTCTGGAAATATTTGTGCATGACCCTTTAAGTTAATAAACATCTCTCATGAAGTTTCATCGATTTTTGTTACTGTTTAGTATGGTTTTTTAATTTTCTTTTCATTTAGCTCTAATAAATCATAAAACCACTTTAGGGAATGTGAAAATATTATTTCTTATTTTTCGCAGCTTATACCCTGTATTTAAGACTCAGAAAAATATTTTGGGAATTTTTCAATATGTATATCTATTTTTCCATGATTTTTGTGTTTATAATGGATTAAAAACAGGAAAAATAGTTTTACTCATCCAAAATTAATGACAATTTACCAGAAACTCTTATAATATGTTAGGATGATACATAAAATTTTTGATGATTTTTATCTTAAGTATACTATTTTTCTTCTATTTTCCCAAGATTTAATACACTTAAATGTAAAAAAATCATAACATTGGGTTAAACAGTTTATAAATTCATTTTTATATTTTTCTCAGCTTAAGTATGTGTAATAACACTTGTAAAAAACGTTTTGTGAATTTTTGAAACTGTTATCTATTTATTTCTATTTTTATAGAATAAATACACAAAAATCAGAAAAATTGTGTTAAACATTTTGAAAACACATATTAATATTTTTCCCAGATTATATACACTATAAAACAGTTACACAAAAATTACAAGAATTTTTCATGATAATTTACTATTTTTCCATGATTTTATGATTATTCAAGGAATTAAATGGTGAAAAATAGTTAGACAAATCAAAAATTCAAGAATATTTATCTTAAGGTCTTTGACTTCAATTAAAACTGAAATACAAAGTTTGGGAAATTTAGAACTAAATTGATTTAGTTTTTGAATATTTAATCATTAGAACACCTCTTAAAATGTTAAAAATTAACATTTCAATAATGAGAATTTTCCACTTAAATTGTTATATAACAACTGATCCATTGAAATTTAATTTTCACAGAAAAATGTTTGTAACTTATCAATATTAAATTTTGACACAATATTGGCATAATTATATTGTAGTAGTAAGTATACTAGTGTTAGATTTCGATTAGAGAGTCACTAGCGAATACCATTATTGTAGGAATCGGTAGTGGTACACGTGGAACGTAGTTCAAGGCACCATTTGCATCATCTCAATGCATTGTGAGTATTCACCACTCCCCTATTTTCGTTTTTTTAATGTTTTGGGGTGGAAAAGCATGTCCTAAACTTTTTATGTTCGTTGTATTTATTTTGACTCGTATGAAACTTGGTTGCTATATTTCGTATGTATGTGTATGTTACTTTAATTCATGAGGATTGTATCGCGGTTAAGTCCTGGAATCTCTAGACACAACTCATTAACTCTTTTGAGCCTATGGTTATTATGGATACCGCTATCAGGAGGTAGACAACTCCTCACTTGCACGATTCGCTTGAGTGCATTTTGCCAATTTATACACTATGTTTGCGATACACATAGTAGTCAATAGGGCACGATTCAGTCATTAGGCTTAGGTTGTGAACTCATGAATGGAAACTTGATGCACATACGAATCTTTATGCACACATGAAACTTGTATTCTCATGTTAGCAACGACACTTATATACTTATTTTAGCAATGAAACTTGTATACTTATTTTAGCAACGAAACTTTTATTCTTATTATAGCAACGAACTTTATTTCTCATTATAGCAACGAACTTTTATTACTGAAAACTTATATACTTGTTTTAGCAATGAAATTGTTTTCTCCTTGTAACAACGAATATTATTTCAAATCTTGAAAACTCATTTTAGCAATATACTTTTATTTATGGAAACTTCTATCAAAACTTTTATTTCAATTCTTAAAACCATTATTATTTTTAATTTGTGAGTACTCACCAACTATTTTTATAGTTGATGCTCGTTTTACATGTTTTTTCAGGAATCATCTTGTAAGAGGCACGTAGAGACACAACACTTGTAGGAGCATTTGCATGTGTTGACTTTTAAATACATTGTAATTTCTTTTAAAAACTTGTTCAAACTCATTGTAAATTTGTAATGATTTTTAATACTATGGTTGGTGTTGTCTTTAAACTTTTGCTATGAGACCCTTTGTATTGCCACGCCCCGTGTTTCCGCTTTAGCGGGGTGTGACACTAGCTTTGGGTATTATGAGCTTTTGGTCACTTTATGTTCATAAAGTTTACATCCTGAAAGTTTGTGGCCTTGTTATGGATGAAGTTGGAAACTTTATCCATCTAAACATCATATTGATTCAGATATGAAGGTTGGGGACTTGGACTTAATGAATTCGATGTTGAGTCTAAATCTGATCTCTACATAAAAGGTCTTAAGTGATAAAGTAATTAATGGAGAAATAAGATCAGGTCGTGTACGTTGGGCGTATGAGGAGTATGGTGGGCATACGCAGCTGCCATGGACTTTGACTTTTGATGACTTCCATTCACCGCTGACTTTTTGACGAAGTATGACCTTGGGCCAAGCTTGAGGTTTTTGGGCTATTGATTAAGATTTTATCTGGTTCTGGTGTTAGTGGATTTGCGGGAGCAAGCAATGAGTAAGGGAGGATATCACAGTGTTTCAAGGTTCTTCGATTTAGATGAGTTTCGCCTCATTGTACCGTGGGTCGAACACACCAATGCCATCCCACTAGTTTTGGTTATCTTTAGTAGATAGATTTCATAGGCACTGTATATAGTCATGTAGGATAGAATGAGGACTCTTGATCTAGGCTTTCTTACATGTTCCTTGTTTGGTTATGGCTCTAGAGTAGGATCACTTGTCTGGGTGTCTATCTCACTGCTAAATATATATGGTTATGCATTCCATTGATTGTTGGTATTTAGTATGTTGCTATGTTGTAGTGATTTGTTAGATCTGTATCCTGGTATATAGGATGTTGCTATGCTGTAGTGATCTGTTAGATCTGTATCCTGGTATATACGATGTTTCTATGCGGTAGTGATCTGTAGATCTGTATGTTTACCTGTACTTGCTAGTTATCATCTAGTGGAGTGCCCTAGGTACTATATGTGGTCATGTAGGATAGCCTAAGAACTCTTGATCTAGGATTTTTTGCTTGTTCCCTGTTTTGGTTGTGGCTCTAGAGTAGGATCATCTATTCGGGTGGCTATCTCACCTCTGGTTACTTATTGTTATGCATTTCATCGAAGTTAGATGGTAGCGGGATTGTGTGATGTGAGAGGACTAGTAGGTGGTAGCGAGTTGTATGATTGTTGTTTGCATGTATTATGTGCCTACTTGATCATGATTATATGTCGACATATGGTAGTAGTGAGTTAAGGTGAACCTACTTTGTGCTATAGGCCAAGATACCCGGTGCGGGCCGGCTGTAATTCGTAGGAACGGAGACTCGGGAAGAGCAGTTGGGTTGAGGCAGTAGGCCAACAAACCCTGGGTATTCCAGCCCGAAGGCTGAGTGGACCTGATGCATTCTCAATGTTTATCGTATGGGCTATTTTGGGGGAAACTCACTAAGCTTTGTGCTTACTCAGATGTTTATTGTTTCAGGTATAATCGGTCGTCATGGGAAGGCGAAGGCATAACTGTACACATTCATCAGTACAATTGAAGATTAAACACTTTATTATTACTCTGGTTTCAGTAAATGTATTTGGATTAAATGGTTTTCTTTAAAATGGATTTATAAATGGGAAGCTCTACTTTAATAAAATGAAATTTTTTGGTTGCAAAGATGGGACAATACAGTAGTTTTGGTTAGCGTGGGTGAAAATTGGGATGGTTCGGTCTACCTGAAGGTGGTGCATGATTTCAGGTTCCATAGTTCCTCGAATAAGAAGTGGATTCTTCTTGCGGGGTAAATAGGTTCTGTAGAGTAGTGCATTCGGTCAGGTTGCTTGTTTCTCGTTAAACCTAAAGAGGTGTCGAGAGGTGGACCATTTATCAGGGGACGTCGTAGTAGTTGTCATTCAGACAGCTAGAATCTCTGCTCGAATTGGCTCATGGTCCTGGTTTTGGAACCTTGGTTGTTGATGGTTGTAGGTTCTATCATTCAAGGGATCTCAGACCGGTTGGAAAGGGTCGATTTTGAAGTACCCACAAAGGTTACTCCGAGAGTGGAAGCGAGAACCGATTTCGAGGAAGAAATCTAATTTAAGTAGGGGAGAATTATAACACCTAGTTTGCAGAAAGGATCAGTTTAAGGAATAAAGCAGTCAAAGGCATGGTTTTTAGGTAAAACCAAGTGTCACAGCGTGACCATAGAGAGGCCACGACGTGAAAAGTGATTAAGTCAAAACGCGGATTTGATTGGGCTCACGACATGAGACCCTAGTGCTCACGACGTGAGATGGGCTGCAGTCCAAGCCCATGATATTTTAGGTTTTCCTTTGTATTTAAACCCCATAAACTTCATTTTAGGGATCATTAACATCCTCCTTCATCCTCAACCATAGAAAAGCCCTAACCCTAGCCTATCTTTGTGATTCTTGAGCTTTTTGTGGTGTTTTGGTGGCTTGAAGAAGTAGAGATCACCATTGGAGCATGGTTTCATCTTGGAAGCTTCATTTTCATGCTCTATCAACATCTCTAGACCATTGTGAGTAACCAAGGTTCAAGCTTTATGATTCTTTGTTGGTATATCTTGGATTTTATGGATGATTGCCAATGCTTAGATGAGTTAGAGTATTGGGACTCCATAAAGTTGGCAACTTTATGGGTCCTTAAAGTACCTTGGTTATTATATATGGTGGATCTGAAGTTTGGGTGATGTTTGAGCTCATGCTTAAGTTTGGACCATCTTTTTCTTCATAAATGCTTTAATTTGAGCCCAAGTCTTGCATTGGACATGCAAGACCTTCAAGCATCCACTTTTATATTTCTTGGTATGTTAGGAAACCTTCTGGAGGAGGTCGATTAGTGGCTTCATGGATTAAGGGGTTTTATTCATCAAAATGTCATTCAGACAGTTCCCATGACGTGAGGTTATGCCTGTCATGTCGTGAGGAATGAGGGATGCAACTATTTTATCGTTTGGTGGCTCACGGCGTCACCGTGTCACATCGTGATGGGCCGTTGACCGTTGACTTTTTCAAAAGTTTAACTTTGGGTCAAACATGAAGGATTTGTATTGTTAATTAAGATTCTTCTATATTTTGGTGTTAGAGGGCTCGTGGGAGCAAGCAGTGCAGAAAGGGAAGCGTGTCGCAGTATTCTGGGTTTTTCATTTCAGGTGAGTTTTCCTGACTGTACCGTGGGTCGAAGGCACCAATGTTGGCCCACTAGTTTTGGTTATGTATCCTTTTCTATAGGATGATGTTGTGTTGTAGTGGGCTGTTATATATATATATATATATATATATATATATATATATATATATATATATATATATATATATATATATATATATATATATATATATATAAATATCTATATATATATATATATATCCTTGTATTAGGATGCAGCAATAGTGGTATACTGGTTAGAGTACCAGTAGGCTGGTATCGTCTAGTGGAGTGCCCCAGAAACTGTATATAGCCACGTAGGATTACCTGAGAACTCGTAATCTAGGCGTTCTTACATGTTCCTTGTTTGGTTGTGGTTCTAGAATGGGATCATCTATTCGGGTGGCTATCTAACCTTTGGTTCCTTATGGTCGCACATTCCATGGAGAGTTTTCGGTAGCAGAGCAATGTGTTGTGAAGGGTCTAGTAAGTGGTAGCGAACCGTATGATTGATAGTTGCCTATATTTATGTGCCTACTTGATCTCTTTTCTGTTTATATGTCAACATATGGTGGCAGATGTGGTTGAGGCGGTCCTGCTGTGTGTTGTAGGCCAAGAGACCAGGTCCGAGCTGGCTGTAAGCCATAGTCACGGAGGCTTGGGAAGAGCGGTTTGGTTAAGGCGGCAGGCCACCATACCCGGGAGGTCTAGTTAATATTGGAGGCCCAAGGGAGCGATCCATCCTTATGTTGTAGGCTCAGGAGCGCTCCAAACTACTGAAGGACTTGCGAGGCGGGCAAATAGATTGTAGGCTCAGTAGAGCAGTCCACGCACCCTATAGGCCTCGTGAGGCGGTCCAGGTTCATTGTAGGAATGTATCTATGCATGTACTGTATATAGTTGAGTGTGGGGTATTTTGGGGGAACTTACTAAGCTTCGTGCTTACCCAACTATTTTTTCAGGTATTATCGGTCATCGTGGGAAGGCGAAGGCGTAACTGTACACATTAATCAGTAGCAATGAAGATTCAGCGTTATTATATTACTCTGATTTCAATAAATGTATTTTGGAATACATGATTTCTTAATAAAGATTTTATATTGTGGAGCTTTACCTTAATAAAAATGAAAATTTTTGGTTGTGAAAATGGGACGTTACAACGTTCATGACCTACAAACAGTCGCACATTGATAGAAGGGTGCCCCCCGGATAAGAACATAAGAAAATCTGGGCGATGTGTCTCGGACCAAGACACTAGCTAGCTAGCGAGATGGGCGATACCCCCAAGGATCCACATCCATGACCTACAAACAGCCGCACACCGATACTAGGGACGCCCCCACCTATGAACATAATAAAATTAGTGATACGTGTCTCGGACCATGACACTAGCTAGCATGATGGTCGATACCCGAAAGGAACCACATCCATGACCAACATACAGTCGCACACTGATACCTGCTCCCTCCCCCCACCCCCAATTGAGAACATAAGAAAATTAGGGAGACGTGTCTCAGACCATAGCACTAGCTAGCATGATGATCAATAATCCCAAGGATCTACATGCATAACCCACAAACAGCCACACACTGATACCAGGGTGCTTCCCGGATGAGAACATAAGAAAATCATGGAGTCGTGTCTCATACTATGACACTAGCTAGTGGTTTCTGCCATTGGATTTGTTTGTTTGTTTTTTTTTTTTTGGAAGGAGGTCGTGCAATGAAGCATTCACATATTATAGAAATGGCCCTTGTAGGATCTAGCTTACATTTTCTATTTGTGATGTAATCTAGTAAGTACAATACTTAGTTTAGAATTTCAATTTTTTGAAAACTACTAATACGATTGCATCATCTAATTTTTTATGTGCAAGTAACTTAGTATGTTTGAGCAGGCATTAAGGATTAACCCGGATAATCAATTATGCACGGAAATGTTGACAAAAGCCACCAATTTATTGAATTTGAATTACAATATGAAGAATACATTTGAAGCAATTGACTTTCTCAAGAAGTTTGTATCTAATCAATTATGCACATAAATGATAACAAAATCCACCAATGTATTAAATGTGAAATATAATATGAAGAAGGCATTTGAAGCAATTGACTTTCTCAAGAGTCTATTTTGAGAATTTAAACAATTTTAATAAGATTCTAAATTGTATATACAAATAAGTCTAGTATATTTATTAAGAACTGCATTCTAGAGGTTGATGATAAAACCCAAATACTCAACACAAAACAAATATTTTAGTTATTAAGAGTACAACCGATAAAAGTTCATACAATGGATTTTTAAATGCCACAATCTTAAGCTAGATACATGTTGAAGAAGAAAGAGATATATTCTATATGCCAAACTCTTTGACTCTTAGATATAAGTTACATATCAACACATAGTTATAATAGTAGAAACTAAGACTTAATTATAGAAACTTAACATTTACCAACATTCATTGACTAGGGTTGTAATCAAATGTCATCGATGTTGATGTTGATTCGGCATATGATAGTTATACCTCCTCACAAAGCTTCACATGTCCAGTATTAGTTTCAACCATAGCGGGCACATGTGACAGTCTGATGCCTTCTATCTCAGTTGTGACTTCTTTCATTGTTGGCCTATTTTTCCCCATTGAAATTCAAACTTCGCATTGCCAAGTTTGCTAGAGCTAATAACTCAGTCCTAGAACCCTCTTTAACAACCATTGCATCAAAAATAGACATAACATGACCTTCTTCCATGGCTAACAAAAAGTGTGTAGCTAAACTTCTATTTCCACCAAATCTAGTTAAGGAGATTGGCTTTTCTCTTGTCAAGAGTTCTAGGAAAACAACTCCAAAACTATAAACATCACTTTTTTCGGTGAACTGACTTGATTGGAAGTACTCTGGATCCAAATAACCAAATGTCCCCTTGACTAACGTAGTCAAGTGAGTTTGATCTACTGATACAAATCTTGAAGTTCCAAAATCTAAAACTTTGGCTCGATACTTTTCATCCAAAAGTATGTTAGTAGTCTTGATGTCCCTATGGTATATAGGAATGGAGGTTGTTGAATGTAAGTACAAAACTGCTCCTGCAACCTCTGTCGCGATTTGTATTTCATGTTTAAAGAGATTGAGAACGCACCGGTTTCATCGTGAATAAAGTCATACAAGGTACCATTTGAGATAAACTCAGAGACAAGTAGTGGCACCTCGGTCTCTAGGCAACATCCCAGTAATTTGACCACGTTCCTATGATTGACTTGTGAAAGAATAACTGCCTCCTTGATGAATTGTTCTAGTTGGCTTTCATCCACCATCTTTGATTTCTTGATTGGTACGATCCTTCCATCCGTTAACATGCCTTTATACACTGTACCTTGACCTCCTCGTCCAAGAATCCTATTTTCATTAAAGTGGTCAGTGGCCTTCTCCGGTTCATTGGATGTGAATAGTATGGTTTTGCCAATTAAACTAATATAACCTGCTTCTTGTTGTTTAAGAAGTAGACAACCATTGCGAAACCACCTTTGTTTCCTTCTCTTGACGTTAGTTTTCTTTATTAGTTTGTATAATGCATAGCCGATTCCAATTAGGAAAAGTGACCCCATGCTTATGCTAACACCTGAAATTGAACAACAAATATAATACCAAAAAAATAAAATAGGAACCTTATAATATTTAAGGTTACATAAATGAAGTATTAAGTTTCCTAAATAGATATCTCTCACCTTCTTTAAGGACTACACTTCTACAACTAATCATAATGAGGGATTGGTTGTTAACTTTACTTTTACGTGCAATGGAAAAAGCTAACATTTTGGTCAAGCGTGGACGTAAGCATGTGGGTGTCACCTTTCAGCTAAATAGTTTATGATGTCTGTACAGTGTAATATAATTTTTATTATGAAAATGTAAGTATGTAACCTGGGGTATTGTCTTTTAACATTGAAACAATTATTCTGTTTGTAAATATCATAAAACTTAAACGAGGTTTTTTCCGGTTTTCCAATTAAATTGTTTCCTCAAAATTAGAATGTGATAATGGTAATTGATAATTCCAACATTGTTTTTGTTCCAAACCATCACAACATTTTGGATGGACTAACTTCACCACACACAAATAGAGGCTATGTACCAAATGGCTCGTTTGTGAGTTACAATTTGGAATTTTTAGGTATATTTTCATAAGTTTAAAGATAATTAAAAGTATATCCTTAACCTTAATAAACATTAAAATATTATATTTGCCAAACCTAATTTTTAAATATGATATTTACCCTTCAGAAAATTTTAAAATATCATATTTGTCCTATTCTATTTTTTAAATATATGTTTATATATTTTATAATCATTATTTATATTTTACAATCATTTTAATTATAATAAAAATAAAATGACCATTCAATTTCTCAAACGAGTACCATTCAATTTCTCAAACGAGGTATACAAATTCATCTTAATTTTTTGTCATTTTCTACACAAAAATTGCTCAAGATTATTCCATTGATTTAGTAGTACGGATTGAAATCCAGTTGGAAAAAAGAGTGATTATTGTTGTTCTTCGTGTGGGGCTCCATGTGCAGAAAACGGCAACTCTTGCGTCAAAATCTCCTCTTATATATTTTACAATGTTTTTAAAACCTAAAAACTGGATCAAGTATTTTAATGGCGGGACACTACTAGAAAAACAGCCTTTTACGAAACGCAATGTGTGTCGTAAAACGCTCATACGACGCGCAAATGCGTGTCAAGGAAGGCCCTGACATAACGAGAGACGACACGCTTTTGTGTGTCGTCTATTTACGACGCGCATTTATGACGCATTTACGATGCGCAGTTACGACACGCAATGCGTATCAAAGAAGGTCCTATCATAAAGGAAGACGACACGCATTTGCGTATAGTAACCTTGCGACGCGCGTTTAGGACACGCATTGCGTATCATTAAAGCTTCTGTCATAAATGAAGATGACACGCATTTGCGTGTCATAAACTTCAGCAACCATTTACGAAGTTTATTTCACTAATATGTCAAATACAAATAATTATTCCAATAATACAAAATAAAATACCATAAATAACAAAGATAATTCATTTCACTAATATGTCAAATACAAATAATTATTCCAATATTAAGTAAATGTAATAAAAAAAATGAACTCAAGAGAAGGAGAATTTATATACACTTGCATTATCTAGCTTACTATGTGCCAACAACTCTTTGTGTGTTTGCTTGAGTCATGTTTCCTCCAAATCTTCTAGCCACGCCAAAATATGATATCTTAGGGTTTATGTCCAAATCAAGTAAAACATTGCTAGCTTTAAGATCTCTATGGATGATTCTTAATCGTGAATCTTGATGCAGATAAAGAAGTCCTCGAGCAATTCCTTTGATAGTGTTAAAACGTGTTGTATGTCCAATCAAGTTGAGAACTTTGTGTCTTATCTGCCCAACACGAAGATTTAGTCATATTCAGTTTCGGTGAATGCTTAGTTCGTAAACGTTAAATTAATGACAATTATGTGAGTCTGACCAAATAAACACAAGTCTAAGCTTCTGTTTGGCATGTACTCATAACAACTTTTAATCTCCCTATATGCTACATCCGAGGAACTTAACAAGATTTCGGTGCTAAAGTTTTGGAGACTGGGCTTTTTTTTGGACCGGGCGGGCTTTATCCAAAGGCCTCTTAGTTTTTTAGTTTTTTACAATAAAACTGATAAGAAACAGAAATAATACTTGTGTTATGGATGTAAAGCACTCCAAAAGTGGGAAAAGATCTTTGTCTGAGTTTGAAAGTTGCTGCCATTTTGCAATCAATGGTTGCATCAAAATTTCAACGTATTTAGGCTGCAAATCACAATCATGTTTACCATGTAAATGAAATTAGATGAGAAAATTTAGCAAAATATAGCCAACAATTGAAATCCACTTTGATACAGTTATTAAAAGTTTGGTGATGTTTGTATAACCGAACCATTGTATCTATGTTTATCTGTCAACATATGTCTATATTTTCTGGTAAACAAACTCTATCAGGTATAAGAGGCCATGTATAATTCGATAAATTAATGTTTTCATTTTTAAACTATAAGTTGCAAAACGAAAGAATAAATACTAAAATATTTCCAATAGAGAAGGCATTTTTATAGGGTAAATTCTGAAATAGGTTTGCCTTGACCTGCTATTTATACCAGCATCTAGATGACTCTGCTGTCAAAAGACCAAACTACCCTTGACAGATTTACACTTGTGGCATACCTATGTAAAGTATCCCTGCCTCTTAGCATTCATTTTCCTGGAATATCTTTAACTATCAATAACTGAATTACCTTAAAAGTTAAAAGATTCAATTTCATTAAAAAAAATATAAAAGAGAAACATATCAAGCAAGCATCAAGATTCTGACATCAGTGCGCTCAACTGATAGATCTAACCAGAGCTTCTCAACCTTTCCGGAGTATTACAAACAAAACAAACTATAAGAAATCCACAACAAAAAGAATGAAAGATCCAATAAAAATTTGTCAAAAGAGTTTTTAATAATGATGATGGTAAAGAAAAATAGTTTACAGAAACAAATATATACTTACTCAATCAATTTAACAAGGATTTTTAGGAGATCAATTTCTTCCTCGTTTGAGTGATTGGTTGTGATCCTACACTCTGCATTTATCCATGGGTACTGATATTTCCAAGGAATGTTTTAATATTTCCAAGGAATAAAGAAAAGAATGTATAGAAATTACATAAGTACCTCCGATGTTTGGAGAGATAATTGTTGGTGATTTTAGTGTCACCATGTCATTTTAAGTAACTGGAACTAACATGTGAGGTAAGGGGCTTCATGATTTTGTACTCTAATAAATGTATGGGGTTGTACGGAGTGCACGCATGTATAAGATCGAGTCAGAAGTCGGTTCGACGACTAGTCGGGGGTCCGGGGGCAGCGTCCCCGGGTCCGGGGTTTCAAAAGGGGCGGCGCCCCTTTGGCGGGGTGTAGGGGCAGCGCCCCTAGCGGAGTCCAAGGGGCAGAGCCCCTGGCTGGGGTCCAAGGGGCAGCGCCCCAAAACCTCAACGAATTTTGCATGTGGGAACATAATGGAAAACTCGATTTCTTGAGGGTGATTATGGTAAAACTAACGAAACTCGTTAGTTTTGGTAACCCTAATCCGGATTAATATTACTTGCTTCCAAAGCAACTAATGACGGCCTAACCCTAATGAAACCCTAATCGTGTTTCATATATAAACAACTCTTCCTTTCCAGAAGAGGGTTACGTTCTTAAGCTCTCGTTTTTCATCACACATTCACATAACCCTTTAGCATATTGGCTTACGTTTTCGGTGCCTAGAAACGTAAGTGTCCACTTGGATTATCCTAGGATGAATTTCTTGTAACCCAGGCATAGGGTAGAAATATCAGTTCGGAAAGTGATATCACGATCCAAGTTGGTATCCAGATCTCCACCACAAACCCTACAGATTCCCAACAATCGAACTGATATTTACTGTTTCTGGAGATGGGTGATTCAATCCGCGAGATGACCACTAAGTTTGCCAAGTTGGAGAAGTTTGAAGGCGTCGATTTCAGGCGCTGGAAGAAAAAGATGCACTTCATGCTGACCACTCTGAAAGCAGCATACGTGCTGACTACTCCAAGACCATGAGAGCCTGAGGAAGGTGTTGTTGAGATGGCTGAAGAGACAAGAAAGAGACATAAGTGGGACAATGATGACTACATCTGCAAAGGTCACATTCTGAACGGTATGCCTGATGCTTTGTTTGATATCCTTAGTGAAGCCTTGTGTGCCAAGAAGTTGTGGGATACCCTTGAACTGAAATACATTACTGAGGATGCTTCTAGCAAGAAGTTTCTGGTTAGTGACTTTAATAATTATAAGATGGAAGATTCAAGGTCTGTCACTTAACAGTACAATGAACTCCTTGGCATATACGGACAGTTTAAACTGCACAAAATGAATATGGATGAATCCATAGCTGTGTCCACTATCATTGACAAACTGCCTCCGTCCTGGATAGACTTTAAACATAACTTGAAATATCAAAAGGAGGAACTGTCATTGGTTCAACTTGCTAGTCACATTCGTATTGAATAATCTCTTCGTGCGAAGGAAAGTGACAAATCTGAAAAACCCAAAGGAAAAGTTGAACCTGGACAGCCCTCGGTTCATATGGTTGAAAACAAACCAAGGAACCAGAACCACAAAGGACATGGCAAACGTAAGCAGGAACATGTCCCAAGCAACTCCAACAAAAAGAGAAAGGATCTGGTTTGTTGGAGGTGCAATCAGGTTGTACATTGCAAGCGTGATTGTCGTGTGAATTTGAGCAACAATGGTGCTGGAAACAGTGGAGCCAATGGGAAAGTGAACGGGTCTTCGACCCAAGTTAAAGGAGGTCAGTTTTTGACTAACTTTGATAATTCTAATCAGAATTATGTTTATTATGTTTCATTTATCCCTGAATCATTCTATGTGCAGGATGATGATGTTGCTTGGTGGATCGACTCTGGAGCAACGAACCATGTATGCAAGGATAAACGGATGTTTGAAACATTAACTCCGCTTGAAGATGGGTCGGTGCTGAAAATGGGAGACGATTCTTTTATTCCTATTTGTGGTTTTGGTGTCGTGTGTCTTGAATTTACTTCTGGAAAGACAATTAGATTATTTGATGTTTTGTTTGTTCCCAAGATTCGCAAGAATCTTGTTAGCTCTAGTTGTTTGAATTCTGATGGTTTTAAACAAGTTATTGAGTCGGATAAGTTTGTTTTGTCTAAGGGTGGAATGTTTGTTGGCTTTGGATATTTAAATAATAGAATGTTTCGTTTAAATATTGTTGACAAATTATTATCTGTTCAGAATTCTACATTTGTATCTTCTGCTTCTAATGTTGATAAATCTATGCTTTGGCATGTGAGATTAGGTCATGTCAACTTTAGAAGGATGCATGAGATGTCAAAAGATGGATTAATTCCAGCCTTTTATATGACATCTGATAAATGTAAAACATGCATGCTTACAAAAGTAACAACACAGCCATTTCCTAGTGTTACTAGAAATTCAACTGTTTTGGAACTTGTACGCAGTGACCTGTGTGATTTTCACTCCACTCCTTCTCTGGGAAATAAAAGGTATGTGGTCACTTTTATTGATGACTGCACTCGGTTTTGCTATGTGTATTTGTTGCATTCTAAGGATGAAGCCTTAGATAAATTCAAAATATACAAAACCGAGGTGGAATTGCAATTGGGCATTCCGGTTAAATGTCTCATGACTGATAGGGGAGGTGAATATATGGACCCCATATACTTCCAATCAGTGGGTATCATTCATGAGACCACGGCACCTTACACGCCTCAACAGAATGGCATTGCAGAATGCAAAAATCGAGTTTTAAAGAAAATAGTAAACTCGATGCTGTCTTACTCGGGATTGAGTGAAGGATTCTGGGGAGAGGCCATGTTAACGGCCTTCTATTTGTTAAATAGGGTTCCAAATAAAAGGAACAAAATAGTCCCATATGAACTTTGGTTCAAGAAAAAGCCGAATTTGAGTTATTTTCGGGTTTGGGGATGTCGGGCAGTTGTAAAACTCACCGAGCCCAAAAAGAAGAATTTGGGAGAACGTGGAATTGATTGCATATTCATTGGATATGCTAAACATTCCAAGGCATATAGGTTTTATGTAATAGAACCTAATGATTCGATTTCGGTTAACACTGTTATCGAATCACGAGATGTAATTTTTGATGAGATGCGGTTTTCATCGATTCAAAGGCCTAAGGATCTGACTTTTGGTGCTCCTAAAGAGCAAAATTCAGAAAGTCAAGATGGTGGTAATGTGCAAGAACCACAAGAGCTTCGTAAAAGCAAAAGAGGCAATATTGTGAAAAATTTCGGATCCGACTTCCAACTGTACTTGGTGGAAGGTTCAAGGGATGAAATTAGTCTTGAATACTCTTATTGCTATAGTATTGAAGATGATCCTAAGACTTATCAAGAGGCCATGTAGTCTCGTGATAGTGCCTTTTGGAAGGAAGAAATTGATGATGAAATGTCTTATGGGTTTTTGAGCATTCTAACACTTCCTAAGTGTACATGCAACCCTAATAACCTTGAATCTATGTTTTCTCTATATACATGCAAATTTCTTTTTCAATGTTATTTCCTAACTAGCATGGCATGGGGATTACATAAAACATAAAAACTAGTAGAAATACATACCTTGTTGTTGCTTGGATTCCTTCAAGACTTTGTGAGCCTAGCACCCCAAATGTTGTGCCTCAAATGCTTCACACAACACCACAAGACTTGGAATAACTTGAGAGAATGTCACTTAGCCTCAAAATCGGTTATGCCCTCTCTAGTAACACTAGGTCACGATTTTGCTAGCCATAGGGTTCCTTTTATAGTGTTGTCACAATTAGGGTTTACACATGAATGCCCTTAATTGTCATGACTCTTGATTTCTCATGACCCATGGGTTTGTAACTCCCATGGACTATCCATGGAGCTCCATATGATTATAACCAAACCCATAAACCATGGATCATTAATCCACCATAAAAGAATTGATGATTGTCATAATCAACCCTATATATTCAATTAGTCTCACTTTAATCACCAAATTAATACTAGATTAATACTTGATCAATACTAATTAAATAATACTATTATTAATATATTAGAACTTATAATATATTAATAATGATAAGTGCCTTATTCTCTCATTTAGTCTATCCAAGTATTGCAATGCCATGCAACCCAAATGGACCATGTCGGGTCGGGTCAAGTACACACCAAATAAAGTTATGGACTTAGACACTATATCCAACAGTCTCCCACTTGGATAAGTCTAATAACTATATTTGCAAATATGACTTTAAAATCCGACTAGCAATCGTAGCTCTTTCAAAGTCTCTCAGAACTGAGATGATGATGATACGCCATTTAAGATAAGTGATCATATAATCCTCTGTTCTCATGATATCAGCCGGACAAACACATGGAACATGGTCTTACTTATTGTCCAGCATTTGTTTCTCGATCTCTGATTTGTTTCGACATAGAACTAAATTGAACACATCAATTAGGTTCTGACCGGGCCCGGTACATAAGTCAAAACCAAATCATCGAGGGGCCCAGATATCGCTTCTATTTCTAGAAGGAACAGATAAACTTCGACTGATATGCTTGTACTAACTACTTGTTGAATTATTCACAAAGGCACGTTTTATAACATCGAGTTACCAATGCGTTTTCGTACAATCAATGAATAACCAACTCATAGTCAACAACTCATATCTCTAGGTTTGAAGATTTATATGATATTACCGTCTCACGATCACTCGAGATAAATTCCATGAAGTGATGCAAGTGAGCGTGGGTTGGATCCAATACTCAGCCCTTATGAGTACTCATGAATGTTGTAGCTACAATTGCATTGTCCAAAGCACTTTTAGACAAATCATACAAGCCAAATTCATGACAGTCTTAAATCAATACTTACTTCCAAAGTTTGACTGACTGTGGATGGTTTGAATAATAACATAATTATTCTGGAAGTAAAAACATGCAAAATTGAAACATAGTAAACAATCAACACAAGATAGTAACACCTTACTCATAAATAAATAACAACTTTTATTTATCATCAAATGTCAATTACATTTTACAAGTTTCAGGAATCTAATTATTGAAACTAATATCATCCTTCAGCCCAATGCGCCTCGCATGCTGTAAATGCTTAACCCTGCTCAGTCCCTTCGTGAGGGGATCTGCCGGGTTCTCATCAGATGATACCCTCTTAGCCACGAGGAGTCCTTCTTCTATTCGATGTCTAATGAAATGGTATTTTCTGTCAATGTGCCGAGATCTCCCGTGATCTCTTGGTTCCTTAGCCAAAGCAACCGCACTTTCATTGTCACAGAAAATTTCCATTGGCTCCTTTATAGCTGGTACAACTCCAAGGTCTCCGATGAAGTTCTTTAGCCATATCGCCTCCTTAGCTGCTTCACTTGCTGCTATGTACTCTGATTCACAAGTAGAATCAGCTATTGTCTCCTGCTTGGAACTTTTCCAAGTAATTGCCCCTCCATTTAGGATAAAGACCCAGCCTGACTGAGAGCGGAAATTATCCCTATCAGTCTGGAAGCTAGCATCGTTATATCCTTCCACTCTCAAGTCATCACTGCCTCCGAGGGTAAGGACCCAATCCTTAGTCCTCCGCAGATACTTGAGAATGTTCTTTACCGCTGTCCAGTGTGCCTTGCCAGGGTTCCCTTGATATCTACTGACCATGCTCAAAGCAAAGGCCACATCAGGGCGAGTACAAGTCATAGCATACATGATCGAGCCTACAGCGGAAGCATATGGTATATGACTCATTTCAGCTATCTCAGCCTCTGTACTCGGACTCTGAGTCTTACTCAGCTTGGCGTTACTCTGGATTGGTAATTCTCCTTTCTTGGATTCTTGCATGCTGAACCTCTTCAGCACCTTATCCAAGTAAGTACTTTGACTAAGTCCAATTAGTCTCTTACTCCTATCTCTCAATATCCTTATCCCTAGGATATAGGCAGCTTCTCCAAGGTCCTTCATAGCGAAACACTTCCCAAGCCAGGACTTAACCGCCTGCAAGGTTGGGACGTCGTTTCCTATGAGAAGTATGTCATCCACATACAACACCAAGAAGGTAACTATGCTCCCACTAGCCCTGACATACACACAATACTCATCCTCACTCCTAGAAAATCCAAACTCTTTGACCTTCTCATCAAAGCAAAGATTCCATCTGCGAGATGCTTGTTTCAATCCATAAATGGATTTATCAAGCTTACACACTCTATTAGGGTATCTTGTATCGACAAAACCCTCTGGTTGAGCCATGTAAACATCCTCAGCCAACTTTCCATTAAGGAAAGCGGTTTTCACATCCATTTGCCATATTTCATAATCATGAAATGCAGCTATGGCTAATAATACTCTAATAGACTTAATCTTAGCTACTGGTGAGAAGGTCTCATCATAGTCAACTCCCGGAGTTTGAGTAAAACCCTTCGCAACCAGTCGCGCTTTGTAAGTATGTACATTCCCATCCATGTCGGTCTTCTTCTTGAAGATCCATTTGCACCCAACTGTCTTACGACCTGGTACATTGTCAACCAAGTTCCAAACTTGATTGTCATACATGGACTGAATCTCGCTGTCCATAGCCTCCTTCCATTTAGCAGACTCAGGGCCTGCCATGGCTTCCCTGTAATTATTAGGTTCATCCAAATCTATTAGTGTACTATCACTAATAAATGTATCACCTTCAGTGGTGATGTGATAACCATAATAAAAATCAGGTGTGTTCCTCACCCTCGTGGAACGTCTTGGAGGTACAGACTCATCTATCGGATCAACAGGAGTTTCCTCCTCAGGTTGGTCGATAGCATTTGAGGTTCCTTCACCACTTGACTCTTGAAGCTCTTCAAGGTCAATTTGCCTCCCACTGTCCCCTTGGCTTATGAATTCTCTCTCACGAAAGACTCCTCTTCTTGCTACAAAGTCCACATTATCACTGGGTTTGTAGAAGAGGTAACCAAAGGATCTCTGTGGGTAGCCGATGAAAATACACCTCTCACTTCGAGGTTCAAGCTTATCATGAGTCTCACGCCTCACGAAAGCTTCACAACCCCAAATCTTGATGTGGTCCAAATTGGGAACTTTCCCAGTCCACATCTCGTGAGGTGTTTTGGCAACCTTTTTAGTAGGGACTAGATTAAGGATATGGGCGGCAGTCTCTAAGGCATACCCCCAGAAAGATATTGGTAACGTAGCTCGACTCATCATGGAACGAACCATATCCAGCAAGGTTCGATTGCGCCTCTTAGCTACACCATTCAACTGTGGTGTTCTGGGAGGTGTCAATTGTGAGACAATCCCACATTCCTTAAGATAGTCAAGGAACTCAATGCTAATATATTCTCCTCCCCGATCGGATCGGAGCATCTTGATGTTCCTGCCCAATTGATTCTCCACTTCCTTCTTAAACTCTTTGAACTTTTCAAAGGTTTCTGACTTATGCTTGATTAAGTAAATATATCCATATCTACTGTAATCATCAGTAAAAGTCACATAATAGCGATTAGCATCCCTTGTTGCAACTCTGAAGGGCCCACACACATCCGTGTGTACAAGGTCCAACAAACCTTCACCCTATCACAAGTACCTATGAAGGGTGACTTTGTCATTTTTCCAAGTAAACAAGACTCGCAACTATCATCTGACTTGAGGTCAAATGATTCCAAGACTCCAGCCTTTTAGAGTTGGCCTATGCGCTTCTTGTTAACATGTCCAAGACGACAATGCCACAAGGATGCTTTATCCAAGCTATCTGAAGAATCAATATACAACACATTATTTCCTAGATTGTCTACAACATTCACAGCTTCATATACACCATCACAAGGTAATGCTTTAAAGTAAAATACATCATTGTAATAAACATTAATAGCACCATTTTTATTATCAAATGAAAATGAAAAACCTTGTTTGTACAAGCCATGAAAAGAAATAATATTTCTCGCCATTTCGGGCGAGTAACAACACTT
The DNA here is from genome assembly GCF_052849685.1 of Lactuca virosa. Classification (NCBI taxonomy): domain Eukaryota; kingdom Viridiplantae; phylum Streptophyta; class Magnoliopsida; order Asterales; family Asteraceae; genus Lactuca; species Lactuca virosa. The sequence continues at coordinate 183,039,350 of NC_136427.1, read as the reverse complement.
ATTCAAATCTAACATTAACCCATTATTAAGCAATAAAGAATAAACTCCTATCTTGGTAATAGGTGATGCTTTCCTGTTGCCCATGACTAAGTTTATCTTCCCATGCTCCACTTGCTCACTTCTTCTTAGTGCCTGCAAATCAGTACAGATGTGAATACCACAACCTATATCAAGCACCCAAGAATTAGCATTAGATGAGTTATTAGACAATATTGTGTAAATACCTGCATGGGTGGGTTTAACCTTCCCATCCTTTACATCTTGCAGATATTTAGGGCAGCTTCGCTTGAAGTGTCCCTTATCCTGGCAATAGAAGCACTGTGCTTCCTTTGGGTTTGAAGAAGGAGTAATGGGACCTTTCTTTGTCCCACTTGAATAGGAACCATCAAGAGTCTTACCCTTGGTACCCTTCGAAGGGTTTTTCCTCTTCTTACCCTTTCCCTGCCCAATAGCCAGAACAGGGGCTGTTGAAGGAGTAGAAGTAGCAACCGCTTTACCTTTAAGGCCATTTTCAGCTGTCCTTAAGAGTCCTTGAAGTTTGCTAAGTGTGACTTCCTCCTTGTTCATATGTAAGTCATACGAAACTGATCATAACTTGGAGGTAAGGAATGGAGAATGATGTCAATCGCCATTTCCTCAGGAAAGTCAACATTTAGCTTCAGCAACCGGTCAACGAACCTTTGCATCTTCTGCAAGTGACCGGTGATGGGTTCACCATCCTTCATCCTTGCGGTTATCATGGAGGAGATGATTTCATACCTCTCCTGACGCGCGCTCTGATGGTACCTTTCCATCAGATCCAGGTGCATCTCATAGGGGTAGAAATCTTCATAGGATTTTTGAAGTTCAGGAGTCATGGTGGCCATCATGATGCATGCTAATTTAGTAGCATCCTTTTCATGTGCAACAAACTCCACAAACTCTTCAGGAGTAGCAGTGGCTTCACTCACAACCTTAAGCTCCCTATCGAGGACATATTCTTTGTCCTCATAGCGGGTAATCATTCTGATGTTTCTGATCCACTCATTGAAATTGGATCCATCAAAGATGACCTTACCACACAAGTTCATAAGGGAAAAGGAGCCTGTTGGGTTTGAGCCAGAAGCATTGTTGGAAGACATCTGAAAGGAAAGAAAGACAAGTTTCATTAGATTAGGAATCCTTAATAATTCACCCAAATGAAATATTAAGGCTAGGATCCAACAAACTATTTATAGTTGGAAGAGGGATGCCGTAATCCATACTATAAAATATTTGAAGGTAGGTAAATGACGATTTACCAATTTCCACCATAAGAACGAAATATTTTATTATTAGGTTTTATTGGTTTTGAAACTCCTAGATCTTTTGAGATACATTGAACTTTTCAATGGCATGTTTGAATCTCGATTGTGCCCTCTCAAGTTTGTGACTGGGATGCCGAGGATCACAAACAAGGTGTGAATAACCATACAAATTGACTTGGTACCCTCAACAATATTACCTAATCGATGTGTCGGTTAACCACACACGCTCCACCGATCTATAATAAAGTCAAGTTACCCTTTGCCACTCTTACTAGTCCATGTTAGTGTGCCGGTTAACCACACACGCTCCACTAACGACTTGGTAAGGTACAAAGTGTAATTTTATGGGCTAGCACCAATTTCACATTTTCCTAAAGTAACTAAGATTGGGAATTTATAATGTATAGTTACTTTATAATTCATTATACTTTTAACGAGTATTTAAAGTCGTATCCTACCCGTTCGGCTAACGACCCTCCACCGATCAAGGAAGCGGTGGGTGAGAGTGGACACCCATTAAGTCACCATTTTATAGGCAACAACCTTATACCCCCCTTATAGACCGGCTTCGTGAATGAGGCCTACTAACGGTAAGAATGACATATTCTTATACATATCTATATAATAAAATTATAATAATAGTATAAGTGTTGATTTTTAAACCATTTAAAAATCTAAGGTTCAATTTGGAATTAAAGTATTAGAGTGTAAGACTTTTCAAATTCCAAAACTTGAGGGCAAGAATTGAAACTATTCTAAGTCCCTTCAATTTGTAACTTATGAGTTTTAATGGTTCATAAAAATGAAGACTCTTCATTTTATGAAACCTCTTTAGTTCTTTAATCATAATTAAAAGAAGTGACTTTTGGTTATCCATAACTTGAGGACAAGTTATGGACACCATCATAGCCATTAAGATCATGAATTAAACACACATGGTGGTTACACATAATTCCTATGATCTTCTAAAAACTCATAAGAACACAAATTAATGTCAAGCAATTTCAAGAAATCATATAAACATATACAATACTTGAAAATTGATAAAAGTCATGTAAAATGGGTTAACATAATCATTATCATTTTGAAAAACAGATTTTACAAGTCCAAAACAGATTGGGATAATGATCTTAATCCATTTCCAGCAACAAAACTCGAAAAAAACTGCCCAGCACGCTCCTACTCGTCAAGTGCATTATTCTACTTGCCGAGTAGGATGAATTTGTTCATGGACTCGGCGAGTCCTCCCCATGGACTCGGCGAGTCCAGTCGTCAGAGTGCAGAATTTTCGATTTTTTAAGCAGTTTTGCATCAAGTATACAGAAAACAATCCTAGGCTCTGATACCACTTATAGGTTTTTGAGCATTCTAACACTTCCTAAGTGTACATGCAACCCTAATAACCTTGAATCTATGTTTTCTCTATATACATGCAAATTTCTTTTTCAAGGTTATTTCCTAACTAGCATGGCATGGGGATTACATAAAACATAAAAACTAGTAGAAATACATACCTTGTTGTTGCTTGGATTCCTTCAAGACTTTGTGAGCCTAGCACCCCAAATGTTGTGCCTCAAATGCTTCACACAACACCACAAGACTTGGAATAACTTGAGAGAATGTCACTTAGCCTCAAAATCGGTTGTGCCCTCTCTAGTAACACTAGGTCACGATTTTGCTAGCCATAGGGTTCCTTTTATAGTGTTGTCACAATTAGGGTTTACACATGAATGCCCTTAATTGTCATGACTCTTGATTTCTCATGACCCATGGGTTTGTAACTCCCATGGACTATCCATGGAGCTCCATATGATTATAACCAAACCCATAAACCATGGATCATTAATCCACCATAAAAGAATTGATGATTGTCATAATCAACCCTATATATTCAATTAGTCTCACTTTAATCACCAAATTAATACTAGATTAATACTTGATCAATACTAATTAAATAATACTATTATTAATATATTAGAACTTATAATATATTAATAATGATAAGTGCCTTATTCTCTCATTTAGTCTATCCAAGCATTGCAATGCCATGCAACCCAAATGGACAATGCCGGGTCGGGTCAAGTACACACCAAATAAAGTTATGGACTTAGACACTATATCCAACAGTCTCCCACTTGGATAAGTCTAATAACTATATTTGCAAATATGACTTTAAAATCCGACTAGCAATCGTAGCTCTTTCAAAGTCTCTCAGAACTGAGATGATGATGATACGCCATTTAAGATAAGTGATCATATAATCCTCTGTTCTCATGATATCAGCCGGACAAACACATGGAACATGGTCTTACTTATTGTCCAGCATTTGTTTCTCGATCTCTGATTTGTTTCGACATAGAACTAAATTGAACACATCAATTAGGTTCTGACCGGGCCCGGTACATAAGTCAAAACCAAATCATCGAGGGGCCCAGATATCGCTTCTATTTCTAGAAGGAACAGATAAACTTCGACTGATATGCTTGTACTAACTACTTGTTGAATTATTCACAAAGGCACGTTTTATAACATCGAGTTACCAATGCGTTTTCGTACAATCAATGAATAACCAACTCATAGTCAACAACTCATATCTCTAGGTTTGAAGATTTATATGATATTACCGTCTCACGATCACTCGAGATAAATTCCATGAAGTGATGCAAGTGAGCGTGGGTTGGATCCAATACTCAGCCCTTATGAGTACTCATGAATGTTGTAGCAACAATTGCATTGTCCAAAGCACTTTTAGACAAATCATACAAGCCAAATTCATGACAGTCTTAAATCAATACTTACTTCCAAAGTTTGACTGACTGTGGATGGTTTGAATAATAACATAATTATTCTGGAAGTAAAAACATGCAAAATTGAAACATAGTAAACAATCAACACAAGATAGTAACACCTTACTCATAAATAAATAACAACTTTTATTTATCATCAAATGTCAATTACATTTTACAAGTTTCAGGAATCTAATTATTGAAACTAATATCATCCTTCAGCCCAATGCGCCTCGCATGCTGTAAATGCTTAACCCTGCTCAGTCCCTTCGTGAGGGGATCTGCCGGGTTCTCATCTGTTGATACCCTCTTAGCCACGAGGAGTCCTTCTTCTATTCGATGTCTAATGAAATGGTATTTTCTGTCAATGTGCCGAGATCTCCCGTGATCTCTTGGTTCCTTAGCCAAAGCAACCGCACTTTCATTGTCACAGAAAATTTCCATTGGCTCCTTTATAGCTGGTACAACTCCAAGGTCTCCGATGAAGTTCTTTAGCCATATCGCCTCCTTAGCTGCTTCACTTGCTGCTATGTACTCTGATTCACAAGTAGAATCAGCTATTGTCTCCTGCTTGGAACTTTTCCAAGTAATTGCCCCTCCATTTAGGATAAAGACCCAGCCTGACTGAGAGCGGAAATTATCCCTATCAGTCTGGAAGCTAGCATCGCTATATCCTTCCACTCTCAAGTCATCACTGCCTCCGAGGGTAAGGACCCAATCCTTAGTCCTCCGCAGATACTTGAGAATGTTCTTTACCGCTGTCCAGTGTGCCTTGCCAGGGTTCCCTTGATATCTACTGACCATGCTCAAAGCAAAGGCCACATCAGGGCGAGTACAAGTCATAGCATACATGATCGAGCCTACAGCGGAAGCATATGGTATATGACTCATTTCAGCTATCTCAGCCTCTGTACTCGGACTCTGAGTCTTACTCAGCTTGGCGTTACTCTGGATTGGTAATTCTCCTTTCTTGGATTCTTGCATGCTGAACCTCTTCAGCACCTTATCCAAGTAAGTACTTTGACTAAGTCCAATTAGTCTCTTACTCCTATCTCTCAATATCCTTATCCCTAGGATATAGGCAGCTTCTCCAAGGTCCTTCATAGCGAAACACTTCCCAATCCAGGACTTAACCGCCTGCAAGGTTGGGACGTCGTTTCCTATGAGAAGTATGTCATCCACATACAACACCAAGAAGGTAACTATGCTCCCACTAGCCCTGACATAGACACAATACTCATCCTCACTCCTAGAAAATCCAAACTCTTTGACTTTCTCATCAAAGCAAAGATTCCATCTGCGAGATGCTTGTTTCAATCCATAAATGGATTTATCAAGCTTACACACTCTATTAGGGTATCTTGTATCGACAAAACCCTCTGGTTGAGCCATGTAAACATCCTCAGCCAACTTTCCATTAAGGAAAGCGGTTTTCACATCCATTTGCCATATTTCATAATCATGAAATGCAGCTATGGCTAATAATACTCTAATAGACTTAATCTTAGCTACTGGTGAGAAGGTCTCATCATAGTCAACTCCCGGAGTTTGAGTAAAACCCTTCGCAACCAGTCGCGCTTTGTAAGTATGTACATTCCCATCCATGTCGGTCTTCTTCTTGAAGATCCATTTGCACCCAACTGTCTTACGACCTGGTACATTGTCAACCAAGTTCCAAACTTGATTGTCATACATGGACTGAATCTCGCTGTCCATAGCCTCCTTCCATTTAGCAGACTCAGGGCCTGCCATGGCTTCCCTGTAATTATTAGGTTCATCCAAATCTATTAGTGTACTATCACTAATAAATGTATCACCTTCAGTGGTGATGTGATAACCATAATAAAAATCAGGTGTGTTCCTCACCCTCGTGGAACGTCTTGGAGGTACAGACTCATCTATCGGATCAACAGGAGTTTCCTCCTCAGGTTGGTCGATAGCATTTGAGGTTCCTTCACCACTTGACTCTTGAAGCTCTTCAAGGTCAATTTGCCTCCCACTGTCCCCTTGGCTTATGAATTCTCTCTCACGAAAGACTCCTCTTCTTGCTACAAAGTCCACATTATCACTGGGTCTGTAGAAGAGGTAACCAAAGGATCTCTGTGGGTAGCCGATGAAAATACACCTCTCACTTCGAGGTTCAAGCTTATCATGAGTCTCACGCCTCACGAAAGATTCACAACCCCAAATCTTGATGTGGTCCAAATTGGGAACTTTCCCAGTCCACATCTCGTGAGGTGTTTTGGCAACCTTTTTAGTAGGGACTAGATTAAGGATATGGGCGGCAGTCTCTAAGGCATACCCCCAGAAAGAGCTTGGTAACGTAGCTCGACTCATCATGGAACGAACCATATCCAGCAAGGTTCGATTGCGCCTCTTAGCTACACCATTCAACTGTGATGTTCTGGGAGGTGCCAATTGTGAGACAATCCCACATTCCTTAAGATAGTCAAGGAACTCAATGCTAAGATATTCTCCTCCCCGATCGGATCGGAGCATCTTGATGTTCCTGCCCAATTGATTCTCCACTTCCTTCTTAAACTCTTTGAACTTTTCAAAGGTTTCTGACTTATGCTTGATTAAGTAAATATATCCATATCTACTGTAATCATCAGTAAAAGTCACATAATAGCGATTAGCATCCCTTGCTGCAACTCTGAAGGGCCCACACACATCCGTGTGTACAAGGTCCAACAAACCTTCACCCTATCACAAGTACCTATGAAGGGTGACTTTGTCATTTTTCCAAGTAAACAAGACTCGCAACTATCATCTGACTTGAGGTCAAATGATTCCAAGACTCCAGCCTTTTAGAGTTGGCCTATGCGCTTCTTGTTAACATGTCCAAGACGACAATGCCACAAGGATGCTTTATCCAAGCTATCTGAAGAATCAATATACAACACATTATTTCCTAGATTGTCTACAACATTCACAGCTTCATATACACCATCACAAGGTAATGCTTTAAAGTAAAATACATCATTGTAATAAACATTAATAGCACCATTTTTATTATCAAATGAAAATGAAAAACCTTGTTTGTACAAGCCATGAAAAGAAATAATATTTCTCGCCATTTCGGGCGAGTAACAACACTTATTCAAATCTAACATTAACCCATTATTAAGCAATAAAGAATAAACTCCTATCTTGGTAATAGGTGATGCTTTCCTGTTGCCCATGACTAAGTTTATCTTCCCATGCTCCACTTGCTCACTTCTTCTTAGTGCCTGCAAATCAGTACAGATGTGAATACCACAACCTATATCAAGCACCCAAGAATTAGCATTAGATGAGTTATTAGACAATATTGTGTAAATACCTGCATGGGTGGGTTTAACCTTCCCATCCTTTACATCTTGCAGATATTTAGGGCAGCTTCGCTTGAAGTGTCCCTTATCCTGGCAATAGAAGCACTGTGCTTCCTTTGGGTTTGAAGAAGGAGTAATGGGACCTTTCTTTGTCCCACTTGAATAGGAACCATCAAGAGTCTTACCCTTGGTACCCTTCGAAGGGTTTTTCCTCTTCTTACCCTTTCCCTGCCCAATAGCCAGAACAGGGGCTGTTGAAGGAGTAGAAGTAGCAACCGCTTTACCCTTAAGGCCATTTTCAGCTGTCCTTAAGAGTCCTTGAAGTTTGCTAAGTGTGACTTCCTCCTTGTTCATATGTAAGTCATACGAAACTGATCATAACTTGGAGGTAAGGAATGGAGAATGATGTCAATCGCCATTTCCTCAGGAAAGTCAACATTTAGCTTCAGCAACCGGTCAACGAACCTTTGCATCTTCTGCAAGTGACCGGTGATGGGTTCACCATCCTTCATCCTTGCGGTTATCATGGAGGAGATGATTTCATACCTCTCCTGACGCGCGCTCTGATGGTACCTTTCCATCAGATCCAGGTGCATCTCATAGGGGTAGAAATCTTCATAGGATTTTTGAAGTTCAGGAGTCATGGTGGCCATCATGATGCATGCTAATTTAGTAGCATCCTTTTCATGTGCAACAAACTCCACAAACTCTTCAGGAGTAGCAGTGGCTTCACTCACAACCTTAAGCTCCCTATCGAGGACATATTCTTTGTCCTCATAGCGGGTAATCATTCTGATGTTTCTGATCCACTCATTGAAATTGGATCCATCAAAGATGACCTTACCACACAAGTTCATAAGGGAAAAGGAGCCTGTTGGGTTTGAGCCAGAAGCATTGTTGGAAGACATCTGAAAGGAAAGAAAGACAAGTTTCATTAGATTAGGAATCCTTAATAATTCACCCAAATGAAATATTAAGGCTAGGATCCAACAAACTATTTATAGTTGGAAGAGGGATGCCGTAATCCATACTATAAAATATTTGAAGGTAGGTAAATGACGATTTACCAATTTCCACCATAAGAACGAAATATTTTATTATTAGGTTTTATTGGTTTTGAAACTCCTAGATCTTTTGAGATACATTGAACTTTTCAATGGCATGTTTGAATCTCGATTGTGCCCTCTCAAGTTTGTGACTGGGATGCCGAGGATCACAAACAAGGTGTGAATAACCATACAAATTGACTTGGTACCCTCAACAATATTACCTAATCGATGTGCCGGTTAACCACACACGCTCCACCGATCTATAATAAAGTCAAGTTACCCTTTGCCACTCTTACTAGTCCATGTTAGTGTGCCGGTTAACCACACACGCTCCACTAACGACTTGGTAAGGTACAAAGTGTAATTTTATGGGCTAGCACCAATTTCACATTTTCCTAAAGTAACTAAGATTGGGAATTTATAATGTATAGTTACTTTATAATTCATTATACTTTTAACGAGTATTTAAAGTCGTATCCTACCCGTTCGGCTAACGACCCTCCACCGATCAAGGAAGCGGTGGGTGAGAGTGGACACCCATTAAGTCACCATTTTATAGGCAACAACCTTATACCCCCCTTATAGACCGGCTTCGTGAATGAGGCCTACTAACGGTAAGAATGACATATTCTTATACATATCTATATAATAAAATTATAATAATAGTATAAGTGTTGATTTTTAAACCATTTAAAAATCTAAGGTTCAATTTGGAATTAAAGTATTAGAGTGTAAGACTTTTCAAATTCCAAAACTTGAGGGCAAGAATTGAAACTATTCCAAGTCCCTTCAATTTGTAACTTATGAGTTTTAATGGTTCATAAAAATGAAGACTCTTCATTTTATGAAACCTCTTTAGTTCTTTAATCATAATTAAAAGAAGTGACTTTTGGTTATCCATAACTTGAGGACAAGTTATGGACACCATCATAGCCATTAAGATCATGAATTAAACATACATGGTGGTTACACATAATTCCTATGATCTTCTAAAAACTCATAAGAACACAAATTCATGTCAAGCAATTTCAAGAAATCATATAAACATATACAATACTTGAAAATTGATAAAAGTCATGTGAAATGGGTTAACATAATCATTATCATTTTGAAAAACAGATTTTACAAGTCCAAAACAGATTGGGATAATGATCTTAATCCATTTCCAGCAACAAAACTCGAAAAAAACTGCCCAGCACGCTCCTACTCGTCGAGTGCATTATTCTACTCGCCGAGTAGGATGAATTTGTTCATGGACTCGGCGAGTCCTCCCCAGGGACTCGGCGAGTCCAGTCGTCAGAGTGCAGAATTTTCGATTTTTTAAGCAGTTTTGCATCAAGTATACAGAAAACAATCCTAGGCTCTGATACCACTTATGGGTTTTTGAGCATTCTAACACTTCCTAAGTGTACATGCAACCCTAATAACCTTGAATCTATGTTTTCTCTATATACATGCAAATTTCTTTTTCAAGGTTATTTCCTAACTAGCATGGCATGGGGATTACATAAAACATAAAAACTAGTAGAAATACATACCTTGTTGTTGCTTGGATTCCTTCAAGACTTTGTGAGCCTAGCACCCCAAATGTTGTGCCTCAAATGCTTCACACAACACCACAAGACTTGGAATAACTTGAGAGAATGTCACTTAGCCTCAAAATCGGTTATGCCCTCTCTAGTAACACTAGGTCACGATTTTGCTAGCCATAGGGTTCCTTTTATAGTGTTGTCACAATTAGGGTTTACACATGAATGCCCTTAATTGTCATGACTCTTGATTTCTCATGACCCATGGGTTTGTAACTCCCATGGACTATCCATGGAGCTCCATATGGTTATAACCAAACCCATAAACCATGGATCATTAATCCACCATAAAAGAATTGATGATTGTCATAATCAACCCTATATATTCAATTAGTCTCACTTTGATCACCAAATTAATACTAGATTAATACTTGATCAATACTAATTAAATAATACTATTATTAATATATTAGAACTTATAATATATTAATAATGATAAGTGCCTTATTCTCTCATTTAGTCTATCCAAGTATTGCAATGCCATGCAACCCGGGTCAAGTACACACCAAATAAAGTTATGGACTTAGACACTATATCCAACAATGTTATCAATTCTTGAGAACAACACATGGGTGTTGTCTGATTTGCCTCCGGGTTCTAAACCTCTTGGTTGCAAATGGATTTTCAAAAAGAAAATGAATGTTAATGGGACTATTGACAAATTCAAAGCCCGGTTAGTCATTCAAGGTTTTAGACAAAAACCCGGTATTGACTATTTTGATACGTATGCTCCAGTTGCAAGTATTTCTACTATTAGATTGTTAGTTGCCTTGGCAAGTATCCACAATCTGGTTATTCACCAAATGGATGTGAAAATAGCATTTTTAAATGGTGATCTTGACGAGGAAGTTTACATGAAACAACCAGAAGGTTTCATTATGCCCGGTAAAGAGCATATGGTTTGTAAACTTGTCAAATCTTTGTATGGGCTGAAACAAGCGCCTAAACAATGGCATAAAAAATTTGATGAGGTGATTTTGTCTTTTGGTTTCAAAACAAACCAATGTGACAAATGTGTTTATAGTAGATTTGATGATGCTACTAGAGCTTGAGTGATCATTTGCTTATATGTAGATGACATGTTGATTTTTGGTACTGACCAAAATCAAGTGGATGAAACAAAGAAATTGTTGTCATCCAAGCTTTCCATGAAAGATTTAGGAGAGGCTGATGTAATTCTTGGAATAAGAATTAAGAGGATGAACAAAGGATTGGTAATGACTCAAAGTCATTATATTGAGAAAATTCTCAAGCGGTTTAATTTTACCGAGCGTTCTCCTGTGAGTACTCCTATGGACCCAAGTGTGAAATTAATGCCAAATAATGGTATTCCCATTTCACAGTTGGAATACTCTAAGGCTATTGGTAGCTTGATGTATGCCATGACAAGTACCAGACCTGATATTGCGTTTGTTGTGGGTAAGTTGAGCAGGTACACTAGCAATCCTAGTGCTCAACATTGGCAAGCAGTGAATAGAGTGTTTAAGTATCTCAAGGGAACCATGAATTATGGTTTGAGTTACTTGGGGAGTCCTTCGGTTTTAGAAGGTCATTCAGATGCAAGTTGGATTACCAACATGGAGGACCATTCCTCAACTTCTGGTTGGGTATTCTTGCTTGGGGGAGGTGCCATTTCTTGGGCTTCCAAGAAGCAATCTTGCATTACAAACTCGACAATGGAATCTGAGTTTGTTGCGTTAGCAGCTGCTGGTAAAGAAGCAGAGTGGCTAAGGAATTTGGTCTATGAGATTCCTTTGTGGTCTAAACCGATAGCACCTATTTCTATCCTTTGTGATAGTGTGCCGCTTTGGCTAAGGCATATAGCCAGGTTTATAATGGCAAGTCTAGACACCTAGGTGTTAGACATAGTATGATTAGAGAACTAATCATGAATGGTGTGATTTCGGTTGAGTTTGTGAAATCGCAACAAAATTTGGCAGATCACTTGACTAAAGGTCTGACAAGAGACTTAGTGCACAAGTCTGTAATCAGGATGGGATTAAAGTCCATTTAATTCTATAATGATGAGACACCCAATTCCCTCCTAATATAATGTTAGGAGTTGAATTCAATGTGGAAAGCTTATACTTATAGATTGGAACACATGAAGTATTCATCCCAGGTATGTGTTCGGTTCTGCAAGTTAGCCAGGTTGAAGTTTAACTTCTTAATAATTCCTTTGATAAATGTATGTGCAGATACATGGAAACGAGTTACCTACATGATTGTGAAGTGTAGCCGCATTTCAAGAGGTTGTGGACTTGACCTTGATACGATCATGAGAGGATTGGGACACACGGCTTTATAATAGTGTCAAGTTGTATTATGCTAGAAATTCAATAAACTAATATGTATTTTACTTTCTGGTATTCAAATGGGTTGATGGGTTCAATTCTTAGAACACCCTGATTTTCGAGTATTTGCAAGTGTATGATACTATGTGGAAATTCAATCGTTTTCGATATTTTCATTATGTACTAGTTTGGTTTGTTGTTGATAAGGTTATGTTTGTTCAAGGGTTACACTAAAATAGGGGAGGATTGTTGGTGATTTTAGTGTCACCATGTCATTTTAAGTAACTGGAACTAACATGTGAGCTAAGGGGTTTCATGATTTTGTACTCTAATATATGTACAGGGTTGTGCGGAGTGCACGCATGTATAAGATCGAGTCAGAAGCCGGTTCGACGACTAGTCGGGGGTCCGGGGGCAGCGCCCCCGGGTCCGGGGTTTCCAAAGGGGCGGCGCCCCTTTGGCGGGGTCTAGGGGCAGCGCCCGTAGCGGGGTCCAAGGGGCAGAGCCCCTGGCTGGGGTCCAAGGGGCAGCGCCCCAAAACCTCAACGAATTTTGCATGTGGGAACATAATGGAAAACTCGATTTCTTGAGGGTGATTATGGTAAAACTAAGGAAACTCGTTAGTTTTGGTAACCCTAATCCGGATTAATATTACTTGCTTCCAAAGCAACTAATGACTGCCTAACCCTAATGAAACCCTAATCGTGTTTAATATATAAACAACTCTTCCTTTCCAGAAGAGGGTTACGTTCTTAAGCTCTCGTTTTTCATCACACATTCACAGAACCCTTTAGCATATTGGCTTACGTTTTATGTGCCTAGAAACGTAAGTGTCCACTTGGATTATCCTAGGCTGAATTTCTTCTAACCCAGGCATAGGGTAGAAATATCAGTTCGGAAAGTGATATCACGATCCAAGTTGGTATCCAGATCTCCACCACAAACCCTAAATTTACCAACAATAATTAACATATATTATCTATCCAAACATCGGAGGTACTTATGTGATTTCTTAACTTCCATTTTATTCCATGGTAAGTATAATAATGAAAAGAAAGTATAGAAATTATATGTTAAATTGGTAGTGAAAGGTGTGTAATTTGGAAACATTCATGAATTTTTCTCTCCCATCAATATCTAAGAATAAAGAGTGTGAAGGGTACTATTGTGAATGTATTAATCTTTCAGTGGATGAATAAAAATTGGCAGTGGAAAAATTAGCTCCCTTTCTCCATATATACTTAACAAATAATTCTATTCAAAACCTTTTTAATACTTTCGACTACATGAAAAGCACCAGCCATTCCATCTGCAATGACAACTGGTCCTGATACCTGTCACATTGCAACCAACTTAAGAAACAAATAATTTTTAATACTTTTAAAATTTACCTATCTAGTAAGAAGAGGGATATCAGCAGCAACGGGACTCTTCTGCACAAACATAATTTAAGAAGAGGGGTATCAGCAGCAACGGGTATTTGAAAATATATTGAATTAAAGCTAATAAGAAACATGAAAAAAGAGTGTCTTACATTCTTGAAATCAACGGGTCTCTTGTGCATAAACATAATTTAAGCAAACTCAGTACTAAATTCAAGATTAAACAACAAATTCCTTCAAGCCTCTGTTCCCATATGGATTTTAAACTCCTTCACAGACGAATCCACTTTAGCATCACTTTCATCATCCATCTCTCTAACACACCTTCTTCTATTATTTTTCAACATCTCCTTTGTTGGTTCAAATCCGGCAACCACCTATAAAGAGCATATGTTTTCTCATTAGGCTTCACTTCTAAGCTTACTAAGTGCTCAAACACTCTAACTGCTTCATCTCTCTACAAACAAAAAATATGATTTACAGACGAAATTAGGTTATATGAGTTGAAAAGACTATTAAAACCTTTGGAGCTTTCCAAATGCAGTTAAGAGAGCATTGTATAAATGGATGTCGGGAGTCAACTCAAAAGTTGACTACATGGCACTAAAAGTTTGATATGCTCGATCAGCATCCCATATATTTCCACACCTTAAGATAACACAGTTTAATGCAGAAACAGATTTGTATGGAGGATCTGCTCTACTCAAGTTCTCCAATTGATAATAAACCTGAAAAATATTTAGCAGATAATGTTGATTGTTAAATTCCACTACCAATAAAGTTTTTCAAATTAAGTAGTGTTTCCATTAAGTCAGTAGAAAGAAACAAACTGTATCCAAAGTTGCCAATATAATCAGATCCTCTATCACATCACACGTACAGGAATCAAACAACTATTTTCTTGAACTTTATTTTATTTGTAATTATATAACAAACATAAACTAACATTCCAAGTCACACACTTAAATAATTTAGCCACTTTCACCCATATATAGACTGTTTTATAGGGACTTGTAATTATAAAAGATAAGATAAACAAAATACTTTCAGGGACCAAATCCGTAAAAATCAACAAACTACATGGACCATAAATATACCGAATCATATGTTCGTAGTAGATTCTTTTGAGTTGAAGCAAAGATGGGATATTTGCAGGAGCTTCTTCCACAAGTCCTTCAGTATCTTTTGGCTTCTTGTTTTCTTTTGAAGGATCAGCATCAAAAACTCTAGGGCTAATTTTCCTTGAAAGAATTTGTGCACGAACAAAATCTTTTTTATCTAAACATAATTGAACCTATATTTCATACATATTTTATATATATTATTAAAGAATATTATGTTGTATATTGTTTTTCTCTTCTAAATATGATTTAAGGATAAGGAAAATTTCCAACTTGTTCAAGAATGAAAGCAATCTTTTCGGTTTTAGCCATTGCCCCAGAAGTTTCCACCTGTCATACACACCAAAGTAAATGATAATTAGTGTGTGAGAATAAATTAATATGAATTTATTCTCATGGAAATTAAAATGTATATATAAATAAGAAAAACTTACAACAATTTCATGCATCAAATCAGCTGCTTCAGCAATTTGTCCTTGTTCTTCCTTAATCTTTGCTAGTCTTTTGATCAATCGGGCTCTCTCAATCTCTACATAGATCTATACCAAAAGAAAGATTTAATTTTTTTAATATTAGAAAACAAGAATTTTGAATAAAAAAATAGTTAAAATTATATTATTGAGCACACCTTCCCAGCTGATACACTGTTTAGTGTCTTGATGAGTTCAATCTTAGTCTCAGTATCTGGAGTTTCATCAATATACTGCATTGCTAGTTGGACCATAGCAGTTACAACCTGTAGGTAGAAGTAGAACAATATCAGCAAATGCCTTAAGAGCAGGTTCATCCCAGCATGGAAAACACCTTCGTGCATCAACATGTTCAAATTCAGTCGCTACCATATTTTTTCTCACTCCATCAACATAAGTCAAGAAAAATATGAACACCTAATAATTTATATGGATGTTTATTGATTTAACAAGTAAATGATCAACCCGATTGTAAGTAAACAAGAAAGTGAAATACCCTTTCTAGAAACCCTTCATGTGTTCGTTAAGAATTACAGTAAAACTAATCTCCAAAACACCTTCTCCTACACTCAGAGGTGCCTCAAATACCAACACAAGCATTTCGGCATCGTTGTCCACCACCACTTTACTAGGAACCACTTTCTGCAATTTCACAAACATCTGGTGAGCATTCCGAAATACAAAAACCTCCGGAAACAAAGTGATTGTTGTGCATAGTTAAGATGATACTTAAAATGAACCATGAACATATCAATCCCCAAAGATAAACTGAAACCTACGCGACTCAATAAAACAAGCGTTTTTATCATTTGTATAATACCATGCGTACAAATGAAAAAGAAAGAAAAGGAACTCATAAGGAAGCCAATTGATAAATTCTGGTGGTAAAGAGGGAATGCCATACCGCAAATGTTTTGGGAACGTCATAAAAACGTCTCGAGGAAATCTCAGCAGCCGAGCAAGCATCTACTCAAAGCACGCGACGTCGTTAAACATTTCTCGTCTCTATGACCTTCACTCACCTCCACCGATAAGCTCCATCTCTCTCCGGACCAAGCCATCAGAAAAGTCGCCTCCGCTCAAGACAATTTTATGCGTGTGGTGGTTGAATCAGCGAAATCATCGTCTTCGGAGGAAGAGGAAGGACTTGGAGTTGAGTTGTTGTGGTGTGGTAAGGAATTTGTTGAAGAAGATTAAGAGGAGATTATTAGTAGGAGATAAGGTGTTGGTAGGTTCGATCGATTGGGTTGATCGAAGAGGAATGATCGAAAATGTGTTTAGTCTATTAGGGTTCTTAATTTGGTAGAGGATTTTAGAAGAGAAAAAGATCAGGTGGGGTGTTTAATTTTTTTGGGATTTCATTTCCCCCCATAGGCTTAAAAAAATGGAGAACGCGCTTCCTAAAAAATATAAAACGACCCCTTTACACGACACACTTTTTATGACACGGGCCCTCCGTGTTTTTTTTTTTGGACACTAATTTTAGGGCACGCAAAAATGTGTTTCCTCTATCTTTCAAATTTTAGCAAAACTCACATTATTTTTAGGACACACAAAAATGTGTATCTTAAATCCATATGTGTCATTGTTTGCGCGTCATTGAAAGGCTGTTTTCTAGTAGTGGGAGTATGTAGCTCTCGACCCACAGTTAAAGGCAATATATATATATATATATATATATATATATATATATATATATATATATATATATATATATATATTATAGTTTTGAACTGGTTAATATTTTTTGAATGGGGTGAATCGCTCAGGTGTCTATTGTGCGAGTCAAACAACATGTGCAGTGATTTTTGCTCTCTATAGACAACATATATATATATATATATATATATATATATATATATATATATATATATATATATATATATATATATATATATATATATATATATATATATGAAATCTAGCTTTTCCAATATTTCATAAACATCCATAGACTTCACCGTCATTTTCCTAATTTCAAGGATTCAAACTCACCTACAACTTTTAGTTTAAAATTTATATATGAAAAATGTCAAGCCCTCCAAACTTTTTCCATTTGTTTTAAAAGATTCCTTAATTGTTTTTTTCGTAGTCTAAGGGCTTAAAATGTATGTGTGCATTAAAACGATCCCCTCACTTAAAATAACATGTTTATAATGCCAAGTAAGCATTATGTGGAATTATGAAAGGCCACATCTTGTACTATGTGGATAAAATATCTTTAATTATAATGAATAAATAAATAAATAAATAAATAAAATAAATACAAAACACAAATGTAGGTTTGGTTGATTGATAAGCAACGCAAACACACACATTGTGTACAATAGCTTTTTCATTGATCCCATCCTTTAATCTTTAGACGTTCGTCTTTCCCCTTAATATTCTTAAAAAGTTCCATTCGCAAAAACATGATCTTCATCCCTTGATCCCTAATAATTGTATGATGGTTGATGTTTATTTAGCTCAAATCTATCATCCTTTTGTAGATTTGATGTAGGAGTGGAAATCGCACCACAAACCCAAGATCCCAATGATAATCATTTGTTTGTCAATTTGTTCCCTAAGGATTCTTTGATCATTAGAGTACTTTTGATGCAAAAATCCTTCAAGGAATGCACAAACCACTACAAGAAAAAGACCATTTTACGACGCGCAAACCACGACACTCATTGATTTATGTTACGCAAAAGAGAGTGACATTAAAAAAGTGTCATCTCTTCAAAAAAACTTAAGCATTTAGGACACACATTATTCTGTGCCCTTAAATTAGTGTCTCACGTAAAAAAATTAAAAACACGGAGGGCACTTTATCTAAAATGTGCCTCCTCTGTGAATGTCGTTTTATATATTTTTTTAAGAAACGCGCGTCTCCTCAGAGGGAAAATGACATCCGCAAATTTTTTAAACCCTCGCCTTCGAAATCGATCCTCACACTAAATGGTTCGGCGACTGCAACTCCTTTCGATAGTAGCGACGATCGACAACTACGACTCATCAACCGTCAATCGAAGCTACCAGTTGAACAACCCCTAATCGACACCTCCACCTTCTTGTCTCTCTTTCTCCACCAGGTTTTCTCTCATCTCTATCCTCCACCATATGAAGATTTACGAAGATGTGAAGGGGGTAACCGAAGGAAACCCTAAATCCCTCTCACAGTCAACCACTAGAACCCTAAATCTCTCTTCTTTATAGTAGAAAATCTTTTTGATGCACCTGCGAAGGTGAAGCAGTGTGATGAAACTTCTGATGAGTCCAAAGATGCTTTGCCTCAGAAGCGACATTTATCGCCGGCCGAGATCGTCTTCTAAAGGTATGGTTACATTAATCCTTTTTATTTTAAAACTACTTATTTTGTTTGAGTCACATTCTCACAGCTTTGATAACACTTGAATGGAGTTTTAGCACTTCGATTGACCTTTTTGGGTAGAAGGTTCCAAGTATCTGCGATTTTGAAACATATGATACTGATTGAATTGCAGGTTCCTACTGAAAACATCATAAATTTCTCCATCATTGCACATATTGATCATAGAAAATCGACATTAGCTCCTAAATTGCTGCAAGTGAGGGGTACAATGCAATCACGTGATATGAAGGAGCAGTTTCTAGAGAGTATATAACGCAAGATTCTTATTTTAGGTTAATAGAAGTATGATTTATTTTATAGATAGAACAATAATAACAATAGACGATTCCATATTATGTAGTATAAGAAACTGTTACTCTATTACCAACAGGCACTAGGGCTTTGGCCACATTCTGCAATATATACATGCTTAGGCTTTTATATTCCTAAATGCTACTCTTTTACCTATTATTGACCATATTGAATGACAATTTTACAAGAATGTTGCTATCAACTTCTTAGGTAACTTATCTGATGGATTCAAATGTTTTACAAGAATGTTGCTATCAACTTCTCAGGTAACGTGTCATCTTCATTTATGACAAGGGCTTTAATGATACGCAATGCGTGTCCTAAACGCGTGTCATAAGGTTACGACACGCAAATATGTGTCGTTTTCCTTTATGACAGGGTCTTTCTTGATACGCATTATGTGTCGTAAATGAGCGTCATAAATATGTGTCGTAAATGCACGTCGTAAATAGACGACGCGAAAGAGCGTGTCGTCTTTCGTGATGACAGGACCTTCCTTGACACGCATTTGCGCGTCGTCTGAGCGTTTTACGACACGCATTGCGGGTCGTAAAAGGGTGTTTTTCTAGTAGTGAACTCAAATTAATGCGAGAATCAAATTACTTGGACATGGATTTGGGATATATGTAGTGATTTAGGAACTTCTATAATAGTTGTTGACGGATTATAATATAAATGATGTTCATAACCATGAATTGATATATAGATGTGGAATTGGAAGCAAAGCATGAAGAATCCCTTAATCTACAAGGTGATTTTAAGTATTCTTAGCACAAGGGGAATCTGGGAACTTATAGCATTGGTTTATGATCATGCTGGAAATGAAATTATAAAATAAATAGAGTAGAAAGTATTGAGTTGCGTCAATTTGATATATTGACTGATTGAAATGGTTAAAGTGCTTAAAGGAAAACATTGGTGAGTCATAGATCGCATTATGCACTTAAGTCCATATGGAGAAGTTTAATGATCAATAAATGCCATGATTCATTGTGAAGACTTAATGGATTAAGGAAATGCATCTTGTGTAACTTAATGATTAATATGGTGTTAGGAAGCCCACAATGGTTGTACCAATGTGTATTTTGAGAAGCTATTGATTTAAGTAGAATTGGTATGGCTTAAACTGTATTCATAAAACTTATTTGGTAATTTGATATATAGAACGTAATGCATGCATGTGTAGTACGCGATGCATAATGTAAGTATGATGCCCATAGTTGGAATGCCACCTAGGAATAAGACGCGCTCAACATCATTACGTGACTAGTCACCCATCACGTAAAAACTTGTTGCTTTGTTGCCACCATTTCTATTTTGCATGGTTTTGTAACACCCATGTTCCAGAATGGTTAAGCCTTTTGTTGTCAAGAACTAAAGATGGAGTTTTAAAAGAAAACTATATGTCACGACGTGGTGCAAGGATTCCCATGACGTGGCCATGTTGGAAAAAGACATGGGTTTTATGGAGCCACCACGACATGGCATAAGGCCACCACAGCATTTCAGTTGTTCAGGCGCAAGTCCATGTATTTTTAGGCTTTCTCTCATATTTAAGCATCTTAACCCCCATTCTAGGTCATCTTCTTTAGTGTACATCTCTTCATTTAGAAACCCTAGCCTCTCTTTCATGGAAATGAGCTTGGTGGCTTGGTCTTGAGGTTAATGTCTTTTTTTGGTGAAACTTTAAGAAGAAAGAAGTTCATCTTGGTGCCAGGAAGAAAGGAACAACTTTGGATCCAACATCTTCTCCATATTTCTAAGTTATTGGAGGTATAAAGTTCATATCTTGACCTTTTTGTTTCTTGTTTGATGTTTGAGCCTATCCTTGGATGTTTTGGTCCCATTTTCAGATGCTCTTGGAGTTTGAGGAACTCCAGAGCTTGATATGGTTTTCTCATGATCTTGAACTATTAAGTTCGTGAGAAAAAGGTCTTAGCTTAAGTGTTCTTGATCCCATGTTTGAGTTTTGGTCATATTTAGTGCTTATAGGACTTAGGGTTTGTGATTCTACATTTAGATGAATACCTAAAGGATAAAGTTGGAAAGTTTGTCCATTAAGTCATTGAGAATAAGTAGATATGAAGTTTTGGATTTAGATCTGTAAGGATTAAGTGTTTAGTGAAGAAATGGCACTTCAGACAGTTTGCCACGGTGTGGCGAAGGACCATGATGTGGCAGAGTTTGAAACGTCGGTTGTTTTATCCTAGAATGGCCAAGGAAGGGCACGACATGGAAATGGTCTGTATATTTGACTTTGACCATTAACCATTGGCTTTTTGATCAGTTTGAATTTTGGTCAAACTTGAGTAGAATTGAGCACTTGGCTAAGGATTGATTCGGTTTGGTTTTAGGAAGCTTGGGTTGGCTGTTCTGTTGCTGAGGTGGTGCTTGAGCTTTTGATGAGCAGTGCAGTTGAGTCTCCTCACAGTACTTGCGGGTCGAAGGCACAAATGTCGGCCCATTGGATTATGCTATAGTATGTTAGTTGTCTTTGTAACTCTTGCTTGTATTATATATGTTTGTATGTATACCGTGTAGGGTCCAATGACTGGAGATGCCTGATAAGTGTGTTGGGCGGGGCCCATTACTTAATTACTAACATATCTTTTTCCGGACGGGGACCGAAGTCGGGCGGGCCCCGATGGTTGTCGGGCAAGCCCCATTGTGTGCATGGTATGTGGTATTTTGTGGGAAACTTACTAAGCTTTGTGCTTCTGGTTATGTGGTTTAAATAATTTAAGATACTTCCAGTTTTAAAAGAGAAGAGCACAAATTGATCGCACTGCGTCCCCTGAAGATTTATGTTACATCTTGTATTGAGGTACTTTCAATTTTGACCCTTATATTGAGATTTATTACATTTTGGTCCTTAAAATGTAAGACTTGTGGATGGGAGGGGCTAATATTGTAATTTTTGAAATTTTAGGGCGGAGCCACGTACGCTGGGCGTATGTTTGTGTACGCTGGGTGTACGGGGTGAAGTCCCAAACGCTAATATTTAAGGTTTGGACCCTATTTATTCTTCGTTAACTCTCAAACTTGGTTTCTTTCATTGACCTCTATCCTCTCAAAACGTTTTTGCAAACCCTAATCTACTTTGTGAGAATTTTTAGACCTTTGAGTGTGTTTTTGTGTGTTCCAAAGGAGGAAGAAGGTGGCAGTGAACCTTAGAAGCTAGAAGCTAGCTTGGATCTGGAAGTCTTACTTCATTCTCCATCTCAAGAAGGTAAAAAGTTCCCACGTTTATGATTAAGTTTCTAGATCTAATTTGCATGATGATAATATGAGCTTTTGTCCTCAAATTTGGCCCTTCTTGAGTATGGCATGCTATAGAACGTTTGGGTTGTCATTTTGGACGTATTTCCATGTCTTGAGTCATAAAAATATGATCTTGGCCCCTGAGATTCTTTCATGCAATCCATTAAGAGCTTTAGTGGTTAAGATAAGTTAGGGTTTTGTTGTTGGGTTGATTTATCCATGTAGAACCATAAACTTGGAAACTTTATGGTTTGGGATGCCATTTGGGACCAAGACTGAGATTTGGATGTAGTGGCTTAAGGAAATAAGTCCTTAAAATGAAGTTATTAATCCATCACGTACGTTGGGCGTACCTTGTCGAATAGTGGGCGTACGCTTAAGGGAGCCCCGGTCTGGATCGCATGTACGCAGGGCGTACGAGCCGAGTATGTTGGGCGTACTAGGTCTGGTTTAACTCGGTTGACTTTTACCAGATTTTGAGAAAGTTTGACTTAGGGGTATTTTGGATTGTGTTTGAGAATTGGTCATTTGGATGGATTGGTGATGGCTAGAGCTGAGATTCAAAGTTGGGACCTCATCAGCTATTGTTTGGATCGAGAGTTGAGTCTTCCTCGCTATACTTGTCAGTCGCAGGCACCAAGGCCTCCCCATTAGATTGGATATCTTGTTATATGATAATATGTTATTATCTTGTAGTGTTCTGTTAGATCGATATCCTGGTATATAGGATGTTAGCATGCGGTAGTGATCTGTAGATCTATCTGTGTGTCTGTTGACTGGTTATATGTTTATTTGTTATGCATATGTCGACATGTTATGTTTTGTTGGGTTGAGGCGGTCATGCTTTCTGGTGAATGCCATAATACCCGGGGCGGTCCGGATAGACTGTTTGCCCTGCGAGGCGGTCTAGTCAGGCCGAAGGCCCGTAGAGCGGTCCAGAGAGGTTGTACGCCCTGTGAGGCGGTCCAGTCATGCCGAAGGCTTAGAGAGCAGTCCAGATAGGTTGTTGGCCCTGGGAGGCGGTCCAGTCAAGCCGAAGGCTCGTTTATGTATGTTGTTGTTTGTTATGTTTATGTGGTGGTACTTTGCGGGAACTCACTAAGCTTTGTCTTACAGTTTTAGTTTATTGTTTTAGGTGCTTCTGATGATTGTGGAAAGGCGAAGGCGTGACCATACACATCCTCCTGTTTTGTGGCCTTATCAATTTGGGATACTCTAATATTGATAAACACTTTGGAAACAATGATTTTCTAAACATTTTATGATTATGGGTTGTTTTGAAAAGTTTAAAATTGTTGTGATTTTTAAGCTATTGTTCAGATCAAGAGGTGAGTCTTCTTCACTGTACTTGTAGGTCTAAGGCACCAAGGTCGGCCCATTGGATTGGATATTTTGTTATATGATAGTATCTTATTATGTTGTACAGATCTGTTAGATTGGTATCCTGGTATATAGGATGCTAGCATGCGGTAGTGATCTGTAGATCTGTTTGTATGTATGTTGACTGGTTATATGTTTATCTGTTATGTATATGTCGACATGTTATGTTTTGTTGGGTTGAGGCGTTCATGCTTTGTGTTGAATGCCAAAATACCTGGGCGGTCTGGATAGACTGTAGGCCCTGCGAGGCGGTCCAGTCAAGCTGAAGGCCTAGAGGCAGTACGGATAGGTTCTACGCCTTGCAAGGTGGTCCAGTGATGTCAAAGGCTCAGAGATCGGTCCAGATAGGCTGTAGGCCCTGCGGGGCGGTCCAGTCAGGCCAAAGGCTCGTTTATGCATGTTGTTGTTTGTTATGTTTATGTGGTGGTACTTTGGGGAAACTCACTAACTGCATCTTACGATTTTAGTTTATTGTTTCAGGTACTTCTGATGATTGCGGAAAAGCGGAGGCGTAACCATACACATCATCCTGTTTTGTGGCCTTATCATTTTGGGATACTCTAATATTGATAAAAACTTTGGAAACAATGATTTTCTAAACATTTTATGATTATTGGTTGTTTTCAAAAGTTTAAAATTGTTGTGATTTTTTAGATGTTACAAGTTGGTATCAGAGCCTTGTTTTGAGCGAATTGGAGGAACATCCATGTGAATCCAGTCTCAAACTACGAAACTGCGAAAGTTTTAAAAAATGGTTTCCAAAATTGTTTTCAAAAGTAATCAAGAAAGGATGCGATGTGCACGATCAACCAGAGCCAGTAAGTAGACCCCAAGTTGCCACACTATTATTTGATATTATGTTATTATAGAATAGCATGCTAGTCATAGGCTTGGGATCTTTAGGAATTGGATGATAGAATTGACTGATTATATGATGCCTGATAGCCTAGGGTTTCTTCCTGATATGAAATTGACATCATTACTGTACCTTCTTAGTGTATGCGTCAAAGTTGTACATAACTAAGATTTTATAGCGTAAGAATGTTTGATTTGGCCTTATTTCCTGTTCCTTGTCTGGTTGTGGGCTTAGGGTAGAATCAAGTATTCGACTGCCTATAGAATCCAGTTTTATGTATGATTAGCATACACGACTACTGCAGGGTTGGTGGAAGTTTCATGGATAGGTTATGTGGGATCAGCCGACCAGTCGAGGGATGTCTAGCCTTTTTTCTAGGAATTGAGAATAGGGCATATGTGTATTCAAGTGAGTGTCATTAGGGTTGTTGTGATGATCTTCAAAGACAAGTACAGGTATGTGTGGAAGGTAGTATGGGCTCGTAGTACTGAAAGCACAAGACCTGTACATGTAGTTGTGAAGTCACAACGCCTAGGGTTTTGTTAAAGAATGGTTCATATGGTATGATATGCATTTTATCTGATATCTCTATGGTTTATTTCAATATGGTGGTTACGAGGCAATTTGATTCAGGATCCAGATCATGAGCCGAAGCAGGTGGCCAGGATGGGCCAGGATTGACTGAGGACTAGGTTAGGGAGATAATTCATGAGGAGGTTGTTTCTTTTGTCCGGGGGAAGATACCGGAGTTGTTTGGGTCGATGAAGACCACCATGATGGAGTTCTTTGATGACCGATAATTTGCACTTTCAGAGACTGCTGCTGCTGCAGCCAGAACAAACGTCGTTGTGGCAGGGATTGGCGCTGCGAGAGCCTTCCAGTACCAAGACTTTGACAATACAAAGCCCCCGGTGTTTGAAGGGGTTCAGGATCCGATAACTTCCATGAGGTGGCTGTCAGATGTTGAGGGGTGTTTCTTTACTTTCTCCTGCCGAGCTGACCAGAAGGTCGAGTGTGCTCTGAACCTTATTCGGTCTAGAGCGAAGGATCGGTAGAAACTGGTTACTAGTCCATACACCCTACAGAAGCAAGTTGTAGTATCATGGGTGCAGTTCTCTGATATGTTCCGCTCGAAATATTTTTCATTGGAGGATCGGAAGAGGTTGGCCCAGAAGTACTTGGATCTAAGGCAGGGGACCGAGTCGATGGTGGAGATCACCAAGATGTTTATAGAGAGAGCTACGTTTTGCCATGAGTTTGCTGCTTCCGAGCAAGCTCAGATGACCTAGTACTTGACCATGCTGAAGAAGAACATCTGTCATTTTGTGTCTACTCAACGTTATGGTTTACTCCTTGATTTGTAGGAGGCTGTGAGGCGGCAAGAGATTGAGATATATCTCCAGACGAGGGAGTAGATGCAAGCCCCTATGCAGTCGCAGCCTGCGGCAAAGCGGCTTAAGGCCGTTGATGTGAGATCTAGGAGTCAGAGCGGCTGCACTTGTGGTAAGTGTGGTAAGGTTCATGAGGTTCCTTGTCGATTTACTCCTGGATGCCACAAATGTTTCAAGGAGGGGCACTATACAAGGTATTGTCACTAGTCGGCCTGATTTACTTCTGGATGCCACATATGAAGGTCAACTATCCATTGCTCACGCCCAAGCCGGCGCAGGCCCAGCGCTAGCCATTCTGAGGATTACCGATTGGCGCCAGTGTAGGGCGAAGCCCCCGAGGGCTCAGGGCCGCGCTTTCCAGCTTACTGCCGAGAAGGCCAGGGCAGCGCCAGACGTCATGACTGGTATGTTTCTATTTATTAGTCTGTCTATTGTTTACTGTATGTTTATGTTTATGTTTATAATAGGTACATTCTTAGTGAATTTCTTGCCTGCTCTTGTGTTATTTGACTCGGGTGCGAGTCGGCCCTGTTGGGTTTTGAGCATTCTAACACTCCTAAGTGTACATGCAACCCTAAATACCTTGGATCTATGTTTTCTCTATTATACATGCAAATATGACTATCCAAGGTATTATACTAACTAGCATACAAAAACCTTTGATTCATATGAAATATAACAAGTTAGAATACATACCTCTTTGATGTAGAATGACTTCATGAAGCTTGAGTGCCTAGTGCCCCAAGTGTGACACCTCAAATGGTTCACACAACACCAAATACACTTGGAATAACTTGAGAGAACATACACACTTCATGAAAAATCGGCTAGCCCTTATCATCACTCTAGTGGCCGATTTTGTCAACAAGATGCTTATATAGTTAGTGACAATTAGGGTAAACCCTAATTGTCATGGCTTTCCATTTCCTTGGATCCATGGGTTCAAACATACCATGGAGCATCTTATGGGTTTTAGCCCAACTTGACAATCCATGGAGCATTAGCCCACTATACAAGTATGGGTGATTTACACAATCAACCCATATATTTAATTACTCTTCTTTTGATCACTTAATTAATTCTAGATTAATTCTTGATCAATACTAATTAAATAATCTTATTAATATATTATAACTTATAATATATTAACAAAACCTTAAGTGTTATTTCTCTCATTATAGTCTATCCAAATGCATGATGCCATGCAACCCAAATGGACCATGTCGGGTCAGGTCAAGTCTTACCAATTATAGTTATTGAGTTAGACATTAATCCAACAGTCTCCCACTTGGTTAAGTCTAAAACTATTATTGCGTATGACTTCAAGAATCGACTGGCAATCGTAGCTCTCAAAAGCTTCCGTCGAACTCTGACCTTGCCGATGATCTCTGACCTTTGTCAATGACTTGTCCATTAGATAAGTGATCATATATTCCTCCATTCTAGATATCATATGGACTGAGAGATGGATTATCAATCATTCTCTCAGTCCATTTGTTGTTTCCCGATTTCCGATTTATGATGATTGACTGATTGAACAAATCAAATCAGTCCTGGCTTGGCCAAGCACTCACATGTGTCATCACTAAATCATCGAGGGGCCCATAGATATCGCTTTTATCCCGAAGATAAAAGGAATGGATAAATTTCGACTCATATGGCTTGTTCTACTACTTGTTGAATCATACACAAAGGCACATTTTATAACATCGAGTTACCAATGTGGTTTCATGCAATAAATGTATAACCAACTCATAGTAACAACTCATATCTCTAGGTTTTAAGAATATAAGATATTATCGTCTCATGATCACTCGTGATAAAATCCATGAAGTGATTCAAATGAGCGTGGGTTGAATCCAATACTCAGAACTTATGAGCACTCATGAGTGTTGTAGCACCACTTTGTCCAACATCTTAGACCTCTACAAGCCAACCCATGACAGTCTTGATTCATATCTACTTCCAACATATGACCGACTGTGGATAGTTTGAATAACTTAGTCATTCAGGAAGAATGACCTAGATTATTCTGGAAGTCAAAACATGCAAAGTGAAACACAAGAATAATTGAATCTAATATGGTATCAAAACCTATGAATATAAATAAGACACTTTTATTTATCACCATACTGATTACTCATTATTCATTGTTTCGGTTTTATCAACTTTATACTTGAATTAAAAAACACTAGTTGTCCCATGCTCCAAGCAAGTACACTATGTTTTTCAAAACAATAGCTTTGCCATACACCAAGTATGCACTCTATGTTTTTCTATGATCCTTACTTTGTGAAATAAACCAATTGAACATAATTTCAATGATTCTAATTTCACACTCCCAAATCCTTATTGAAAAATGTGAGAATTTCAAATTCCTATCATTTATCGAAATCTGTTTAGATTTTAAACTTATATGCACTGACCCTCTTGTAATGAATATGTACAAAGTCACAAAGACTTGTCAACAGTCATTATAAGGTATTCCAATGGAGATCAACTCCATGGAAACTAAGTCTCATATTCAAAGTACATTGCTTTGAACATGCTTTTTGCATTAAGTTTTCTAATCTTACACAGATAACTTCCACCTATGGAGACAACTCCATATTCTCATTTTGACTATCACTTCTGAACAAGAGATGCCTCTTTTCAGAATATGTCAATATGGTCCTTCCAAAATTAGCACTATACTTCCAACTGTCCTTGAGCAACCAATCTTTGGTAAACCTTAGATTGTCCTCGACAATTGCTTAATCATTTTAGTCTTATCCAATTCTAGATCTTTCCCCTTCTTAATGCCTCTGGGCATTTGGGAAATTTAGAAAGGACAAATATTATAGCACATGCAATTGATCCTGTACCCAAAGCAAATGGGACACGATTCATGATGTTTCACATAAAGACATGATTCTAAACCAGTCTTTTGCTACAATATTTTTTATTTGCCATGTTCTCAAAATTTGACTATGAAGAGGGATGTCGTAATCATAATCGAATTTTGAGAACGCAATATATAGAATTTTCTTAAGTTAAACCAAACAAACATAAATTCATATATATATTCTTGACTAAGATGATTAAAATCTCAATCTAAGCCTTTTAGAATTGAAATGAAGTATAATTTCCTCTCCCTTAATTATAGCAAAACAACTTTTTCAACACCTGCAACCTCACGAATTGAAACTTTTGTTTTCTATAATTAACATTGCTAACTTGCAACCTTTATCTTAATTATCATGCTCCTACTAACATGATGATTATTAGCATAACACCTATGCTCCCACTAGCTTTGACATGTACTCAAAAATCAACTGGACTTCTAGAAATCAATACTTTATTGACTTTCTTACCAAAGTTCAGACTTCTGATACGAGATGCTTTGATAAAACTTCATCAAAATCATACACCTTTCCTTAGATAGCATGCATGTGTGTCTAAACAATTTCAGAACTATGAAAAGGGATGTCGTAATCATAGTCTCAATTGTTTAGACCTTTTGCCATCTGCTTCAAATCTACTTGGTGGAAGTGTTTCCTCACCATCATTTTCATGAATCGGAGAGAAACCTTATGACCCTTAGATTTATGGTGTATGTGTTCTTATCCATGTGAATCATCAAAACCATAGTCACAAGACAAGGATAATGACAAATCCAAACACATATGGACTGAACTCAATCTTAATTTCTTACCACCTGGCAGCTCAAGGGCCTGCCATTGCTTCCAAGTTGTTATGCAACCAACTGAGAACTCTAAGAACTCCTATGCAAAGACAACTTTAACTGGAATGGGCATAGAATATGTCAACACGATAGGTTATAAACCTCACGTCGTGTGCTAGTGATGAAATAGAGGTTTTATTCTTGATTAGTTCTTGAAACTATTTCATGATCTTTTATACTCCCACTGTCTTCTTGACCTATAAGACTTTCTTGTCAAATATTCAAGAGATAGTGTGGATTCTAATCAAGACAAACACTTCACACAATTGGCCTTAGTTGGTCTTTGTTTTATCCAAAACATCACAACTTACCAATTTCAAATGTACAAGAGTAGGACACTTTTACTCTTACATTTGACAAGTGTTAATAATCCTTCTTTAAGATGTGTCACTCAAATTACAATCTTGGAGTATGACTCTAAGAATTGTTTTGGAACGAGGTATGACTCATCTTCTTGATTTAACCATTTCAACAATTCATGACTCCTCTTCTTAGCCATAAAAATGCACTAAGATGTCCTTAGAAGACCAATTGTGATATGGTTCTTTAATCATTAAGATGATCACAAAACATGATACTAAAGTACTCTCCCATCTTTTCAGATTTGAGAAACTTTTATCTTTCTGCCGAATTTGATTCTTCTCATTTGTTCTGCCATACATTGAAACTTTTCCAATGTATCAGAATTATACTTAAACTGGTAAGTATAACCATATTTACTAAACCTTAGTAAATCATGATGAATAGTCTTATCGATCTTTTGTGGTGGACTTGATCAGTGCACAAGAATGTGTTCTCGATCCCTTAGTCCTTCACTTGACTCATATATACATGTGAACAAGGAATTAGTCTTAATTTTCCAAAGATGAAAATTCTCATTCATCATACTATACAACTTGCATGATTCCAAGTTTCTATCCAACTGAAACTTGGGTGATGAGAATCTTTCCTTATTTGGTAAATTTTGACACTACCACAAATGAAAGAATCAAATTCATATTTCCACTCTTGCTATTAATGGAATCATATAAACAACAATTTTTCACAAATTCCATTGTAAGGATATTTTAAAATAAATAAAAGAAAAATTTTCCTTTTATTTTAAACTTTGCGGAAAAACTTATCCTTACAGTGCAAAAGCATATGAAAAACTTGTTGTTATCTATTCCTAAGCAATATATCATAACTCCTAAGCAAAAGCTCAAAATTCTGATCACCGAACCATGCGATCGAAATCCATCTTCGCGATCAGAATCAGCATATACTTCCTTTAAGTTTCTTCACTTTTCTTTGATTCTTAAAACATCAACATGTGACCCAGTCACATCAGGTAACAAGAATCTCAGAATAGAAACTTAACAGAGTTAGATAATGGACTTTACCTAAAGTAGAGTCAAACTTCTTGACTTGATCAACCTTTATGATCTTTCAGGTAAATAGCCAGCTTTGCAATCAATGCCCCTTGTTTTGGCAAGAGAAACATATGGACTCTTTGGGAATGGTCTACTGGACTATCACAGACTTGCCTTTCTCTTTACCATTTGGTCAACCGAGTTGACTATGGCCAATCCCTTTCCATTGGGAAGCAAAAGATTTTCTGGATATCCAATGTTACCATATTCAAAGTCCATGGAAGTTTGGGAAGTTGATCTTCTAATCAAATTTGTTTTACTAGTCCTCCAAATCATTGCTGATTCAGTAGCACCAAGAAAATAGATATGATCATTAAGGTTCATGTCATAGTCTGTTTCATAGTAGTCCCAAAGGAACTCACTATGTGACTTAGAAAGTGATTGAACATCCAACTTTCTCAATACTTTGACACCCAACTCTCCCAGCTTGTCAATATGTGACTTCATCTCTAAGATGTGATCACACATAGACCTTGCTTGCCATTAGGGCTTGCGTGACCTTGAACTTGTGGGTTAGGGAGAATAATTGGAGGAGGTGGAGGAAGTAAAGTTCCAAGAGATTTGGGAAGATCATAGATGTCTGAGCTAGACATTTTTTGGGAGATATTCAAGATAGTTGATTTAAAGTCCTTAATATAGCACCCAATATGAAATATTAAGGCTAGGACCCAACACAATATTTTATAACTTGGAAGAGGGATGTCGTAATCCAGGCTATAAAATATTTGAAGGTAGGTGAATGACGATTCACCAATTTCCACCACGAAAAATGAAATGTATTATTAGGTTTTAGTTGGTTTTTTGAAACTCCTAGATCTTTTTGAGATTCATTGAACTTTTTCAATGGCATGTTTCAATCTCGAGTGTGCCCTTAAGGTTTTGTGACTGGGATGCCGAGGATAACAAAACAAGGTGTGAAGTAACCATGCAAATATACTTGTTACCCTTAATATTTACCCCTCAATCAATGTGCCGGTTAACCACACGATCTCCACCGATACTATGATAAATATTAAGTTACCCTTTGCCTACCTTGTTAAATCCAGGTTAGTATGCCGGTTAACCACACACGCTCCACTAATGGTTTAAGCAAAGTGCAAAGTGTAATTTCATGGATTAGCACCTTATTCATATTTTCCTAAGTAACTAAGATTGGGAATTTAAAAAGGTTTAGTTACTTAGTATTTATCATTAATACTTTTAATGAAGGGAGAATTATAGTCCTTGTCCTACCCGTTCGGCTAACGACCCTCCACCAGTCAAGGAAGCGGTGGGTGAGAGTGGACACCCATTAAGCTGCCATTTTATAGGCAACAACCTTATACCCCCCTTATAGACCGGCTTCGTGAATGAGGCCTACGAATGGTAAGACTGACTTGTTCTTATACATAAATATATATTATTAACTTATAATATTATAAAGTATAAGGGTTGAATTTTAACTTTTAAAATTCTAAGGGCTTAACTTGGAATTAAATTATTCATGAGAGAAACTTTACAAATTCCAAAACTTGAGGGCAAGTTTTAAAAATATTCAAAACCATTTAATTCCATAACTTATGTGTTTAAAGTAGTTTTAATTAAAACTCTTCAAGTTCCATAACTTGAGGACACGTTATGGAAGACTTTAAACTATTAAAGAATGTAACTCTTCTTCTTTTGTAACTTATGGAACTAATTAAGGTTACACATTTTAATGATTTAATGAAGTGACTCTTGAACCTCCATAACTTGAGGACAAGTTATGGAGTCATAAAACCATTTAATGAGGACAAGACTCTTCATTTTGTAACCTATGCCAACTTTTATGAGTTTTAAGAAACTTTAATGTGACTTTTCATGTAACTTGAGGACAAGTTACATAAACACATTTTAGAATCCACTCTTAGATTAAAATGGATCAAAGACACATAATCAATCAACCTTTTCTATTAATCTAAGCAACTCATATGAACAAGATAATTGGAATCAAACCTTTTCATGTAATTAGCATAACACTTAAACTAATACAAAACATGAATATATTGACAATTATCTTTGAAATTGGATTAGTATGAACATTACCACATAAAAAAATAAGTTTATAAGTCCAAAAACAGCTTATGGTAATGTTCCTAGTCCATTTCTAGCCAAAAAAAACTCGAAGATATGCTGTCAGGGGGTCCAACTCGTCGAGTGCATGAACCAACTCGAAGAGTTGGATCGTTTTCAACACTTTTAAGGCATGGACTCATCGAGTCCCTTTATGGACTCGGCGAGTCTGCTGTTCAGACAGCAAAAAACTTCGATTTTTAAGCAGATTTTGCAAGTATAACAAGAAAACAAGCCTAGGCTCTGATACCACTGTTGGGTTTTGAGCATTCTAACACTCCTAAGTGTACATGCAACCCTAAATACCTTGGATCTATGTTTTCTCTATTATACATGCAAATATGAATATCCAAGGTATTATACTAACTAGCATACAAAAATTGATTCATATGAAATATAACAAGTTAGAATACATACCTCTTTGATGTAGAATGACTTCATGAAGCTTGAGTGCCTAGTGCCCCAAGTGTGACACCTCAAATGGTTCACACAACACCAAATACACTTGGAATAACTTGAGAGAACATACACACTTCATGAAAAATCGGCTAGCCCTTATCATCACTCTAGTGGCCGATTTTGTCAACAATAAGATGCTTATATAGTTAGTGACAATTAGGGTAAACCCTAATTGTCATGGCTTTCCATTTCCTTGGATCCATGGGTTCAAACATACCATGGAGCATCCATGGAGCATCTTATGGGTTTTAGCCCAACTTGACAATCCATGGAGCATTAGCCCACTATACAAGTATGGGTGATTTACACAATCAACACATATATTTAATTAGTCTTCTTTTGATCACTTAATTAATTCTAGATTAATTTTTGATCAATACTAATTAAATAATCTTATTAATATATTATAACTTATAATATATTAACAAACCTTAAGTGTCATTTCTCTCATTATAGTCTATCCAAATGCATGATGTCATGCAACCCAAATGGACCATGTCGGGTCGGGTCAAGTCTTACCAATTATAGTTATGGACTTAGACATTAATCCAACAGGCCCTTCATGTATCGATCTTTTAGTAGGGATTTTGGTATGCCCTTTGCGAGTTGGAGTGTCCGTTTCGGGTTTCTATCGCCAACGAACACTGGGTTTCTGCATCCAGGGTGTATCAAGGTTGTGTACTGGATATATTCGGGGTGGCTTATCCGATTGATCTGATCCTTATTCCTATGGGGGATGTATGTGTGATAGTAAGGATGGATTGGTTGAGCAGGTTTGGTGCTATGATAGATTTTGAGGGCCGACGAGTAGTAGTTCAAACCCCAAATGAGGGAGAACTGGTTATCTATGGAGAGGGTACTAGGGTTGGATTAGGATTTTTTTCGGCGACCATGGTTCGATAGTATATTCAGCACGGGTGTATGGATTATCTTGCGTATGTTTTTGATACTCAGAATGGGGAGCAGGTCTAGGTGGAAAATGTGCTAGTTGTCATGGATATTTCCAATGTGTTGTCGGAGGAGTTGCCCAATGTGCCTCCCGAGAGGCAGGTAGAGTTTAGGATTGATCTTCTGCCACATGTGGCTTCGATTGCCAAGGCACCGTACCGTCTGGCACCGCCCGAGATGCGGGACTTTTCCTTTCAGCTTCAGGAGCTGTTAGGCAAGCAGTTCATCAGACTGAGCATTTCGTTGTGAGGAGCGTCATACTTTTCATCAAGAAGAAGGATGGTTCACACCTGATGTGCATTGATTACCTTTTTTGGAAACGGAATATATACATATATATATATATATATATATATATATATATATATATATATATATATATATATATATATAAAAACTAAAACCCAAAAAATGATTAGCAAGTAGATGAATCGGAGGGTAATGAGCACATAATAGTACATTACAAGATAAAATGATTAAAAGGGGAAATACACCAATCAACCCAATTCCTACAACCATTTGAATTCCTATGCATTGATTACGAGGAGTTGAACAAGTTGATCATGAAGAACCGTTATCCCCTTCTGTGGATTGATGATCACTTTGATCAGTTTCAGGGTGCATCTTGGTTCTCCAAGATCGACTTAAGGTCGGGGTATCATTAAGAGAGGGTGAGAGAGGAGGACATGGAGAAGACCGCATTCCAGACTCGTTATGGGCATTACGAGTTCGTGGTGAGGCCATTTGGGCTCACTAATACGCCTGGAGTGTTTATGGATCTGATTAATCGGGTGTGCGTGCCAATGCTCGACCGATTTGTTATTGTGTTCATTGATGATATCTTGATGTATTCCATAAACCAGAGAGAAACACGATGATCACCTTCGATAGCTTTTGGGATTATTGTGGCGAGAATGGTTGTAGCCAAGTTCTCAAAGTATGAGTTTTACTTACAATAGGTCCAGTTCCTGGGACATCTCATTAATCAAGACGGTATTTTGGTCGATCCGGCTATGATCGAGGCCGTGAGGAAGTGGGAGGTTCCTAAATTTCCCTCAGAGATCAGGAGTTTCTTGGGTTTGGCGAGATACTATTGGAGATTTATTTAGGACTTCTATAAGATCGCAGTACCCCTCACTCATCTGACAAGGAAGGGAGTCGATTTTTGATGGGGCCCTGAGCAGCAGACGACATTGGAGACTCTACGACAGAGGTTGTGTGAGGCCCCGATATTGACCCTTCTGGAGGGAGTAGAGGATTTCTTGGTATTCTGTAATGCATCCATCACTAGTTTCGGGGCGGTTCTCATGTACATGGGACGAGTGATGCTAATGCTTCGCGGCGGCTGAAGTCGCATGAGGCGCGATATCCTACTCAAGACCTGGAGTTGGGGGCTGTGGTGTTTTCCCTCAAGATTTAAATACATTATCTATATGGGTTCCGTTGTACCGTTTACACGGATCACAAGAGTTTGCGATATTCTATGGACTAGCTGAACCTAAACGTGAGGCATCGCAGGTGGCTGGATGTGGTAAAGGATTATGACTGTGAGATCCTTTACCATTCGGGTAAAGAAAATGTGGTAGCAGATGCCTTGAGCTGCAATTTGGTTGGATCTTCAGTTGGAGAGATGTGTATGAGGATATTCGTTGATTCTCCACTTTTGGGTTAGATCATAAAGCCACAGGAAGAGGGAGTTAGGAAGTAGAAATGGAAACGGGATAGGATTAGAGGCGAGATAGACAGGTTTGTCACCGATAATCGAGGGTTGTTGACTTGGTGTGGTCGGGTTTGGATTCCAGTTTTTGGTAGGATAAAGGTAGATAGTGTTGGAGGAGGCTCATAAGTCTCGCTTTTCTATACACCCGGGAGCCACCAAGATGTATCGAGATTTGAGATTGAGTTATTGGTGGCCATGTATAAAGAGGGAGATAGCTTAGTATGTTGAGAGGTGCTTAACCTATAGGATGGTCAAGGCCGATCATCAGAGGTTGGATGGCAAGTTGCAACCTTTGGAGGTTCCTATGTGGAAGTGGGAACAGATCACCATGGATGTCATTACCAAATTACCAAAGACTGTCAAGGGATTTGATGCTATATGGGTCATCGTG
Organism: Lactuca virosa; assembly: GCF_052849685.1. Classification (NCBI taxonomy): domain Eukaryota; kingdom Viridiplantae; phylum Streptophyta; class Magnoliopsida; order Asterales; family Asteraceae; genus Lactuca; species Lactuca virosa. The sequence continues at coordinate 183,002,762 of NC_136427.1, read as the reverse complement.
GATCGATTGACCAAGAGTACCCACTTTTTGGCCATCCGGGAGAGCTCTTCGGCCGAAAATTTGGTCGATGTGTATGTTCGGGAGATTGTTGCCCTGCATGGGATTCCGGTCTCCATTGTATCATACCGAGATGTTCGGTTCATTTCCCAATTCTGGTAGAAGTTCCACGAGGAACTGGGTACAAGACTACATTTCAGCACTGCTTATCATCCGTAGACCAACGGCCAGAGTGAGCGGACCATCTATACCCTTGAGGATATGTTGCGGGCCTATGTTATATATTTTGGTTGGATTTGGGATTCCTACCCACCTCTGGCGGAGTTCTCCTACAACAAAAGTTATCACTCCAGCATTGGTGCACTGCCTTATATGCTTTTGTATGGTCGGAGATGTCGTACCCCTAGTTTCTTGGGTAAGGTCGGTCATAGAGTCATGGGAAGGATTGATGTAGTCCTTTAGACCATGGAGCTTATTCAGAAGATCAAGCAGATATTGCAGACAGCTCAGAGTCGGCAGAAGAGTTATATACAGACTGGTGTCGATCGGAGTTGGAATTTCAGGTCGGCGATATGGTATTACTGAAGCTCTCACCCTGGATGGGTGTTATACGCTTCAAAAAGAGGGGAAATTGGGTCCCTGGTATATTGGACCGTTCTGTGTGATAGCTAGGGTAGGTAGGGTGGCCTACTGGTTGGATTTTCCGAGTGAGCTCAGTCAAATATACAGCACTTTCCATGTCTCTCAGTTGCGAAAGTGTGTGTTGGACGTTGAGGCAGTGGTCCCTTTGGATGATACTCAGGTCGATGAGCGCCTGAATTATATTGAGAGACCGGTGGCTATATTGGAGAGAAAGATGAAGGTCCTGCGCAACATGGAGATACCTTTGGTAAAGGTTTAGTGGTAGCATCAAAGAGGCTCCGAGTGGACCTCGGCACCCGAGACTGAGATGAGGGATCATTACCCAGAGTTATTTACTGCAATAGACTTCGAGGACGGAGTATAGGCCAAGTGGGGGAAAATTGTAACATCTTGTTTTGAGGTACTTTCACTTTAGACCCTTATATTGACATTTATTACATTTTGGTCCTTAAAATGTAAGACTTGTGGTTGGGAGGGGTTTATATTGTCATATTTGAAATTATGGGGAAGAGCCACATACGATGGGCATACGTTTGTGTATGTTGGGCGTATGTTTTCGTACATTGGGCGTGCAGGGTGAAGTCCCAAACCCTAATATTTAGGGTTTGGACCCTATTTATTCTTCATTAACTCTCAAACCTCGTTCCTTTCATCAGCCTCCATCCTGACAAAATGTTTTTGCAAACCCTAATCTATCTTGTGAGGATTTTAAGACCTTTAAGTGTGCTTTTGTTTGATCTAAAGGAGGAAGAAGCTGCTGGTGAACATTAGAAGCTAGATACAAGCTTGGATTTGGAAGTCTTGCTTCATTCTCCATCGCAAGAAGGTTAAAAGTTCCCACCTTTATGATTAAGTTGCTAAATCTAGCATGCATGATGATAATATGAGCTTTTGACCCAAAATTTCTCCCTTCAAGTGTACGGCAGGCTATAGAATGTTTGGGCTTTCCTTTTGGATGTATTTCCACGTCTTGAGTCATAAAAATATGATCTTGGCCCGTGATATTTTTTCATTCAAGCCATTAAGAGCTTTAGTGGTTAAGATAAGTTAGGGTTTCGTTGTTGGGCTTGATTTAGACATGCAGAACCATAAAGTTGGAAACTTTATGATTTGGGATGCCATTTGGGACCAACACTGAGATTTTGCTGGAGTGGCATAAGGAAATAAGTCCTCAAAATGAAGTTGTTAAGCCATCGCATACGCTAGGTGTAGCTTGTCGAACGTCGGGTGTACGCCTAAGGGAACCACGATCTGGATCGCGTGTATGCGGGGAGTACGAGTCGAGTATGTTGGGTGTACTCGGTCTGGGTTAACTCAGTTGACTTTTTAGAATTTTGACTTTTACTAGAGTTTGACCGAGTTTGACCTAGCGGTACTTTGGGTATTTTGGATCGTGTTTGAGAATTGATCATTTGGATGGATAGGTAATGGTTAGAGATGAGATTTAAAGTCGAGACTTCATCAGCTATTATTCAGATCGAGAGGTGCGTCTTGCTCACTATACTTATGTGTCCAAGGCATTAAGGTCGGCCCATTAGATTGGATATCCTGTTATATGATAGTTGAAGGGTTTTATACAAAACAAACAAGCATATGTGTGCATGCAACCCTAATTTGAGGATCTATGTTTTCACTATTAGACATACAAGCATTGAACACAAAACCTAGAAACCCTAGGAGGCACATTTAATTTTCGGAATTAACATATAATTAGGGTTATGATACATACCTTTATTGTTATATAGTAATAACAATCAAATCCTTGAAGATCTTGAACTTTGGTAGCAAGCGCCACAAGTATCGCGCCTCTAATGGCTCACAAACAAACCTAGCAATCAAGGATTACTATGGAGAGATAAGGGAAGTGGAAAAAATCATCCCTAGCCTCTCTTGGAGCGCCCTTAGACGAAATCCAACCCTATAAGGGTTTATATAGGTGATAAGGAAGGTTTAGGATAAGGCAGGTGTATCTTAGATAACCCTAATCCCTTAACTTCCTCCCTAAGGATTCCAAGGCACCCTTAGAGCCCAAGGAAACCCTAGGACACTCTAGATTTCGTTCCATCCCTCTTAGGGAGGTTCTAGAATGCTCAATGCTCAACTTTTGAACATTGTCACCTTTAGTCCCTGCAGTTTCAATTAATATCTTTAATCCCAAAATTAATTCCAAATTAATTTCTGATTAAATATTAATTAAACAATATGATTTCTAATTAATATATTATATCCATAATACATTAATAAATTAATTTATTAACCAATTAATAAATTAATAAATCATTCTTCTCTCTCCAACAATAATCCTAATCAATTGTCAGGTTTGAAGGCAACCCAAAAGGACATTGCTACTATCAATTCAAGTACATACCAATTATAGTTATGGGCTTAGACACCTAATCCAACAGTCTCCCACTTGGATAAGTCTAATAACTATAGTTGTAAGTATAACTTCAAAATTGACTAGCAAATTTTAGCTACCAAAAGCCGATGTCGAACTCTGATCTTATCAGTGACGTTTCCTTAAGATAAGGGATCATATATTCCTCCATTCTATATATCGTATAGACTGAGACATGGCTTTTAATCATTCTCTCTGTCTATGTGTTGTTTCCCGATTTCCGATTTATGACGACTGACAACAGACTACAATTGAACACATCAACTTAGTCCTGACTTGGACAAGCGCTTAGGATGTCATCACTAAATCATCGAGGGGCCCACAGATATCGCTTTTATCTACTTTGGGTAAAAGGAATGGATAAAATTTGACTCCAATGCTCGCTTGTATCTACTCATCAAATCACACACAACAATATGTTTTATAACACCAAGTTACTAGTGCGTTTACATATTATCAATGTACAACCGACTTGCAGAATACAACTCACACGTCTCGGTTTCAAGAATATAAGATATTATCGTCTCACCAATCACTCGTGATAAAATCCATGAAGCGATCCAAGTGAGTGTGGGTTTAATCCAATACTCTAATCTTATAGCAGCACTCATGAACTCTGCAGCAAACTTGTGCTATGTCTAAACACTTTAGACAATCTACAGACGGATTCATGACAGTCTTCATTCATACCTACTTCCAAAGTATGAGCGACTGTGTAGGATTTGAATAATCTTATTATTCGGGAAGTCAAAACATGCAAAGTGAAACACAAGAATAATACTAATCATGTATGGCCCCAAACCTTTAATTATAAATAAAACATTTTTTATTTAATCACCATATTGATTACTCATTATTTGTTGCTTCGGGTAATCAACTTCTTACTTGAATTATAACAACAGGTGTCCCATGCACCAAGCATGCACATTATGTTTACCTATGGTCCTTACTCCGTGAAATAGATCAAATGAACACACTTCCAATGATGCTCATTTCACAATTCCTAATCCTAATCATTAGTGTAAGAATACAAAATTCTCTCCGCTACTAGAATATCTTAGATTCTAACATTTTATGCAACAGTCCTTTCGTAATGTCACGGCACAAAAGTCACCAAGACTCAGCCAATGAAATTACAAAGTGCTCTATTGGAGATTGTTACACGACAATCCCATAAATGTGAAGTCTCACATTCAAAGTACATTTCTTTGAACATCCTTCTTGCATAAAAGTTTCTAATCTAGACATAAATTCTTAACGTTCAACTCCCAATATGGAAACATTTCCATATTTCCCATATGACAACTCATTCTAAATAGAATCTTGTCTATTCATAATAATGTCAATATGGTCCATCCATTAGTATACTTCCAACTACTCACAAGCGAACAATCCTTGGCGAACCTTAAATTGTCCTTGACAGTTGTTTAATTATTTTAGTCAAATCCGGTTCTAGTCACTTTTTCCCTCTTAATGCCCTAGACATTTGGAAAATTTTTAAACGGTCCAATATTACAGTATATGCAATCAATCCTATACGAGAAGCGTATGGGACACGATTCATAATGTCTTACATAAAAGCATGATACTTTATCAGCCATTTGCCATAATATTTCTATTTGCCACGTTCTCACAATTCGAACTATGAAGAGGGATGCCGTAATCATAATCGAATTTTGAGAATGCAGTTAATATATCCTTGACTAAATTTGATTAAAATTTCTCGATCTAAGCTTTTAGATTTGAAACGAAGTATAACATCCTCTCCCTTAATTATAGCAAAACAACTTTTCAACCCCTGCAACTTTGCAAAGTGAAACTTTTGTTTTCTATAATTAATATTGCCAACCTGCAACACTTAAAATAATAATCATGCTCCCACTATTATGATGATTATATCCATTCCAGCATAACATTTATGCTCCCACTAGCTTTGACACGTATTCAGAAATCAGTGAAACTTCTAAAAAACAATACTTATTGACTTCCAAAGTTCATCTTTTCTAATACGATATGCTTCGATAAGCCTTTATCTAAGCTTCTCAAACTCATACATCTTTCCTTAGATAGCTCACATGTGTGTCTAAACTCATTCAGAACTTATATTACTAAGTCCCAAACGTTCAGACTAATCGCCAAATATCACAATTCGAACTATGAAGAGGGATGCCGTAATCATAATCGAATTTGAGAATGCAATTTACATAATCGCTATCTCCTTAAAATCTCTCTTAGTGAAACCGTTTCCTCACAATCATTTTTCATGAAGGAGAGAAACCTTATGACACTTAGATTTTATGGTGTATGTGTTCATATCCATGTGAATTTGTCATAACCATCATCGTAAGATAATGTTCGTGACAAGTCCAAACTCATATGGACAGAACTTGTTCATACTTGATTTCTTGCCATCAAGGGTCCCACCATTGCTTCCAAGTTATTTAGCAGTTCACCTATACTTGTCAATGTTCTTTCATTGAACAAGGTGCTTGCCTTTATACAGTCTATTGAGAACTGGTAGAACTCATATGCATTGTTTACAAAACTGGAATGGCACATAAACAAGGATATGTCAACGCGATAGGTTACAAACCTCAAGTCGTGTGCTGGTGTTTAATAATAGGTTTACTCTTGATTAGTTCTTGAAACTTTTCAAGATCATTTAGACTCCTACTGACCTCTTGACATATAAGATTCTCCTGTCAAGAAACATTTCTTGACAAACAAATATTCAATAGTTAGTGTGGATTCTTATCAAGAAAAACACTACACACAATTGGGATTAGTTGGTCTTTGTCTTATCCAAGACATCACAATTTACCAATTTCAAACATGCAAGAGTAAGAAAAACAATTTTCTACTTCACATATAAGATTCTCCTGTCAAGAAACATTTCTTGACAAACAAATATTCAATAGTTAGTGTGGATTCTTATCAAGAAAAACACTACACACAATTGGGATTAGTTGGTCTTTGTCTTATCCAAGACATCACAATTTACGAATTTCAAACGTGCAAGAGTAAGAAAAACAATTTTCTACTTCACATTTGAAGAGTGTGTTAGTACTTCTTAAGATGTGTCACTTAATTCACAATCTTCGAGTATGACTCTAAGACTTGATTTTAGAACGAAGTATTACTCATCCTTTTGATTTAACCATTTCAACAATTTCTGATTCCTCTTCTTAGCCATACTAGTGCACTAAAATGTCCTTAGAGGATTAATTGTGATATGGTTTCATAATCAACAAGACGATCATAAAACACGATACAAAAGTACTCTCTCTTCTGCCTAATTGATTCTTCTTATTCGTTCTGCCATATATTGAAACTTTTCAATGATTCAGAATTACACTTAATCTTGTAAGCATAACCACATTTACTAGACTTTTAGTAAATCATGACGAATAATCTTATTGTTCTTTGTGGTGAACTTGACTAGTGCACAACATTGTGTACCAGTTCTCATAGTCCTTCACGTGACTCTTTGTCAAGGAATTAGTCTTAATTTTCCAAATATGAAGGTTCTCATTCATCATACAATACAATTTGTATGATTCCAAGTTTCTGTCCAATTGAAACTCGGGCGACAAGAATCTTTCCTTATTTGGTAAATTCTCGACATTTCCACAAATAACATAACTAAGAATCAAATCCATTTCAACATTGCTAAAACTAGACATACACAAACGTCAATTTTTCATACATGTCATTTCAAGGAAATAAATAAATAAGACAAAAACAAAATTTTATTTTATTTATAAAAGGTGCGGAAAAACTTGTCCTTACAATGCAATTCAAATGAAAAACTATAACTCTAAAAGTAGCAGCTCCAAAAAACCGATCATCGAATCATGCGATCGAAATCCATTTCTTCGCGATCAGACTCAGCTCACTTCTTCCTTTAAGCTTCCTCTCTTTTCTCCGATTCTACAAAACATCAAAAAATGTAATTTTATCACATAATGTATTAAGAATCAAAAAATAGGAACTTACAAAGTTAGTTAATGGATTTTACCTGAAGTAGAATCATACGTCTTGACTCTCCCATCTCTTAGATCTCTCAGGTAGACAGGGCAGCTTCGTCTCCAATGCCCCTTCTCTTGGCAATAAAAGCAAATTGACTCTTTTGGAATAGCACACGGAACTACCTCGGACTTTGCCTTTCTCTTATGGTCAAACGTTTTGACCATGGCATGCCTTTCGTTGCCATTGCCTATGTCCATGGAGGTTTGGAAGGCAGATCTACCAATCAACTTTTCTTCTCCAGTGCGCCAAATCATTTTTCATTCAGCAGCAACAAGCAAATAGGTGAGGTCGATGAGGGTCATGTTGTGTTCCATCGTATAGTACTCTCTTACGAACTCACTATATGAGTCAGGAAGCGATTGAAGAACCCAGTCAACAGCCAGCTTCTCACAGATAATGACTCCTAACATTTTTAACTTGTCAATGTGCGACTTCATCTTTAAGACGTGTGCACACACTGACTTTCCTTCTTCGTGTTTACATACCAAAAGGGCTTGAGTGAGCTTGAACTTTTCAAGTCTTCGAACTTGTGGGTCAGGGATAACAATAGGAGGAGGTGGAGGAAGTGAAGAATGATCACTTGTTCCTCGATCGAATCGCGGAATATCATCTTCATGTGGAAAGCTTGTTCCAAGGGATTTGGGAAGACCATAGTTAGAATCAGACATTTAAAAAACGGGAGAAAATTCAAGTCAGTTGATTGAGTCCTTAATAAAACACCCAAATGAGATATTAAGGCTAGGATCCAACACAGTGTTCTACAATTTGGAAGAGGGATGTCGTAATCCAAATTGCAGAACATTTGAAGGTAGGTAAATGACGATTTACTAATTTCCACCATGAAAAACGAAAAGGAAATTTAAGTTTTAAATGAATTAAAACTCCTAGATCTTTTGAGATTCATTGAACTTTTCAATGGCATGTTTAAATCTCGATTGTGCCCTTCATTTGTGGCTGGGATGCCGAGGATCACAAACAAGGTGTGGATAACCATGCAAAGTAGCTTGGTACTCTCGATGTTATGAATCACGTAATCAATGTGCCGGTTAACCACACATGCTTCATTGATCTATGATAAACATCAAGCTACCCATTGCCATCCTTCATTGGTCCCATATTAGTGTGCCAGTTAACCACACACGCTCCACTAATCGACCAATAAGGGTGCAATGTGCAATTTCATGGATTAGCACCAATTCCACATTTTTCCTAAAGTAACTAAGATTTGGGAATTTATAAAAGTGTTTAGTTACTTCGTTTTTTCATTATACTTATAATGGAAGGTTGTGTCCTATCCTACCCGTTCGGCTAACGACCCTCCACTAATCAAGAGTGTGGTGGGTAAGAGTGGATACCCATTCAATCGCCATTTTATAGGCAATTTCCTTAAACACCCCTTATAGATCAGCTTCGTGAATGAGGCCTACTAACGGTAAGACTGACTCTTTACTTATACATATATAATATATTAGACTTTTAATTTTATATAGTATAAGGGTGTATTTTAAACTTTTAAAATACTAGGGTTTTTTTAATTTTTTTTAAAATTTTCAAAAAATTAAAACCATTTAATTTAAAATCTTAAAATTTAAAAAAAAAAACCCTTTAATTTAATAATTATTAAAAAATTAAACGATTAATTAAATTATTAAATCAAATAAGAATTACCAATTTAAATTAAACATATTAACTTAATTTAATCCTTTATCCATGGATTTCGAAATTTAGGTAGGGATATCTTTAATTATCCAATTAAACAATTTACAAGATAATTACCAAAAATAACAACCTACTAACTTATTCCTCAGATTTCGAAATCTTCTACTTGGAGTGGAAGGTAAGGCTTTCAACCTTGCCTATAAATCAAAAACCCTAGGGTTAGGAAACCCTAGACTTCGACTCCAAGGTGGCAAAGGAAAGGGTTTGAAAACCCTTAGGGATTTTCGAAAAATAGGGTTCTTAAATCCTAATTTGCGAAAATTTAAAGGCCTTAGGGTTTAATAGCTATAAACCCTAATTTTGTCTAGTCCAATCAATTTTACCAAATATAATTGAAAACAAAAACCATACGCTCTGATACCACTGAAGGGTTTTATACAAAACAAACAATCATATGTGTGCATGCAACCCTAATTTGAGGATCTATGTTTTCACTATTAGACATACAAGCATTGAACACAAAAACTATAAACCCTAGGAGGCACATGTAATTTTTGAAATTAACATATAATTAGGGTTATGATACATACCTTTATTGTTATATTGTAATAACAATCAAATCCTTGAAGATCTTGAACTTTGGTAGCAAGCGCCACAAGTATCGCGCCTCTAATGGCTCACAAACAAACCAAGCAATCAAGGATTACTATGGAGAGATAAGGGAAGTGGAAAAATAATCCCTAGCCTCTCTTGGAGCGCCCTTAGATGAATTCCAGCCCTATAAGGGTTTATATAGGTGATAAGGAAGGTTTAGGATAAGGCAGGTGTATCTTAGATAACCCTAATCCCTTAACTTCCTCCCTAAGGATTCCAAGGCACCCTTAGAGCCCAAGGAAACCCTAGGACACTCTAGATATCGTTCCATCCCTCTTAGGGAGGTTCTAGAATGCTCAATGCTCAACTTTTGAACATTGTCACCTTTAGTCCCTGCAGTTTCAATTAATATCTTTAATCCCAAAATTAATTCCAAATTAATTTCTGATTAAATATTAATTAAACAATATGATTTCTAATTAATATATTATATCCATAATACATTAATAAATTAATTTATTAACCAATTAATAAATTAATAAATCATTCTTCTCTCTCCAACAATAATCCTAATCAATTGCCAGGTTTGAAGGAAACGCAAAAGGACATTGCTACTATCAATTCAAGTACATACCAATTATAGTTATGGGCTTAGACACCTAATCCAACAATAGTATGTTATTATTTTGTAGAGATATGTTCGATCGGTATGCTGGTATATAGGATGTTAGCATGCGGTAGTGATCTGTAGATCTGCATGTTTGTCTGTTGACAGGTTATATGTTTATCTGTTATGTATATGTCGACATGTTATGTTTGGTTGGGTTGAGGCGGTCCAGCTTTGTGCTGAAGGCTAAAATACCCGGGGTGGTCTAGATAGATTGTAGGCCATGTGAGGTGGTCCAGTCAGGCCGAAGACCCGGAGAGAGGTTCGGATAGGTTGTAGGCCTTGTGAGGTAGTCCAGTCACGCTGAAGGCCCGGAGAGCGGTCCAGATAAGCTGTAGGCCCTGGAAGGCGGTCTATTTTTGGCTGAAGGCTCATTTATGCAAGCTTTTAATTAGTTATGTTCATGTGGTGGTACTTTGGGGAAACCCACAAAGTTTTGGCTTACGCTTTTAGTTTATTACTTCAGGTACTTCTGATGATCATGGAAAGGAGAAGGTATGACCGTACATATCCTCCTATTTTTTTACCTGATGATCTTGGGATACTCTGATATTGATAAACACTTTGGAAATAATGATTTTGTAAACATTTTATGATTATGGGTTGTTTAGAAAAGTTTAAATTTGTTATGATTTTTGAGATGTTATAATTTATTCTGCAATGATTATTTATGATTTCACTCTGATATTTTGAGAATAATTTTATTCTAATCGTCTTTTTAGATAATGCATAAAGGGTTTGACTTATTCTACAATGTAAACTTTTCTCGGTATTTTTGAGACATTACAAGTTGGTATCAGAGTCTTGGTTTGAGGGATTCAGGTACACTCCCGGGTGTGTCTGAACTCAAACTGAGGAGTTAATAAAATCTTAAAAGAAAATGAGTTTTCCAAAAAGGTTTTAAGAAAAAGGGGTACGATGAGTGCAGCCAACCGAGCTCAAGTAAGTATTTCCCAAAATACGCATACATATGTTATGCTTATTGTTTTGGTATGAGTATATGAGAATTGATTGCTAGATTAGGGATAAGGATCTGCTCAGGATTGCATGATAGAATGCTATGAGAGATGCCTTTTATGCCTGTTTGTTGAGTTTTTAGAACTGCATGCTAGTATGGATTTCAAATTGTTTTTTATAGAATGGCCTGATTAGGTGGGCACTGATTAGATTACTCAGTGATCAAATGTTGGTTGCTTTGTGCTTTTTGGGACCTTCCATAATATCGGCTAACTATTAAGTGAATACGTTAGATTACATGTTGCGATTGATTGGATAATTTTCGAAGGTTAGGTTTAACTCTTTTGTGCAGCTCTTGTTTAAGTCCAACCGTTGTAGTGTGAGACCTTACAGTCGAAGAATTTTCTAGTGTTTGTAGTATGTAATTGTATTTGTGAGGTAGCTAGCAGGTATTAGAAGGAGTCTTGTCTGCAGCTGATGGCGGAGAGTGGTGTGAAGGGAATCCAAGGACAACCTAGGAAGCATGGTAGAATGTGCTTGCATGAGCATTTTCGGAAGAAGAATCCTAGAAGGAGATTCTAGGAATATTAGCAATGTATACTCATTTGAGAGTGGGTATATATGGCTAGATCGGGTGGTAATGTACATGAATAGTTATTTAAAGCATCTAGAATGATTCTTAAGGAAAGTACGGGTAGACGTGGAAGATAACATTGGGCCCGTACTACTGAAAGCACATGATTCGTACTCGGATTGATGAAAAGTTCGGGGATTCTAGGGAGCTGATTGAGCGTAGATTATATGGTTTGGCACCATGGTTCATTGAAAAGTGTTTATGTCTTATTCGGTTTACGGTAATGGTTGTTCAGACCATGGATGGGTCTGGTGATTGTTTGGGCCCTAGCGGCATTGACAGATTGGGATTGAATGTTGCAGACCTAGGTGAGTTAGATGATTTCAACGTCTCGAGGGCCTTACTCGAGGTAGTGCCAGTTAATTCATAGGACTCAAGGAGGAAGCAATTATGATGATCGAATCGAGGTTTGCAGCCAAAGGCTGAGTGATTCGCATATAGATTGTGATGTCACTATCTTCGATGGGAGTTATGTTCGTCCAACTTTCCATATTCGAAGGAAAGAGAGAGAAGAAATCAGATTTTTTAGAGTTGGGATGTAGACTCGGCATGGGGCTAGATGGTTATGGTCTGTTAGCGGCAAGTATGGAAGTTTGGGAATGCACATGTAACATCCTGACTCCCAGGTATAATATTTAATTAATTTATTTTCATATTTTCAGAGCAACTTGACGAGTTGGATGCGCCAACTCGTCGAGTAGAGGAGTTAATTGGCCGCGTGATTCTAGAGCCTACTCGACGAGTTGGAGGACCCCAACTCGACGAGTAGGTGTTGAGTGAGAAAAACCTAATTTTCAGGGTTTGTTTTCTATTTAAAGGACCTTAATCTCTCATTTCCGCCACCCTTGTCACCCTAATACCCTATGAAAAACCCTAATCGTGTGTAGTTGCTTGTGTGTGTGTGTGAGAGAGAGAGAGAGAGAGAGAGAGAGAGAAGAGCTAACTTTGGGCGTTCTACTGCATATGTAGAATAATATTGAAGAGCATCAAGCCTTGGAATAAGAAGAGGCTTTTGGATCAAGTGTTTTTCTGTGCTAGCTTCAGTTTGGAGGTAAAAAGCTACCACCTTGAGCAATTCTTTTGATAGATCTCCCTCTAGGGAGTTTTAGGGCTTTTTCCCCCTTATTTTGTAGTTCTTGAGTTGTCGGAGCTTGCCATTGAGTTGAGACTCCTGATCTAGACAAAAGGAGGTCCCATGAGCCCAAAGATCCAAGCTTTATCAAGCTTTGGGCAAGTCTCCATGCATGAAACCCTTTGTGGAGCTTGTTTTGGAATTTTGTGCCCTAGATTCATGCATGAACGTAAAGCTTGCAGCTTTACGTGATAAGTGAGCATTAGAATGTTAGATCCAGAGTATGATACGTCATTTCTACCTAAAAACATCTTAATGAGGAAATGGTCTGAAGGGACTTGACGAGTCGGTTAGGGTTTTCCTCGACGAGTCTGGACACGTTGTAACTCGACGAGTTGATGAGACAACTCGACGAGTTGAGTTGGACTTTCACGATATTTTTGAGAAAACGAAGGAACTCGACGAGTCGCATAGATGCACTCGACGAGTTGAGTCAACATGGACTGTTGACTCGAGTGTTGACTTCTGTTGACTTTTAAGGTTTGGTCAGGCCATGGATTATGGAGACCATGGAGGGGTAAAATGGCATTTTACCCTTTCCAAGGGTTAGAGAAAGAGGTTAGCTTAAATTATTTGGTTTGAGGTGATAAGTGTTAATTAGAAATGATTATGACGTGTAGTCGAGGATTAGACCGTTCGATGGGTATGAGGTTTACTTGCTTACTTACGAGGTGAGTTTTCTCACTATACTTACCATGAGTGGTAACATTGTGTGACCGAAGGGTCTTGTATGCTTATATTGAGAATTGTGATATCTTGCATTATGTCTTTGTGATTTCTATTGTGTATTATTGCGAGCTTTATTGAGTTAGGACCGGGGGGGTCCAACCCGAGTTGTGGGACAGGATGGTCCCCACTGAGACACATTGTCCTGAGGGTCTCTATCGAGATATAGCCATGAGAGGCTATGAGATGTGTGTGGTATTTTGGGGAACTCGCTAAACTTTGTGTTTACCGTGTTATGTGATATGTGTTTTAGGTACCTCTCAGGATCACGGGAAGGCGCCGGCATGATTGTACACATGAGATGGAGTCGATGTTTTAGAGGATCCTGGATTATTATCAAACAATTATTGTTTTGTGTTTTGTAATAATTTAAACGATTGTGGTTTTTGAAAAGTGATAAATGGAATTATGTGATTTTGAAAATGAAAAATTTAGCTGAAAATTTACAGTGTTACATGTTGGTATCAGAGCCTTGGTTTGAGGGATTCGGATGTGCTCTCGGGTATGTTCGAACTCAAACTGAGGAATTGAGAAAAAATTTATAAAGAGAAATAATTTTTCTAAAACGAGTAAGAGTTTTAAAGAGAAAACGAGATGTAGCAGTGTATACAATCAGCCAGAGCCCGAACGGCGATTTCCCAAAATACCATTATTTGTTTATATTATATGATATTTATGAGATATTAGAACTGCAAGATAGAGAATAGGCTAGGTACTTCATAAATTAAGGCTAGAGTTGTCTGATTCATGATACCTTAGCCTAGGGTATGTTATTGATCGATCTTATCTGATATTTGCTTTGTATATGTACTGAGTAGGGAGAAACATAGCAGGAATCTTTACGGAGAGTTTTCAGTAAAACAGGAGAGATACCTAGATGAGCATTGAGAAATATACCGAGAGAGTAGTTGAGATCCGTTAGGGATAGAGTAATGTGAATTAGAATCCTAGGAGGAGGACTTGGGACGACTACAGGTTGGTGTGGAAGGTAGTATTGGGCCCGTACTACTGAAAGCACCGGATCTCTATGCGACCCAGATAAGTATCTTAGGATGCTAAGGAGCATGTAGGGGTGGGTAACCGAGTGTGTGTGTGTGTATTGAGCTAGTCTCTGATGATTTTATGTTTGCGTTTCAGAAACAATAAGGTGATTACCCGCAACAACCCCGGGGGCAGTGGTACCACTGATGAGGAGATCCGTAGGATCATTCTGGAGGAGGTGGCCGCAGCTATTAGAGAGTCTATCCCAGAGATGTTTGGGTCTATTAAGACCACTATGATCGACACTATGAGCGATACGTTGTTGTCACAGAGGTTGTTGTTGTTGCAGCCATCACAGCCGTAGCTGCTCCTAGGCCACAAGGAGGTGACTCGTTGTTGTTATGGGAGTTCAGCAACACGAAGCCACCAGAGTTTGATGGGAAATAGGATCTGATTGCTGCCATGAGATGGATCTCCGACATTGAGGGATGTTTCTATACGTGTTCATGCCCAGATCACCTGAGAGTTCGGTTTGCGCTGAACCAGCTTCGCTTGGGAGCGAAGGACTGGTGGAAGTTTGTGAGCACTAGTTTTACTCCTACAGACCATGTTGCAGTGACATGGAAGAGGTTTACATAGTTGTTCCGAGACGAGTATGTTCCCTAGGTAGAGATGGAACGGTTAGCCCAAGAGTTTTTGTCTCTCAAGCAGAAGACAGAAACTATGACCAAGACCACGAGGATGTTCCATAAAAGGGCGTTGTTCTGCCCTGAGCACGTGTCTACTGAGCAGGAACGTGTGAGTCGATATCTGAGCATACTGAGGAGGGATATACGGGAGTTCGTGGCGAACTCGTCATACCGGACATTAGCTGAGCTTCATAACAATGCCAGGAGGAGGGAGATTGAGCTAGAGTTACAGACCAGAGAGGAGGAGGAGTCTCGGGGTAGAGACAGGAGACCAGTACAGTCGAAATCGGCGACGAAGCGGGCAAAGCCCGTTGATACGAGAGCGGGGGGCCAGAAGGGCCGCACTTGTGGCAAGTGCGGCAAGACTCATGAGGGATCTTGTGGATAAGGGATTTGCTACAAATATGGCAAGGAGGGGAACATGGCGAAGGACTGCCCTAAGGGATTTGCGGTTTTCTTTCATTGCAACCAGATCGGCCATTGGATGGCAGAGTGCCCTCAGCTCACTCAGGGATCAGCCCAGACTTCTACTCCTACTGCCTTATACGATGTTGATGGTCGGCTGGTGAAGGCTGAGGCTCCGAGGGGTCGTGGGAGAGCCTTCCAGTTGACCATGGAGGAGGTCCGCGTAACGCTTGATGTTATTGCTGGTACGTATCTCCTAATTTATGATTATTTTGAGATTTGTTTATGATTATATTGTGGTGTGTATAGGTACTTTCCTTGTGAGTTATGTGCTTGCTTTGGTGTTATTTGACTCAGGTGCAAATCAATCTTTTGTGTCTTTATCATTTAGTCGTCACACTAGTGTCAGACGCGAGGCCTTGAGTTGACCAGTGAGGGTTTCTATAGCCGAAGAGCATGCGGTTTTTGTCAAGAAGAAGGATGGTTCACACTGGATGTGTATCGACTACCAAGAGTTAAACAAGTTGACAGTCAAGAACCGTTATCCACTACCGAGGATCTACGATTTATTCGATCAGTTACAGGGGCGTCTTGGTTTTCCAAGATTGATTTGACATTGGGGTATCATCAGATGAGAGTTTGCGAGGAGGATATCCAGAATACAACCTTTAGGACTCGTTATGGGCACTACGAGTTTGTGGTGATGCCCTTCAGACTCACCAACGCACCGGCAACGTTCATGGATCTCATGAACCGAGTGTGCAGGCCCATGTTGGATTGGTCGGTGATCGTGTTCATCTACGACATTTTGGTATACTCGAGATCCGGAGAGCAGCATGAAGAGCATCTTCGGGAGATTCTTGGAGTATTGAGGACGGAGAGGCTTTACGCCAAATTCTCCAAGTGTGAATTCTAGTTACGAGAGGTCCAGTTCCTAGGGCACCTCATTAATCAAAATGGGATTTTGGTCGACCCGGCCAAGATTGAGGCAATTATGCGGTGGGAGGTGCCGAGGTCTCCATCCGAGATTCGGAGTTTTCTTGGCCTCGCAGGCTACTACCGGAGATTTATCTGGAATTTCTCCAAGATTGTTGTTCCTCTTACCAGGTTGACCAGGAAGGGTGTTACTTTTTCCTGGGGGGCCGAGCAGCAAGCCTCATTCGAGACTCTTCGCCAGAGATTGTGCGAAGCTCTAGTGTTAGCTCTTCCCGAGGGAGTGGAGGACTTCGTAGTTTACTGTGATGCATCTATATCCGGGATGGGTGATGTGTTGATGCAGAGGGGGGCATGTGATAGCATATGGATTGAGATAGTTGAAGCCTAATGAGACGAGGTATCCCACCCACGATTTGGAGTTGGGGGCGGTGGTGTTCGCCCTCAAGATCTGGCGCCACTATCTCTATGGTGTCCGGTGTATCATATACACGTACCATAAGAGCCTGAAGTACCTTATGGATCAGCCCAACCTGAATATGAGATAGAGGAGGTGGTTGGATGTAGTGAAAGACTATGAATGTGAGATCTTGTATCACCCTGGCAAGGCTAATGTAGTAGCTGATGCCCTGAGTCGCAGAGCAGTGAGTGCTCCGATCCGAGACGTATGCATGAGGATGACGGTGATGACTCCAGTCTTGGATACCATCCAAGAGGCCCAGGTGGTTGCAGCGAGACCAGAGAACTGTAATAGAGAGTGGGTGTTCGGGAAGGTTTCCAAGTTTGGACGGATAGTCGGGGGCTTATGACTTTCCGTGGACGGATTTGGGTGCCTTATACGGGTGGGTCTCGACGTATTTTGATGGAGGAAGCCCATCGGTTGAGATTTTCGATCCATCTAGGGGCCACCAAGATGTATTTTGATTTGAAGAGGGATTACTGGTGGCCCTGCATGAAGAGAGATGTCACATGGGTAGTTGAGAGATGTCTAACCTGTCGTCAGGTTAAGGCGGAGCATCAACGTCCACATGGCCCGTTGCAGCCTCTAGAGATTCCCCAGTGGAAGTGGGAATAGATTTCCATGGATTTTATGACCAAATTACCAAGGACCGCGCGAGGTGTCGATGCGATATTGGTGATTATGGACCGGTTGATGAAGATTGCTCACTTCCTGGCTATCAGGGAGAGCTCTTCTACGGAGAATTTGACCGATATCTATGTGGTAGAGGTGGTGGCATGGTATGGAGTGACGACATCGATAGCGTCGGATCGAGATGTGCGCTTTACTTCCAGGTGCTGGAAGAAATTTCATGAGGAGTTGGGTACCCGGTTGCACTTCAGTACCCCATATCACCCATAGACAGACGGGCAAAGCGAGCGGACGATTCAGACGCTTGAGGACATGCTACGTGCATGTGTTATGGACTTTGGTGGGAGTTGGCATGCTTATTTTCCCTTGTCTGAGTTTTCATATAACAACAACCATCATTCCATTATTGGTATGCCTCCCTTTGAGCTCTTATATGGGAGGAGGTGTCGGAATCCCATCTGTTGGGGATAGGTGGGGAAAAGAGTGATGGGGGGCACTAAGATAGTGCTCAAGACGACAGAGCAGATCCAGCAAGTCAGACAGAGGTTACTGACGGCCCAGAGTCGTCAGAAGAGTTACGCCGACCGGCACCATTCATAGCTAGAGTTTAGGTCGGAGATTCCTGCAGAGTTGAGCCAGATTCATAACACCTTCCACGTATCCCAGTTGAGGATATGTGTAGCTGATGAGATGGCAGTGGTTCCTTTAGAGGACATTCAGGTTGATGAAAGCTTGAATTACATTGAGAGGCCGATATCGATCTTGGATAAGAAGGTGAAAGTCTTAAGGAACAAAGAGGTGCCCCTGGTCCAGGTTCAGTAGCAACATCGGAAGGGATCCGAGTGGATTTTGGAGCCAGAGTCTGAGATGCGGGAGCAGTACCCAGAGTTGTATCCAGAGGATGACTTCTAGGGCGAAGTCTGATTCTAGTGGGGGAGAATTGTAACATCCCGACTCCCAGGTATAATATTTAATTATTTTATTTTCATATTTTCAAAGCAACTCGACGAGTTGGATGCCCCAACTCGGCAAGTAGATGATTTAATTGGCCGCATGATTCTACAGTCTACTCGACGAGTTGGAGGACCCCAACTCGACGAGTAGGTGCTGAGTGAGAAAACCCTAATTTTCAGGGTTTGTGTCCTATTTAAAGGACCTTAAGCCCTCAGCCACCCTTGTCACCTTAATACCCTGTGATAAACCCTAATCGTGTGTAGTTGCTTGTGAGAGAGAGAGAGAGGAGCTAACTTTGGGTGTTTTAGTGCATATTTGGAAGAAGATTGAAGAGCATCAAGCCTTGGAAAGAGAGAAAAGGCCTTTGGCTCAAGTGTTTTTCTATGCTAGCTTCAGTTTGGAGGTAAAAAGCTACCACCTTGAGCAATTCTTTTGATAGATCTCCCTCTAGGGAGTTTTAGGGCTTTTTCCCCTTATCTTGTAGTTCTTGAGTTGCTGGAGCTTGCCATGGAGTTGAGACTCTAGATCTGGACAAAAGGAGGTCCCATGAGCCCAAAGATCCAAGCCTTATCAAGCTTTGGTCAATTCTCCATGCATGAAACCCTTTGTGGAGCTTGTTTTGTCATTTTGAGCCCTAGACACCATGCATGAATGTAAAGCTTGCAGCTTTATGTGATAAGTGAGCCTTAGAAGGTTAGATCCAGAATATGAGACGTCATTTCTACCTAAAAACGTTTGAATGAGGAAATGGTCTCAAGGGACTCGACGAGTCGGTGAGCTGACTCGACGAGTTTGCTCGGGTTTTCCCCGACGAGTCTGGACACGTTGTAACTAGGCGAGTTGATGAGATAACTCGATGATTTGAGTTGGACTTTCACTATATTTCTGAGAAAACGAAGGAACTCAACGAGTTGAATCAACACGGACTCTTGACTCGAGTGTTGACTTCTATTTACTTTTAGGGTTTGTCAAGCCATGGATTATGGAGACCATGGAGGGGTAAAATGGTCTTTTACCCTTTCCAAGGGTTAGAGAAAGAGGTTAGCTTAAATTATTTGGGTTGAGGTGATAAGTGTTAATTAGAAATGATTATGACGTGTACGCGAGGATTAGACTATTCGAGGGGTATGAGGTTTACTTGCTTACTTACGAGGTGAGTTTTCTCACTATACTTACCATGAGTGGTAACATTGTGTGACCAAAGGGTCTTGTATGCTTATATTGAGAATTGTGATATCTTGAATTATGTCTTTGTGATTTATGTTCTGTATTATTCCGAGCTTTATTGAGTTAGGACCGGACGGTCCAACCCGAGTTGTGGGACCGAAGGTTCCCCGCTGAGACACATTGACCGGAGAGTCTCTATCGAGATATAGCCATGAGAGGCTATGAGATGTGTGTGGTATTTTGGGGAACTCACTAAGCTTTGTGTTTACCGTGTTATGTGATATGTGTTTTAGGTACCTCTCAGGATCATGGGAAGGCGTCGGCTTGATTGTACACACGAGATCGAGTCGATGTTTTAGAGGATCCTGGATTATTATCAAACAATTATTGATTTGTGTTTTGTGATAATTTAAACGATTGTGGTTTTTGAAAAGTGATAATTGCAAGATTGTAAAAATCGCTCGGTGGTAGCTCGGCGGTCGACTGGGGTCAAGCAATTAATGTGTTTGGCGGGGATTAACCAGGGACCATAAATAACTAATAAAACTATTTTAAAACTTAATATATCCTAAGAAAAAATAATATTTGAAAATTTAAAATTTTTAAATTTCGAAATTTTGAAATATTTGGTATAATATTTGAAATTTTGAATATTTAAAATTTTAAAATTTTGAAGTTTTGAAAATTTTGGTGTAGTATTTGAAATTTTGAATTTTTTAAAATCTTCCCGCCAAGGACCGTCGAGGACCGCCAAGGACCGTCGAGGACCGCCAAGGACCGTCGAGGACCGCCAAGGACCGCCTAGCCTGAGTTTGACCGATATTGACCAATTTCCGCCACGCACCCCTAATCGTAATCAGTTGCAGACCGCCTAGCGCCTAGGCCGATATTTAAAACACTGGATAATTGGAATTATGTGATTTTGAAAATGAAAATTTTAGCTGAAAATTTACAGTGTTACAAGCACAAGGGGATTATTGTGGTATGGTTGGCATGAGATGAGATCAAGGGTCCGCTTCCTTTGAATTTGGTTAGATCCGGCCCTACTTGATTGTTCCATGTGATCAAGGAAGGTGATTTGAGAGCGAGATATTTTATTTTCTCTGATGTATCTCGACTATGAGGATGTTGCCCATTGTATTTATGAATGATCCTCACGATGAATTGATGGTTGGGGAATTGCAGGCGGGAAGTGTGGTAGTCCATTTGTTTCTAGATAAAAAGTCGATGTTATGAATGTACTGTCAAAATTATTGTTGGTTCATCTGCATTGAATTCTTGATGTTAGAGGCGGTTATGATTGGGAGGTTTCCGAGGTCTCCATCTAAGATTCAGAATCAGTTGGAATTTGCTTGGTCTTTATCTGGAAGATCATCTTGCGTTGTATTATACATTCCAATGGTCAAGAGTGCTAAGGATTTGGGTGAGCTAATTTAAGTTTTGGTATGTTTGCAATGTCAGTTAGTGGTGGTTCTAACCCTAAGTAGGGAAGAACTAGGTAATCTGACTGAAAAATCATCGATCTGTTTGGACAGTAGGTTTCAGAATAATGGTTCACATGAATCTGTGGTTCGGGTATGCGAGACTTTGGTTCAAGATTTGGTCAACTCGGGGGTGCAATGTAAGTTGCCATCAGATGTATGTGCTTAAGAATGGATGAGTTGTTTTAGCGATAGGAAGTCGTTGATCAGGGAGTTCATTGTAGCTAGTGGTTCCTTTCAGGAATGTCGCTGTATGGAACGAGAGGCGTTTGGGTTGCTCAAGTTGAGAATCGGTGGTTGAGGGATTTGTCAACATGTTGTATAGATTGATATCTATAGTCTAGGCTAGGAAGTTGTTGGTTGGTAAATCAACTTCAGAGTTTGGTATGTTTAGTTCCACATGGTTTTTGTTCAGAAGTGAATTGGATCATGGATTAGTCGTCAATGCATTCTCAATCGTTTGTCATTTTGTTCGTCGTCAATAGCTGAGGTTCTTCAAAAGGTTCGAGTTTGGCAGTTGAAGTTCATTGGATACATCAATCTATTGTCAAAATCTATACATTGTACATTTGATTTCTAGGTTTGGGTACCCTCAGTTGTTAGTTATGGAAGTATTGTTCATAGCGGGCTCGAGTTTGGCAGATGACCTTGGTTATTGGAAGTTCGGATGTTGAGGCAGGGTTATTTAGTTTTTCAGTTGTGGCTTTGGATTTGCATAGAATTCAATTTTGGTATATCGCGATTAAAGGGTTGGTATTTTGGATTAACCCGACCAGAGTTTGACAACATTTCCAATGGCTTTGGAAGTTTTATCGAGTTATTTTCATATTGGTGGGATCTGTTTGGTTTCAATCAAGGTATAGGATCTTAGTCTTCGGCCATTCATGAGGATGTTTCTATTAGAGGTTGAGGTTCGTCATTCGGTTTGATTTTCTGGTACCACACCCGATGGGTAAGGGTTGTGAGGAAGAAGGAGTGCAGAAGAGCTATGGTTGGTAATGTGTTTTCTTTTAGAGATATATGCAGGTTAAATAAGATAACATGAGAGCACTTGGCTCGAGTTAATGGCATGGTTCCTAATTGGTTTGTAGCCCTTAAATTGGAACAATAGTGCAACCGTCTACATCATTCTCTGGTTGTGAGCAACCATGTTTTCGCCTAAAATTTGCATTGGTAGCCGTCTGTAGTATGAAAGGAATTGTGTGTGATAGAAGGGTATGACCCGTATTCATGTTCGGTTAACATTGAGATGGATGTTGATTGGGTTCCTGCAAGTCGGTGTGTTGGTGGTTGGATATCTTTAGGCCTTGTGTTTCTGGTCGTGAGTCTCCAGGACAGTGATTGTGTAATTTCACACCTTATGATCTGATGAGTCAAACACTCTAAACATCTGTCAATGTCAGCGTCTACAACAGCGACGGTATCAGCGTATCAAGCCTATCAACATCAGTGCTTAGTATAGTTATTCTATTGTAATCTTTTGTATATTATGTAATGATATAGATAAGTATAGAATATATAGCAGATCTGATAACCTTCTGAGGAGGATCGGTTCTTAATAGAGATTAGACGAAATCACTTTAATCAAGGGATATACTTGTATAGATTAGTATATTATCAACATTAGGGTAAACCCAAATGTTGATTTCATCTTTGTGACCATCTTTGTGGCAACCCGTCTTCTTGGAGAAGATAAAACCCTTTTTTTTGAAAGACAATTTGGAGAACTTACTATGTTATTTACTTTTTGTTTTTTATTTTCTTAGATTCAGTTTAATTTCTTCTTTATACTTTAAGTGTATCCAATCGATACCAACCTTCAATTGGTATCAGAGCGGGTTTTTCATACACTCAAGTAATTATGTCAACCACCCTCGCTCCACAATCAACTGTCTGCAACAAGATCCCTTTGTTTGATAAACGAAACTTCTCTACCTGGAAATCAAAGGTCGTGGAAGTTCTCGAGTTCATGGACTTTGATATGCTCGATGTCATCAATAAAGGTCCTATTGCCGCTATGCATCAATCATCAAATGATGGTGCATCTAGTAGTAAGCTGAAAGGGAAATCTATTCCAGGATATAACAAGGAAGAGAAAAGGATGTTGAATCTCGATGTAAAGGCGAGAACTACTATTAGAAACTCAATCCCTTTTTCTGTCTATCGTTTGGTCCAAAACTGCTAAACTGCTCAAGATATGATGATCACTCTATCATCTGCTTTTGAAAAGGAAAACTCCTCAGACGATGAAGGTAGATGTCTCATGGCTAAGATTGTTGAATCTCACGCTGACATTTCACATGGAAACATTGGGATCCTTGACACAGATCTTCCTCACATTGCTAAGGACCTCAAGTTAGAATGGGATGATACCTCAGTGTATCAGGTAAAGAATCTTTTTAATTTCTCCTCTATTGAAAATATTGAAAAAGATGACACAATCGATCATTTACGTTTCGATTTATTGGTCTCAACTAAAGAAAAATCTTCTCTCGGTCTTGAGTTAATGAAACTCAAAGAAAAAATCTATTTTTTCGAAAAATTTCTCTCTATATATATTAAAAAAGGAAAACACATGTATCTCTCTGACCAATAATTTCTTCACACTAAAAAAGAAAAAGTTGTTGATCATGCTAAATGTATTCAACTTATTTTGAAAAATTGGGCCTCTTCTCACTTCAACGTCACAAGAACGATAAATGTTCAAATCCTATATCAGTGTGAGAAAATTCTTGGAGGTGATATAGAAGGTGCAATTTGCTTAACCAAAGTTGTTAAAAGAAAACAAGCCTTCTATAAAGCTGGCTGCTTAAAATAAGATTTTAAGAGTAGATTTGTGAGTTCTTATTTTATAAATCAAACTTTAATTAGTTCTCACTGCTCCACTGATTCTAACAGCATTACCAAATGTGTTTCTAAATTATATGCTCTTGATCCTTCTCACCAACCTTCTCATCGTTAGTATGTTCTTCCCTCCACTAAGATTTTGGTAAAGTTCCTATACGTAATGGTGAAGTTCATTATGTAAACAAAATTTTTAGCATGTTTCCTCAGTACTCAGTTAGCAATTCTGAACCTGAAGATCAATCAAAGTCTTCTACCTCACATGACTCTTCAATGCATCATGAGCCTCATGCCAAGGTAGTATCTGAGCATACCATCGATGAAATTCCTTGTTCCAGAACTAAATGAAGAAATTTTAAATCAAATAATCAAAGCTCTTCGGATTCTTCAGTTAAATAGAAATCAAAATCTAATGCTAAAGGAAAGAATCTGGGAATCAAAGTTTGTTATCAATGTGGTGATGCTTCTCACAAAGTCATCGAGTGCACCTTTGAAAAGAATTTTGTTCGCGCTAATAACATCATGGCATGCAATGATAAGTGGATCAAAAGGGAAACTCGTTGAAATGTCTCCCTGATGATTATTATAATATTTTTCTTGAGTGACCCATTACAAGTGGTTCAGTGTATATTGTGTGGGTATTTTTGTTTATTTTGTGTCAGGTATTATTGTATATTTTAGTTTCAGGGGAAAGAGCATATTTAGTATTTAGAAAGTGGCTTCTCAAGACATATGACCGGATTCAAGTCATTTCTGGAAGACTTCATAAAGAAGGATGGTCCGACTATTACGTATGGAGATAATGACAAGGGATATGGATCCATCAAGTGAAATTATGTTGTTTTCAAGAAAATATGTTATGTAAAAGGTCTTCAACATCATCTCATTTCAATCAGCCAACTCTTTGACGTTGGCTATGAAGTTCTCTTTAACAAGATTAAAGGAAAGGTTGTTGATTAAAGGAGTGTAACTGTTCTCTCTACAAATTGACATAATGTCATCTATGTTCTAGATATGTTTTCTACTGACAACTCTCTTCATCGTTACTTCTTCTTTCGTGCTCATTCCCATCTAAATTGGTTGTGGCACAAGAGGTTATCGCATGTGAATTTCAATAACAGATTGAAGATCTCGGGGAATCAGCTTGTAAGAGGAATTTCCAAGATGCATTTTGTCAAGGATAAGCTATGGTCAATGTGTGAAAAAGGAAAGAAAGACAAGTCTTCTTTCAAACCAAAGTCCTACTCTGCCATTTTCAAACCTCTTCATCTTCTTCACATGGATCTTTTTGGACCAGTTCTGGTTAAGTCAAGAGTTGGGAAAAAATACACTTTCATCATTATGGATAAATTTTCAAGGTTTACATGGGTAGTCTTTTTAAGAAAGAAGAGTCATGCCACTGATGAAATCATTGCTCTCATCAAGCAGTGGGAAGTTCTCTATGATCATAAAGCAAGGCAATTACATAGTGATCATGGGACTAAATTTATAAACTCCTATCTGGAAGACTTTTGTTCAAACTTAGTAATATCTCAGAACTTCTCTATTGTTAGAACTCCCTAACAAAATAGTATTGCAAGGGGAATAAACAAAACTCTCATTGAAGCTGGAAGTACTATGGTCGTTGAAGCTGGTCTTCCTTTTCCTTTTTGGTCTGAAGTTGTCAATACAACATGTTATACCCAAAACTGATCCATCATTGTTAAGCGCCATGGTAAAACTGCTTATGAGCTACTGAAAGGAAGGAAACCGACCACCTCCTATTTTCATGTGTTTGTTACATCTTGAATCAAAGATATCAGCGTTCGAATTTTGAAGCTAAAGCTGATGAAGGTGTATTTCTAGGTTACTCCAGCATATCCAAGGCCTTCAGGGTATTAAATCTTTCAAGGAAAACTGTTGAGGAAACAACTCATTGAAGACTCGTTCATTCATGATCGAGTTGATCACCCCTCGTCAATTCTGAATGAACTTACTTACAGTCCTTCATACCTTGTTCCTGAGTTCTTGCCAAGTGATGTTGAGCCTGTTGTCCCAAATGTTGATCAATTAATCAGTTCACAACCTATCTCTAAAGATCAGGCTATCATCCTTGAATAAGCCGAACCATCAAATCAGGAAGATTCTGCTCAAAGTAATATAAATGTATGTTCTAATCCAAGAGTTCTTCAAGATCATCCTGAATCTTAAATCATGGGAGACGTAAATTCTAGGATTCTCACCTCTATCAGAGTCAGCAACAACTTCTGCATTTTTGTTAGCTTCGTCATAATGGTTGAACCAAAGAATGTCGTTGATGCAATAAAGGAAGCTAACTGGATCAACGCTATGTAGGATGAGCTGAATAAATTTGAACGTCATCGTGTGTCGACTCTTGTTCCAAAGCCTCAAGGGAAGACTATCAATGGCACTCACTGGGTTTTCAGGAACAAAATTGATGAGGATGGGATTGTGATAAGAAACAAATCTAGACTTGTGGCTCAAGTTTTCTATCAACATGAAGGGTTACACTATGATGAAACATTTGCTCCTGTTGCTAGACTTGAAACAATTCGCTTATTTCTTGCCTTTGCTTCTTTCAAGAACTTCAAAGTCTATCAGATGGACATCATGACTGCCTTTTTACTTAGACATATTCAAGAAGAAGTTTTTTCAAAGCAACCTCCAGGGTTCAAAAGTGAAGAGTTTCCAAATCATGTGTATGGTCTTGATAAAGTTGTCTATGGATTAAAGCAGACACCTAGAGCATGGTATGACACATTGACGAGCTATTTTCTTTCAAGTGGATACAAACGAGGAAAGATCGACAACACTTTGTTCATAAAGCATTCAATATCCAAAATCATTCTTACTGAAGTGTACATGGATGATATTATCTTTGGATCTACTGATGAAAAACTAAGTTTAGAATTCGCAGAGATCATGGCCAAAAAGTTCGTGATGATCATGATAGGCGAACTAAAATTATTTTTGGGTTTTCAGGTCAAACAAATAACTGATGGTATTTTTTCTTTCCAAGCTAAATATATTACAGATATGTTGAAGAAGTATAGATTATTTGATTGCAAGTCGGCAAAAGCTCTGATGTCCTCATCAGTGTCCATTGGCGCCGATCCAAATGGCGTAAATGTGAATGCAACCCTGTTTCAAGGAATGATAGGCTATCTACTCTATCTTACTGCCAGTCACCCTGACATTATGGTTGCTACTATATTGTGTGCTCGTTATCAATCCATTCCTAAGGAATCTCATATTCTTGTTGTGAAAAGGATCTTTCGTTACTTAAAGCATGCACCCAATCATGGGTTATGGTAACCTCGTGATTCTAAGTTCAATCTAGTGGGATACACTGACTCCAATAATGGTGGATGTGGCATCGATCGCAAACGCACTTCAGGAGGAGCTTAAATGCTTGGAAATATATTTGTAAGCCGGTCTAGCAAAAAGTAGCCGTTAGTGGTGTGTTCTACCGCTGAAGCCGAATCTGTTTCCGCTGGAAGGTGTCGTGCTTAGATCCTATGGATTAAGAATCAACTCTTAGACTATGATCTAAATTTCTCAGAGACTCCCATTTTATGTGACAACACCAGTTCCATTTAGATGATATAGAATATAGTACATCATTCCAAGATCATGCACATCGACATCCGTCATCATTTCATCAGGGACATAGTTCAAAAGGGAAAACTGGAGTTGTTCTACATTCCATCCACGGATCAGCCGTTGACATTTTCACTAAGGCGTTGGATGAAAAGACTTTAAACAAATTGATTGCAGATCTTGGCATGCTTTCAATGATTTTATTGCTTTCTAACTCTTTTCATTGCTTCTAATTGCTTTCTAAAAAACACAAAATACAAAAACAAATGCTACTTTTACTATGTTTAAGGATTTTTACATATTTTGTTTAAGCTTCTCTTCTAGTATTTACAAGTATTCTCTTTTCTCTCCTATACATCTTTCAGGCCTATCTAAGATTTATCTACATCTCCCTTCTTCAGAGTTTGTAAAAGCTGAAAGATCTCATTGCTCTTGGTGTTGTGAAAAAGAGTGGCATATGTCCTCTTCTACTTGAGAATACCCTCTTTCTTCTACACTTACTGTCATGGATGCAAATAGCGACCATCAATGAAGTAAGTATTGTTTTCATCTACTGCCTCAAAATCTGATAAAACCTCGAATGTCCCCATGTTGATCTTCAGGACACTATAGTTTTATGGATTCGAGTCAGTTAACTCATTGGTTACAAAGACTGATCTCTACTTCTCTTTTGCACTTGATAAATATAAATCTTGGAATCCATATGCAACGTTTCAATGATAATTGTCTTCATTACTTTTGATTTATAGTGAAATGTATTGTGTTTTGGTGTGTTTATCTTTACCTGTGTTTTCTTTTATAGTTGAACTCAAAGGGTAGATATCTTGAAGAAAGGAAATTAATTAATGAGTGATTAATTCAAAAGATCTATCTTTTATGATTCTATGCAAAAGATTTTCTGAAAAGTCTATATATATATATATATATATATATATATATATATATATATATATATATATATATATATATATATATATATATGTGTGTGTGTGTGTGTAGAGTCTCTAGAAAAGGTTGTACATTCTTTTTCTTTGTTTGAATAACACTTTTGTTGTATTCTTATATTATTTATTATTTTATCACGTACCATATTAAATGAATTGATGGTGAACGTTATATTTCAAGACTGCAACTTAACTCTATCATACGGATTCTAAACCACTTTTTATTGATGAGTTAACACCATCTATGATTCATGGTGATTACACCTCAGCTTGACTGACACAATCCATTCTTTCCTTAAAATTCTTCTCAATAAAACTTAATAATTCATTATGATATACCACACATTGATAAAAGTTTGAAACATTGTGTCGATGGTTAGTCTATGTATCGTAGGCTATCACACATACCAACCCATTATTTCCCTCATATTCTTCTTTGGAGCATTATGATTAAGCATAATGTACCATACGCTGATGAGAGCTTGACAAATATACGCTGATGGTTAATCTAAAACACCACAGCTTATCACACGCATCACACCATTCTTTCCATAAATACTTCTTTAGAATTTCATGATTCACCGTATGATATTAGATGCTAATGAGAATTCGGAAAATATGTTTCGATAGGCATATCATTTTCTATGATATATTTCACGTGCCTACCTACTATTTACCAATTATTATTTTATTATGAAGCTAATTATTCACTGTATTAGCTATACACTAATAAAACTTCGACACTCTTTGTCGATAGGTACATTTCATACTGAAATGTATTACACGTAACATACCACTCTTGAATTTTTTTTTTCTTCTAATAAAAGTGATTAGTGAGTCAGTGTGTGAAACCACATGCTGATGAAATCTCGCAATACTATGCTAATAATTAGTAGTTCAAACCCATACTCTCAGGATACATCACAATCATATACTATACTACGAAGCTGTATCTCTGGTACTCTCCTCCAGTTCCATTATCATGCTGATGTCAAAAAAGGGGGAGAATGATCTTGCCAAAGTTGAAGACACTACTGGATGTTCAGCCAAACACAATTTAAGGGGAGTCAAGCTGACATTAACACTATTTGTCGTCTGCTGCTTGATCATCATGGGAAGTCATTCATCTTCTCAGGGAAAGCATTCGTTAAAGTTGAAGAGTTAAACCTTCATTCTTATTCACAGGGGGAGCACGATCTAAAGAATTCATTGAAGATTAGTTTTGACATCATCAGATAGTGGGAGATTGTAAGGGAACACCTTATGATCTGATTACTCAAACACTCTACACATTTGTCAGTGTCAGCATCTACAACATCGACAATGCCAGCGTATCAAGCCAACCAGCGTCAGCGCTTAGTATAGTTATTCTATTGTAATCTTTTGTATATTAGGTAATGATATAGATAAGTATAGAATATATATCAGTTCCGATAAACTTGTAATTAGGATCGGTTCTTAGTATAGATTAGACGCAATCCCTTTAATCAAGGGATATACTTGTATAAATTAGTATATAATCAACATTAGGTTAAACCCTAATGTTGAGTTCGTCTCGGTGACCGTCTTTGTGACAACCCTTATTCTTGGTGAAGACAAAACCTTTTTTTTTTAAATACAATTTGGAGAACTTACTATGTTATTTACTTTCTGTTCTTTATTTTCTTACATTAAGTTTTACTTTCATCTTTATACTTGAAGTGTATCCGATCGATACATACCTTTAGATGGAATCACGGCAAGATCGACATAGTACTATGAGCCTATCATTTTAGTGATTAGAAGGTGTCACTATGTATCATGAACTAGTGGTGGTATGATTTTTATGAGCAGGGCCTGCTAGTCGTTTGAATGAGACTCTTAGGTCTCGGAGTGCTAGTCTTGTTGGAATGCTTGGATATTAGTGCATTGTTGAGAGTTGAGAGACTCGGTGACCAGCTGGTGTGGATCTTAAGGATAGTGGCATTGTGTTTTTGGTAGGGTATTAGTTATGCATCAGAAGACGCTTGATGAAGGTTTGCAATTCGGGACCCCATTTTCTCAAGGATGGTTTATTATGAGTTTGGTTACCAACGTTGGGTATTGGTTCGAAAATCTCGATTCATGAGGTTTGTTATAAGTGTATCGAGTAATTTTCTAGGTGAATGTACACCCGAAGTGATCAGGGATTTGAATGCAACGTGAAATTCTTGAATGAACCATCATTATAATCGTGGAAGCAGTGGGTTGGTGAGGACATGTTAGGACGTCAAGCGTATAATTAATTTTTCTTGGCATAACTTCCGGATTTGAAATTTGTGGAAATTCGCTATCGAGATATTATATTTGTAATTCTACGATCTGGCCCATAGCATTCACTTAGCTGAGGTAGGCTGATGCGGTGGTGATTGTAAGATTGTGGGAGGATCACATCTTTTGTTTGTGTTGATTCGGACTCGATATTGTTGTTTACCCGCTCTTTGTGCAGCCATGAGGGCTGTTAGAGTTGTGTCGATATTTAGACTTGTGTAGCTTTGATTGTGGGCGAGGCCCGTTTGTTTATGTTTTCTTGGGTGAGGCTCGGGGGAAAGACGTGTGTTATGTGGATAGGTTTAGTTTGGGTTTTGCTTTCACGTCCGAGTGTGAGGTTGTCGGCTCTAGTGGTGGGACGTAGTTTCATTCCTTTAGTTTATTAGTAATATGGAGCAAGGTTGGTAAGGATTTGGTCTGATCGAATTTGAAAATTTTCGGCCAGCGTGATTGAAGTAAAGACTTATTTAGTCTTTGTATCTTGGAATTTTTTTTTTGGGCTTTCTGCTTGGTTTGAAAGGTCAGGGAGGCCTTGGTTTCAGAGTTTTCAGACTAAGATTAGGAGGTAGCTCCCTTCGTTGTTAGTTAGTTATGATGGAATTCGTTCTTAGTTGGGTTGCATGCTTCTCGCTAAACATTGAATCGGCATCAACGTAGGAAAAGTGGTTGTCGGTTAGGGTGTTAACCCGTTGATGCATTTGTTAAGGTTCGAATTTTGGAAGTTTCCGCCTAGGTTTGCATATGTGCTTGGCTTTGGGGAGTCTCTGTGTGGTTGTTGCAACTTCTTGCATTCAGAGTGGCTTCGACTCGTGTTAAGGGGAATGGGCTTGGAAAATCCACAAGGGGTTCAGAGGATGCTTAAGAGTATGTGGTAAGAGCGAATTTCGAGGAAGAAATCTAACTTAAGTGGGGGGAATTGTAATACCTGTGTTCCACATTGGTTATGCTTTTTTTCGTCAATGACTAAAGATGGAGTTTTGAAAAAAAAACTTTGTGCCACGACGTGGTGCAAGGATGCCCACAACTTGGGCATGTTGGAAAAGGACGCACGATTTATGGAGCCACTATGGTGTGGTGTAAGGCCGCCATGTCATGGAAGCTAGTCAAGCCCAAACCTATGTATTTTTAGGGGTTCTCCCATATTTAAGCATGTTAACCTCCATTCTAGGCCATCTTCATCAACCTCAATCCCTTCATTTAGAAAACCTAGCCTCTCTTCCATGGAAATGAGCTTGGTGGCTTGATCTTCAGGTTAATGTCTTATTTTGGTGAAACTCGAAGAAGAAAGAAGTCTATCTTGGTGCAAGGAAGCAAGGAACAAGTTTGGATCCAACATCTTCTCCAGATTTCTAAGTTATTGGAGGTATAAAGTTAATATCTTGACCTTTGTGTTTATTGTTTGATGTTTGAGCTCATTTTTGGATGTTTTAGTCCTATTCTTGGATGCTCATGGAGTTTGAGGAACTCCAGAGCTGGATATGGTTTTCTGATGGTCTTGAAATTCTGAGTTAGTGAGAAAACGGTCTTAGCTTGAGTGTTATTGATCCCATGTTTGAGTTTTGGTCATATTAAGTTGTTATTGGACTTATGGCTCATGATTCTACTTTTGGATGAAGTCCTAATGGATAAAGTTGGAAACTTTAATCATTAAGTCATTATGAAGGAGTAGATCTGAAGTTTTGGATTTAGATCTATGAGGATTAAGTGTTTAGTGAAGAAACGACATTTCAGACAGTTTCCCATGGTGTGGCGAAGGTGATCACAACGTGGTGGATTTTGAAACCTCGATTGTTTTGTCCTGGCATGGCCACGACGTGGCCAATGAAGGCCACGATGTGGCAATGGTCTGCATGTTGACTATTTGACTTTGATCGTTGACCGGTAACTTTTTGACCAGTTTGACTTTTGGTCAAACTTGAGTAGAATTGAGCATTTGGCTAAGGATTGATTCGGTTTGGCTTTAGGACGCTTAGGTTGGTTGTTCTATTGTTGTGGTGGCGGTTGAACTTCCGATAAGTAGTGCAGTTGAGTCTCCTCACAGTACTTGCGGGTCGAAGGCACCAATGTCGGCCCATTGGATTATGTTATAGTATGCTAGCTATCTTTATGACTCTTGCATGTATTGTATGTGTTTGTATGTATACTGGGCATAGCCAGATGACACGAGGGGCCTAATGAGTTTGTTGGGCGGGGCACATCACATGATTACTAACAGATCTGTTTCGGCGGGACCCGATGGTTGTCGGGCAATGCCCATTGTATGTATGGTATGTGGTATTTTGGGGGAAACTCACTAAGCTGCGTGCTCATGGTTTTGTGGTTTAAACATTTTCAGGTACTTCCACTCTGATGTTTTAAAAGAGAAGGGCCCTACTTGATCGCACTGCAATCCCTGAAGATATATTCCGCAATGATTGTTTTTGATTTCACTCTGATGTTTTGAAAATAATTTTACTCTAATTGTCTTTTGAGATAATGTATGAATGGTTTTGACTGATTCTAAAATGAAAATTTTGCTCGATATTTTTGGGACGTTACATGTTTTACTCATCTATTTGATTTGATTTCAATTCTTTTACTCCTATTTAGATAAACAGTTAATAATTTGAGAGTTTGGGATTTTCCGACAACAAGGGTATTTTGGTCATTTTAAGTAATACATTCTAAATTATATGTGTGGTGTTTAAGGAGACTTTCACTGAAGTAAAGATAGTGTTTTTGGAGTTAGAAGTTGAGGCGAGTTACAGGGAACACACATACACTACCTTATTTTGTGTTTTCTTATGTTTTTCTAAAATGATAATGCTTGCTACTTGTCTACTATATGTATTGTTACATTCATGAAATCTCATTTTTCGAAAATTGGTTTGATTTTTAAGGAAAAGAGCTTACATTTTTGGAAAATTATTTAAGCATTCTACTTGTTTATATCATGTTATGATGGGTTGTGACTATGAGATCCCTGGTACCCAAATATGGACTGTTCAATGTGTTCGTCGTTTGCAAGCATATTTCTAGATAATCCTCATGTGTACATGGAGGCTCTCCACCCCTTCTGTCGAATAGGGTGGTGGTTCCCTATTTGCCTAATGTTTGTTTTTTCAATGGAAATGTGTTGGTAGTGGTTCCTTGATGGCACTAACCATGTGTCCGAATATGTAAACCACCAATTATTGCGAAATTATTGTGAATTGGACTTTGAGGTAGACATGTGTGGGGTATAGTTGCATACATTGCATTTAATCATATGTTCTGATTATGATTTCAACCTTTTTGGTATTGTAGGACTATTATGTCCTTTTTGAGGATATAGTTTTTGGAGTTAACTTTGGAGGCATATACGGCCTATTTATTTTGATTGGGTTATTAAATCCAAGTGTTTATGCATTTTGTTTGATTTTATAGATTTGATTCGAGTAAGCTGGATTGCGAGCCCTTACTCTAAAAGAATCAGCATTGGGTGACTCACCATGAAAATTCATTGCCTAACTTATTTTGATGTGTGTTCAAATTAACGTGTTTGGAGGAATTGAGGATCATTTTTTTAGAATACTCGGAATTGCGAGGAGCTTGAACTATGTTTTGATACCTATTGTTACCTCGCATTTAAAAAAAAAAACAAATCTTTTGATAAGTTTTGGGACCATTTGATATTCTGCAAACTTTAAGAAAACTTTGAATTTCAGTTTAAAACATGGAATGGTTTTAAAATGAATGATTTTATAATACCTAAGCGAGGGGTGTTATAAGCACTTCATTATTTTATGTTACAATTAGTCGCTAAGTTTCTAATTTTTTTTGCAGTGTGGACCACTTGACCGGTCAACTAGTTACTCGATGATGTGACATGCTAACGCATCATGCTTTTATAAAATGACATACTAACATTGCATCATTTAGTTATTTGGCATTGATGTGGCATGATGACGTATCAAATTAAAAAAAAAATAGTAGCACAAAAGACACTAATTTTTCACTTTTTTTCATTTTTGATATTAATTTTTCATTTTTAAAATTTTTATACTCTATTTTTTTGTTCTAAACAGAACCATATTTTCCAATTTCGTTAAATGTTGACCAATTTCATTTGTATATATATATATATATATATATATATATGTATATATATATATATATATGATTTAAAGGCCTATAAATACATTTTTTTATATTTAAAAATCATTATTTGTATAAATACAAGTTTTTTACATTTGAAATGTAATGTTATGTATAAATATGTATTATTGCCATATTTTTCATTAAATACAAAATTTTAATGAAATACAATTTAAATGTAGATAAATACCTGAAAATTTGGTTTAAATTTAATAAATATATTTTTTTATATATAAAAATATATATTAATTGCAATTTATTTTGTAATTGAGCTCTTATTAATTAATGATTGATATAGAATTTGCTAATAAAAAAATGTTACAATATTGTCACTCAAATAATTTCAAATGCATAAACATATAAACATAATACATGACTTTTATTGTATGTTTTTATGTCTACAGGAAACATCCAACTAAAAATCTAATGACAAAACCGATTTTGATACGTGTAAAGAAACCTTTAAAAAAAACTTAGATGTGTAAATTTCATACACACAATTTCCCATTGATGTGTATAAGATCATACCTCGACTAGTTTTTCACAAAATCGATTTAGTGCGATCTGATACCACTCTTGGTTCACGATGCTAATTTCTGAATGAATGTTTTATAACTTTTAAATTATTATTATTATTATTATTATTATTATTATTATTAACGACGTAGACATAATTTGTGACATTGATTTCGAACAATATAATTTTACAATATTGTCTTTATATGACAGTAAGAAATAAATAACTTGATTCATTTTTACGAAGAAAGATAATATAGTAATATGAAAGTTCTGTTTATCAGACAGTTTTATTTATCAGACACAGAGTATACAACAGAATTATAAAATAAAAGAAAAACATATAGAATACCATAATATTAAGGTTAAAAACAAAACAAAATTGCAAGAATGGTCCTTGTGGTATGTCAAAACTAGCAGCTTTGGTCCAAAATGGGTTTGGCTCGCAAAGATGGTCCAATAGTTTCGTTTTGTTGCGAGTTTAGTCCAAACTTTTCATTTTTGTTGCGGATTTGGTCCAAGTCAATTTAAACTTTTTTATAATGACGTTTTTGCCCTTACTTTTTGTTTTTTTTTTCAGTTTTTTTTTTAATTTATATAAATACATTTTACAATTTACATAATTAAACCAAAATAATACTACCACTATCCCTACCCCACCCCTCCACCCTCTCTAGCATACAGCTATTGATTATGTTATCACCACCACCGTCTGTCACGAGAACAACCACTACCACCAATGTTGGTCACCAACAATAGCCATTGCCACCGTGACCGCCGGTCACCACCAACACCATCCGATGAATTCAAACATATTTTTTCCACCACCATCATATAAATCTGCATCTACAATTTCAAAATGAAACTCAATAACTACCACCACCGTATGATGAATTCAAACATATTTTTTTCCTGATCTGCAACTTCAAAATCAAGAACAACCAGATTTTTAAACCCACAAGAACAATCAGATTTGTAACAAGAACAATTAGTTGGAGTGGGGAATACATGAGATGATTACAAGCGGAGCTGCACCTGATCTTGTTTTAGTAGAATTGCACCTCCAAAAAAACCCTTCTCATTTCCGTTTTGGCTTCAACGTCGCCTGAAACATCATTGGAGCCAAAGACACCACATACACAGAATCGTCGCCTGTATGGAGGTGACGGTGGAAGTTACACCTCAGGCTTCGCAAAAATTTGGGTATAAGAACCCTATTACAACCGCTACCCTAAAACCTAATCTAGCCGCCCTTGTATCAGTCGGAGGAAAAGAAGCACGAACCAACGAAACCCTAATCTTGCCGCCACGATAAAACAACGATGAACCAGATCTGAAAACCCTCACAACCATCGGCGTTTGGGAAGAAGGATAGCAGCGATGACGATAATCCGCCAGAAGCCTCGTTTGACGGAACCCTCTTCACCCGAAGCACCTTCGCCGGAAGCATCTTCACCGGAAACATCTTCGCGAGAAGCCTCATTCGCCCTCTTTACCGAAACCCTCTTCTCAGAATGAATAAGATGTGTTTTGTGTAGAGAGAGAGAGAGAGATAGAGAGAGAGAGAAAGAGAGATTTTCTTTTTTTCTTTTTTTCTTTTTTTATTTCTGTAATAAAAAAATTAAAAAAAGGAAAATACGAAGGGCAAATCCGTCATTATAAAAAGTTTTAAAATTTTTGGACTAAACTCACAACAAAACGAAACTATTGGACCATCCTTGCGATCCAAACCCATTTTGGACCAAAGTTGCTAGTTTTGACATACCACAGGGACCATTCTTGCAATTTTGTCTAAAAACAACAAACCTAATTCAAAAACAACAAATAGAATGTTATCACATAAGTATACAATCAACAAATCTAATTGAAATAAAACAAACGAAATTCAAATATATATAAAATACAAGAATCAATTTACAAATAACATACTTGTATGATGATTACACAGGAAATATAATCACGAAATTGTACAGATTGAGGTCTGTTATGCAGTGTCCTAAGACAGAAATTTCTCTGGTAGGGATCTGTCAAGAGGATACAACAATCAATCCAAGAAGTGATCTTGAATCTGATGAAATTTCTATGTTCCCTTCATCTTCAGGAAGAACGAATTTGAAAGAGAAGTTTGTGGTGTAAAAATGATTTCTGTAACCCCTCACAGATGAATGAAAACATATATTTATAGGTATTAGTTATGACAATTGGAAACTGTCAAAACCTGTCATTCAGTAATTACGAATTTAATAAAAATAAAGAATAAAAATAATTTCGTAATTAATCAGGAAGACCCCAGACCCATCTTTTGACCATTAAATATTCTCTTGATATTAGCCTATTTTGAGTCCAATTATGCTAATCCAACACCACAACCCAAGCCCAATATGCTTAACCCATTACTTGACCCATTTACAGTAAGGTTATTATATAGTTTAAAAAGATAAGATTCCGTTAAAATTTTAAAAATAGTAGACTCTAAAAAAACCTTAAAATTGATCCAAATCAGGTGCATAACGCTTAGACATTTGTGTTTATGATATCACATTTGCTTATCTGAGTATTTTCCCACCTCAAAGATCTTTAAAATTACGTATTTAATGAAAAATATGGTTATAATATAACTTTTATATATATATATATATATATATATATATATATATATATATATTACTACTTTATAATACATACATAATTGTGGGTCCTATAATTTTTAATACCAAAGTCTTAAAAATAAGGAGGTGAGTTTAGGACCATTAGATTTTCATTGGATGGTATAGATTAAAAGTTTGTGATCCATGTCAACAAGAATAAACCAATTACAATTAAGTATTGTTTACAACCCTAACTATAAAAGCCATGTTCTATGGAAAACCCTAGCCCCATTTCAAATTTTATCAGCGACAGCCGCTTATTCCTCTTTCGCCTCATCTTCATGTCTCTTCAACCGTAACCCACTGCCGCCACCGACGCCTTCTTCCACCTCCCACCATCTTTCTAACATCCCAAAGGTTGTGGGGAGTGGTGCGGTCTTTACCGCACCTTTTGCCACATAGGCAGGTGAACACCGCCCCCTGACTGTGGTTTGGGTGCGGTTTAGACCGCAGTGTGGTAGAAACTAGCCGTGCTTTGTGATTGGTTGGGGATAATTTGACCATTTTGTGATTGAGTGGGGAGAAAAATAATGTTTTTACTTCAATTTTTTTTTAAATAAAGTGTGACACCACTCCTTGGGTGTGGCAAGAAACCGCACTTTTGTGGTAAAATGATGTGGCGCTTATGTGGCAATGAAGGGAGTGGGGTTTCAGTGACACCACTCCCTCCGGCCTAAATCTCCCACCACAAACGACAATGTCGTTTTCCACCCTGTCGGCACTTCTAGCAGCAACCACCGCACCTCTGAAGTCCCTCCCTCTCCTTCTTTGCCAAGAAAACCTCACCTATTTATACTTTAACTTCCTAAAATTAGAACCCCATTTCAATCTTAAACATTAGCAGTAGTTCTTGCATCACCACCGTTGTAACAACCGTCAAAGACCATCCTCATCTTTTTGTTTGTTTGGAAAGAGGTGACCGAAATGCAGATCTGATAATGGTTTCACTCTCTCTCCCTCTCTCTCTCTCTCTCTCTTCCTCTCTCTGTCTCTTGTGTGTGGCTTAGTTTTTGGTTCTGTTTATTGGATCTTGAAATACGCAAGTTGTTAAACGCTTGAAATATAACGTTTTAATCTGTCATTTTTGTTTGTGCTGATGTAGTTATTTAAGCTTAAACGAAGATGGGAACTACAAAACAAAGAGTCATGCATGAAGGAACTACTCTATTTCGTGTAATCATTTTTTATATATTGTTGTTGAAATGTTTGATGTTGAGAACGAACAAGAATTTCTTGATGGTTTTATGATTTGGGATTTTGATATTTTTAATTTTTTATGTTTGTAATATTTTAATCTTATAAATTCATGAAAATATTGTTGATATTTAGTTTGATGTGTTGATGCTGTGATATAATAAAATGAGAAAATATTGTTGATATTCAGTTTGATGTGTTGATGCTGTGATATAATAGAATGAGAAATTGTCAACAGTAAATGGAATTAATTTTAAAATTTGGTTTGGTGTTAGACGGAGTTAATTAACGCAACTGTCTACAATTGTCATGATATATTCATCGAATAAGATTCATATTTGATAATCAACTCAAACAAAGAAATTTGTTTTAATAAATATAACTATAAAAAATCAATCATTTTATATAGTTTAGATAGTATAGTATATATTAAATATAAGCAACTACATGTCATCAAACGGAGGAATAAATAATAGGGTAAATAACATAAACGACGTTCAGTTTACACCAAAATTTTAATTTGACACTGTGTTTTTTTTGTCTCAAATTTGACACTGCGTTTTTCAGTTTGTTACAATTCTGACAACTTGACCGGTCAACCAGGTTACATGCTGACGTGGCATGATGACGTGTCGGTTTTGATGACGTGACATTCTGACTTGATATGCTGACGTGTCAAAATTGAATTTTTTCCACAAAAAACACTATGTTTTCACTTTTTTCGATTTTGACACTAAGTTTAATTTTTTCTTTTAATTTTGACACTATGTTTTTTTGTTTCAAATCGAACATCATTTTTTCCAATTTTGTTCGATGTTGACAATTTTCTATTTGAAACCATATAAATATTTTTTTAATACATTTAAAACGTGTAAATACTTTTTTTTTCAATTAAAAACCATATTTTTGTATAAATACAAGGTTTTTTTACATTCAAACCATAGTTTTATGTATAAATTTGTATTAGTTATATAAAAATCGTATTTTATATTAAATACGCAACTTTAAAATGAGTTTGAAAGTTTGGAGGCGTGTAGTCGATCAAAACCCGGATGTCAAGTTTGCAACCCGTGAATATTTTGCATCTTATTAGAAGCTTATGGTTCCTTTGATTCTCATGATATAACTAATGCATATTTATACATTATGCTTTGAATATAAAAAAAAACAAAAACAAAAAAAAGAAACACCTTGTATTTAAATAAAAATGTGGTTTTTAAACGAAAAAAATATATTTATACGGTTTAAAATGTAATAAAAAATATATTTATATGGTTTCAAATGGAAAATGGTTAAAATTGAACAAAATTTGATAAATGATGTTCGATTTGGAACAAAAAAACATAGTGTCAAAATTGAAAGAAAAAATTAAACTTAGTGTCAAAATCGAAAAAAATGAAAACTTAGTGTTTTTTGTGGGAAAAAAATTCAATTTTGACACGTCAGCATATCATGTCAGCATGTCACGTCATCAAAACCAACACATCATCATGTCACGTCAACATGTAAGCTGGTTGACCGGTCAAGTGGTCAGAA
This sequence comes from Lactuca virosa, assembly GCF_052849685.1. Taxonomy (NCBI): domain Eukaryota; kingdom Viridiplantae; phylum Streptophyta; class Magnoliopsida; order Asterales; family Asteraceae; genus Lactuca; species Lactuca virosa. The sequence continues at coordinate 182,961,940 of NC_136427.1, read as the reverse complement.
TTGTAACAAATTGGAAAACACAGTGTCAATTTTGAGACAAAAAAAAAATACAACGTCAAATTAGAATTTTGGTGTAAACTGAGTGTTTTTTATGCTATTTACCCTAAATAATAATATGATAACTCATTAATTAACTTTGAATGTAAAATTAAAATTTAGATAAAATAGTAAATAAAAACAATGAGGCAACTGGATGTCATCAAACGGAGGAATAAATAATGATAATTCATTAATTAATTTGAATGTAAAATTAAAATTTGAAATGTAGCAATGGTAATGTTTGGATGCTAAACTCTTTATTAGAAAAGAAACATATGAGAACCTACAATTTTTTTTTAATAATCATATTGCAAGATCAATACTATCATGGTATATTGGTTTTGGTTATTTTTTTTAGATAATGGTAAAAATATAAAAATGATTTAAAAAGTTAAATTAATTTTATTTTAGTTATTTTTGTGTAATGAATGGAGATATTACAAAATGTTAAAAAAATATTTTTTGTAGTACAATAAATAAATAATTACAAGTTTTCTGACTAATTGTTTTCGATTATTAGAGTAACATTTTATGACAAAAGAAACTTTAATAATAATTTTTTATGGTAAAAAAACTTTTAACTATTACCATTCTTTTAATCCCAAGCCTGCTAAAGAAAAGGATAATTTATAACAAAGTTTTCGTGTTGTTGATTCCTAGATGTAGTGCTTCTTCCCCTCTGCT